>NC_136836.1:4353345-5042391 GCF_951394365.1 Tetrao urogallus | reverse complement strand
GCCTCCCTCCGCATGGGCCAATCAGCGCGCGCGGTGAGTCTGCGCCAATCGGAGCGGCGCCGCCGAAGAGGGGGGAGGGGGAGAATCCCTCGCGCCGCCCCCGCCCCACTGCTCTCACTAGGCCGCCGCCTCCCCCCCGCCGTCGTCCAACCCGCCCTCCGCTCACTCACCGTACCGGTCGGCGCCACGACCTCCGCCTCCTCCGCCCGGCGGCCGCGCTGCCTCCGGCCCGGCTGGCGGGAGGCGGGAGGGAGGGGGAGGGGTGCGTCCGGAGCAGAGCGCGCGCCCGGCGGCCGAGAAACAAGATGGCGGCGGACCCGTGAGGCGGTGGGGCGGAGGCCACGCCCCTTCCCCTTGGGCCGGTTCACTGCGCAGGCGCATGACCCGGGGCTGATCTCGCGAGATTTCGTCGGGGCGGGAGGCGGTGGGGCCGGGGCGGGAGCCAACGGGCGGGGCGTGGGGCGGGACCGAGAGCGGGGACGGCGGGGAGCAGCGGGGCCGGGCCGCAGGGAGCGGAGCGAGGCAGCCGTCCGGGCCTTGAAGGAGCCGTCCGGGCCTTGAGGGAGCAGCCAAGGCTTTGGCCTGGGCCTGCGCTGGGCTCCTGCAGGCCCGAGGCCTCCAGGCGCGGCCTTGTGTATAGCCAGGCCCGGGGAGCTGTGTGCCCTGCGTGGGAGGAGGAGGAGTGCTGCAGCCTGACAGACAGACACACAGACAGACAGACGGGTGCATTTGTAGGAAACAGGACAGATCTCCTCGGCCACGTTATTTGGGGTTTCAGAGCTAAGTTGCCCTTAAGACTGCTTGTTGGCACCAAAATGCAGCAAATCCCTGCAGTTTTATTGCAAGTCTTGCAGCTTTGCGGTTTGGGGACACTCGCGAGGCAGAGCAGCCAAAAGAAATAAGAGATGTGCCACAGCTTTTCCTTAAAAGTATACCCTCCCTCCCCCCAGCTCTCACTATTCCTAAGCTAATCTCCTTTTGCAGTGACTGGGAGCGATGATCTGCAAAGCAGCCCCTTGCTGAAATGACTCATTTCTAAATCAATTAGCCAGAACTGCTGCTGACTGCTGCCGGGCCCAGCTGCCCAACCAGCCAGCTGTTTCCCTGCTGAAGGAGGGCATTCTGCACAGCATCCACCCCTTCTCCTGCTGAATCCCTTTGTGTGCCGTCGCCCTGTGCCCGTGATGCTCCGTTTCCTTCCCACCTGCTCTCAGCAGCAATGCATGCATTGTCTGGGGTGCTTCGGCTTCCCCAAGGATCGCAGCCATCTGCAGACACAGAGATCTCTTGTGTCAGCCTGCCCGAAACGCGGAGGAGCCAAGAAAAACAAAAACAAACAAAAAAGCAAAACAAAAACCCAACAACAACCACAACAGCTTTTTTTCCGCTCTCTGGTTTATTGGTGCCTGTGTAATTTTCTTGTGGTGGTTTGTTGATTTCGCACTTACTGACATCTGCTACCTGCTCAACCAGGGCCTCCTGCGCCAGCAATGAGACCCAGAGGAGCTGTTCTGCACTGACTGCAGCCTCCAGCCGGCTTTCAGGAGGGCTGGGTTTGTTTGACGCTTATGGAAATTGGATGCTACAGCAGAGGTTGCACTCCTGGCCTTCCTCCCATCAGTCAGCCCTCTCTCATCCCACCTGGCTCCCGTTACAGCAGTCCTCTGCACTAATCCCAAACCAGCTGTTGCTTTGGGGCAAGCATCCCCAAGCAAAGCAACGCGTAGAAGAGAAAAATCTGGATGTGAATAATTGAGATCCGCCTGGACGCAGAGGCGTCGCCTCGTAGAGCTGGGAGGGAAGAAAGAAGCCATTTTGGGTCAGATGTGGGGCTCTGAGGTCCGGCAGGCTGCCTCCATTGGGTGCAGGGAGCCGCTGCAGCGAGCAGCTGAGCTCCCTGCGGGTGCAGGACCTGAGCCTGCTGCCCACAGCCCCTGCAACACCATAAAGCTGAGCCCCATTAATCTTCTTAAGTCGCCCTGACGGCAGTAATCACATTAAACAACTCCTTCCTCCGACACAGCACCAAAACGCAAAGGAGAAGGTGGTGGGAAGCCGGCAAAGCTGAGCTCCTTAGCGAATTAAGGAGCTGCTTTCCACCATCGAGGCGTGCGTTTTGAGCACCTCTTCCCCACAAACGACGTGTTCCCAGAACTACGCCGACACCACAAAGCTGCAGACCCGCTTTGATGAAATTGCCTTTCCCCAAGAGACATTTCCAGCCGGTTTTTCTAAATATTACTCATAAAGGCCCCCTCCAGACAACCTCTCTCCCTCCCCGACTTTGTTTATATGCTTTGAATTCTGTTAGGAAACCGGCTCCCTACTTCAGCTCTGTTTTATCCAAGTTTCCATATTTAGTTCTTTCAGCTATTCCTGCTCCTTCCCCAGCCTTCCTGTGCCCGGCGCTGGGACCTGCCGTGTCCCTGCCGTGTCCCTGCCGTGTCCCTGCTGTGTCCCTGCTGTGTCCCTGCCGTGTCCCTGCCGTCCCCTTCCCTTGCAGCACCCCAAGGGGATTTTCTCCCCATCCTCTCTGCCCCCCCAAATTGCACTTTGCCACCTGCAAACCCCAGCTCACTGCCTGGACCCCGTTGGGGTTTTGCCCGCCACCGGGACCCCCACGCCGTGCAGCGGGGAGCGCAGGGCAATCCAAGCCTGCTGTTATTTGAGGGAGAGACAGAGTTAAAGTTGGTGAAGGAGGGTTTCCTCGTGGCACGTGGCTGCCATGTCAAAGGGTGCGCAGCCCGCGGAGGGAACGCAGGGAGAGCACTGCAGGAATTCACCATGAGCGAAAAGAGAAGCGGCTCCGGGGGACGTTAGTGTTTGTCTTTGGGGAGCCAAGGTGAGTCCAAGGGCAGCGCGGGACATCGCAGCCCCTCTGCTCCGACCGTCTCCCTCCTTCAGAAGGAACTGAGGCACAAAATGCACCCCGTTCCCTGGCAGGGCTGCGCTCGGGCACCAGGCAAAGCCCCCAAATTGGTCCCTGCTCAAGGGATGGCGGCTGATGATTTGGGGTCACCGCATCCCAGAGGGTTGTGTGTTCCCTCTGCCCCCACAGCATCCGCCACAGCCGCCCGTAGGCTGACAGCTGCAGGCATGGCCGGAGGCTCTGGGGCTGCTTGGTGGGTGTGGAGCCTGCTGGGGGGCTCTGGGTGATGGGGAGCGAGGTGCAGCTGGGGGCTCTCGGTCTCGGTGCTGCTTCCTGGGGTTCGGATGGTGGAAGAAGGGCCAGCGGGACAGCTCAGGGGTCCAACCAACAGACACAGGGTCTCCTGGCGGCTCTCAGTGTTTGCCAGGTACAGCGTCCTGCTGGCACCTCTTGGGGACTCCGATTGTTGGGTATGGGGTCGGGCTGGTGGCTTTTGGGGTGCGGGTGAGGTTCAGCTGGGAGCTCTTAAGGTCCGGATGGTGGAAGGAGGGTCAGCGTGGCAGCTCTTGGGCTCTGAGCGGTGGGCGCAGGCTCGGTCCGGCGCCTCCTGGGGTCCGGCCGATGAGCACGAGCCCCACACAGGCGCGGGCACGGCGGGCTCCCCCGGCCGCCCTCGGGCTGCCCCCAGCGGCTCCGCTCCCCGCGGCTCCTCCAGCCCCTCTCCGCCGCCGCCGCCCGCTCCGTCGGGGCTCCCCCGCCCGCCGCTCCCAGCACCCGCCGGGGCCGAGGGGAGGAGCGGGCACGGGCGGCGGCGGCGGCGGCGGCAGCGGTGGGTGAGTGCCCGCGGGGCGCGGCGCTCCGGGACCCGGCGGGACCGCACCTGCCCCGAGCGTCGCGGGCGGCAGCGGGGCCGGGGGGGGGGCGGCGCGACTGGGGGATGCTCGGGGAAGGGAGGGAGCCCCGAAGCGCGGGGGCTGCCCGGATCGGGGGCTCCGGGTCGGGCGCTGCTGGAATCGAGCACCGGAGCTCTGAACCGGCGGGGCAGCGCTTCCCAGAGCGGCTCGGGACCGGGAGCGTTGTCCCTCTGCCATCCGTCATCCCCGCTGAAAGCCCGTTGACGTCAACCCTGTCCCGTGCCAGCCTGGCCCCGCCGCGGGGGGACACGGGGGCAGCGACCGGCCGAGGGGGGGGGGGTTCCTGCCTGGAGGGGAGGAGGGGGTTCACATCGCAGCCCCCAACCGGCAGAATGCCGGTGCTCACCTCACCTCTCGCTGGTGCTGTGTCCATCGGTCCTGCTCTGCTCCGTCCGTCGGTCCTGCTGTGCCATGCCCATCAGTTGCCCTGTGTTGTGTCCATCGGTCCCACTGTGCCGTGTCTGTCAGTCCTGCTGTGCCCTCTGCGCGCACACAGCCAGGTGCTGCGGGTGGTCCTGCAGGGAAACCCCTCACAGGTTTGCTAAGGAGGAGTGAAACGGTGCTGCAGGGTGGGCAGGGGCCCCACTGGGGCTCTGTGTTAGGAGGAAGCCATGGGCGTCACTCCGGCCCTGCAGCACGGACCGGAGCCGGGCGGTGCTGCTCAGGAGCAGTGGCTGCTCTCACATCTCAGCGCAGTCCCCAGGGGTGGTGGTGTGGGGTTGTGGGGTGGGCGCCCACATTGTTCCTCACCCCACACACACACAGCGTTCCCCAGGACCCGGCGCTATGGGGTGGGCCAACGTCCGTCCCCACGGTGCTGCGGCGCACGGGGTTTGGTGACGGCTGCAGGGAAGCACAAATTGCGAGCAGGGCCCTCAGCCCCGAGCCAAAGGGCACGGCAGGATGCAGGCCGCAGCCCCGGGGCTGTGCTGGGTGTTTCCTTCCTGCATTGTGGTGACCGTGGGGTCCTGCGGCTCCCCACGTGCTGAGGACACGGCTGGGGTTTGGAGCGCAGAGCACACAGCCTCAGGCTGGGCTGCTGCCCCGAGCTTCTCCCCTCCATCCCCAGCACTGTGCCCGTTTCCTCCTGCACCAGATCCTCTCCCGAACCAGCTCTTCTGCTGCACTCCCCCATCTCCCCGTGCTCTGTGCCCTCTCTGCCATCCATTTGCTGCCCCAGCTCACGCCCTGACTCACAGCTCTCTCTCCGGCCCCGTTTCAGGCCCATCCCTGAAGCACCGCCTGCGTTGTGCGGTGCCTCCATCCTTCCTCATGCGTCCCAAATCAGGGACAACCACCCCCCCGCTCCATCCCTGTGCTGTCGCTTGTGATCCCACTTGAGCTGAGCTCAGTCCCGCTGTGCCACAGCCGTGTGGGAGCATCTCGGTGATGCACAGTGCAATTTCAGCTTATGAAAACACCAAACCCTCCTGCTTGTTAGGAGCCGAGCCGCACGGCACCATCTCCTTGCATCCATTTCAATGCTCTCCAAGATGTTGTGTCACAGCATCTCTAATAGCAGGGAAACAGGCTCACGTTGGCACCATTGTAGTGATTTAGAGCAGGGTTGACAGCGTGGCTGATGTGCCGCACGGCTGCCTTCCCCACCTGGGGGTCCCACACGGGTCGCTGTGCCATGGGGCTGTGTGGGGGCAGGGGGTGCCCCAGAGCCCCCCACCTTTTGCAGGGGGACCCCCGGAGCTGGGGGCGCCGCTTGCTGTTTGCACACGTGTTGGCTGTGGGGTGATGGAGCGAGGAGGGGACATGGGTGCATGGCGGTGTCCCCAACGAGGCTCCCACGTCGGGGTGGGTGGGGGCTGAGGCAGTGCTGGGTGCTGCTGTGGGCAGCTCTGTGCTCCCGCGCTCTCCTGGCATCGCTCCGGCTCACAGAAGTCTTCCCAAAGCAAGTTTTTCTGCTGATCCCTTCCGAAGCGGTGCTGTAATTGTGCAGCCTTAGCATCTAAAGAAAAAAAAACACCAACAAACAACTTTTCTGCAAACGCTGCACCTGACCTGCTGGGCTGTGGGCAGCGCGGGCGCAGCCAGGAGGGACCCCATGCTGCCATATGGGGCTGTGCTCAGCGCTCAGTGCTGCACACGGAGCTGGGGGGGGTCCAAGCTCCCGTCCCGGAGCTGCCCCCGTCATCCCAACACGTTGCACTCGAGCATCGCAGGGCAGAAATCAGCGGGGGCTTTGATTCCCACCTGAGGGGTCTTCGCAGCTCGCATAGGGTGCAGCCCCGAAAGGCGCAGCGCTGGTGGCTCATTTGGAAAAGGAAGGGGAAGGGGGGGCTGCTGGGGGCTGGCTGCCAGGGGAAGGAAATGGGATGATCTCCGCCAGGGCAGGAGCGCTGCTGGGAGCGGCAGAAGCAGAGCGAGCGCAGCCCTTCCCCTGGAGGAAGCGGCTCCATGAAATATTGATGGGATTCGCGCAGCGCTGAGCGCTGTGAGCTGCATTGCGGAGCTCCGGGCCGGGCGGCGCGAAGGCGGAAAGCGGAGGGGATGGGAAACGCCGTCAGCAAGCGGCCCTTCCGTGCGCATCGGTACCGGCCCCACTGCCGACCCCGCGGGGGGAATCTCTGTGGGGAGAGCTCCGTAAGCGGGGCAGCCCCATAAGCAACGGCCCTGTGGGGAGCACGGCCCCAAGAGGGGCTCGGGGCTGGGGACCGAGCACGGAGCGGTGGGGCTGCCCGCTGCGGTCCGTAGAGCGTCGCTGCCCCCCACCGCAGCCCCGCCGGGCGGCTTTGGGTCCTCTGATTCCTCCACGTTGCCGTGGAAACGATGGGATTCAGCGCAGATCTGATTTAACCGCGTGGCAGACGTCAAACAGGGACAGGGGGAGAGGGACGGCGTCTGGGGGGGGGCCGAGCGTGAGGGCAGAGGTGGGTGCTGCCACCCATCGACAGACCAGCTGTGGGGAGGTGCTGCTCACAGCTCCCCATCCCAGAGCCGCTGCCGGCCCCTGCTGGGAGCACCGTGGCACCGGGGGGCTGCGGGTGAGCTGTGCGTCGGGGCTGGGGAAGAAAACCCCGCAGCCAAAGCGTGATGTGTGCACGGCAGGACTAAAGGATGCTCCCATACGGGACCGCCACCTCCAGGTCCCTGCTGTCCTCACCTGGGCTGCATTGCGCTGGTTTCCGGCTCAGGCGCACCGAGTGACGCCCCTTGCTGGGCAGTTGAGCTGAGCTGAGCAATCACCTATCAAACCCGAAGCATTTAATTACAATTAAGTACTTTTAGGGGAAATCGAGCCTTGCTTTCTCTCAGTGCGAGGAGGAGAGCATGCTGGTGAGCTGTGACCTCGCAGCAGCACCCCCAGCAGGTGGGCTTTTCCCTAAAAGCATGGGCTGAGTGCCCCCACCTGCTGCTGGGGCTCCCCCCCCTGCAGCCCCAGAGCACGGGGAGCCCCCCTGCATGGGGACAACCAGGGCCACCCCCTGTCCCCTCTGTGCCCTCCGTCCAGGGGAAGGGCTGCCATGGGGCACTCATTTATCACCTCCTCTCCCCCCGTCCTGCTCTCCCCGCCCATCATCAGGGGCTGCTCCCCACTTGTGTGGGGCACCACTCAGCTCCTCCCTCCCCCCGGAGCCCTTGGCAAAGCATCGTTTTCCTGTTGTTATTGTTACAATCATCGCTGTTGTGGTGGTGGGATGTTTGGGGTCGGGCTCTCTCACAGCCCCAGTAGCATCATGCGGGGTCAGCGGGATGCTGGGGCTCCGTTGTCACCCTGGTCCTTCAAATGCCTGTGACCCTCTGAGCTTCCTCATCCCCCTTTTCCCAGCTCAGTTTCCCCAGCAGGTCCGGGGTGCCCACTGCATTCCATCGCATCCCACGTCATCCCATCCATCCCGTATCCCATTGCATCTCGCTGCATCGTGTCCCACCACGTCCCACCCCGTCCCCCCGCATCCCACCCCAGCCCTTTGCACCTCCTGCTGCACGTCGCACCCCGCCGCACATCACCCGCATCCCATCGTAACCTCCTGCAGCCCACCGGATCCCAGCTCATTTCATTACATCCCACCGCATCCCCTCGAATCCCACCTCACCCCACCGCATCTCCCGCTGCCCCCTTTCCTTGGCACCGCCCCACATTCCCTCACTCCCCCCCGGACCACCGCTGCGTGCCCCCGCTCGCTCAGGGCTGGGAGGAGAACTGGGTCAGCCATGTCACCATGGAGATGCTGAAGCAGCGCCGGCACAACGCCGCTCTCCAGAAACCCGTGCATCGTGCCCGGGCCGCCACCCTCCTCCCATAGAGGGGCCGGGGGCTGCGTGCCGGGCGGGGGGGCCGCGGGGCGCTGCTCTCAGGTAACGGAGCTCTTGCTATTTGGGGGGGGTGCGTGCAGGGTGGGCGCGGAACGCGGCGCGGAGCTCGTGTCGGGGCCGTCGCACAGCAGTGCAGGGACGCCACGGCCGCGGCGTCGCTCCGGGCCCATCGGGGCTGTGGGTCGGAGCCGCGGGGCACGGAGCGGAGGGGCTGCAGCTGTCAGAATCGCAGTGCGTTGCCACGGGGAGGAGATGAGATGCAGAGGGTGGGCAAAGGGGTGCGGCGTGCGGGCCGGGCAGCGGGAGTGCAGCAAATCCCTCCTCCCTCCGGGGTGGGATCCCTAGTGAAACCATGCATTGCCACGGCGCTGTCATCATGTCGTCTGCTCCCAGCAAAGCTCCGTGCCGAGTGGGGAGCACAGCGCTGGGAGCCCTTTGTGCGCCGTTTTGGGGCGCGTTGGGTCCTGCAGGGTCGCTGTGCTCAGGGACGGCTGGGGGGAAACTGAGGCGGGGAGCAGCGTGCACAGAGTTGGGTGAGCATTTGGGCTCCCTTCCTCATGGCCAGAGGCTGCCGTGCCCCAAAGCTTGGCTAAAACTGAGCGCCGTGCCGGGGTGCTGCTGGGCGACATCGGCGCCGTGGGGATCCGTGTCCCCTCTGCATCTCCTTCGTGATGCTCCATGCCCTGCGCTGCCCCACTGGCAGCTGCCACTTCTCCTCTGCGTTTGTGGCTGCGTCTCTTGAAAGAGAAATATTTTTCCGGGCGCTGCCTCCATCCATTATCCTAAAGTGGCTTCACTTGGCCCGCAGTTCATCATTCACCTCTGCCTGGAAGATGGATGCCTCCCATCCCGCCGTGCTTTAAATATTCATGGGGAAGGGAAGCAGTGAAGGCTGGAAACCCAGCGTGGTGCTGAGCGTGGGGCACGGCCAGCAGGCGGGGATCGGGGTGGGCACAGCCACGGCCCTGGTGGGGTTTGGGCCGTCGGGTTGGGACTGGTGCAGCCACAAGGCACGCAGCCACCTCGGGGTGCCCCAAATATCCAGCTGAGCACCTGTGGGTAGCGCAGTGCTCCCCAACCCGCCCTGCTGTCCCTGCAGCTGATCCCACCCCGCGACGCCTCACCATGTTCAACGGGGACGCCGGCCCGTCGGCGGGCAGGAATGTGGTGCGCAGCTCCAGCATCAGCGGGGAGATGTACGGCGTGGAGAAGAGCGCGCGGGGCAGCGCCGACTCCGTCAGCATCACGGCCAGCAAGAAGCGGCGCTCCAGCCTGGGAGCCAAGATGGTGGCCATCGTGGGGCTGTCGCAGTGGAGCAGGAGCACGCTGCAGCTCAACCAGAGCGGTGAGCACGGCCGGGTCCCCGTTGCTTTGCAATGGGCGCCTGCACCACTCTGGTTAAAACACCCCGAAAAATTGATGTGTGGAAAGGGCCAGTCGAGTGATCTCCGGCTGTGGGAAATATTGAAGTGCTTCAAGAGGCTTTGCAGAAGGCGAAGGAGGGAGAAAGGCTCAGTTTAGTGCTTTGGTTATGGCTCAGTTTAGTGGCCTTGTTGGCGTTCCATCAGTCGGAACGCTCTCCGTAATGAGAGGTGCCCACCTGGAGCCCTGCAGCCCCACACATCCCAGACATTCCAGAAGGGACATCGTTATCCCGGAACTGAGGGGTGCCAGGGCCAGGCAGGAGCGCTCCCAGCGATGGGGCTGCACCTCCCCAGCCCATCCCAGATCCTCTGTGGCTGCAGCGGAGCAATGCGTGGTTCCCTCTCAGGGCTCCTGCAGCACTGCCACGGCCTTCCCTGCTCACCTTAACAGACCCCGGCGAGCTGGCAGGTTCCTACAAGCAATGCCAGTGGTGATCGTGGCATCCTGCCCGCTCCGGCAGAGGCAGCGCAGTGCAGGGATCGGCCTGGTGGCACCGGGCAGCGGTGGGGGTTGGGGGCATCTCCTCCCCTGGGTGCCCTCCTGCCTGCGCCATCTGCCACCGCTGGGGACACACAGCAGCAGTGGGGCGCCAGCACAGCGGGTGCTGCTGCTCCCGGGGATGGCAACAGGGACGGCTCAGCCATAGACAGAGCGGGGTCAGTGGGACCTGGAGGTGTTGATACGGGGTTGGGATGGTGGTTCCACCACCTCACACCCCACACCTCGGCTTCCAGAGGGCGGCCCCAAAAAGCTTCGCAGCAACATCCGCCGGAGCACCGAGACTGGCATCGCGGTGGAGCTGAGGACCAGGGTGACCCGGCAGGGCAGCCGCGAGTCCACCGACGGCAGCACCAACAGCAACAGCTCCGACGGCACGTAAGGACCGCTGGCACACGCGCGCCGTGGAGGCTGGGGGCACCCGGGGCCCCGTCGGCATCTCTTGCTCCATCCCACACAGGTTCATCTTCCCCACCGCACGGCTGGGAGCCGAAAGTCAGTTCAGTGACTTCCTGGACGGGTTGGGCCCGGGGCAGCTGGTGGGACGGCAGACTTTGGCCACCCCCCCGATGGGTGAGTGCTGGGGGTCTGCGCTGCGCCGTGCAGCGGGGCTGTGTGGGACGGCAGGAGCTGGGGCTGCGTGCGGCTCAGCTGAGGGAAGGGGACGTCCCTGATCAGGGCACAGGGCTGGAGCATCTCTGGGGGGGGACGCAGCAGCTCTGGCTTCCCCTGAGATCCTTCCTGCTCCCCACAATGTAGGGCAGCCCCAAATCTCTGGCTTCTGCAGTAGGTGTGTTTTGAGAATGCGCAGGTTCGTTCCTTGCTGTAAAGCCCCACTGGGATGCCAGCACATCTTTTCCCTGTCCCCTGGCTCTGCCTGGGCCACCAGGAAGTGAGCAACAGGGCCACAGGTTGTGCATAGGTGCACCCTGCAGGCTGCACGGGGCGCTTCTGGCAGCACGCTGAGTGCAGCAGCAGGGGGCACGGTTCAGTGGGCATGGCAGGGTGGGTCGATGGTTTGACTTGGTGATCTTAGCTGTCTATTCCAACCTTAACGACTCTCCGACTGGGGCTGCCAACCCTGGAGGTGGCTTTTCCCAACGGCTGGGGACCAGCCCAGCTCACAGCCAGCAGGAGGCGGGTGCTGGGAGGATGCTGAGTGCAGTGCGTCCCTTCCCCTGCCCAGGTGATGTCCACATGGGCATGGCGGACCGCAGCGGGCAGCTGGAGGTGGAGGTGATCCAGGCACGGGGCCTCATCCCAAAGATGGGCTCCAAATGCATCCCAGGTAGGTGGGCTGCGGAGGGACGGCGCTGCGCCGGGACGCCGCCAGGAGCTGCTCTGAGTCAGCGCTTCTCCCCACTGCAGCCACCTACGTGAAGGTTTACCTGCTGGAAAACGGCGTCTGCCTGGCCAAGAAAAAGACCAAAGCGGTGAAGAAGACCTGCGACCCCTCGTACCAGCAGGCGCTGCTCTTCGAGGAGAGCCCCCAGGGCAAAGTGCTGCAGGTGAACCCCCCGGCAGCCCCTGGGGTTGGGATGGAGCAGGGGCCCGGCGTCCCCTGAGGGCGTCCCCCCCTGATGCCACCTCTGCCCCACAGGTGATCGTGTGGGGCGACTACGGGCGCATGGACAGCAAGTGCTTCATGGGCATGGCTCAGATCGTCCTGGAGGAGCTCGACCTCTCCAGCACTGTGGCGGGCTGGTACAAACTCTTCCCCACCTCCTCTCTGGCCGACTCCAGCATCGGGCCGCTGGCACGCCGCCTCTCCCAGTCCTCTCTGGAGAGCTCCACCAGTCCCTCCTGCCCATAGCCGGGCAGGGAGAGCCATCCCGACCCCCAGGACTGTCTGTGGATGGCTGTAAATATCCCATCCTTTTTTTTTTTTTTCTCCCCCCTATTTTTTTTTTTTAATTTTAAAGATCTCCTTCCCAACATCCCCTGCTCCCGGCGCGCTCCTCCCATGCTGGGAGCACGGAGACGCCGTTCCCATCTTTCCATCTCGCTCCTTGCCCTGAGAGGAACGGGGAGCAACGAGAGACTCGGCAGAAGAATCCAACTCAGCACTACTTTTCGTTCCAAGGAATGTAGCATCTTCTCTTATGTAGCTCGCCACGTGCTAACGACACAATCACTGCAATACCCGAGAGGCTCCGGAGCAGAGCGGGCGCAGCCCGTTGGTTTCCCCCCACGCCGACCCCGCGGCACCGGTGCCCTTTTTCCTTTCTTTCGGTAGCGTTTTGCCTGTGACATTGCCAAAGCGACAGCGCACCGCGGCGCCCCCCATCCCCTCCATGCGGGGGGGAACATCTCAACAGCAGCTCCTGCTGCGCTGGAAGTGGGGTGACGGAGAGGAGCCGAGCGAAGGACGCAGCGCTCGGTGGTGACGACGAGCGTTTGGGTGTTTGTTCGTTTTCTGTTCGTGCGTTCAGGTCGTTTGTTCTTCAAGCAGCATTCCGGTGCTCCTTTCCCCTCCTTCCCCACCCCCCCCGGGGATCGGTTCTTGTAGCAACACCGAGAATGGCGGAAGCTTCTTTTGTTTTGTTTTGTTTTGTTTTTGAAGGTGCCTAAATGAAATTTGCTGACAATACTCAGGGGAGACACCACTAGCGACTCTGCTTTCTTCGCGGAATACACTGAGCACGAGGACTGTCCCGAAGGATCGGTGTCCAACAGAGAGGAAAAAAAAAAGAGAAAAAGATTTAAAAAAAAAAGAGAGAGAAAAACCAAACCACGACACCAAGAGAGGAGGAACGGGGGATCCCCGCCGCCCTCACGGCTCTGCCTTCCGGGTCCTGGCACGCAGGCAGAGCGGAGGACGCAGAACAGACCCTCAGTTTGATGTGATTCGCTTTACCGACTCGACTCCAGTGGGAAAAAGGAGGAGGAGGAGCTCTGTCAGCACTGCTCAGCACTGCGCTCTGCCGTGGGCGCACAGCACCGTGCAGCCCCTGCGTTCTGCTCCACCTGAGAGCCCAGCACCAGGAACCCGGCAGCCCCGGCTCACTTCTTATTGCTCCTAACGGCATCGCGGTGCAGGCAGGAGGAGAGCAAACGGCTCCCAGCAGCACCGCCTGCCTTGCTGCAAACGCTGCGGGTGTGGGAGCGATTCCTGCAGCCGAGGCTGTGCTCACATCACCGCGTCCACCCCGTTCATCTCCAACCATGGGAGCCCTGCGCCAGCCCTGCACCCGGCCCCACGCAGCACCCAGCACCCAGCACTGCCTGCAGTGCAGCACAGCCACGGCCCTGCACTCCGAGCTGCAGCTGCTTGCTGGGGAATGCTCATTGCACAGGGCATTCCTTGCACGCTGCAAGGAGCAGAGGATGGCTGATGAGACCCTGGGAGGTCACTGCATCTTCCCTCCTCCAGGAAAGCAGATCCAGGCCCTTCTCCTTCCCAAATATGTTCCTCTAGAAAAGAAATGAGCATCAGACAGAAGGGGCTCGGTGCTCTGGTCCCTGCCTGGCGCTCCCAGCACCCACGTGTGACGCAGAGGATCTCACTGCAGCACAGCTCACAGAGGGGCAGGAGCCAGGGCTCCTCGCTAAGCAGTGAGGATGGATGTTACCCAACCAGCCTTGGAGTCCTGGGGCAGCACGAGCAGTGAGCAGCTCAGCACATCAGCTCCTGTGCAGAAGCAGTGCTGGCGCTGCGCTCCTGGAGCGCCTTCCCTTCCTTACCAGTTGACTCAGATGCTTCTCCCTGCACTGAAGGGAACAGAGGGTTCCCTAAGGGGGTGCATCTGCTGGAAAACAGCTTGAAGGCCAAGGAGCAGCGGCCAGGCAGCAGTGGCCAGGCGCCGTTCTTCATGGCTACACCCAAAGTCTCACTGTGCTTCGCATCAGAGATGGGTACAGCTCCGAGCAGCTCGCCCTGCTGGCCTCCAGGCTGCCGTGCCTCAAGACAGAGCTCTAAGAGGACCTTCATTCAGAGCCAGGTTTGCATCCCACGATGCAGCGATGGCCTTCGACGCAGCTGTTTCAGTGGGAAGTCGTCCTCCTCTACCACATGGATGCGCACAGGCGGTGGAAAGGCCCTGCTTACACCTCAGGTCTGGTAGGAAGGTTGGAATCCCGCAGACGTGATGGCCTGCAGGAGAGCAGCAGCAGGCGGGCAGCGCAGCGGGGCACGGAGCAGCGGATCAGAGGGGCGGCAGCGCCGCTGCTCAGCCCTCGCTCCCCTGTGCTGATCCTCACGCTGTGAAGATTTCGGTTTCGAATGCAGACTTGAGAAAAACGTACAGCAAAGGGCACGAGGCTGTCCTGCTGTCCGAGGAACCGCCGCACTGTTACAGCCAACCCTGAGCCAGGACTGAGCACAGCAGCACCCGGAGCCACCGGGGCAGCAGCTGCCCAGGAGTGGGGTCAGGACGCAGCTCTGCTGATTGGGATACCTCATTCTTTTGTTTTGGTTTGTTTTTTTTCCCTCCCCTCTCTCCCTTTCCTATTTTCCCCTCTCTTTTAAGACCCAGACCTTCGTGCACTCTGCCGCATTCAGGTTCTTTTTTGTTGTAATTGTGCAATGAAGAGTGATTCTTGGGGGCGGGTGCTGGTGCGTGTGTGTGCTTCCCCTGCTCTGTGCCACTCCGATGGCCAAGGAGCAAAGCGAAGGGATGGCACACGGGGCAGCAGAGTCTGTTCTGCTCCCGCACCCCAATGCTGCCCCATAACCCAACCTGGGGGCGATGCAGCCCTCAGAAGGGCAGGCAAGGAAGCTGTAGGAAGCTGAGGACGATGCACAGCGCACTGTCCCCACTCGCTGAGGCTTCACCTGCACAGGGATGGCTGCGGAGCACAGAACCCCACGGTTCCCTCCTGCCTTCTGGGCCCCGTTGAATGTTTGTTCGCACTTTGAAGTTGGTGGCCTTGTTTTCTGAAAAGGGCTCAATCTTTCCGTGCAGTCAAATCGAACTCACCTTCCCCATCGCACTGTTCTTCTCCCCACCTCCAAACCCAATCGACGAGCAGCTCAGCTGGACAAAGCACTGCCAGGGCTGCGGGATCTGTCATTAATCTCAGCAGTTTGTACCTTTGGTACGACACCAGACCCGTCTGGCTGGGAAACAGCCATAAGGGGAGCAGCAGCTCAGACTGAGGTTTGTCCTGAAACACAGCAACAGCAGAACAGCAGCACTTTGAGCACAGACAAAGCAGCGCCTGAAGCGCTCACCTGCCACAAAGCTCTGAATTCAGACTCCCAAACTTCAAGATAGGAAGAATTTTACCTTCAACCTCTTCACACGCAACCAATGCCTTTTGAACTTGGTTGCCAACCCCCGGAGGAGCAGAGCAGTGGCAGCGTGTGCTGCAGACACCCGGCCAGGAGGAGCCCCCAGCCGCTGCTCCCAGCAGCACAGCGCAGCTCCAGCGCTGGAACACGGCCTGCAAACCGTGCTGCATCCCCAGCAAACTGCATGGAGGAAGAATTTGGAAGCCGTCAGAATTCGTGAGCCACAAATTGCTGCTGGCTTTGCTTTCCGTCCCCATCTCCCCCAGGAGCGAAGCTCGCGTCTGCTGTGTGCATCCCACGCCTGATGGAGCTCCTCTGCCAGCACAGCACGGAGCAAAACCTGCCTGCCTTCACCCATGCGCTCACAGACTTTGCTTTGATGACAGATCCCCAAGTGCAACAACGCCACCTTCAAACAGCGGCACAGAGGGGGGGCAGGGGGCTGCGCTGCGCCCCGGCTCCGCATTCAAGACCAGGGGAGGATGGGCTTCGATGGATCCTTGAGGTGATAAGATTGAAGAGGGGAAAAACAAAAAAAAAACAACAAAAAAAAAGCAAATGGCAATTTTTTTACTTGTGTTCTGTAATGTTTTATATGTGCGTGGTCTTTCTTAATGTAAAACTCTTGTATTTTTGTGGTTTATATGCAGCAGGACTGATGGCTGTGAGGGTGCACGCTATTTTGTAAGATACTCCTAAGCCAGTTTTCCCCAGGAGGAACAAACTGACTCAGTACTCACATTTTCATTGGCTTGTACCTGCATGTACAGTACGGGGCAGCAAGTGAAGATGATTAAAGCCAGCTTGAAAACCCCTCTGTGCCTGAGTCGAGCGTCACAAAGCGCCCAGCCACCAAGCAGGGGCGCAGCCTAACAGCGGCCCCCCCAGGGCAGATTGATGGGGAGGAGGAAGAAATGCTCTCTTCTGAGGGACGCCCTGAAAAAGAACAGCTTTTTAGTGAAGGACAGAAAGAAGCAGAGCAGTGCGTTAAGCACAGCTTGCGTGCATCAGAGCAGCATCAGCTCCAGGCCAGGCAGTTCGCTGCAGCCTTCCTGCGCTTTGTTCTCTGCAGGCCCCCCAGCCCAACCTGCTCTCACCACCACCTGGGAGCTCCAAGCTTCCCAGCAGACTGCAGTAGGAAGGCTTGGTTTGGAAGGAACCAAGTTCCAACCCCCTGCCATCGGCCGCCAGCTGCTGCAGCTCTCCCCGCAGCAGGAATGCAGCATCGCAGCCCACGGCTGCAGGTTTCTGTTGTGTACAGAGCTGTCAACTGACCTGAACTCACCCTGCTGAGCCTGGCGCTGCCCCCCCGGCTCCCAGCACTCCTCCGTGCCCAGCGCCGGGACGCAGCCCTGCTCACAGCCCTGCTCACAGGGCACAGAGGCTGCCTGCATCCACCGCAGCGCTGCTGTAGGAACAGACAGGGCAGTGAGGTTTCACCGCAATGTTTTATTGGGGAATTTACATACAGACAGGGAGGCGCAGCCCGCACAGCTCGGGCTCCTTGCTGACGACTTGAAGCTGTGGTGTTCTACCGAAGATGAGAAAAGAAATCTGATCCACCCACTCTTGTGCCTGGATTAAAATGGCTGAAGCTAGCAGGGATGGGTACCGGGAGTACGGGGGAACAAAACAAAATATGAAAAAAGTATAAATTAGGATGTCGTTTAAAAGTGTAAGAAAACTTGCGGCGGGCTCTCAGCCCTCGATAAGTTAACTCTCCGTTAGTTAAAAGTTAAATACATCAATACCACAGATCAGACAGAAAAGCCACTCCGAAGTGCAAGTTTCACATTCTGACAGCTTGCCCCCACACTGTGCGAGAATCCTGCTTGCTCACGGGGGGAGGGAGGGGGTCTCTGAACGCCTTTGGTTCCAACGAGGGTTGGCGAGCCAAGCACAGCTCCAAACTCCGCTCGAGGGAAGAGGTAGCAAGGCTTGCTTGCCCCTGGGCTTGGGCTAAAATCCAGCGCCTCAGCACCAAACACGGATCCCACCCTCTGCCAACTGAAACCCCGACTAATACTGCAGCTTTGAGTGGTTCTTAAGAGGCCTGAAGTCGCGGGCAGTAAGGAGGACAGGTCGCCCCGTTCCTCGGTCACACCTCTGCTAAGATCCCAGGACGTTTCGTGCTACCCAGAAGCGTTAGTGGAGGTTTGTGCAAGGAGGGGGTCCACCCCAAAGTGTGCATTGACTGTGCTAAATAGAGGGGAGCTCATGTTCTGGTCACCGAGGTCGCACCGTGTCTGACAGTGACGAGGCAGAGGTGGGTCTCAGTTATGGAAAGAGGCTGGGGCCGGGCAGCCAGCCTGAAAGAAAAACCCTGAATGTCTCATGGAGCAGTTTTGAAAAACGGAACAGAAGGCAAAAATGGTCACAACGCGCGGGATCATTTCCACAGCTGAGTGCTGAGGGACTGATTGCTGCCCTGGGCACCTCCTCCACCCATGGACTGTCCGTATCCCATCACACCGTTGGCTCCATAGAAGTTCATCCCAGCCATCTGCTGGGTCATCTGCAAAGGGGAGGACAGAGAAGTCACCAGGCCGAAGGTGCCAGCCCGCATGCATGCCTCCCAGCACATCAGCCATCAGCAAGACCTTGTAAAGAGTTACAGCAAACAGAGGCTTAAACGAGACAGTACAGCTTCACTGAAAGCTACCCCCAAGGCTGGGATCCACTATCACCAGCCCAGCAGTTAGACCTACAGAAGCAGACTCTCCTCGTTCTCAAGCACGCGACTTTTTCATCTTATTCCAGAAGCTGTGCCATTGCAGAATCACGGCGTGCTATTATCTGACCTTTCAGCAGCAGCACACAGCATGAATCAGCAGGCAGCAGAGCTAGCTGCGCTCCCCTCTGTCTCTCAGCAGCACCTCCTGCTATTCCTCAAACCAGCCCATGAGCCCCCAGCCTTCAGCTCAGTGCAGACTGACGCTGCTGGACGGACACACGGCGCCCAGGTAATGTGAAGTTCTGGCCTGGACACAGGACACTGCAGCTCTCTGCTTGCAGCTCGCCATTCGAGCAGCCAGGCGCTTCCACCTCTCCTTGGACCTCTCCACGAAGCCCTGAGCTGCTGCTTTCCCACCTGGATGCATGAGGATATCACCTTGGAGCTGATATCTCCTCAGGCGCCTGCCCACCTATGGAGCTGAGAAATTTCAACGCCAGCTGATGCGACGCTGATTTTTTGTTCTCCACCCCGAGAGCCCTGAACGCGTTACCGCTTTGTGACCCCTGCACGGCAGCAGTGCCACTGTGCCTCACTGCCCCAGAACACAGAAGTCACAGGTTGGATTCAACCACGCTCCTCCTCCGTCCACCCTCGGGTCAGCAGGAGCCACCCCTCACCTGAGCGATGTTCCACTGGAGCTGCTGTGCTGGCTGCACGCCGTAGACAGGCTGGGGGACCGCTGCCATGCCAGCTACGTAACCGGCCTGCTGCGCAGCCATCATCCCATTGGGGACACCGATGACAGCTGCCTGCACGTTGCCCACGTATCCAGCAGGGATGGCCATGGGGGTCACCATCCCCGCAGCCCCGGGCTGGGCCATCACACCCACCGACGGGGCCATCATGCCTCCCATCACGCTGCTGGAGGGGGGGACTCCCGGGAAGCCCGTGTACGCCGCTGCAGGATACGCCATCTGAGCCGGGGCCATGAACATCGCTCCTGAAAACAGGCAGGGAAGCGACGAAGGGAAGGAGGGCTGTGTTGGCTGTCAGGGTGGGAATGCTGACCTTCAAATCCGACTGCAACACTCGGCTGCGAGTCCAGGCTCAGCAGCTCATCGTGCTCCTCAGCAGCACTCGAGCACCAGCCGCCCTCCCACCGCTCTGCCTGACAGCCATCAGGGCGGCCCACCCACTCAGCATCAGCGCGCTGCTCTATTCTGAGACCTGTTACCTTGCGCAGGCAGCTGAGGTGTCTGAGAGCCGTACAGGGAGAGGATGGAGTCTTTAGAGAGCTGCTTCTTGCCCGCTTCCTCCCCTTTGCCTCCTGGCTCGGGGAAGAGATTCAGGTTTTCGGGAACAGAACCGGCACTTCCAGATGTAGGCATAGAGCCGGAGACCTGAGAGGGACGCAGCACAGGTGCAGCAGCATCCAGCACAGGGGACAACAGATGGCGTCCCCTCCGCTCCTGCACCCCCCCTTTGGCAAGCACTGACGCTCCCTGCTTACCTTCCTGGAGTCAGAGTTCAATCCCACTGATGCAAAGAGATCCAGGTCCTTCTCCAGGCTGCAGGGCCGGCCGTTGGTGAGGGCGCTCGGCACAGGAGCATCTGGGAGAGACAAGGAGGTGACACACAGGGAAGGGAACCATTAGAAGTTGACAGAATTCAGGAGATCAAGCACTGCACCGAGGGTCACTGCAGCCAGCACAGCCAGGCTGGGGGCCTCTTACCAAGTCCTAGCAAGTCTATGATGGGCTCAGTGGATTTGGGAGAACTTTTCCTAGATTGCTGTGTTTCTTCTTTCTTCTGAGGCTGGGGAAAGAACAGCAGAAGTCTGGCTCAAGTCATCTTTTAGCTCTGATACACAGGAGGCTTTAATGAGATTAAACCCTTGAACATCCCTACCCCCCACTAGACAGAGCAAGCGTTACAAAGTTTTTTGTCCCACTGTATCAATATGAATATGCACGCTCCAAACCAGAGAGAAATAACAGCCTGAGCCTGAAAGCCAAGCAGGCAATAGCTGGATTCCAATCTGCCCTGTGCTGCAAAGCAGAGCACATCTGTTCAGTATCTGCCTGAGTGGTGGAAAACAAGCTACTGCCATTAGTGTGACTCAAAGCATCCACTGCTATGACTGAGGCCTGAAAAAATGCTTCCATATGAAGCTGCATTGCCTCTGTTCTGTGTGAGAGCAGCCTACAAGCGACCCGTGGCCATAGGCTTACCATCTTCACCTTCTCAAAGATGATAGGTTCCAGCTTTCTTTCTGATACTGGCTCGTTACTCTTCTTCCATTTGTCATCCTTTTCTTTCTGTAGAGGAAAACTCTGACGTGAGGGTCAAAGCTCACACCATCACACGGTGAAAATATGGACCAGGCTTTATTTGCTGCTGTTAACCTAAAGGGCCCCCATCTTGCACCCACTTTTCAGACTCCTGATGAGCCACCAAGGCAGCAGCACAGACCAACACCTGAAATCAGTTCTGCTCTAAGCACAGAGTTGCACAAACGACCTTCAGAGGTTCCTTCAGTGCTCCTCTGCACACCAACTGAACCCGGCTGGCCTCGCAGAGGACATCAGTCACTGACACAGGAAACATTCAGACCTATTTTCATGCACTCACCTCTTACTCATGAGACAAACCCACACTTAGCTTCATGCCCACAGGTGCTGAGGGACTCACCCTGAACGCGTTGATGTCGATGCTCCGGTCCATGTATTTCTTCTTCTCGTACTTATCACGAATGAAGCCTTCCACAGCTCTGCAAGCAGCTTGTTAAAGACAAACAGCTCAGGAATGGAAGATGTGCATCGCACTGTTTGACACGCGGATACAAGGTACAAGCTGTAACTAAACTAATGACTGCCTAACGAGCATTTCCAGCAGCAACTTAAAATAATATAGTCATAGTTCCAACTACTTTAGCTACTCAATTTTGCACCTCTGGGCTATTCCAAGCACGACAGTGCTGTAACAGGTACATCAAATAAGGAAAAGGACACTTCCTGCTATTTCTCCTTCGATCCATATTTACTTTGACCATTGCTCAAGAGCAGACGTGCCATCAGTGCAAGAGACAGCGGTCAGAGACGGATCCTCTCCGTGCAATCCAGGAGCTCCTGCCCACAGCTGATGCCCAGACATGAGAAGCAGAGCCTCCCAGGCAGGGAGGGCAGCAATGGGACGAGCTGGACAGCCCCCCCAGCAGCAAAGAAAGGATGCTGATCCGTCTGAGGTCGCCTGAAGTTCTCGGGCAGGAAGGCTTCGTAAAGACGATTTGCTTTTCCGTTCCCCATCTCCTGCATGCACTGCAATTCAAAAGAATCCTGACATAGTTTTGCAGACATGGAAGCTCGTACATCAGCACTGCTGGCTGCCAAGTGAGAATTCACCCGTGGCAGCCAGAAGGCGGACGCAGGCTTCTCAAATCTGCTCTGCACACAGCAGCCCCTCTTCAGGCTTTTGCTGCAGCCTCCAGGCTGGGAACCCCCCCTGCAGCACTCTGACCCCTGCAGAGCCAGCCAGCCCTGAGTGCTGCATCGCACTCTCAATGCTAAGGCAAAATAAACAGCACCTTAGCAACAGAGCTCACATCCAAAGTTCAGGATCTGTCCTCTAGAAACCTCGAGGAAAGGAGGTGGGCAGCAGCTAACGACAGCAGCTGCCTTTGGCAGATGGACAGGAGCTGGCAGCGTTTGTCTGCGCTCTCTGGTGTTTGCTGAGGCTGCCGTTAGGACATTTCCTCTTCCAACTGAACCAGGCCTGATAACTCGATCCCCTTCCCATCTCCTTGGTCTCTCTGAAGACCCCATTGCTTCTTCCCAGCTCACAGCACCACCAACACGGCGACCCGCCTGCCTCCCCTGCCTCACCTGTATTTGTTCCTGCGTCCACTGGTCGAGGTTGACAGACTTCACCCTGGATATGTGGACGCCCAGGTTCCTGTGGATGCCAGCACAACGAATGCAGATGAAGATGCCGATGTTCCAGGATGCCCATCGTGGCCCTGTGAACAGATGTGTGCGTTCACAGCACGCAGCCAAGTGGCTGAGAAACTGCACCCAACCAACCAGGACTGAAGAACCCAGGGCAGAGCTTCGAACCGGACAAATTCAGGGTGCTGAGAGATCACCTCCCTGTTCTTATTGATAGAAGCAGTATTTTATGGACTCCCTCTTGCATTGTAACAGCTCTGCACAAGAGAAGTTCAAAGAGGAAGAGGAAATAAAGCAGGCATCCCATCACCCCGAGCCTACAAATCCCAACCTCCTCCTGCTTAACCCACCGTGGCACAGTGGGCTTCTGCTCCAGCAACAGAAACCTTCCCACCACACTGGGGTTACCTGAGGATGGGCTCCAGAATACTCACAGCTGCCCTAAAAAAGCAGCACACAGTGTTCAACACACGGGATGGCGCGGCTGAGGAAGGAGAACAGCACCCAGCCCCATAGCTGTAACCAGAGCAGATGTGACGGGAGGCAAAGAGCCCCCCAACCTCCCCCACCTGCTCAGGAACCAGCCAGCACTGCTCCACGTGTCTCCTTGCTGCTGCACTGACCAGCACAAACCATCCACACCCCTCTGTAGGAGCTACAGGCATTGCTGCAAAGGGGGGACTCTGCCTCAAAGCAAGTGATGCTGCGGTGCAAGGAGGGAAGAGGAGGAGGAAGTGGCTTTTCAAAACCCTAAAAAAGCAGCACTGCATTTCACAGCCATCCAGCTCTGGGTGGGCACGGGTTGGATGGGGCTGAGCAAAGTCACAGCCCTGCCCAGAAAAGCTCCCAGCTCATCTTCACTGCTCCTGAGCACCACGATGTGAGGGCCTGGCATTAGGATTAAGCACGAGATTCAAGGTTAGATTTAACTGTAGATATATTTAGCTTTTATAGGGCTAAAAGGATTAATAGCCAGCTAGATACCCCATCAGGGCTGCAGTAATCAGCTCAGCTCCATCACATGGGCCACCTCCCACCTGGTGTGCTCTGTGCCTGCTGGTTGCAGTGCAGGACCTGGAGCAGCCAGGGCTGAGTGCTGGGCTGCAGCTGCAGCAGTTTGGGCTGGTAGGGCCACCCTGAGGGCCAGCAGGAAGGTGGGCAGTCCTGAGAGCTGGGGCTGTGCTCACCATCACCCAGTGATGCTGTGGCCATGCAGGGATCAGACACGAGTGCCGTGCCTGGGAATGGGGCTGGTTGTGTCTTCAGCCTGGTTATGCAGCCCTATAAACCTCCTCAGCCCACCTACCCAGCCTTACAAACCTCCTCAGCCCCCCTACCCAGCCTTGATGCTGTGGCAAACCCCCAGAGGAGCAGGACGCACAGCTGCCCTGCCATCCCAGGCTTCACGCCATTCTCAGCACCCCAGGGCAGGGTGCAGGCTGTGCAGATGTCAACAGGCCTCCTGTTTCCCCTTTCAAGGCCACAACGAAGGAACCCACTCTGGAAATCCCACAGGGGGGGCAGCCGTGTGAGGGCAGAGCCCAGTTCAGCCACCTCCCCCAGTTTCACATCCTATTTTCAACGTGGCTGATGCACACAAGGCCCCACTTGAAAGCATTTAGAGAAGCAACTTCAGTCGCGTGCTGCAGCATCAAACCTGCACAAAATGCAGCTGAGGACCGCAGTGGAGCTGGGGCTCCTGGCACTGCTGCCTCCTCCTGCAGCCTCGGGGCCCCACGGCGCTCACTGAGAGCAGAGGGCAGCAGAGCTCAGTGCACACACTTGGCTTCGACCAGCAGAGAGAAAGCAGCCCTGCATGAACACACTGACTGCTGTACGGGCAGTTCCCTTTGGGCAGGCACACTTGCAGCTCTCAGATGGCTTTAGAGCTTCAGTCCCAAATGAAACTCGCTTTCTGTATGCAAAGCTAAGTTCTCTGCACTGCCAGCCAGCAGCAGGTAGGCCAGCTTGATGCTGCAGCCCCTTCTGTTTCAGTATCACATCTAATTTTAGCATCCATGGAAGCAAAGCAAGTCCCATGGCACCAAGCAGCGCTGGGCATCGCTTGTTCAGCTCTGAGCAATCAGCTCATGACCCGTGCAGCGCCTCCAACACCACAAATCCTTCCTGGAGCAGGAAAACCATCTGCAGGTGAACGAAGGATTAAAGAACAACAACAAAAAAAAAAAAAGGGCAATTTTGAGTTAAACAGGCTACAAATCAGCCCAGAGCTCAGCCAACTCCAGCACAGCAGCTGTGTGAGATGGAAACCCCTCTGGGTACAGCCCTGCCCTGCTGAACGCAGCTCTGTGTGCGGAGCTCTGCTATGCAGGCAGTGCCCCCAGCAGCCAACTGCACGGCCTGCTTTATATCCAGCACGTCCAAACAAAGGCTGCACAGTGAGCTGCCCACACCAGCAATGCCTGCAGGACCAACCCCTCGACCAGCCCTGCTGCCAAGGCTCCCAGCTCCCCTTAAACCCAAGCTCAGCCTGGCCATTCTGCTTCACACAGCCCCTTGCTGGAAGTTCACAGCCTCAAGTGACTTGAACCCAGGAATCTGCAGCGGATTCGCAGCTCGCCCTTTACTCAGGCATTCCATTTTGGCTCCAGCTGCTCCTGCAAGTTTTCTCCACTAATAACCCTGCAGAAGGCATTTAAAAATAAAACAGAAATTGGCTGCAAAGCCACCGCTCTGCTGAGAAGGGGGGGGGGGGGGGTCGAGGAAAAATAGATGCTTTGACAGGCAGGAAGGAGAGCACAGGGCTACCCAGAGCCTGGTGAAATCTTCCCAGTGCAATGCAAAGCAATGTCTGACCTGCAGGTCCCTGCCTGGGGCAGTGCAGAAGTGCAGAGGAGCCCAGCTGGAGCTGGAAAGGCGCTGCTGCAGCCCCCGAGCCCAGCAACCAGTGCAGTGTGCTGGATGCAGGGATGGGGAAATGCTCCTCACAGAGGGGAGACCCAGCATGGAGACGTCCTTCCCCGTGAGCCTTGTGCAGCACTTGGGTGTCACTCCAACTTGGAACCAAAGGGGGGAACAGCCAAGCATCCAACAGCTTCCTTCCACCCATGCCTTCCTCATTCTGGAAGGAGATTGCTTGACAACTTACTGAAATTCATTCCGTTCATAGAAAAGCGATGACAAAAAGCTGCATTGCAAAACAGCTTCCTCTGCTCTCGAGTGCAGATGTCTGTTCTGCAGCTCAGCACTTATTTAGGGGGAAAACAAGGCGAGTTCTGCTTGCGAGAGGACAGCACAGTTAACCTCAGGGTCAGGATCCCTCGGTTATGGCAGGCAGCCACTGACACTGCTGGGCGTTCGTCCGGCTTTGCTGGACAGACAGCTGCAGTGCTTACAGGTCTGTGAGCTGCAGGTCCTTCCTGCTGCTTTGGGGCAGCAACGTTTGTCCCTTCAGGACGTGCTTTGAAAGCAACAGCTTCACCAATCCATGCAAGACAACTGTAACCAGCACCGATGGCAACCGAGCCTGAGGATGGAGCTGAGAGCTGGTTGTATCTGGAGCTATAAGAAGCTGCTCCTTGCTCTCAGTCCCCAAAAAGGATGAAATATTCCTAACAAGGGGGCAGAACAGAGCCAGGATGGGACTGCGTGCTGACAACAGAGCTGTGACGGCCCAAAGGCAGCACGGGTGAAGGCAGCTCTGCAGGTGGAGTTTGAGGGCAGCTGCTCACAAAGCTCCATCTCCTCTGCCCCACATTTCTTGGGACGCACGCAGCAATCGCTGCTCTGGGCCAACCTGAAGGAGACCAAAGCTATTCTCGACTCGAGCTGGTTTTGATAACCTACTTGTATACTGAAAGGCAAATCACCTCAAAGCTGCAGAGGCGCGAGCTCCTGAAGGCCTTACATAACTCAGCTGGCAGTTACTATAGGAACAAACTTCCAAAGTTGCAGCTATGATGGGGAAAAAAAAAACAATCACATGGCATTTTTGGACCTCCGATTTACACCCGTTGCTACACAGCCACTCACCACAGACCCAGCTGGTAGAGAACAGCAGCATGAAAATAGACACGGCTTGCTAAGATGCCCTCCGCTCAGAGGATTATCTTTGTGACTCAGCTCTGCGTGCCTCCTAACACAGAACTTCCAGGAGCTCTTTCCTAATCACAAACCAATCAGTGCCTGGCTTTCTGAAGCCCGTTGCAGGTGAACAGAACTCATCACCACCCGCAGCTCTGCTCTCCCATCACAGTTTGTTTCAAGGTGCTCCTCTGCTAAAGCCATCTGAAGAGAACATCTGTGATTCAATAGTCTGCTGATGGAGGACCTGAGTCACAGCAGGACTTGCTGGGTATCTGCAACGTGTTTTATGTTCGCACTCACTGACCCAGCTGCCCTTTGCTGGAGGTCCCAGCTCCCCGATGGTCCCATCACAGCTCCTCATCCTGCTCTTCCCGTTTTCCCCCACAGCTTCCATTCCCATCCCATATTTGACCACCTCCTTGTGGGCCTCAAAGTCCCATCCCTCCTCCAGGTACAACCACTCAAACCATCAGGCTTCAGGCTGTGTTTGGCCACAAATCCATCAAATCACTGCAGTTATGAGGAGAGGGCGAGCTGGGCACGGCACCACAGCTCCCCTAAGAGAAAGGGAGGCTGGAGGGGCAACAGACAGAGCTGGCATGGCAGGGCAGCCTGCATGGCCGGGTGAGCATCCCTCACTGGGGCTCCCTGTGCAGGAACCGACCATCCCAGGTGTGAGAGGGAGAGGAGAGCAGAGAGGAACGGTTTGGGAGAAGGAGAGAATCAAACAGCATTAGCTCAGCGTTGTACAGGACCAGCACATAGATTGAGTCAGAAAACACAGAGAAGAACCCGGCTCACCCAAGTGTTACTCAACACAAAGCAGTTCCTGGTTACTGCAAGGCACTCGGGTCACGTCCCATCTCTGGATTGCACCACATCCCTCCTGCAGCCACGTCACTGCCCGGCCCCAGGCTCACCCTCACGTTCATCTCACACACGTGGCACAAAGCCCTCAGGAGGCTTCGTATCAACGTGCCGACAGAAGGGATGCCACCCTCCAAAGGCTTGATCCTCTCGTAAGGCATTACGCTCAAGCATCACAGGGCAGCAAAGGCCTTCAAGTTACGGTGATGATGGTAACTCAGCCCCTCCAGCTTTAAGGCAGACACTCAGCCAGGCTGTGCCAAGGCTCCATGCTTCTGATGAGGGCTACAGGGATCCTGAGAGTGCTCAGAGCAGCACATGAAAACACACCTGCCTGATTCTGCTCAGATCATCCTCTGTTCCCACAGTCAGCGCCAACAGAAGCTTTGCAATGCAAAGAGGAAGCAGCACACTACGCACCTGGCCCCACTTCCTCCAAACCAAGAGCCTCTAACCACACCACGCTGTCTGTTGCTGCAGAAGCAGAACCTCCCTGTGCTCATTTCCCATTTCCCTTGCCTTTATTTCACCTCCAACAACTCACACACGGGCAGCTCTGAGGAGCCCATAGGGATGCTCCTGGGAGCCAAACTCAAACAACAACACAGGGAGGATCTGTGGGGGGACGTGCAGTTATGGCACCGTGGGTATTGAAACCTCTACATATATAGCTCTCTGTATAGAGGTAGGAAAAAAATACAGTAATGAAACCCAGCAAGAAGTTAGGTCATTGGGAACACGCATAATGGAAGTGTGGGTGGCATCTGAGCAGGCTCTGCTGTGTGTCATGCGAGCTCTGAAACGCTCAGATCAGGCAGCAAATCACTACGAGATGCAGGAAGCTCAGCACAGCAGTGCAGCCAGGGCTCACAGTAAGTGCTTCCCCAGGCACTGAGCGAGATGCAGGGCTCCTATCCTGCCTTCCCTGCAGTGAGGCTCAAGCAGAAGTCCCAGTGACAAAGCGGGGAGCAGCAGCAGAGCACAGAGTGCACAGAGCACCAGGGCATTGGGGAACAACCTTGCTGGGAAGGCCCCAGTGCAACAGCAGCCCATTTCCCCAGGCAGGTCCCAGGTGCTTTCCCAGCCACGAGCAGCTCCCAGCTTTGGTGGTAATGTTTAGTGAGTGATACTCTGCACACCACGAGAGGCTGCATCACCGTACCAAAGTCGGACAGGAGTTGATAAGAGGATCTGTTCCCACACTGTGTGCGTTGCCTCATGCCTCGCAAGCGTGATAAGAGCTGTGTGTGCCCTTGGGCCAGCATGGGAGCCAAGAGATAAGGGACACACAGCAAGGGGCAGGCTGCTCGCTGCCAGCACTTCCACATCCAACTGATACGGAGCAGCACAGCCAGGTGTGGGGCTGGCAAAGCCCAGCAGAGCCCAGTGCTGCGGGGACACCGAGTTTTGGGGTTCTCTCCAGGCAGCACACAGAGCCTGATGGGAAGCAGAAGGGCTGCCGGCTCACCTTCCAGCAGGGCTCTGCAACTGTTAGAGGACACTGCAGCAAGCAGACACACACCTCCAGCTCCTTACAGCCCGTAAGGAGCCCGCAAAGCCCCAAACCCTTCGAGCCGCTCAGTGAGTGGGATTTCCAATCGGCATCGCTTTAACCCTTTCGGGAAGCAAAGCGCTGCACAGCAGGGAGCAGAGCAGCTCCCACCGCCCAGCCCTGCCCACCCGCCGCTGCGGGCTGCAATGCTTCGCTTTAGGGATTTTTTTGTGTGTGTTGGGGGGGAAGAGAAAAGCATTTTTCCTTTTTTCTTCTTCCCTCCTTTTTTTCCTCCTCCTCTTTTTCTCTTCTATTCCTGGGGCGCTGCTCTCTTCATAAATCATCCCTCCTTTTCTCTTCTGCTTTTCCCCTCCCCGCTCCCTTCACCCCCTCACGACGCCCCGATCCCCGCCGCCCGGCAGCACCGCACGGCCCGGTGCGGCGCGGCCATCGATGCCGTTACCTTTGGCCTGGCAGTCGGCGCAGTACTTGTTCTCCTCCTCGCTCAGCAGGCCGCCCAGCACCGCCTGGTACCGCTCCACATCGCGCACCGATTTCCCCGTCATGGCGCGGCCGCCGCCGCTGCCCGCCCGCGGGTCACGGCGCCGCCGTCCCGGGCACCCGCCGCTTCCTGCTTCCGGTCGGCGTTGTGGGCGGGGCGACGAGGAGAGAAGCCAATAGGAGGTGGCGGAGGAGCCTTAAGACCGCCCCTCGTTACGTCACTCTCGTTGATTCGCTGAAGTGCGTCAGAGCCAATGGCGGGGCGGTGGCGGGGGAGGCATGAATGGGCAGTCACGTGGTGCGCTGGGAGCATCGCGCGGCGGATTTGTGGGGGTGCAGCGATGGGGGGCGGTTGGGATTTTGGGGGCTGCTGGGGGGTGGAGGAGGTGTGGGGAGTGTGTGGGGGGCTGTGATGGGTCGGGGGGGTTGGTTGGGGGTTGCATAGGGGGCGCTTGTTGAGGGGGCTGGGTGGTTGGGGAGGGTGCTGGGGGTGCAGGAGGTCTGGGGGTCTGGAGGGGTGCAGAGGAGCTCGGGAGCGGTCGGCTGGGGGTGCGTGGGGTGCGAAGTGTCTGGGGGCTGTATGGAGGGGGGGCTGTATGGAGGGGGCTGCATGGAGGGGGGGCTGTATGGAGGGGGGGCTGTATATAGGGGGGGCTGTATGGAGGGAGGGCTGTATGGAGGGGGGGCTGTATGGAGGGGGGGCTGTATGGAGGGGGGGCTGTATATAGGGGGGGCTGTATGGAGGGGAGGCTGTATGGAGGGGGGGCTGTATGGAGGGGGGGCTGTATGGAGGGAGGGCTGTATGGAGGGGGGGCTGTATGGAGGGGGGGCTGTATGGTGCGGGGCTGTATGGAGGGGGGGCTGTATGGAGGGGGGGCTGTATGGAGGGGGGGCTGTATGGAGGGAGGGCTGTATGGAGGGGGGGCTGTATGGAGGGGGGGCTGTATGGAGGGGGGGCTGTATGGAGGGGGGCTGTATGGAGGGGGGGCTGTATATAGGGGAGGCTGTATGGAGGGAGGGCTGTATGGAGGGGGGGCTGTATGGAGGGGGGGCTGTATGGAGGGGGGGCTGTATATAGGGGGGGCTGTATGGAGGGGGGGGCTGTATGGAGGGGGGGCTGTATGGAGGGGGGGCTGTATGGAGGGGGGGCTGTATGGAGGGGGCTGCATGGAGCGGGGCGTACGGAGAGGTGAACACCGTGTGTCAGTGTGGAGTCATCCGGAGTTGCACAGTGCTTCCGAAATGCCCCTCGTGTCCCACAGAAGCAATTTCAACCCGTCCCTCCTCCCCTCCATGTGCCGCGATGTCCCCTCGGCTTTGTGAATGGGGGGGTGGTCCCAGTGTGGGTGCCTCGGAACCAGGGTTCGGGTTCGGAAACGCCAGAGTTTGGGGCGCAAACGGAGACGGATCCAGCGCCCGTTTCCTCCAAGCCCCGCTGCTCCGGGGGCTGCTGCCGGCCCCGACCCCCCCCCCCCCCAGCGGTGAATCAGCCTCCGGCGGCTCTCGCTGCGGAGCGCTCCGTGAGGAGGAGGAGATGCGGCGGCGATGAATCATCCGCGCACCTCCGGGAGGCAGCGGGGCCGGGGGGGCGGCCGTGGGGTGGGACCCGGCGGGGTCCTCAGCTCCCCCCTCCCAGTGCCTCCTAACCTCCCCGGGTTCCGTGCTGGGACCTGCTGGGGGCTGAGCCCAGCGCAGGACCTCGCAGCGCAGTAGCGGTCCGACAGCCCCCACCTGCATCCCCACCGTTCCCATCTCGCAGCCCCTCGCTCCCATCAAAGCCCCTTTGTGCCACCCGGCCCCAAAATAGCAGCACGCTCACCTGCGGGGGGGGGGGGGTGGCAGCCAGCGCCTGCCCTCGTCCCCTGCTGCTCCATATTAATCAGCCCCTTCCTCCTCCCCCTCCTCCTCCTCCTCCTGCCGGTCCCTCCGCACTCCATCGCTCGCAGCCCCGCTCCCGGCCATGGCTCACCGCGGCCCCGCGCTCTGCCTGCTGCTCCTGCACGCTGCCTGCCTCTGCCTGGCCCAGCTCGTGAGTGCTGCGGGTGGGGGTCTCAATGCCCCCCGGTGCTGATTTACCCCTGAGAGCTCCAGCCTGCCAGCTGGCTGCTCCCTGCGACCCCCCCCCCCGTCCCCCGGTCCCCCTGGGGGCCCCCAGCGCCGCTCCCACCTCTGCACCCAAAACTCCTCCGGTCCGTGGGATGGGGATTGGGATGGGGCTGGCAGTGGGGCTCAGACTTTGGGGTCCCAGCTCTGATTTTGGGGCTCCACCATTGGGATTGCAGCTCTGAATTCACACCTCCCACTTTGGGAGCTGCACAGTTTTGACTCTGGGGCTCCAACTGTGGGATTACAGCTCTGATTTTGGAAGCATAGCTCCAATTTTGGGGTTCCAACTTTGGCACTCACATTTTGAGATTGCAGCTCCAACTTCGGGGCTCCAAACTTTGGGATCGTAGCTGCGATTTTGGAGCTCCGACTCTGGGAGCACAGCTCCAACTTTGGGGCTCAGATTTTGGAAGCGCATCTCTGACGTCGGGGCTCCAGCTTTGGGATTGCATCTCTGGCTTTGGGACTTGTTAGCCAACCTTTCCATCTTCCATTGAGGCAGAAGGGGGGGATTTCTCCACGCTCCCCCTCCCTGCAGCCTCAGGACCTTTGCTTCCCATCACCTGGGTAAAAGAGGATTTGCTTTGCTTTGCTGGGACGCTCTGCAGAGCCGGGCTGTGGGGGCTCAGCACTTCCATGGGGGCTGCCTGGGGGGCAAACTTACCCAGAGCATGAATTGGAGAGAAATGCAGGGATTGTTTCACTTGGCTGCACTGCGCTGAGCAGAGAAGGGCTCTCACTGCCCCACGGTGACCCACATCAGATTTGTGGCACAGAAGAAAACCTCTGAGAAGTGTCCCCATGGGCTGGGGGGGGGGAGGGAGGGCAGGTCTGCCAGAAGAGCCCCACGGTGCTCCTGGGGTCTGCGCTGGGGGATGGGGGATGTGGGAGCCCTTGGAATTAGGGGGCATTTGGAACCAGATGGAACTTACTGACAACGTTTTGAGGGGCTGCGCTGTGCTGCCATGTGTGGGGCATGCAGGGGCACACGCTCGCTCCCAGCCCAGACTGTGGGCTGAACTGAGGTGTTCAGTGAACCGACCTCCAAAACCTCCCATCTTCAGACATCACATTCAAAAATGAAGAAGCCTTGCAGGCAGCTGGGCTGCGGCTGCCAACCCCCCACTGCCAGGAACAGCGCAGCTCCGGGGGCAGCAGCTCCTGTTCCCCGCGACGCCCCGTTCCGATAACAGAGATTTCTTTGCAAAGTGGCTCCTGTAAAAACCTCAGAGCTGGAGGAAGGCAGGCGGAGCGGGGGCTCCCCCAGCAGCTCCTGAATGGTGCTTTTGTGTGAAGCAGCAGCACGACACCGCAGTCCTGCATGCGGCCCGGCAGCGTGCCAGCACGGCCCACCTAGAAATGGGGCACCGCAGCCCAGCCGTGCTTCTGGAAATGCCACTGCACCCCAAATGGCTGAGGGGGGAACCCTACAAGTGCTGCCCTCGCCCCGCTGAGCTCCCGCTTCAAATAGGGGCCGGATTCCCCAGCAATGGATGGGGGTGGTTGTGCCACGGGTGGGGGGCAGTGCCCCCAAATTGCCATGTTTCTCCATTCATACCTTCGCTGGGGGCACTCAGGGATGCTCTCTTGGGGTGCCCGCTCTGTCCCAGTGCTCCAGAGCTACGTTCCCCGCAATGTACCCTGAACCCCGAGCATCTCATGGAGTCTGGCTGCTCCCTCCTGACCCCCATCCCCTCCTTCTCTCCCCATAGCGGGGGCCACCAGGAGAGCCCGGCCCACGAGGGCCCCCAGGTCCGCCAGGAGTGCCGGGAGCGGATGGCATTGATGTGAGTGCGTGGCGGCGGGGAAGCAGCCGGGAGGGGATGCCGCAGCACAAAGGGGACATTGTGTGGGGCGGAGGTGCGATGCCGCGTGGTTCCTGCCCTGCGCTGCTCCGGAGAGAGGAGCGCGGCCCCTGCAGGGCGTCCCAGGCTTTGCGTGTGGCAGCGGTGGGCGCGGGGTCGGGGACCCTCGGAACAGCTGGGGACGAGGGGCCTGGAGGGCTTGGTGGGGACAGAACGGCAGCGCGTGGTGCTCGGGCGGTGCGGGATGCTCGGTGCTGCAGGCGTGGATCCTGGGGGGCAGCAGGACCCCCGCTGGGTGCCTGCGGAGCACTGGTGTGGCCAAGGGCTGTGCTGAGTGGGGACAGAGCCTGAACAGAGGGATGTGCAATCTAGCTGAGTGCCTGCCTGCCTGCCGTGCCCCAGGCTCCTCTCCAGCCCCAAGCGTTTCTTTGGTGCCATTTATACCCCGTCCTACAGCTGCACCAGAGCTCGCTCTCCTCATCCTGAGCACTGGCAGGGTGACGGTCCCCATTTGTAACCTTCCTCCCTCCCCACAGGGTGACAAAGGCTCTCCCGGAGCCCCCGGCTCCCCGGTGAGTACGTGTCCTTCTGCGCTCCCCGATGTTTCCCCTCTTTGGGAGGAGCTCCTTTTAATTCTCCCCCACCCAACTCTTCTCTTTTAAAGGGTGCCAAAGGGGAGCCCGGAGCCCCGGGTCCGGATGGGCCCCCAGGGAAGCCAGGCTTAGATGTGAGTACCAGCCTTTGTGGTGAGCCATAGGCACAAAGAGCAGCCCCCCCTCGGCCCCTCCTGATGGAAGCAGTGATGATTCAGCGGCCGAAGAAGCACTCAGGGCTGGAGGAGGTGGGCACAGCGCACACCGACCCCCTGCTCTCTCCTCTTGCAGGGTCTTACAGGAGCCAAAGGGGAGCCAGGGCCCACAGGGGGGGCAGGAGTGAAGGTGAGTGTGGGGATGGCCACCCCCCCCCCCCCACCTCCCCTGCTGTGTTTCACCTCTGACTGTCCCTTCTGTCCCTCAGGGTCAACCTGGACTGCCGGGGCCGCCGGGGCTCCCAGTGAGTATCTGCCTTGGTAGTGGCACGGCATCGCCCTGCTCGCAGCTGTGATGCTGGCAGGTTTGGGGGGCTGCAGCCTGGGGGCTCACTGTGTCTCTCTCCTCGCTGCAGGGCCCCTCGCTGCCAGGACCACCTGTAAGTGCCTGTGGGGATGGGGCACGCCGCCTCAGCTCGGATCTGTGCACCCCCAAATGGGGGGCTTGGGGCTCAGCCCCTCTCCCTCACTCAATGTCTCACCTCTCTGTAAGGGGCTGCCAGGCCAGGTCGGACTGCCCGGGGAGATCGGAGTGCCAGGACCCAAGGTGAGGGGGCAGGAGGGAGTGCTCCCAGCCCTGGCATCTGCCTCTCACAGGCTCCTGGATCAACAGGGGAAACCCCACCGGGTGTGTGGGCATCCCTACAGCAGGGGGGGGCTGTGCTACTGCAGCAGGGTCCCTTCGTGCTGCCCCTCCATCCCATGGCTGGGGGATGCCTCCATTCCCAGGGTGACCCTGTGCCTCGTTGCCCCTCTTCGTGCCAGCTCTGGCAGCTCCTAAATCCCCCCTCTTTGGGGTTGTTTTCTCCTAGGGTGATCCTGGACCCGATGGCCCACGGGGCCCCCCAGGTCCCCCAGGAAAACCCGTGAGTATCTGCCCAGAGGGAGCGCCAACCTCTCTGCTGGTGCAGGAGCCACAGTTACACCCTGTGTGTGTACCAGCACCGTGGATGCTGATGGGCTCCTTCCCCACAGGGCCCCCCAGGACACATCCAAGGAGTGGAGGGAAGCGCAGATTTCTTGGTGAGAGCAGCCATTCCCTTGCCCCTCTGTCAGGCTTTAGGGGCAGCTGGGAGAGCCAGCTCAAATGCAGTGACCTCTGTAATTTGGTAAATGGGGTTGGGGGAGCAGGATCCCAAAGCACAATGGTAGGTTCCCAGTTAGCCCAGCCTGGATGCTACTGACATCAGCTTGTCCTTCACACAGTGGGCATGGCTTTTCTGCATGCCTGCATCCTTCCCCAACTCATTCCATGCTTGTTCCTCCCCACCAGTGCCCGACCAACTGCCCACCAGGTCCCAAGGGCCCTCAAGGACTGCAGGGACTGAAGGTGAGGATGCTCTCCTGCCCCCTGACATTCTGTGCTTCTGTCCCTTGCATCGCTGCGGGAGATGGGAGAAGGGATCTTCTCCGGTTGGAAGCAGCTCCAGATTGCTGCCCAGTGTTGGGGGGATGCGTGCATGTGGGGCTGGCTGTGGGGTGCTGCCAGCTGGCACTGAGGGACGTGGCACAGCAATGCTGTGCTGTGTGTTCTCACCCCTTCCTTCTTGCTCTTAGGGACACAGAGGTCGGCCCGGTGCCTTGGGGGAGCCCGGCCAGCAGGGCAAACAGGTGAGTGGGGTCAGCCCTGCTGGGACAGTGGGGTGGCTTGGGGAGCTGGGGCTGAGGGTGGGGGCGCTGGGGAGAAAAAGGGGGAAGGCAGGAAAGAGGTCAGTTGGAGGGAAAGAAGATCAGGGCTGGGAGGAGAAGAGCGGGCGGAGGTTTTCCTGTGGAGGATGAAGCTCTGTGCTCCCCCAGGAACGTGGCCCCATCCCTATTGCTATTCCTTTCACGTTCCCCATCTCCATCCCATCCCCAATCCCATCTGCTATTCCTGTTCCCGTCCCCATCTCCATCCCATCCCCAATCCCACGCCTGCTGCTCACCTCTCTGTTCCCCAGGGCCCCAAGGGTGACGTCGGTGTCTCCGGAGAGCAAGGTGTCCCAGGCCCTCCAGTAACGTATTTATGTCTCTTTGCTGCTCTTATCCCCGATTGCTGGGGTTGTGCATGGCCACAAATATGGGGGGCACGATGCTGACCTGCCCTCCCTGCTCACTGGGACCGGAGCAAAACCATCATCCCCTCCTTGTCCTTCTCCATGCCACCGTGGGGGGGGTCACAAAGCGCAGCCCGGGGGGACCTCGGCGGTGGCACCGCGTGGTTGAAGGCTGACTCTCCGAGCCGGATAAACCCCCGGCCCCCGCTGAGCCCCCGGTGTCACGGATGGGGCCGTGGAGCCCGGCTCCCTGCTGGGCTGTGGGGATTAAGCTGTGTGAGATCACCGAACGCTTTGAAGATGCGGAGCAATTACCGGGCTGAGCCCGACGGGGGCGGGAAGGGGCAGAAGCCCTCGGTGGGGGAAGCAGTGCCCGTCTGGGGCTGTTGCTGTTATCGAACCGACAGCTGGAAAGGGGCCTGCTGGGATCAGGAGCTGGACGCTTGGCGGTGGCAAAAGTGGCTGATTTGCAGTGTCAGCTTTTGCTTTAATTGTGGGCACCCCCCTCCCCTCCCCCCCGGGCGCTGCCAGGTCGGTCCCCGAGCTCAGTGGCTCTGCTTCCTTCCTCAGGGGCCGCAGGGCCAGCGGGGGTATCCAGGGATGGCAGGACCCAAAGGCGAGACGGTAAGTGCTGGTGGGACACGGGGGGCACCCCCAAATGGGGTCCCTCTGACGGGGCTGGGATAGGAGGAATCACCCCCCGTTCTCTTTGCAGGGTCCTACTGGCTACAAGGGGATGGTGGGGACCATTGGCGCAGCTGGGAGGCCGGTGAGTGTCCCCAGCTGTCCCTGGCAGGTGTCCCCATGTGCCCCTGCTCAGCCATGTTTCTCTCCTGCAGGGCAGGGAAGGCCCTAAGGGACCTCCAGGGGAGCCAGGCGAGAAGGGAGAGCTGGTAGGAGACCCACGGCCCTTTACCCTGGCAGCCGCCTGGGTGCTGCCGCCCTCTCTGTGCTCCATGCCACGCGCTGGGAGCACTGAATAAAGCCCTCTTGTCCCTCCTGCTGCAGGGCGGCCGCGGCATCAGGGGCCCCCAGGGAGACATCGGCCCCAAAGGGGAGAATGTGAGTACATCCTGCCTGAGCCCAGCGTGGGGAGCAGCCTCTGCCCTCCCTCAGAGCAGCACGCACAGCTCCTGGCTGCCCTTGGAGGTGTCAGCCCTGACTGCTTTCCCCTTCCGCAGGGTCTGCCTGGCATTGATGGCAAGGACGGCACGCCGGGCATCCCGGGTGTGAAGGTGAGGAGCTGACGTGCAATGTTCTCCTTCCTGTGCCCTTCTCTGTTCTTCTGACCTGTACTTTTTCCATGCAGGGCACTGCAGGACAGCCTGGCCGCCCGGGGCCCCCGGGACATCGTGGACAAGCTGTGAGTATGAGGGCAAAGAGCCCCACCTGCAGACGTGACCCCAGGGCAGGGGGCTGCCTCCTGCACCACGCATGGGGTCTGATCCAGCTCTGTTCCTGCAGGGCTTGCCGGGCCAGCCAGGAAGTAAAGGTGGCCCAGGGGACAAGGTGGGTGTGGGGCTGAGCCCTCAGCCTTGGCCCCTCCAACCCCCCCATCCATACCACATCCCTGTGGGGCACGGGGACCTGTCCCTGAGTGCCTGCGTCTCCATTCACAGGGTGAGGTGGGAGCTCGGGGGCAGCAAGGCATCACTGGAGCCCCGGGGCTGATGGTGAGTGCAGCACCTTCCCCCCCTCTTCCCCCCCAAATTTTGCTGCCACAAACTCCTCCATCACCCACGGGATGCAGCTCCGTCTGCAGCATCACCGCTGCAACGCTCAAACCTCCCCGTGCTCTGCAGCCAGCATCCACCCCTCCCTGCCTGCCACCCTGGCCACGTGCCCCCCTGCAGCATCCCCAGGAAGGATGAAGGGTTGTGGGGGCACACGGCCATCTGGAGGCAGCTCCTTCCCCGGCACCATTAACACTGCTTGGGATGATTTCCCCCCTAGGGTGAACCCGGCCCCAGGGGCGAGCAGGGACCGCAGGGCGTCCCTGGGCTGAAGGTGAGTAGGGGGCACAGGGGGGGCTGCAGCCGTGCCGGGCACTGCCCTGACTGTGCTTCCTCCCCAGGGTGACCGGGGGGAACGTGGCCCCGTTGGAGCCCCCGGTGAGCAGGGCAGAGCGGTGAGTGTGCAGGGAGACCCTCTGTGCCCCAGGAAGGGGCAGGAGCTGCCCTGACTCGGAGCTTTGGGGACCTTTTTGAGGGTGTTCCTATGGGCTCTTCCCATTCACTACTTTGATTTCCAGGGGCCCAAAGGTGAACAGGGCCCCCCAGGGATCCCAGGACCCCAAGGCTTGCCAGGAGTCAAAGGAGACAAGGTGAGAACTGCTGCAGGAGGCAGAGGAGCAGCCACCTCTTTGGGGTTCTGGCATATCCCTGCAGACGTGGGCAATGCAGCAGCTGCTGTAGGGGGGTGGCCTTGGATGGCAGTGCAGAGGGGGTCAGGGTGGGGGTCCATGGGGAGTTGTGAGCTGAGGTTTTGATGCACATCAGACGTGCCTGTGGCTGGCTGACCCCTTCCTCCCCTTTCTCCAGGGCTCCCCAGGGAAGACTGGCCCCAAAGGCAGCATTGTGAGTATCTCTGCATGCTGGGGATGGGGAGCTGCATGCTGGGCAAGGACTGACCCCTGTGTTCAGCACCCACCCTGGGGGGGCTGACACCCATTGCCCCCTTACTCCCTCAACAACACCCTGCAGCGCCCAGGCTGGGGTTGGAGCTGCAGGATGATTTTATCCCCATGTATTTCCTCTCCTGCTGCAAGGACCTGATGGGGGACCAAGGGGCAACAGATGCAACTTGCCAGCCCCATGGGCACCCCCTGCCCGGGCACCTCGAGTTGTTGCATAGAGGAGCAGCAGCTGGAACGCAGCAGGGTGCAGGCAGCAATCTCATGGCTCCTGTCCTGTTTTCTCTAGGGAGACCCCGGTGTCCATGGCCTCGCAGGGGTGAAGGGTGAGAAGGTAGGGCCCTGCAGTAGGGCTGTGCTCCTGGGGCTGGGCACCGTTGCACTGCACCCCACCATCTGGGAAGGGGCACAGCTGCCTCCCCCTGCAGCACAGCCTCATTTCTTCTGCCTCCCCGTCACCTTTCTCGTGTCCTCCATCCCCAGGGTGAATCGGGTGAGCCAGGACCAAAGGGACAGGTGAGAGACGAGGGGCTGGCAGCGTGTCCCCAAACCCCACTGCTGCTCTGCAGGACCCTCTCTTGGACCCCCTACATAAGCTCACCCCCCGACACCTCTCTCCTTTCCCTACAGCAAGGCATTCAGGGTGAGCTCGGCTTCCCTGGGCCCTCTGGGGACGCAGGCTCACCCGGTGTGAGGGGCTACCCAGGTCCCCCCGGCCCACGGGGGCTGCTGGGGGAGCGTGGTGTGCCAGGGATGCCGGGGCAGCGCGGCCTTGCAGTGAGTACCAACAATCCCAACACAGCATCCATCCGTGATGATCCACATGCATTGCACCTTGCTCCTTAGCTGACCGACTGGGGGGGGTTGAGCTGGATGTGAGACCCCACCGATGTGGAAGGCAGCAGCTCTTTTCCTTGCTGAGCAAAGCAGCAGGTTGAGCTCAAAAGTGCTTCCCTGTGTCCTGCTGGGGACTGGGATTTTGCCATGCGAGTCTGATGTTAGGGTTGCAAAACAGGGCTGCAGAAAACTGAGCAGGTCGCAAACTGACCTGAGCTCCTGTGCCTGGAATAAAGAGAAAAGAAGGGTGGGGAATGGCACGGGTGCAGGGATGTGCTCTGGGCTGGGATTGAGCCAGGAGGAGCCCTGGGAGGAGCCCTCCCAGGGGAGGAAGGTGCGATCCCTCCTCTTGTTGCCCTCAGGGACGGGATGCCGGTGACCAGCACATCATTGACGTGGTGCTGAAGATGATGCAAGGTGAGGAGGTGACCAGCACCCACTGCACGAGCACCCAGTGTGTGGGACCTCACTGGCCGTGCTGCCCCATCCCGTCCCACACCGGCTTCTCTCTGCCCTACAGAGCAGCTGGCGGAGGTGGCCGTCAGCGCCAAGAGAGCCGCCCTGGGGGGAGTCGGTGCCATGGGCCCCCCTGGACCCCCAGGGCCTCCGGGGCCACCTGGGGAGCAAGGCCCCCATGGACCCATGGGAGCTCGAGGCGTTCCTGGCCTCCTGGGTGCCGCCGGGCAGATCGGCAACATCGGACCCAAAGGTGGGCAGTGTGGGCATCTGTCCTCTGGGGCAAAAAGCAAAGGCTCCTCTGGAGGCTCTCGTGAACCCTTCTCTCTCTGTTTCGTTCCCTGCAGGGAAGCGTGGGGAGAAGGGTGAGCGGGGAGACACCGGCCGTGGGCACCCGGGGATGCCGGGTCCGCCAGGGATCCCAGGTAAACCCCCAGTGGGTGCTGACCATCGCCCCCCTTCCCCATTCGCTGCACTTCTCTCCCATCCATTGCTCTGCCCTTGATGGCCATCACGCCCCGTCCCCACGCAATGGACGGCACTTCTGCTCTATCCTGGCCAACCCGACCAGGTTCACCCTGCACCTCTCTTCCCACCCCGTGGTGCCACTCGTGCACAGCTGGAAATTCCCCCCCTGCCCCCCCAGTACCTCCGGCATTCAGAGCAGAGCATCCCCAGGGCCAACTGCTCACAGCTCCCCGCATCCCTTCCAGGTCTCCCCGGCATCCCTGGCCACGCTCTGGATGGCAAGGATGGGGAGCGGGGCCCACCTGGCGTCCCAGGAGATGCTGGGCGCCCTGGGTCCCCCGGCCCTGCAGGGCTGCCGGGTTTCTGTGATCCAGCTGCCTGCCTGGGGGCTTCTGCCTACGCCTCGGCACGGCTGACGGAGCCAGGCGCCGTCAAAGGACCGCTGTACTGACCACACAGCCAGCAAACACTGCAAACCCATGGGAAGGCACCTCCACGACACACAGGAGGGACCCGGGGCACAGCGGCGTGGGGTAGGACAGAGGGACCTCCATCCCCTCCCCGTCCCACAGAAATAAAGCGGCTCTGATCCAACCCCTGTGGCGGCGCTCCGTCCTTTTGGGGCCGGAGGGGCTGTCGCTGATTTCCCTCTCCTGTTTTATTTTCATTTTCTTTTTGAAATGACAACAAAACGGTGGTTGGACTATTTAAGGTGTGCCGGCGCTTTGTTGGCTGCTGGGCGCTCGCACAGATGTAAATCTTTGTAAAATAGGATTTGTTTTTATGAACCACACCGCGGAAATCACCAGCTCTTTAAAAACGAAACCAACGCAGACAATAAAGCTGAGACGGATTGTTACCCAACGGAACCCCTTCAGTTCTTTGAGGTTCCTCCTCTCTCCCACCAATCCCAACGGTGGCTCAGGCACCCCAGACCCAGCAGCAGGATGGATCTGTGACCCGTTAACGAGGGTCAGACTCCTGTTGCTTCAGATGAGTGCCCTGTTGCTGCAGGGTGGAGGTGCTGCAGCTGGGAGATGCTGCTTGCAGGGCTGCACGCCGTGCTCAGAGCATCCGCAGACGTTGCTTTGTTGCAGGTTCTGTGCTGCCATGCAGCTGGGTGTGCACAGTAGCAATGGGACAGGGATGGGGAACATCAGCCCCATCAGCTCTGACCCACGGCTGCGCTCCCCAGGCAGCTGCTCCCAGCTCTGTGGCCTCATGAGCTGGCAAGGCCAGCCCTGGGAGATTAAGATGAGGTTTTAATTACAGCACTGAGGAAGCAGCTGCCTGATCTCTTGCTCTTTTTTTCCCCACCTGCTCCTGCCCCAGCTTCACACCCCTGATCCCCTGCGTGCCTTTCCCCATTGCCTCCAAAGGCAGGCAGATCCATTCCTGGGGTGCTTCAGGAGCCCCCTGGCTGCCCGTGTTTGCTTTTTATTCTTGGATCGTAGTTTGATTTTTTTCTCCCCCTCCTCTTGAGGTTGTCTTGGAGGTGTGTGCTGCACACAGACACAGGGCTGGGGGACCAGGCAAGCAGTGCCCAGAGCAAACAGATGGGCCTTGTCCAAGAAAACGGCCCAAATTTGGATATCAGCTGTGCAGGAACAGCACCCTTCCAAGACACAACTCAGGGAATGGCCTTTGTTAAGAACCCCTTCATTTACATGCAAGCGGGGACCCTGGCTGCGATAGCAAAGCTGGGAAACTCATTGGAGACCAAACTACAGCTTTGTAGGTGAACACAGGAACAGGAGGGGCTGAAATGGGAGTAGGACAGCGGGGGGAGGGGGATGCAGCCCAGGCTGAGCCCCGTTGGTGAGAAGGGCAGCTCTGGGCTGAGGGTCTGCATGTCGGGTGCTCAGGGCTCCCCTGGCCTTGCCATGCATCCATCCGTGGGGATGAGGCTGAGCCACTGCCCTCAGCATTCGCTGGGGTTTGGGGTTTGGACCCCAGCCCCACGTCCCACCCCTCCAGGCTCTGCTGGCTGTGTGGTCACTGAGCACAGAGCCCTCCTCTGCGGGGGTCCCGCAGCATCACACGGCGGAGGGGAAGGAACGTGCTGACAAAAGGCTGATTTAATTACTAGAATTGTTCTGATTACAGCCTGCAAACACTGTTATCTTGTAATTATTGCCAAGAACATGCCATTAGTACATGATTAAACACAACGTCTTGTGGGCTGCTGGCTGATTGTCTGATGCCTTATGAACTTAATTACTTCACGCTGGCAGGGAGAGAGGGGAAAGATGGAGCACAAGGACGGAGCCTGGGGACCCACAGCCCTTCCAGGGCCTCTCCCTGCTCTGCTGGGTGCCCTCTGCACTGAACTCACCCTCAGCAGCACGCAAGCATAGGGCTCCAGCTCCATCCCACAGCCTCCGGTCAGCAAAGATCAAAAGCTGAGCTGCACTCACCGCACAGGACAGGTTGGGAAGGTGGCACAGGAGCTCTTCTTCCTTACAGGAAAAATCCAGAAGCTTTCAGCCTTGGGGTCCCTTCGAGCACTTCTCACACACTGTCACCCTGCCCACTTGACAAGGGCACACAAACTGATCCTGACGTCTCATTAGCAGGATTAATTCTCGACCTCATTCTCCTCTCAACTGAGACATTGGTGCTGCTCCACGCCACTGCACTGAGCCCTGCTCCCTCCACTGGGGCTGAGCAAGCAGCAGAAGCCGGGCAGCACACTTCCCTCCTCCCCATCAAACCCCATCCCCCATAGGACCCCTCTCCCTTGCAGAGAGCACATGGCTGTTAAGCAGGAATGGGCAGAAGAGTGTCAGCTGTGTGCATGATAGCAGAGCAGCCCTAGCTGTGTGCTGCTGAGAGCTGCCCTACAGGTGCTGCTGGGGAGCTGTGGGCCCCACTGGTTGCTTTCAGGCTGGGATGCTTCATGCTTGCTCCCTAAAAGCAGCTCTGCTGGGATCTGTCACGTTTGGGCACTGTCAGACCCAGGCCTGAAACGAACAGAGCGACTCTTTGCAGGAGTTCATGACAACCCTGCATTTCTCACCGCTCTCCAGAACTGGCACTGTGTCACACGCTGCCAGGTGAGGGGCTGTGTTGGCTGGGCTGGAGGAATCCCAGTGGAAAAAGGCATTGGGATCATCTCAGCCACCCACCCCGTGCCCAATAAACCCCCATCCCCCCCCTGTGCCCACCGAGAGGTGATGCGTTGGCACACATTGCCCAGGGAGTGGTGGGGTCAGCATCCCTGGTGCTGCTGGGGGCTGTGAGGGGTGGCTCTGGAGGAGGGATGGTGGGCACTGAGCGCCTGCCTGCTGCCCTGGGATCCTCACACAGCAGCTCTGGCTGTGGGCAGCCCCCCCAAATCACCCCACTCTCCCAATGGCACTGACCCCACGTGCATTGGGCACTGCTGTGCTCGGGGGCTGTTTGGGGCCCGGAATCTGTGCTCAGCTCTTTCCCTGCTCCTCATTAATCCCATCTTTCCATTCCTGTGGAGATGGGTTTAATGAAGGTAATTACGATGTTCCTGCAGCTCAGGCTGCAAACAGTGCCAGCGATTCCCTGTTCCTTCTTGCAACAGCAGCTCTGAGAGCACCAAGAAATGCAGCGACCTTCCCACTGCAACAACAGACACCCATCTGACCTCAGCACTTCTACGATCCTGTGATCCCTGCAGTCCACATCCTGGAGGAATCCATCACCCCCCATTTGTTCTCCTGCAGCTCCAGCAACTTTTCCACACAGCACCACGCACAGCCCACATCCACAACCACATCCCTGCTGATGGAAATCCCATCTCCTTGCTCCTTGGGGCCGGGTGGGAATGCTGTGTGCCATTCTGGGAAGGAGAGGAGGACGTTTTGAGGACGCTTGCAGCTTGCTGCCGCCTTCTGTTTGCTCTCTTTTCCCTCCCTACCCCACAGCTCTCAAAGTTTCCAACAAGGACGTGACCAACACAGCACTTTCATTTGAGATGCTGCAGCTGGAGGGCTATGAGGGGCCATGGGGGGTCATGAGGGGTTATAAGAGGCTATGAGGAGATACGAGGGGCTATGAGGGGCCATGGGGGGTCATGGGGGGCCATGAGGGGTCGTGAAGGGTTATAAGAGGCCATGAGGAGCTATGAGGGGCCATGGGGGGTTATAAGGGGCCTTGAGGGGCCATGAGGGTCCGCGTGGTGCCGCTCCCGGCCGCAGTCTCCGTTCCGCCGCCAGATGGCGCCAAAGCCCCGCGATCCCGGCCTCAGAGCTCCGTAGGCGCAGCGTTGCGTCGCCCGGCGCTGAGCTCCGCGGACCCCCGGAGGGGTTCAAACCCCGTTCCGATGCGGTTGAATCCCGAAATCCATGCAGACACCCGAAATGAGCGTGTTTGGAACCCTGGGCACCGGGCACAGAGGGTCTTTCGTACATCCCCACGTGCACCGTGTGTGTCTGCGATCTCCATAGATACGGGAACTCAGCCGGCTGCAGGCTGCGCTTCCCTCTGTGGCACAGATGAACTCGGCGTCCCGGGTCCGTTTGGTCCCACGAGGAAAACACGGCTGTTCCCACAGATAGCACAAGCCAATGCACGTGGGCTCAGCCCCCAAACGGATGTGAGCAGATCGGTGCTGTGAGCACCACGAAGGGAGCACAGCTCTGCACACAGACACAATCCTACGTGGGATCGGGGCTTTCTCCTCTCTTTGCAGGTGCTTCTCATCAGGATCCGTCCCGGCAATGGGAGAGAACAATTCAGAGCCATGCAAACACGCTGCATTCTGCCTTGGACGCAGAACAGCTCATGGGATGCCTCTGAAACACTTAAAAGGAGCTGAGAAATGAACCTAGAAATAACCTCATCCCTAACGATGTGCCTCAGTGTTGCAGGTGTTCTTTGGCATTCTTCTTCTTTTTCTTCTTTTTTTTTTCCCTTTCTTTTTTTTGGGGGGGAGGTTTGGGGAATCGCCCAGCAGGTTTGGCTCCTGGAAGCAGCTGCACACGAATGGGGATTGCAGGGCTGATGCTGGAGCCCAGGTGATGTCCTCAGGTTGGGATATTGCAAAAGGTCAGAGGAGAAAGATGAGCTTCCGAAAGAAAAACAAAAAACATCAAACACTGTTTAAAAAAAAACAAAATAGAAAGAAAAAGAAAAATTAAGCAAAGAAACACTGAAGAATTGAGGTTTGTGCATCTCTAATGACAAGGGGATGGCAGAGCTCGCTTCCTCCTCCCTCCCTCACCTCAATTCATGGGAAGGAGGTGGCTGCCAGCACTGCAAAACTGAGCATCTCCTCCATGCAAAGTGCACAGAGTGCCTCGTTTCCAGCTCTGTGTGCACCCAGCTGCTGCTCTGTGGGGCAGAGAGGGGCACAGAGTGGGGCTGCGGTGCTGTGGGGCCAAAGGGGTTTTGGTGCCACAGCGCTGAGCCATTCCCAGCACGGAGTTCTGTGCTCTGTTCCCAGCAGCAAACAGCAGCGCAGTGATTCAGTGAAATCTCCACGTTGGATGCAATCACACCTCAGGGTCTGGCAGAAGCCAGGATTCATCTCCTGCTTTGATGGACAGCCCTCCGTCCTCTGACTTCCTCCGGTGTTTCGGCCACGCATCTCTCAGCCCCTCGTTTTGCTCTATTACCACACAGGCAGTTTGGGGAAAAGGAACTTTTAAATGTTGAATTAACATAGAAATGCAAAAAAAAAAAAAAAAAAAAAAAAAAAAAAAAAGAAAGAAATACTAATAACAACCCTGAAGCCCTGCGAGAGCAGCATAAATATGGAGAAAAATAATTGTGCATTAATGCTAATTGAAACAGTGAGGGCCCCACTTACACCGCTCTGAATATGCATCAATCCGACAGAGAATGAATGGAACTTAAAAAATAATCCCGACCAAAAACCCCCCGTTCCTTTTTTTTTTTTGTGTGTGGAAATGTCATTAAAATGTTCATTTGGGGAACAAATGTCTGCTTTTGGAGTGAGAATGAACCCACAGCGCGCTGCGTGCTCCGGGGCTCAGCGGCTCTCTGTGCTTTCCCAGCCGCTGGGATGGCGATGGTGAAGCTGAAATCCCAGTGTGGGGCCGAGCTGCTCCCCACACCCATGGATTTCCCCATCTGCGGCCCCCAGCTCTGAGCCTTCATTAAATCCTCTGCGTTAATTAATGGTAATGGAGAGGGTGCTGTGCCTTGCTGCAGAATTCCAACAGGGAACGGGGTCTGGGTGCACGGGAGCAGCAGAATGACGGCCTGAGCCCCTGCTTGAGCCCCTGAGGCAGCGAGGAGATGGAGCTGCTGCAGGAGTGGAGCCCGGCTGCGGCTCTCCTGGGTCCCGTTTGAGTGCTGGGAGGAAGGATCCCTTCCTGCACGTCGCTGCTGGTGGAGAACATCGTGAGCCTGCAGCGCCTGTAAGCATTTTCCATTCGTTATCTTCCTGTGGGGATCATCTGACTTCGCCCCACTTTCCTGGAGGTTTCTTAACGTAGCATCTGTATGTTCAGTGATGATGCAGGTGGTGAGGAAGGCTTAAAGGAGAGCGGCTTCGACGGGAGGAAAAGTGAAGGGATTTCAAAACCAACGAGCAGCACCTGAGCGAATTCAGTTTTGTGGGGGAGGTTTGGGGAATCGCCCAGCAGGTTTGGCTCCTGGAAGCAGCTGCACACGAATGGGGATTGCAGGGCTGATGCTGGAACCTGGGTGATGTCCTCAGGTTGGGATATTGCAAAAGGTCAGAGGAGAAAGATGAGCTTCCAAAAGAAAAAAAAAAACAACACCAAACACTGTTTAAAAAAAAACAAAATAGAAAGAAAAAGAAAAATTAAGCAAAGAAACACTGAAGAATTGAGGTTTGTGCATCTCTAACAACCGGGAGGGACATCGGCTGCTGCTTCTGAAGGGCTCTGAGCTGCTGGAGGAACACAAGCACCTCCAGCACGGAAGCAGGGATGCTGGGCTCTGCCCGCCCCGCTCCATCCCTGCTGCAGGTTGGCTCATGGTTAGAAACAGCAGGAGAAAATCTCGGCCAGCCTCCGATGGGAGAAGGGAAAAGCAGCCTGGAAGGACGCGGAGCTGCGGCTCCCCCAAATCGCTGCCAACAGCACCGGACGGGGGGTTTAATGCTCTTTTAAAGGTAGCTTTACGAAGGGAACAGCCGTTCCCTGTCTATGCGTCGTGCTGATGGTCTTCTAATGCCTGCTGTTAATCAGTCCCAGAGCCGGGGCTCAGCGGGTTCTGGAAGGGCTGATCCTGGGGGGTGCAGCGTGGCTGGGTTTTCACCACCAATCGCAGACCCAGAGGGTCGTTAAGGGTGGAAAAGACCTCCAACATCTCCAACCCCGACCCGTCCCTGGCCAACCAGACCGATCCCAGCCTGCACACGGCTGCACCCCGCTGCTGCTCCTGCTCACAGCCAGCGTTGGCCAGTGCCACCTCCCTGCGACTGCATGGCGGCGATGGTGTCCCAATGGCTGCATCCCGATGGCACTGATGCAGCCTTGGGGCTGCATCCCCTCCCCATCCTGGCTTCACCTCTCCTTTCAGTGCTGTGAGGAGTTTAAAAGCTTCTTTCTCTGACCTGCGTGTGGCTGCCAGGCTCTTTTAGGTGCACGCGTTTTCAGGAGTTGCTTTCAATTGGTGACAAATTTGCTGGCTGGACGACGAGGTTGCATTTAGGGAAGCTGTCTGCTGAGCTCCTGCAATTACAAGGCTGCTGCAAAGTGACTGCTGTTTGCTACAGAAATGTTTTCGAGGCGCTCAAATGGTGGCAGAAGCAGGAAAAAAATCAATAGCTGCAATCCCATTGGCTTGGTGTTACCAATGAGCCATGCTTTGAGCAGCAAAAGCTTCCCTAACAGAAGATCACTTTGTGAAGCAAAAGGCTTTCAGGCAACCAGGAACAGTTCTGGTGTGCTCAGGGTTGGGTCAGAGCACAAAGCTCTGCACAGTTCTGAGCCTTTGGAAAGCAAACCTGGAGCTCCATGCAGCTTCCATGTGTGGGAGGCCCCGTCCTGCAGTGCTGGTGGGCAGAAATCCAATGGAGTTTGGTGCAAAGGGCCCCTGTGCATCCCCTCCCCATTGCTAAGGAGCTGCTGGCTGGGGGGCACAGCACCCATAAGACCTCAGTTTGTCTCTTTTTCCTGGTGCAGAAGAGCAGGAACTGAAGAATGATGACAGCTGCCATCCGTTGCTGGGTGCAGTTCTCTCCTCCAGCACTGCTGCTGCTGGGGAAAGGGATGCTGGGGCCGTGCATGCAGCCAACCTCTGCTTTGGGGACTCTGCAAGGGTCAGGGTGCTTCCCGCTGCATTTTACAGGCTGGCACTTGGCACACACAGGGACGTTGGTATTGATCCCAGTCTGCTGTCAGCTTTGGCTCACCGGCCTTCCCTTCCTACGTCAGCAAGAAGGCATCAGACCTTCATGCTATTGAAATAAGTGCTCCAACTCCATGCAAACATTGGCCTCACGCAGGCTGCAGGGTGCACACCAGCACTGCATGCAGCCCATGTGCACAGCCCTGACCCACAAGCTGTGGGGCACAGCCCCACTCCTCCTGCCCAGCTTCTCTCCCCATCCACCCCCTGCATTGCCTGGGTGCCCCAAACAGGCGGCTGTTTATCACAGGGTAATGCTTGCTGCTTAACAATGGCACGAGGATATTACAGGAGCTGTGCAGAGCTCATCCATCACCTAAATTACATTTCTGACCATGACGGTGCCACGCGTGTTGGGAGCCGAGGCGGCAGGAGATGGAAACGTTGCAGATCTCTGCCATCACCTCTCATTTTCCAGCAACAAGCAGTGGGGATGGGCGGCTGTGGGGAGAGCATTGGGTGTCCCAGAGCCACCCAGGTGGGCTGCAGCACCCCCAGCACCGAGCGCCTGCGAGATGGGGCGCCCAACCCAGCAGCAGACAGGGGGAAAAGAGCAGCAGTGCGGTGCTCAGAGCTCCGCTGCGGCCACTTCACCTCCCATCGACCCGCTGCCCTCGGGAAGGTGCCAACACACCCCTCCAATTTCAAGGCTCAATTCAATAACCCCGCTGACGTGAGCTGAAATCCATTTGCGGGAGGGAGAGGCCAAGGAGCGCGGTGTGGGTGAAGGATTTCTAAGAAGCCGCAGCGCTGTGGTTGGCAGTAAGAGGAGGTGGATGCCTGAAGGGGCAAAGGGAGCAGTATTTCCTGAGAGTGATTCTCGGGCACTGCACCCTCTTTCCACCCCCACCCCCGTCCCTCCATCCCTATGCTGAAGGCCTTTTGCACAGCTGCATTTACTGCACCAGAGGAGGAGCAGAAAACCACAGCTGGGAGCAAACAGGGGCTCCCTGCATTCGGCGCAGTGCTGCGCTCACCGGCGTTTCCCAGGGGGGTTTTGTGCCTCCTTCTGACTTCAGCACACGTTGCCTCTGGGATGTGGATGGGCTCCCCTCAGGAGCTTTGGCTTTGGGGGGGATTTTGATTTATATTACGGAAATTCTAATTAATCCATCTCGTGATGGCAGCAGGGCTGAGCCCACTGTGGGGCAGCAGAGATGCGTTGCTCTCCTTCCTGGGGCCATTCAGCCCTCAGTGCCCTAGAAAACATCAGGGGAGATGCCCCAGCATTGGTGGGGTTGGGAAACTACATTGGCCTAACAATGACTTAGCTGTGGACTAAGTGTTAGTACATGAAAATCTCTCATTAAGAAGCAAAACGTGGATGCCAATAGGGAGCCAGACCCTGAGCTGGGACTGATTGGATACACAGAGGTTTTCCAGAGACCTCTCAGTGTTCTCCTTTCAATGATGGACAAAGCAGAGCACAGGAACTGGGAAACACATGGAGCTGCTGCTCTGTCTGAGCCTCTGAGCACAGCTGGGCTGTGATGGGACCACATCCCTGTGAGCTCCGTGCTGCTGTGGTTCCTGCATTGCCAGGCTCGTTGCTGTGTCCCTGTTGAGTAATTCAATCCCATTGACCTGACAGAAAACAAAATGGGGAAAAAAACCCTGCTATTCTGCTGTTTTTTTTAATGTTCTCTTTCCCAGGGAGGGCAATGGCACATTTACTTTTAGTGGTCACCATAAAATGCTCTCTGAAATCCGCCCTCCCTGGGGCTCAGCACTGAGCTCCCCACAGCTGTGTGCTGCCCATGCAGCTTCCTCCTCCTCCTCTTCCTCCTCCTCCTCCTCTCAGCCCCACTCCAGGCTCACTGTGGGGCTCCCAGCCCATGGCAGAAGCTGTAAAAGAGCAACGAACACCGCAGGTGACGTAAATGTCTGTGATAGAAACAGGGAACAGAAGGCTGGAAAGCAACCTGGTGAGGCCCTGAACCCATCCCAGCATCATGCTGTTGGTCAGCAAAGCAACGGGGATGGGGGTCTGGCAGCCCTGCTTTGCTCCTGGATTTCAGGATGGGAAGGATGACTGCAACAGCCGCAGAGCCCAGGGCTGGGTTGGGAATTGCCTTTGGAAGCACTGAGGAGGAGATGCACTGCAATGATTCCCCACTCCTTGCTTGCTCTGCCCTGCAGCCATCGCTGCAGCTTGGCCCGTTCCCAATGCTCCCAGCCAGGGCAGCACAGCTGGGGGGGACAGTAAGTGAGATTGCTGAGCTCTGCGGTGCTGCTGTCCTGTGGGGAGAGGAGAGCAGAGCCCAGGGCTGTGGGTGGAGGTGGAGGCCGGTGGGTGGGACGCAGCAGTAGCTCTGTGCCACCCTATGGCGCAACCCAGAACAGTGCTGCAGGATCCAGAGCAAGGAGAGCAAAGTTAGGAAGCGTCAGCAAGACGAGGAAGTGATGCACAGCCCAATTCAATGGACTCAGCGGTTCCCCTCCTCGTTAAAGGCACGTTAACAAAATATCCCCCAGGATTAATGGGGGAATGGAAGCTGAACCTCTGTGCTGGGGTTTGGGGACCGCCTCCTCCTGCAGAAAGGTCCTATGTGAGCACACACATCATGAATGCAATCGTCTGAGCTACCTGTAAGCATCCAGCAGATCGCCTGGACAAACAGCCCACGGCTCTGCATGGCAGTGCCTGCTTCTCACCCAGCATTGGTCACTGGTAGGTGACAGAACCTTCCGGAGGCTTTGGTAATAGGACAGCAGATGCTGCTGATTCCTGCCCTGCGGTCTGCATGGCCCTCACCGGAGCTGAATTACTTTCATAAAGGCCATGAACGATGGCTAAGAAAAGAAATAGTGTTGTTGGTGAGCTCACGTGGGCAGCCCAAAAGCCTGCACCCCATTAAAATGAAAGAGGGCTGTGCATCACCAACCGCAGCCCCACTGATCCCATGGCACCTCAGAGGAAGCACATGAAACCTTCGGGGCTCTTCATCTCATTTTCTGTAGGAAACAACAGGCAGGGGGGAAAAAAGAAAAGGCAAAAAAAGAAGACACACGATTAATTAACCCGCACGCAAAATGACTTTTCCTTTCTCTTGTTTTTAATTGTGCATGCAGGTCTTCCTCTCGCCAGCTCACGCGTTTGCATAATGCATGATTGGTAGGGATTGCTTTGTTTGGGGAGGAGTGACCCCGAATGTGAGACGGTGCCCCACACCTCAGGCAGGGCCTGGGACCTCTGGGAGGAACTGGGACCCAGAGCAGCACGGCTGCGTGTTGGGGATGGGCCAATGCTGGGGGGCTCCTCTCCTGTTTGTAGGAAAACTGGTTTTGGGGAAGGAAGGACAGACACCTCCTGCTGCTGCGCTCCGGGGTTCTGCAGTCTCTGGGCAACACGAGGAAGAGCTAATTATAAAACCTGAGCGGTGATTTTGTCTTTAGTCATTTCTTTGCAGTCACCTGCTGCTTTATCGCCTGGGATTGCCGGGCTTTGTGTAAACAGAAATGAATCCTGGTGCTGCTGCTGGAGGCAGCTGCTGTGGTTTCTCTCTGTAATGCCATGCACTGAGGCGTGGGGCTGCCTTGTGCCTGCACTGCACGGCCGGGACCCAAAGGCAGCAGTGGGGCAGCAGCACCCCAGGGCCCCCCCTGCTTCCTCCAAGAGGAGGATCCTGGATGATGGGGCCCCTCAGGATGTGCTGACCATTAAAGCCTGCAAGCAGTGAAACTGAACCAAGCAGAGCCGATAGATGCCGTTAGGATAACTCAGCAGAGAAAATCAGGGCAATCGGTGTGAAATCGATGCCTCTGTTCCTGCTGGAAGGATTCCCAAAGCGTGGGGAGCCCCGAGCACAGCTCCATGCGCTGCTGTGGAAAATGCATGGCACCTGTGGGTACCACGTTACACTGGGCAGGGTGCAGGGGGAGATCATCATGGAACCACCAGGTGATAGATAGCAGCTCCTTCATTCCCCTCCTTGTCCACAGACCATAACATCTGTTCAGAAGAGGCACCTCCTGCTCTTCTGCCACCGTTCCTTTGCCAGCAAACCCCAAATCGAACGCAGAAAGCTCCGTGGGAACCCACAGCCCAGAGGTGATTCCCAGCCGTTTCTTTGTTGCAAAAAAAATAAAAGTTTATCGAGGGAAATTCTCGTGATGGACACGTGGCTGCAGCGCTGCTGACAAGAAAACATTTCAGTGGGTGTATTAGAGCCGGCGTGCTGTCAAACTCCCTGGTTCTGAATGATTGCATTTCCTCAGAGGATGCACAGAAGCACCGCACTCGAAAATTACGGTTCTCCTCTGCTGGAGAGCCTCAGGTCTCATTATCACCCCGATCTGCCTTGTCAGTGCAGTGCTATGGCATAATTAAAGCCTCGGCATTCCGGAGCAGAAAGAGGCAGCTTCTCATTAAAGTGGGTTTTCTGACTTTTGATGCTTTCCCTCCAGATGTTGGAGAGAGAAACCCGCCGTGTCCAAAACGGCACCAAAACTACAGCAAAGCGGAGAGCGGCGCCAGTAGGGGTTCTGGGGGCTGAACAGAGCCAGGTGTGGGAGCAGGATGGGACCCCCCGCCTCCCCCTCCCCACCTGCTGGTATCATCCTACACGTGGGGCACCGACCTGCCAGGACGCCGTGTGCTCACCGTTGCTGTGAGGTCTGGAGGCGTGGATTTCAGCTGGGACTGATCGCACCGTTGCTGTGAGGTTCCCTCCTGCCTGGGTCCAAAGGGCCAGTTTAGGTAATTACCGCCTGCTGCTGGTTTTAAAAGCCTCTACACACTCACAGGAGGAACTCTGTGCCAATTCATGTGCACAGGTAGTGATATCCACTCTGCTGGCACAGGAGTGCTCAGCCTTGTTTCAATCCAAGCAAGCAGCGCATTGCTGAACGCTTCTCCAGTGCTGGAGCAGCAGAGGCAGCAAAGAATAGCAGAGACTTTCTTCTTTTCAATGGCAAATTCACTATTTTGCTTTGGATGGAAGTGTTCTTCTAAAAACAAATGGAAAGCAAAGCAAAGGAGCAGAAATCAAACCCAGAAACTCACGTCTGACCTCAGCAAGCAGGGTGGGAGCTGCAGACGGACCCTGGGCCGCAGGAGGCAGCAGACAGACAGACAGGAAGACAAACAGACAGGCAGGCGCACAGCTGCCCCACGAGCAGACCTCCAGCTATGTGTATTTCTAGGCAGGGAGGCAGGCCGTTGTGCGCGGGGGGATTTCATCACCAGGGATCTAATTAGTTTTTATTACTGTAATAACTCAATGGGTGGACCTGATGCTATTAAAAATAATGAAAGCTTTATCTCTGCGATAATTACTTTTCCTTTGGAAGCACCTACGGACGCATGCACGCACACACCTATGAGCTGCAGATAAGAGATGAGCTGCAGTGATTAACTCTCAGAACAGGAGATCTGCATTGGCTGGCTGATTTTGCATGTAAGCGTTGCCCGCTGCCTGCAGCCACCACCCAGCCCTGCCCGTGCTGCTCTGTCCCCATCGAGGACATCAGCCCTCAGACCAGGACCCCACAGCCACGCTCCTGATGAACCCAACGAGGAACCACAAGCACTGCGTGGTCCTTGGGCAGATAAAAAAGCAGAAGGCGTTTGTCCTAATTACGCTGCTGTGAAAGAGATGGGTTGAGGCATTTCTGGGATGCTCGGGGAACGTAAGGAGCATTACAGCACATGGCAGGGGGAGACGAGAAAGGAAATTATCGAGGGACGGAGGCAGCGGCAGTGCTAATGCATTCAGCTGCCTCTTTCACCCAAGCACCACACACAGCTTTGGCATTCGTTGTGACAGCACTGGTGACCTCCCTGCAATGGGCTCAGGGAGCTGGTGGGAGATGGGGATGTAGTTGGGAACCTGCTGGGACCTGGTGGCAGCACCAGTGTCCCATGGAAGGACTGATGTCCAATGGCATCACCAGTGCTCCGTGGCAGCATGGACATCGCATGGCAGCAACATCCCATGGGACCAGCATCCATCCCATGGGACCAGCATCCATCCTATAGGAATAGCATCCATCCCATGGGAGGACCAGCATCCATCCCATAGGACCAGCATCCATCCTATAGGAATAGCATCCATCCCATGGGAGGACCAGCATCCATTCCATGGGAGGACCAGCATCCATCCCATAGGACCAGCATCCATCCTATAGGAATAGCATCCATCCCATGGGAGGACCAGCATCCATCCCATAGGACCAGCATCCATCCCATAGGACCAGCATCCATCCTATAGGAATAGCATCCATCCCATGGGAGGACCAGCATCCATCCCATAGGACCAGCATCCATCCCATAGGACCAGCATCCATCCTATAGGAATAGCATCCATCCCATGGGACCAGCATCCATCCTATAGGACTAGCATCCATCCCATGGGAGGACCAGCATCCATCCCATGGCAACACTGATGCCCCATGGCAGCACTGTGGTCCCTTGGAAGAACCAACAGCCCTCCCATGGTGCAGCAGAGAAATTCACCTGCAACGCCAGCACAGCCACTGCTGCAGCACGAGGGCTCCGTCTGTGCAGGACACGACTTCTAACAGCAGCCAGCTACAGAGACATGATTTGGCCTAAAATATAAAGTTGCATAACCTAATTGTGCATGTTAAATTGTGATCACTTAATACAATGGTGATTCTCATCTAATTTGGATGAAGTCAAGGGTAAAATTCTCATTAAATTACCCGACTAGAAATAGGTGTTCTCCTTTGCAAGAAGCTTCTGTTTTGTTCTTTCGTTCTGCGTATTAACACACCCATTTCTTTATCTTTACACTGCAAATGAGTGCAGCTGTTCCTCAATTTGACGTTATTTCTTCATGTTTAATGGCAGCCTATGGCAGCCTGCTCCCAGGAGGAGGGGCATTGGCTGTGCCTGATCCATGCCATACCATCCTCAGACCCCCTTGCATCACACTGGGATCCACAGACCTGCTGCACAGTGGAGTTCTGCGCTCCCCACCTCGCCATCCCCACACGCTGTGGCTGTTGGCAGCACACACAGTGCTGCTGTTCCTCCACCCCTCCTCCCCATACAACTCTGTCCCCTCAATCTCCATCCCGGATGGAGGATGCTCGGCTCACACTCCTGCTCTGCTGTCCCTTCCCATGTTCCCATGGAGCTCCCAGCCCTGGCTGCCTTGCTCCTGCAGGGGGTGACGGCCTTCCTGTGCCAGAAACAAATCAGATTCCCTCATCAAGAGCTGAACTGTGCGACTCCTCCACCAGCAGATCAAAGCGTTTCTATCATTTCCTATTCCAAAGGGCTCTGTGCAGCTGGATGGCAGCAGGAGGAACTCACCGCTCCCTGCACGGCGCCTGCTCACCCCCTCCAAAGGCTTTTTATGCTGAAACCTCTGATCAGAAACAAACTTCACCCAGCGGGGCGACTGAAGGATGCCACGATGCTGGTAGAGCGACCCCTTCCCTGTCCTTTAATTTACAGAGAGGAGTAATGGAGGGGAAAATCAGCCGGAAAGACCCCAAAGTCAGCTGCCTCGTCTCCCAGCACTAAGCAGAGTCCCTGAGATGTGCCACTGCTTGGCAGCTCTCAGATTATTTACGGCCTTTTATGCAGAACAAACCTGCCTGCCTCCACAGGCTTCCCCATCCGCTGGCAAACAAGGTGACATGAAAAGCATTATGAATAACACATGGAAACAGAAAATAAGACAGATATTACAAGGCAGGAGCGAAGAGAGCAACCATTTAAATAATTCTGCTGCATTGCCACCTGTCATACATTATTGAGCAGGGCAGGGTGCAGCCGGGCACGGCTCAGAGCACGGATTGCTTGGTGACAGCAAGCCTGGAATGGCTGCAGATGCACTTCTAATGTTGACATGGAATCGTCTCCTCCATCCCCAAAACTGCTTTTCTTGAAAGCCAGTGGGGGAAAATCAGCTCACGTTGGAGGTAAGGAACTCAGCATCCTTTGGAAATGCATCTCCCAGCCACATCCATGCACTGACACACAGGGCATGGCACAGAGCTGAGCCAGCATCAGCCCGACGAGCAGCACTGCTCCAGCCAACCCAGCGACCGAACCAGAGAGAATTACTGCAACCATTACCAAAAAGGAACAAACAGGACAACAAAAAGCATCACTTAATTTCATAAGCAAAACCGTGATAGCTATAAATGTGATCTTCCAGCAGAAATGGCTACCAAATGAAGTTATGGACCGACCGTGGCCAAACATGCCTGCACTGCCATTCGTTGACATCAATTTCCCCTTTTTCTACTGACACGGACGTCAGATATAAATATTTCAAACCATCTCACTCCATAAAGCCAAGGGCATCACGACCCGGTGGTTTCAGATCGTTATTGTTGTATTTATTGGAGGCCGCTGAGCTGGCAGGGCTCTGGGCAGTGCATCAGTGAGGGATGGCAGCCAACAGCAGCCCAGAGAGCGCTGTGCTCTGCTGCTCCACTGCCTGCACCCAGCAACGCCTTGCTGCGGAGGAGCCATGGCAGCAATGCAAGAGAAGCAGCCCTGTGGATCACATCCCCTCTCTCCATCAGCAGGAGCCCAGGAACCTCTTGGAGCAGTGCTATGATTCTGGTTCATGGTCAGCGTGAGATGGCATCTGGGTGTTTGGAAGAGAGAGCCAGATGTGGGATGTGGGTTAGTAGGCATGGGAGTGATGGGTTGGAATAGATGGCCTTGGTGGCCTTAGTGACTCCATCCTGCCTTCCATCCATCCCATTCCGGCTGCCATGCTGCAGGGTGCTCCCACACCTGCTGGAAATGGACCTAGGTGGGATCCTCCCATCCCATCCCATCCCATCCCATCCCATCCCATCCCATCCCATCCCATCCCATCCCATCCCATCCCCAGCCAAAATAATTGTGTACTGCTGCTTCATTTTGACTCTTGAGTGCCAAAGCTTCCTATATTGATACCAGTAATCTCAGCTGTGATATTTCCCTTGCCAGATATTTCATTCTTAATAACAGGGCATAATTAGCGCTAATTAATACGAAATGCAGTAAGCAAGAATTCCAGTAGTTTCCCCTGCTGTTTTATCTCATCAGCTCAGATTCATTGCAGCTATGGCTGCTTCATCCACACCGACCAGGGCTGCAGGGACAGCACTGGGTTGGCTGGGATGCCCTGATGGCAGGGAAGGGGATGAAGCCAGGTGGGTGACAAGCCTGGATAAGGGACAACACAGGGGCCACAAGCGAGCCAGGACCCTCCTGGGAATCCTCTGCAGAGTGCAGATGCTCCTCTGTTGTACAATGGGACCAATTGTACCAACGGAGCTCTTCTGAAGGCTTTGGCTCAGCTGTGAGCTCTCTTGGTCTTCTCTGGTTGCTGGTGTTGATGCGTTGAACAGCAGCAGGAGCTGCTGCTGGAGCTGGCACCCCCAGGCTTGGGAGAGGACTTCTCTTTATAAGCAGATAATGAACCCCACACCTCCCCCCATCCCTCCTCTCATCGGCTGCTGTCACTTTTGGGACTGAACACCAAAATCTGCTCCCACCAAAACCATTCCCAACAGCTGCGCTGCCCCTTCCCACACCTCCTCCATTCTCTCTGCTTCTTTTCTTTCCCCCTTCCAAGAGCTGCTGGAGCTTATCAGGAGATGAAAGATTGAAGGACATGCATAATTAATGGCCTGGATTTCCTTAAATAATTTAATTTTGCCATCACGTCTGCATTCTTCAGGTATGGCTTTAATTCTTTAATTACAGAAGAGCGCACCACGGCGCTCCGCCTGATTAACGGTCGAAAATTAAGGCTGGATTGGAGCGGGGGGAAGGATGTGTAAATACAGCAATGAGTGTACGGAGAGCTCAGCAATTTGCCTGTGTTAAGGGGATCAGCCTGGAAGCTCTCAGTGCAAATCACTGCTCAGGGTCAGCAGTCCCAATGGGGATTGCAGCCCCCGGGTTCCGGGCTGACAGAAGCACTGCGGTGCCATGGGGCTGACCCAGAGACACCCCAAAATCAAGGCTTTGTTCTGCTAAAGCAGAACGGAAGCAGCAGGGCCAGGAGAAGCTGAATGCTCTCATTGCAAAGTGATATTTTCAACTCTAGGAACGAAGAGCAAACTCTTTGGTCGATGCAGTGCCATCAATTAGCCAAGGGCCAACATCAGCGCTGGCTGTAGAGGATTGCTCTGCTTCTTGGCTCTGCTCACAGCCCAGCAGGCAGAGGGAGGCAGCAGCCCCAGCTGGGACAGCAGAGGAGAAACAAGAAGTGGAAAACAGGAGAGAAAAGCGTCCAAAGGGATTGGGAGCATCGCTGCTGGGGTTCATTGCACAGATGCCCTCCTGGAACCGCTGCCCCAAACCCTTCTTTCCACTCTTCATCCTGTTTTACTTTGATGCATCGGAGGGGTTTCTCAGTACTAAAACAAATCTTAAAGCGAAGGACCGAAAGCGCAGGCGTGGAAAAAAAAAAGCCCTAATGAGCAATTAAGGGAAAGGTTTCACCTGCCCAGCAGCTGGTGTGACACCAGGCAGCTCCATCCCTGCTGTGCTCACTGCCCACTGGGTTCAGGTCTGCTCCCACGCACTGCAGCGAAGCAAACCTGTCCCAGGGCTGCAGTGCTGCTCCCCAATCCGTCCCCAGCTCCTGCCACTGCTTGAGGCCACCCCATCCCAACCCGAGTGGCTCCAAGGGGCATTTCAGACCATTCACACAGCCCTGCCTTATTAATGGGAAGACGATCATGATTAATTATCCCACCTGTCTACAAAGGGAATAATTTCTCTTTGCTGGAATAACGGAGCCGGTTTCTTTTACACCATAACAGCACTTCATTGCCACGGGGCATCTGAAATCCCAGCACTTCACACCTGTGAGCCCCAGGAGGGCTGCTGTGCTCCTGCAGGACAGCTCTGCTCTGCCGCCGCAGTGTGAATACAAACAGCACCTCTTTTTTCTTGTTGGTTTTTTTGTCTTCCGAAGTCAGAAAAATGAATAATGCATTTTCCCCCATAGCACCGAACTATGAATTCTCCTTACACAGCTCGGAATGTTTCTGAAGAGAAAAAGCTCCCAATTCCCTCCCCCCGAAGATGCAAAACCTCGGTTCGATAATGTGTCACATTTGGGTTTTTCATTTAGGCGCCGATTTATTGTGGTTGCTGCTCAGCCAGCAGCCCCCCGTGATGGGTTTTATATCACTCAGCTGTTCGGATGTGAGGATTTTGCAGCATCTCAGCCTCTCCCCAGGAGATCAAACCTGCTGCTGTTATCCCAAAGCCCCAGCAAAGCTCGAGGAGATGCAGCACAACGCCCTGCGTGGAGCTGCTGACACCACTTCAGGTTCTGCCCTCTGCACCACCTCTGGCAGCCCCCCCTGCTCCTCACTTCTCCATCTCACCCCAGTGCCTTTCCATGGGCCTTTACCTGCCCCCAAACAACGGCTTCAATGCCTCTTTGCACTCCTCTAAGCATTCCGAAGGCGCATCTCTGGGTCGTGCCGTGGGGATGAGGCACACAGAGGCGCACGTGGCCGTATGCTCAGCTCCAGGGCTCTGCTCCCCTCCAGACAAGGGGGAACGGGCAGCAGATGCTGAGCACATCAGGAGCAGCACTGCAGAGCCGTTGGCTGCCTTCTGCTGAGCACAGATCCCTGCCTCCCCGGCCCAGACATCAGCCACTGCCATGCATGGGGGTCCTCCGTGCTGAACCCAGATATGATTCAGATCTCCTGGCTGGAAGCCCAGCTGGACACTTCAGCCCCATTAGATCCCATGAGAAAAAGGGAAACCTGCCTCAGTGGGAATTTCTAATGAATTTAGCCACACACACGCAGTGAAGCAGATGAATGCCAGGATTTTTCTGTGGGACATTCAGCTGTGATAAAGCAGAGTTGGCCATGGAGTCCTCAGGTGGGGCTGCAGACGCTCAGGCAGAGCTGAAAGCTTTGGAAGCATCTGCAGGAGCAGCCCAACGAGGGGATGCCTTCTGGGTATGATCTGTATCTCACAAGAAGAGAGGGCATGACTGCACAGCACAACATGCAAAGTGGGAACCTTACATGGACAAGGAAAACTGGAACGATCCAAATTAACAATAACTGAGCAATGAAGCAACATCAGGGTTGCATTTCTCTCATCCCTGAGCTGCCTTTAGGATGCTCCCACCCACAAAACCTTTCTCCTCTCTCCTGGTTTTGATGGAGCCCAGAGCTGAACGTGTGCTGTGCCACAGGCCCAGGGCTGCACGCAGCTGCAGGGTCCAATGGAAATGCCATTAAAATCAGCTGAAAGCTTTCCATTGACACACACAGCTTGGAGGTCCCCCTCCCAGGTGGATGCCAAGACATTTTATCCCCCCACGCCACAAGCTGCAGCTCTCCTCGCAGAAGGCATCACAAGTTCTACCACCACATTGCTTCACCCCACATCTGCTGGGGAACCACGAGTCGTAGGAGCTGAAGAGCACCGATGTGTGCTGAGAACAGCCTGCCTTGTGGGTGCTGATGGGGTCGGAGCAGAAAGCGAGGATGCAGCAGCAGCAGGCAGAGCTCAGCCCAGCCCCGAGCAACACAGACCTCCTCCCAGCCCGGCTCCCCATCCGTGGTTAATTATTCCAGCATTTCATTACTCACCTCGCTTGCTTTCTTCCTTTCTCCTCCGGTGACAAATGAATTTCCAGGTGCTCTGTCGGGTGCTGTAGAGCGTAACCAGCACAGCCGCTGCGTGGCCGTAATTCGCTTGGACAGCTGCACCCCCCCCCCCGCCCCCAGCAGCACAGAAAGGACCTTCCTCCCATCCCTCATCCTCACGCTGCTCACTCCCAACTGCGGGCCCCAAAATTCAGCCACCGCGTAGGAAATGGGCTCCCAGCACAGCGGGATCGAACCCCAGCCGGGCGAGTAAATAAAAGGAGGAAATGAAGTAAAACAAAGCGATAAAATCAGTAACATCGCGACCTCCCCGCGTTGGGCTGGATAAGGTGGGGGCAGGACGGCCGCTGCACTTAATTGGGGGTAATTAAGGAAGGCGTTTCCATCCCTGAGATCTGCTGGAAAGCCAAAGGAGCCGCAGCTGTGGGTGGAGCGGTACGGACGGGGCAGCCCTGGAGCTGATGGCTCATTTACAAAGCGCTGATAGGAACCGCCGCTCATTAGCTCCGCAAACGCTCATTGTGCCGGCTAAATTAGAACCTGCTGGGCAGGGCGAGACGAGCCAACGTGGGCTGATGTTACTCATTGATTTCTAAGGTGGGCTGTCGGGGACTTTTGGGCTGGCTGAGCTCCACATCTCCTATTGTGATGCGGGGTTTTCCCTCGCCGGTGTCCTCCGAGTCCAGCAGGATCAGCGCTGCTGCCCTAAATGCCGTTAAAACCCATCCTCGTGTGCGCAGCTCAGATGGCTCAGCCTGTGGAAACCTTCAGGGCTGCATCCCAGCTCCTTCCTGCCGACCTCATTCCAGGTAGAGCAGCTGAGAACACGACAGATGAAGCGCCTGACTTGGAAGAGACAAATAAAAAGCAGCGTGAAAGCCACAGAGAGCAGCCGACCTGCAGCTGTGCAGCCGGCGTGGGCAGAGCAGAAGCAAAGCAGGGCATCAAAGTGTAACAGCCTTCCTTAAAACAAATGTCGATCAGTGCCCAGACATGAGCTAATTGCACTCAGTCACTTGGGGGGGGAGGCAGAGAAAACAGCCTAATTAAAGGCATCCTGGAGCAGAAAGAGCGGAGCTGAGCAGCAGTGGGATGGGGGGAAGATTGAGGTTGGATGTTGGGGGGAACATTCAACTCTCTTTGCTATGAGAGTGGTGAGGTGCTGGAACAGCTGCCCAGAGGCGCTGTGATGCCCCGTCCATCCCTGGAGGTGTTCAAGGCTGGGTTGCATGGAGCCCTGGGCAGCCTGGGCTGCTGTGAAATGTGGAGGTTGATGGCTCTGCATGTGGCAGGGGGTTGGAGATTCATCATCCTTGAGCTCCCTTCCAACTTGGGCCATTCTGTGATCCTGGGGCCCTGCAGAGCTTGCAGAACGGATCTTACAGCTGCAGCAGGGCCTGAGAAAACCCAGCTGGAAAAGCAAAGCAGTGCATCCTGCACACGGCTGGGATTAACCTCCAGGATGGCACAGGGACAGCCATCATTTCCTGCACCGTGGACTGCCAGCCTTATGGCAGCTGATGGGGAGGAAGCACGACCCATAGATGGGAACATCTCACATCGGAGTGCTGTAACTGATGGAGCAGCTCTTCCATGTGGTGCTGGGGATCCACACACTGCACCATTTTGGCTGGGGCACGGAGCTCTTTCTTCCAAGCTGATTGCTGCAGCAATTAAATGACTGATTTGTTGTCTGGCTGTGCCTTTCTTTGGGGTTTAGAGAGATGGAAGTTTTGCACTGTTGCAGATGTCTTGTTTTACATCCCTGGTTTTAAAGCTCATTTGGAGCCTCAGCCAGAGGGGCAGAAGGGACCGGAGGGGGATGGGTGGTCACCCCACAGCACTGCAGGACTCCCACCTCCCCAGCCTCAGGCACGGAGCAGAGCAGAGGCATTGCACAGAGATGACAGGAGGCTGTGGGCTCCTTTCCGACCATCACAAACTGATGCTTCCAACCTGGGCTGCACAGAGGCAACTTCTGCTGAGCAGAAGAAGGTTCTATGCTCCAGCAGCAGGGAGACCAAAGCGTTGGGCAGGAACCCCAGGGATACAGCTCCGTATTGGTCAGAGCAGGAACATGCAGGCAAACGTCTTGGGGAATCCACAAATGGAATGTGTCCATTTATCACTGAAAAACTCAGGAATTTCGGGTGCCCTCCCAAAGTGTGACATGAAAACACGCTCCGTGCCCCTTTCCAGCTCCAGAATTCTCTGCCATCCAACTCGACGCAGTACAAATCCAGCAGCAGACCTGCACCAAGAGCCACCAACAGCAGTCAGCCTCACTTCGGGGAGCTGTGCTCCTGATTTCAGTCGCGAGGTGGAGATGGAAATCAGCTTCAAGGGTTTTGTTTGTCTCTTGGAGGTTCTTCTTTAAGTACCTGTTTTCCAAGGGGCTCCCAGCACAACCAGCATCCACCCCCTCCCTGCTGGGGGGAAGGGGAGCAGAAGGGGAGCACAGCTGGAAGCGCATCACAACTCATCAGCGCAGAGCAGGTGAGGAGAGAGGAGGGCAGCGACGGACGGCAGGCAGACGTCGGGTCGGTTCAGCTCCTCATGGATGAAGCCTTGGTGCAGACTGCACCCAAATCGGGGCTGCCCTGCCAGGGCACCACGTGGGGATGGCAGGGAGAAGCGTGTTGAGCTGCTGCTGGGACAGGAGCAAAGGCTGAGTGCTGCACCGCGGGCTGCTGTGTGTTGTAGAGCTGGGCTGAGCTGCAGGGCTGCTGCAGCACTGAACCTCCAGCCTTGGGGAGTCCCAGCAGCCTTGGGCACGGCATCGTGTGCAGCTCAGCATCCAGATGTCCTGGAAGAGAACTTGGGCAGCTTGTGAAAAAGGCACCAGAAAAAAAAAAAATTAAAAAAAATAATATATGTGTATATATATACACATATATATATATATAAGAAAAGCAATGCAAAAATTTATATTTTATTTTAATTCAAAAATTTAAAATAGCTTTCAAATTCAGGAAAGTATGCCTGGACACAATGAAAAGCCTCATATACAGAGACAGATAAATTAAATTGTATATATTGCAGACAAGCCAAGTGTATGTATAGATTACATATTTACACTTTTATGTAAACCATATTTATACATTTTATTACATTTACAAAAAGAAGCTGATCTTCCACTACTGCGTACTACAATAATGAAAAAACATTTACATTGTGTCTTTTTTACTGTACAAACTTTTGCTTCATAAAAATATATCTCTGTACAAAAGAGGGAGTTTTTTTTCTTTTTTTTCTTTTTTTTTTTTCTTTTTTTTTTCCTTTTTCTTTCTTTTTTTTTTTTCCTTTTTTTTTTTTTTTTCCTTTTTTTTCTTTTTTTTTTCCTTTTCATTTTGGAACATAATGCAAGTCCTCTGGGCACAAGAATGGAGAATGGCACACATCACGTCCCAGCCAGCTTGCAAAAAAATGGGATCAGACCCCTTCCTCTGCCTTTGTTGCTTGGGAACAGTAGAAAATGGCACCTAATAGGTTGAAAGCAGCAAATCTTGCGTAAGGACAGCTCCTGCTCTCCCTGCTTTGCTGTTGAAACATCCCAGGTTTGTTTTACACTCCTTGACACAAGCTTCTCCTTGCTGTTACACTGATTGAATGGGATTTGGAGAGGTCTGAAAAGCAAACGTGGGAGCTGCTGGGCTGTTTGTGTCCAACCTGCTGCAGTGCCAGCAGCCTGCTGTTGGTGGCAGCTGGGGGATGATTTTCTCGAGCTCCCAGAGCTGGGGCAGATTCCAGCTCTGCTGCTGTGGGACGCTGCAAGGTCTGTGCTGACACGGGGGCCAGGGTGCTGCAGTCCCTGGCACAGGGGATTGTAAAAGGGTGCAGCTTTAGAGATTCGTTGGGCAAGGGAGCCTGGTCTGTTGTCTGTGTTATGGGGACTTGGCAAAGGCAAGGAAGAACAGGTCGTGGGTTTGGTTAAGGGCAGAAATCACAGATTAACTCAGGTTTGGGAGGGGCCTCTGAAGTCAAACAGGGGCCAGAGAGCAGAGGTGAAGTCAGGAACCAGCTGTATTTCTGCATACAGGAGGAGGAGAACCAGGGGAGCATCCTGACCTCAGTTACATCAGTGTGAGGCAGGGGCTGCCCCCAACTTCACTGCAGCAGCTCAGCTGAAGCAGAGGAATTGGACACAGCTGAGCCCTGACCCCCACTCTTCTTACTTCACCTTCAACTTGCCCTGGCCATTTCAGGGAAGGGCAGGTACCCTGGCAGCCCCTCCTGGCTTCCCAAAGGAGCTCAGGCCAACAGCCAGCTTTCTGGTTACCTTTCTCACCTGTCTGATGGTTTGGCATGAGCTGGGAGGAGCTGTGCAGCAGTGCAGGAGTGGCACTGAGCTCACACGTGTGCTTCCACCCACCTCTCAGGTACGAATCAGAGCACCTTTGTGATGCTTTGGGGAGCAGATGGCATTTTTTGGCAGGCTGGCTGTTCAGACTATAGGCTGGAGAATGCTGCTTATTCTGAGAGCACTGAATGAGAGACAGAAGTAAAAAAAAAAATAAGATATATTTATACATACACACACAGAGTAAAAGAATAAACAAAACATAAAAAACTACCCTGTGGTTTTCATCAGACAAAACCTCAGCTGACATCAGGTAGGGGAGAGCCAGTGCTCAAATACAAGCAGAGATGTAAACACCACTCCATTTGTTTTAATTATTTTCCCTTCAAGTTTTCTGTAAGAAAAAGCTGTTTCATTGACTTACTGCTCTAAGTCAACAGTATTTTCAGAGAGGTGCTCGACTTACAGTTTGGTAAAATGGCACTGTTGCCTTCTTGGACTCCAGCACGGTTCAAGAAACAGTGACTCAAATCAAACAGACTAAACCCCTAAATCAACAGGAGCAGCTCTCCTCTTTATTAGAGGAGGGCATCACAAAGCAGCGTTCTTTTCTAAGGGAGGAAAAATGTCAAGTCCCTTTATCTGTTCTCATGAAAGCCAAGCCAACCTTTCCGCCCCTGGGAAATAAAGGGAAGAACTTTGGATAGAAATTAGCACTCTTATTGCATTGCCATTTGGAGGATCAATATGGAAAGGGCAGAGGCTTTTGAATGCAACTAGTTTTGGGGGGAGGTGGAAATCAGTATTTGTTATTTTTAAAGAGGTTTTTGTCCCTTCACGTCTGTCAGCAGTTTTCTCGTGAGGGTTTTTGGGCATGGCTGCCATGGGCAGCTGGCTGCAGGAGCCAGGGATGGAGGGACGTTCCCTCAGCAGCCCTTGAAAGCAGCCTCAGGCTCCGAGAGACTTCATGTAAATTGGCACAAGAAACCCAAACTCAACTAAACATACCAAGGAAAATTAAATATAAGGAAGGGGAGAAACGTTTTCCCATCGAAAAGGTCCCATCTGAACACTTCCACAAAAGCCCCGACTTCAACAAACCAGCGGGTAACCAACCAAACCCAACACAAAGCAAATCCTCACCTTGCCCCACGCTGCTATTTTCCATTGACTCCAGTCAGCACCTTGTGCAGTGCAACCTGGCTTCCTCCCTGTCTGCCCAAGATCCTCCGAAAGCGGAGGAGACCCCACGTACCCCCCTGCTCCCTGCAGCACACTGAGCCCATCGCCTCGTTTCCACGGCCCTCCACTTCCCCACGTCTCACTACCAGGCTGGTGCCCACTGGGAGGAGCTGTGCAGAGCAGCTGTTTGCTTGGCTTCATGATCCATGGCGGGATGCAGAGGTGGACGAGGATGATGGAGCCATCTCTCAGGAGTAACACAGAGTCCAACAAGGCGTAGCAGCTTCTCCACAGCCTCAACAAGGTTGGAAGGAGGGAGATGGGGAGGGAATGGACGGAGACTAGTGAGGTGAAACACAATCATTTGCTAGATACCGACCCTGGAGGAATCTGGGACAGTGGGAAGGGTGAGAGAGAAAGAAACGGTTTGTGAGTGCACACAGAAACGTTGAGAAAACCCACAACAGCTTTGTTACCTCAGAGTGAGAACTTGCCAGTCTAGAAATGCCCCTGAGGCTCTGCCTGGGGCTTTTGTCTACAAGCTACTTAATCCTCAATGTCTACGTGGTCAAACTTCCAAACCCCTTGGTTCACCCTCCTCTGTATCTTTTGTACCACTGAACAAAATCACAGTGTGTGATCTCCCATACAGACTTGTTTTTTCCTCCCCTTCCCAGTGCTTGCTCTATCACAGGGATATTTGGGATTCGCTTTGTCACTGCTCCCCAAGAGGCCACGTCCCAGCTGATCACCAGACCCCAGAGATGGCAGTTCTGGTTTGGGTTGTGCCCAACGCAGAGATCTCCCAGGCAAACCAAACCACAGAGCGTTTCTTTGAACCACACTGATCCAGCTTAGGACAAACACGAGGCTCTGACAGCCTGAAAGCAGGAAGGAGACACCCTGGGAGTGGGGATCAGCAGCACACAGACCCCCCCCAGCAGAAGGGCAGTATTTTATCCACAACCAGTTTCACCAGGCTGAGCTGCGGGTGCCACCGTTCCGCTCTGACGTCCCCCCTGCGCCCCACTCACCACGCAGGGGATGAGTGCTATACAGCTGTGCACACAGTGCTGACTGTGAACTCTGCCTCGTTGGCCATGATGTCCGTGGGCTGCAGGTTTCTGTCATACATGGGGTTTTCAAACGTTGCTCTGACGTTGGTGTTTTCATGGCCCGCGTAGCCATTGAATGGGACTTTGGGTCTTCTCCTGCAGGGTGCCAGAAAGAAAAACCCAGAGAGGTCACGGCTGCTCCTGCTGCAGCCACAGCACTGACAAAGTCAGCGGGAAAGAAAAAAGCTGCTTTTGAAGAAGGCAAACACCTGCGGGAGAGGCAGGAGGGATCTACAGCAAATCTTATTACAGATTTGTGGTACAGGAAGCTTTGCCATAGTCCTATGTGTGCTCCCCCTGCACAGCATCCAGTCCACACAATGCTTTGAAGTGCAGCAACATTTCCACAGCAATGCACTGATCAGGAGAAAGAAGTCATTTACAACGTACGCAAAGCCCAAGTATGAAATTTACTTTGCTTCATCCTCCTGAACGCTGCCACAAATCTCACTGATCGCCATAAAAGCCCTCAGCACTCTGCTCTTCCAACACCCCTGCATCTCTGTGCACTTTTGCTCTATTCCTTTTTTTTTTTTATTTTCTGAACTAAATGAGAAACCAGGTCTGGAGGGAATGCTTTTAAGACAAGCTCACAAATACTTCTGTCAGCCCTCTTATTTTGTTTCACTTACTGTGTCATTCCTGAAACCCACCTGTGTTTGTAGAGATAAAGCACAAACCCTGCAATAATCAGGGCTATGAAAGGCACAAGAATGGCAGCTGCCACAGAACTGCTGTTAGATGCAAAATGGTGTCCTATCGATTCTGGATCATTTTCCATCATGCTGACGTCTGAAACACAGCAAAAGTAACCACGTTTCAAAGCAGCACTGCAAGAAGTGGGGCTTGCTTGAGTTACATCTTCAACAAGACAACAACAAGGTTAGAAGTGGTGCTGTGGAAGGTAATCAAAAGCTTCTGACTTGCAGGAAGAATGGCTTGGCAATCTAGCCTGGCTTAGTTCATCATCATTTATTTAGGAGGGTGATTAAAAGCAGATGTAAACAGATTAACCTTACTGATTTTTGGCCCAGCAGGGCTGAAAATTAATGCCAGGGACAGTAGAAACGTTTCCTGCTCGATAACCTCCACTGCAACCACAGTGCAGCCATCAGCAATTAAGGGAAGAACTAGGAGTCAGAGCAAGGTTACCCAGTCTCTGAAGGCCAAACTGCCCGAACCCTTTGCCACGCACAAAGCCCTGGTACACAAAGGTGCCACTGGACGACTCCGATGAGACCTGGAACGATAAGAAACCGGAGATGAACAGATCTGTTCAACGCTTCCCTGGGTTTGCAGCACCCATCTCGTCAGCCTCCTTCAACTTCATGCACTGCGTTAATTTAACTCCATTCCCTGGAAAAACGTGACATCTTTTTAGAAGTCTAACTGCCCAGCAACTTGTTCAGACTCTCGCATCTCAAGGGGGGAAAGCATCTTGTCTGTGATAAAGATGTGCTGACAGCGATGCCCTGAGCTCCAGCTGGCCGTGGGTCGATGGGATGCACGCTGCCTGTGAGCTCCACTGGGTCTCTTATGGGCATGGGAAGCTACCAGGCTCAGAAATCGGGGTGCAAAGCTGACTCCATAAGGAAAAACTGGCTCTTCTGATGTGATGCTAAGCAGATATAAGTGAAACAAATTGTGCTGGTTTCTCCTCTGGTGTTATCAGGAAGACCTACAGATAACCAGGCACAGATAACCAAACATACAGCTGCAGCGTGGCAGAGCTGACTGCTCATGGAACATTATCTCACGTACTGGAAGAATGGCCCACGTGCCTTCAGGGCAGGCAGGTCACTGGAGGATAACAGCCTCATCTGGGGAGTTACGTCCCCAAATGGGACAAATGCAGTGAGAGGAAAGCTGGGGTTATGACAGCAATGGATGAGTTGTGTGGACTTTGTATACGAGGTGTCCAAGCACTTACGTGTCCATCGAGAGCCCATTTATCGTTTTTGAACTTGTTCACAAAGATCTCCACTGGCCCCATAATCTGATAGACCTGGAGGAGCAGGTGCACGTCTTCTTTCTTGTAAATGCCTGGAAAATGAGTGACTTTTAACCACCAGATCACAACGTCTCAATTCAAATTTGAAGCAATTCGCTTTCTCAGAGTGGGCAGCAACTCTTCCTACGCTCCTATCAGTGGGGTCACTTGGAACCACACCACGAATTCTCAACCTCACATCTGTCCCCCAGGATATTAAAGACATTTTGCACGTGGGAAGCGATTCAGCTGTAAATATTTCCTATGTGACACCAGATCAGTAACACAATGCTCCTAGGGGGGCCAGAGACAAGGGGCATTCACACCATTTAACTGCTTGGATTAAATTACAAGTCAGTGAGCTGGGTTGTGCTGCTTTCCAGGATGAGTCAAAGCAAACTCATACACAGGATTTGTCTTGCTCCACTCAAAGACTGGACACTTCCAGCTTCTGTCCATCTCTATCACAAAGCCCAGCCCATCAGATAACAGAGCACACTGCTCCGTGCCCAGCAATGCCATGAACTACAGTGCAGTGAGTGTAAATCCCCACAAACAGCCACGTTGGTTCCCTCACCAGAAACCTGGAGCTCCACGCCGCTGTGGTCTATCAAAGTGGCATTGACTTTACTGGTGACAGGGTCAAAGCTGGTGACAGACAGCATTGCAGGCTGCTTTTTCCCCATGTATTCGTAGGAGCCTTTCCAAAGGGAATTTCTTGCAAACACATCAGCAGGCACTGCAAAGCACAGTAATTAGGGGCAGAGAAACACAAGATACGATCATCATACGATCCTGCGATCGTTGCCACTTGTTTCCATTTCTCAGAAATCAAAACAGAGCGGATTTCTTTCTTGCCTCAGACTCAAAAATATGTATTTAAATATCCGAAATCCCACCCACTCTCATCAGTGGTGAGAGTGATGTGATCTCTCAGTGCTGTGCTGTCATCACTGAGTACAAAGCCAAAGAGAGGAGAACAAACGTGCTGATGACTTTCATTTTAGTGTTTTGACCAAAAAAAAAAAAACCAAACAACAAAAAACCCACAAAAGTTTTAAAAACAAACAAAACCCCAAACAGGTTCCTAGGGAAAAACCAGCACAGACCACCAACAAACCAAAACCAAACACAGAACCAAAAAAGCTCTGATGTAAAAATATCCCAGAGGGCTTCAGCTCAGAGCAGCGACGCTGGTGCTCCACTCCTGAAGGCGCCCATCTGCTCTCCAGCAAAGCATGAAGGAAGGGGATGGGGCACGCAGGCTGCTGCCACCAGCCCAGCAGTGTGAGATGTGCAGGACCAGCTGCTTTTCTGGCTGCTCCTTTGCCACAGAGCCAGCCCTGCCTCCTACCTGACAGCTTGGAGAGCGGCGGGTCCCGCGCTGTGCCCACTGGCCGGCCGCTGGGGCGGATGTCAGCTGGAAGAGAGGAATGAAACCCACAGCCAAATGAACACTGCTGCACCCGAATCTGCTGAGACACCGCTGCTGTGGTGGTGCTCATAAAGGACAGCCTTCACCTGACGCTGCTTGAGCACATAGCAGGGCTACCACCACACCAGGGCTTCAGGTGGGTTCAAGACTGCACGATCTTGAACCAAGAGCTTCAAGGCACTGAACGCACAGGTACAGACCAGGTTCAGCTTGTGCAGATGTTTCTAAGTCTAAAACATCAAGCAGAAAATCCCCTCACTTCCCCCCGTTTTCTGGGATCTGTGGTTGCTGCAATCAGCTCAGCCACGCAAACCATGGCTTCTCCAAAGCGCCCACGTAGCTCTAAGAGAATTGCTCTTTTCTCTCAGGCTGCAAATCCCCCCTCTGCAGAGACGGAGGCCAAAGCCACGCTGCTCAGAGCTCTTACCGAGGCAGATGGGAGGCTTCCCTGTCCAGCTGCCATCTGCTTTGCAGGTCCGATGCTCAGACCCTCCGGTGAGGTAGTACCCACTCTGACAGGAATAGATCAGGGTGTAGCCCAGGGATGGCAAATCCAGAGCCCCGACGTTGGCGTGGGAGGGGGTCTCAGGCTGCTTACAGTGGTGAGCTGAAAAGCACAAAACCAGAGATGTGACACAGCGGGCAGCGGCACTCAGAAAGGCAGAAGAGTGGCACCAGCGATGTCAGCCGGGAGACGGATCTCTCAGAAGAGTGTTTTTTTAGCAAAAGCTTTCTCTGCTCACTGAGGGACGCAGTGCCATGCCTGGACTTTTACCAGCCAGAGGAATTAATGAGACCATTTCCCACGCTTTGCTGCCAGATTGCTCTTCCTATCTGAAGCTCTCAGGGGATCCTTCACTCAGTTCCAGCCTCCATGAACTCAACATCAGGCTCCATCACCCCTCCCCTTTTCAGGAAAAGAAGCCGAAACCCAACGATCCTGAGGACCTTGTGCCTGACACACGGAGGAGGAGAAAGCTCTGCTCACCCTCCCGGAGCCGAACAGGAGCCTGTGATCAGATGGCCACTTCTGCATTCCAGCAGGGATGGAGCGTTTGTGATGCCTTCACTTGCAGCTGTAGGGCCAGGAAAAGAAACCGAGCAGCTGCCTTTCTCCTCTCTTTAAACTTTCATGGACGAAATGCTCCTCTGCAGGAGGATTTCAGTGGATGCACCACAGGTCCGCTTTTGTATAACCTCACTTCATAGGACTGCTGTCCTACTGATAATTTGTACCTATCTATACACAGCATCGCACAGCAAGTCCTCAGGAGTGTGCAATAACCATAAATTCCTATCACTGCTCAATTAGTTCCAGGATTTGGCCACAGGGATCTGGGCTGAGCTCGTCCAGCTGCTGCCACCAGAGAGCGCCTGGCTGTGCTGCTGGCAGCGTGTCACCACTTCTCCCCAGAAGTTATGGCCCAGAGCTCATCAATCAGGGGCCAGGAAGCTCGCTTGCACTCACGCTGTAAATTTCCCCTTTCTGTAGCTCTCAAAGTGCTCATGAGTGAAAACAAATCCTCGGCAGCCTTCATGAGGTATTATCTTCATTCCCCTTTTACAGAAGATGAAAAATAAAACCCAGAAAGGCTCAGAGAATGATGGAGCTCACACAGCTGTAATGCTGCGTCCCAGAGCCCCAGGCTGTGTCAGCAGGGACCACATCCAGCTCCGTGCTGCAGGCACAGGAGGCAACAACTCAGCAGCACGAGGAGTACAAAACACCTTCTGTTCCAATGCACCTCACACCAGGAGCAAAATCCCATTCACACCCACAGCTGCTGTGCAACCCTGCCATCTTCAATCCGAGAAAGAGGAGCTGGTAACTCTGGGGTCACGCTCCCTTCACTGCAGTGAGTGTTGGGAAAGGGAAGCTGCCTCCCAGCACCACGATCCCCCTCCCCAGTACCACTGCTCTGAAGCTTTAAAGCCCCCCCAGCTGCTCTCATGTGCACCTCCAGGGTTTGTTCACTCTATTCACCACTACCCCACCTCACAAGGGAGAAGGAGAAGCTTTGTAATGCTTATGGTACAGAGGCCACTGTGGATATTACAGCTTAAGTACATTAGCTCAAATTCCTTCTGGTATAGCGGGGAAGAGATGATGGACAGCTTAAAAGGAAGAGCAACACGTTATTAAAGGCAGGGAGAACACGGCTCTGCCGGAGAGCCCTTCTGGCTCAGTGTTAACTGCAGTGCCTGGAGCTCCAGCTCACATCTCGGCCATCAGATGTGGTTTCAGAAGCACAAAGCAAAGTCTCACCTCAAACCACGTCTCTGAGGAAAGGACAAGCTAAAAAAAAAAAATCTCATCTGAAAGCAGAAGTGGCTGCTGGCACAATCATGTCAGCAGAGAGATGACAGCGCCGTCTCCCTTCTTCTTCAAGCCCCTGTTTTTTTCAAGCTCTCCCAAAAAATTACCAGCTCCTCAGAGCCAGCAATTCACAGGGCAGCAATGACAGTGTGCCAGCAGTGACCAGTGTGCCCACAGCTGCCAGCACTTACGGACACAGTCGGGCTGCACGCCGCTCCACGTCAGGTTGGGCAGGCAGGTCCTGGTGGTGGAGCCCTGCAGCAGGTAGCCCTTCTGGCACTTGAAGAAAATCATGCTTCCCACCTGTTTCCATAGGAGACACAACACAATGTAATTTACCAATGCTTACAGTGCAAGAGTGTTTCTATCGTTTTCCACCTTCTATGCAATGAAAAGGTGAGCTGCCTTCTTTCTGCACTCACCGTCCTGCCAGAGCCACACAGCACCCAGAGCAGCTGTGAACTGGGCAGAGGGTTCCTCCATTCAGTGATAAGCAAAGCTGCTATGTCTTGAAAGCACCCAAAGCGAGCATCAGATTTAGCAACGCCCAAAAGTTTTGCCAAAAAGGGGGCATTCAAAATAATTACCATCAACAAACAGCCCACAGCCATAGTATAGTTGCCAACTTGGATTGCAAACAGCAAAAAGGATCACAAAAACTGGGAGGTGACTCCTCGACGCTTCCGAGGTGTGTTCACTTCCTGCAGACTGCTCACTGCTTTGCTTTTGGATTCAACAGGACAGCAGATCTCACTCCCTGCTCCAGACAGATCAGATGTGACACTGCATGGCTGTGAGCTCTGCTGCTGCAACAGGATTTGCTGTTAAACCTGGACACGCTGGAATAAAACTGCCAGGGAGGGCTTTGAGCATCCTCCCTTTCTTCCTAGCTTGGCAGGACCGTGCAGCGCCCCTTCCCCAGGCACTGCATTGAGGGCACACCTCCCCCAGTGCTCCCTGCAGCCACTGCTGTGCAGCTCCCACACGGGCAGCCCATACACAAGTCAGGCTTGGATTGTCTCAGGACTAATTAAAAGCTAGGAAGAATACATTAAAAGCCAGAATTAAGATAACTAATTGGCAGCAAGACCGAAAGGTCCTGGCAGGAGCATGGAAGGCAGCATCCCAGCCCTGCACCCAGCTCTGCTGCAGCAGCACCGCGCACCCATGGGCGCAGGGCCGACCCCCTCCTTCACGCTGTACAGACTACAAAAACCACCAGCACAATTTAGGCTGACAACGAATGGAAACCGTGCCTCCGATCTGAGTGCTAATTACGCTGATAACTATTCATTAGCACCGCAATTAATACCATAAATAACGCGTTCTTAGCTGATGCCCCACCACCACTCGGTGCACACAGGGCGCCACGCGATGCCCTCTGCCCAGCAGTACCTGATAGCCCTGAGAGTTGTTCTGCATCCCGAAGAGCGGCACGCCGGGGTCTGCACACGTGGTCAGGGTTGGGTCTGGGGGCAGAGCAGAAGCAGAGCGTTAAGGGAGAAGCTGTGGAAGCCACACCGGAGCTCTGCGAGGCAGCAGAAATACTTTGCTACAGAAGGAACACACAGCAGTAAGGAAAAACACGTGGATATTTTCGTTCTGTAAATCCCCGACGGCTGCAATGCAACCCAACCAGAGGCACTCAGACACCCAGGAGAAGACGTAAGAATGCAGAGCTTGTCTTGGAGACGCTGCTCTGCCCACGCCAGGAGCACGGCACGCAGCACAGTGCCCTTCCCTGCATGCAGCCCTGCCCACAGCCCCCTCCATGGAACCCTGCTGCTTTACCCAGGGGCTGGGAGTTCTAATGCATCTCGGATGCATCATCTCTCTTAATGCCTCATTTGGTCTCTACCAGAAGATGAACACACACAACTCACTAGCAAAACTTGCTGCTACTCTTCCAGCATCTCTCTTTTTTTTTCTTTTCCCCAGCACGTTGACAGTAGCAGCACACCAATGGGATCAAGGCAGAGATGCATTACGCTATTATCAGCATCTCAAACTGAGCAAAGGAACTGAAGCCTTGGTGTGAAAGGCAATTTGGCAGCAGCAGCAGGATCCCTGCTCCTCGGGATCACAGCACAGAGCCCCACTGCCCCCAGGGGATGCTCTGGTACCCAGCGAAGGCACAGCTCTCCTAGCAGCACCTGGAGCGTTGTGCAGTCATGTTCCAACGAGATTCCAGCCTGTTTTTCCCAGCCCTTTTTCTTCATCACACCATGAGAAGGACACAGTCCCACTGCCAGCACCTCTCTACACTCAGTCAAAGCACTTCAATCAACAGGACTGTGCCAATCGAGACATAAACCCTCTAAGAAAAATCCAGGACGGAGTGGGAGCAGAGGCAGCCTGTCACTCCTCGCTGCAGCTCCAGGGGAACGAGCACAACCTCTGTACCTGACAGCCTGGCCTTTTATTGCTATGCCTTTATTCCTCCCCATCCAACCGACCCCTCTGTTCCCACCGAAGCACTACACACTTCGTGATGCTCTCCCTGTGTCCTCGGAGCACTGCTGCCTCACTCAACAAGGGACCCACAACGTGGGCCCACGTGGGGCTGCAGCACAAGCAAAGTCATTTTCCCTCATTCAGCTCTGCTGAGCTTTTGTCATTCATCACTGAAGCGGTTTCCATGGAAGCCCCCAGGTAAGTCGGTGTCTGTGAGAAATGATGAAGAGCCCCAGGGGCTGGTGGAGGTGGAAGGGATGGATGGTGCAGGGCAGAGGGCACAGCTCTGTCTCCTGACTGCGCCCAGCACTCTGCCCATCCTGTGTGCCTCACAGATGAGTGAGATCTGACTAAGCAGAACCCTCTAGGTTCAGCTGCCTGCCCCCTGTAGGCACCCTCCACTTCCCACTGTTTGGACTGGGGAGATGTTTCCCCAGCACAGCAGCAGGAATTGCTGCTGGATGCATTGCACCACTGCAGCTTCGTGGGTCTGCAGTGCCATGAATGGAGGACGGGATTCTGGATGAGGGATGAATGCCTGGATGAGGCCTCAGAGAGAAATCTGGCACGGGCATTTAAAGCCAAAATTTATTCCAGGAGGCAGCGCTCCCAGCTGCTTGCATGTGAGAAGACCATGGGGACACCAACGTGGAAGTAAACTGACATTCAGGCCACCAGGATTTTACGTTAACAGAATCAGGGACACATTGAAGATGCAGCTAACAAGCCAGAATGACTGAGGTCAGTCTGCACCCCAGCTGAGGGCAGGCAGCACGGTGGTGGTGAAGGAAAGCAGCACAGAGCCTGAGCAGTTATGTCACCACAGAGCCCAGGAGTTCAAGACTGCAGCCAGAGTTTTAAATTGGCGCAGAACACCGTGACTAATTATCATTATAGACCTCTCTGAGGCTTCAAAGGGTTCTGGAAGCCCCAGGAAACAGTCGCATGAAGCATGTCTGGAGATTTCAACCTGAATACCAACAGCTAGGCAAAGCAATCCATAGGACTCTGTCCTCTGTATACATCACCTTCATGTTCTAGGAGCTGCTGCTCTGCCACTCTGGATAGAATTCAAATGCAGCACAGAACACAGGAGCTCTCACGTGCACATCTGGGCAGAACTGCAGTCAACGGCACGTTCAGGCCCAGAAACGGGACTTAAAACCCAGAAATGAAAGAAAACAACAACAGCAAACCAAGCCGCTCTTCTGCAAATGAAAATGCAGACCAACAACGCTCCTCCTGCAGGCACAGGCCAGGCGAGGTGCCCTTACCGATGCAGCTGGGCTGGGTCCCACTCCACGAGCCATCGGACTGGCAGAAGCGGCGTGCTGAGCCCACCAGCACCATGGGGGCCAGGCAGGAGAAGGACACCGAGGAGCGGTATGTGAAGCCTCGCTCCTCCCTCCGGCCCTGGGCAGGGATCCCTGGATCTCCACAGAACACAGCTGTAACAGCAGAGAGCAGGGGGTGGTGATAACCTCTCCGAGAGCAGACGATGCTAATGCACCAGCAATGGGGCTATTAATGAGGCAAGGCTCACTGCTCACTGCCACGGAGCTCAGTGATTGACCAGGGGATGATTGGTGGCAGGAGGCGTTGCTGGCTACTTTCCTTATAATTCTCTCTTTTTGCCAATTGCTGTTAATTAACTTCTACTTCTCCCCATCTTTTTCCTTTTTTTTTTTTCCTTTTCTTCTTTTCCCCCCTAGCAGCATGCTTAGCTTTAAAACGTGTCCCTAATTGCATGATGTCAAATTGCTATATGGTTCCATGTCACACAGAAAGCCCACTAATTATACAAGATCCTGGGAAGGGTGCAAGGAACACAGTGAGGGCTTTGTGTGATTTAATACGAAAATGGCTATTGTGCAGCTGCCAGCCATTCAGCCAAGAAAAGAAACTCAAATCTGCCTTTATCACCATGAGACGTTAAACTAATTTTTTGCATTAGCTATTTAATGGAGTACACAGGTTTCCAAGAGCCAAAGCTCTGTCTTCACAGAACGTTCCTAACTTCTGCTGTGACTCCACAGAGCCCTTTGTCAAAGGGCTTTTCTCATCACCCAACTCAAGGAGGCACCTGGACAAACAGCCATGAGCTTTAAGGGTGTCACACAAACACGAACGTGCAAGGAGGAATTCACACTTGTCACAAACCTGACCTCAAGCCCACATGCAAAGAGATGGATGAGTGCATCCAGGTGTTTCAGCCCCTTCCCTCTCCCGACCCATCCGTGGATGCGCAGCGCTGCTACTCACGGAAGCATTGGGGGATCTCCCCACTCCAGGTCCCGTTCCCCTCGCAGGTGAGCACGGCAGGCAGGGACAGTTGGTATCCCTCCAGGCAGGCGTAGCTGACGCTGGAGCCCCAGCTGAAATCCGAGCCCACCACTTTGCCATTGGGGATGGCTTGTGGGGATTTACAGACGATGGCTGAACGAGAAACAAAGGCAACATGCAGCTCCCTGAGCTTCTCAGCAGTTATTTCCATTAGCAAGCAAATTCACGCAGGATCAAAGTCACGCTGCTCTCAAAGAACAGCCCCTGGGAGCCCCTGCAGGGGGCTGCACAAACTTCCCCAGCTGTGTGTGCAGCTCTGAGCACTGGGATTTCACTTTGAGACTTGGAATTAACGGAATCCCTGATCTCTGAGTCTGTGTTCACTTCCAAGTGAAGGAAGGATCCAGCCTGACTTAGTGCGAAAACTCATCTAAGGCTCCCTGAAAGATTCATGCATTTTGGACAACCTGGCTAAGTCTCAGATTAGCAGCTGAATCAATAACCAGTCTGTATTTCACTCACTCCGGGGTGTTTTAATGTGACATTTTTGCAGTGCTTTGCTTTTCAGCTCAGGGGAGCACTGGGAAAGATGCTAAGCTCATGTAAATCAACCTGGCCTCCAAATGAGACTGTGGCCACATTCTGTATTACTCCTGCAACATTAGCTCAGTGGTGAGAATGAAAGAGGAGTGTGAGAATTGCTCTTTACAGCCTCTGAAGGAACTGGAGTACATTTGGAAGTTTCTACGTGGTCTGCATGCATCAGAATCATGACAGTTGAATTTTCCAGATTGCAAAAGAAGAACACAGATGCTGCTACAAGTCTTATCTACACGTGGTGGGAGAGTAAAACAGAAGAGATCCAGCATGTCCCACAACTGTTCTATTACTTCCCTTTCCTATCTCTGAATTACAGAGGCAGTCTCAGAATGGAGAAATAATGAAAGGAGTTTGAGGAAGCCTTTTCCAGACTTCCAGATGATGCTCAAGAAGCGTGTGCCTGTGAAACAGAAAGCGCCATTCGAGCCTGATCTGACTTCTTGTGAAGAGTCACTTAGCTCTCAGCGCTCCACTTTTCCTTCTCCCCATAGGGATAACAGCAATTCCCTCCCTCCCAGGCACGTTGGGATGACTGGTAGACCTAAAGCTGGCATGGTCTTCTTTGTGCTGACAAATAAGTGCTGTAAACATGGCAGAAAGCCTGAACGACAGGACCGACAAACTGCCAGGTGTGCTCAGGCACTGCGCTGCAGCTCATGGCACCACAGAACCATTAAGGATTGAAAAGACCTCCAGAACCTTCGTGGCATGTACAACTTACATCCTCCACCATTTACACCACCAACCAGCCTTACCCTTGCAGGCAGGTTTGGTGCCGTTCCAGGTTCGGTCTTTTGTGCACATCAGAGAGGACGCTCTGTCCGACTCCATCATGTACCCAGGCATGCACTGGAACACCACTGTTCTGTTGTAGGTAAAATCACTGCCCAGCCTGATGCCGTTGGCTGGCACACCTGGGTCACCACAGTTGATCACTGCCAAAAGAAGAGAAAGAAGCATTTCTGGCCTCACCATCCCTCATCTCATGGTCCCAAACACTTTTCAGAGCAGGATGCGGCCCCCTAATTGCAAAGCTGGGCTGCACCAAGTGGAGAAAACTTAGAGAGCTCCCTTCAGCCAGCTGGAAAATACAAACCCACAGCAAGAGTTTTCCATTAGGCACTCACAGGGGCTGCAGGTGGAGGGACAGCTGGTACCAGGCAGCTCAGCTGAGTTTCTGTGAGCACTCAGTGCCAGCATTTCCCAGTGTGGCACCCAGGGGCCCATCCCAGTGCTCACCTGTGCACTCTGGGCTGGTGCCTGTCCACGTCCCATTCACTGTGCAGTGCCTGCTCAGCACACCAGTGGAGTAATAGCCCTCCCTGCACTGGTATATGATGGAGCTGGAGAAAACCAAGCCGTCATTGAACAGAACCCTGGCGTTGCTGGGGGTGCCTGGGTTCCCACAGGAGATAACTGGAAAGCAAAACAGCAGAGTTACTACGAGACTGAATGAATGAAAAACCAAATCAATAAAGCTTCCATCCTGCAATCAATCGACTGCTTGCCACAGAAGTGAGATTAGCTGCAAAGCCACTGGACCGGACCACTCAGAGCCGACTTCATTCCCAGCTGGTCCCACAGCTCTGCCCTACAGCACACCCTGGGGGGGTGGCTGCCCCTCGGGAGCCCATGGCTTTGCAGACCTCAAAGGAATGACAGCCGGGAGCTGCTGCCCTGCACTGAGCACTGCTGCTGCACTGCCCTCCCACTGTGCCCTCCAGGGAGAGAGAAGGCTGTGGGATGCAATTAGAGGTCTGCCAGAACCCAAGTTTTATGTCTGAGGCACCACAGCAATAAAAGGGCTTCAGAGTGGACAGCGGTGCACAAAGTACGGTCGTGGCAAAATAAGTGCCTGCAATAATTGTTATCAGCCCTCATTTACACTGAAATTGCAGAACATAAAAGAAAATCACAGGTATTGAGGAAAGGCTCAGGCCATGGGCTCCCAGGCCTTTGAAGGGAACTCCTCGCTCCCTCCCTCTACCTGTGGTCCAGATGCAAAAGAAGCTGTAAGCATAAGGATGAAGAGGCTTAAAGATTTAAAATCACAGATTAAATATATATAGGATCGAATCACTCAAGTGAGCAGAAAGTGGGCAAGTAATTCCCTTTGGCTTCAGTGGGAGATGAAAAATGAATGAGACCCCAAAAGGAAACTGGTTTGGGAACTGTTTTCTGAGTATAAATCCTAAAGACCCTGGAAGTCCCACAGTCATATCCACTCGCATCTCCTGAAGCATTTCAAACCCAATCATCTTTAAACTAAGTCAAAATTCAAGAAAATAACCTGAAAATCAGCTGCATCAAATGGGGATTTCTTGGAGTTGCTGCTTCTTAGCAAGTGAAATATTTCAGCACATGATTATTGCAGAACTCCCCACCACTGAGGTTTCTCAGTTTGCTCCTTTATCAAAAATAAATCTGGTTCCTGCAGTTATTTTCAGGATGTCCTTTCTGTGCAAACCCCTTGGATGGCTCGCTGAATGCAATGGGCATCTCTGCTGGAGACACAGGGAGCACCCTGTGCCACAAGGAACACCAGAGAGCATCACCAGCAGCAAAGCAACTGCTGCCTGCTGACCAAAGAGCGCTTGGAGCTGCTGGGGAGATGTGTGTGCCTGCAGCCAGAGCTGTGACCACGACCCAAAGACCATCCTGCAGCAGGGGAGGGCTGGGCTGCATTCCAGGAGGTCTCCATCCCCACCAGCACGTGCGCACCTCCAATGCCTGCCCAGAGAGTGGGATTCTCCCAACAGCTTCAGGCCAAGCAGAAGGATGAGAACTCGGGTTCCAAGCATCTCTAACAGGAGGTGGCACAGAGGGAACCAAACACCTGAAGTGTTCCTGAGCCCTTCTGAGAACCCAGCAGCTTGCCCAGCTCTGGGAGCACCATGCTGGGCAGTGCGACTTTGGTGTTCTGCTTACAGCCAGAGCTGCTCCCACAAACCTTCTCCTGCACTGCAAAGTGACCTCTGCTACGAAACCCTGCAAAGCTCAGGGATGCTCCAGAGATCAGCAGTAATTAAGGTGATTCCCATCCACATGCCTTTTAGCAGGGCTGTGCTCTATCCTTTAACCAAACCAGCGCCCACAGAGGGCAAGTTGAAGTGCTGTTACCTGGTATGGAGCTGAACACTCCCAGCCCCACACAGCACTGATGGTTCCGATGCTAAGGAGGAGGGCACCTGCAAGGAGCAGCATCCTGCTCCTCAGATCATGCAGGAGGAAAGACTGCAGGCTGGGAGCTGCTATCACAGAGCACGGTGCATGTCTGACTGCTCCACTGAGGTGGCATGTGAACACTGTGTCCTCTGTGTGTCCCCCAGTGACCTCACCTTCATCACACTGATCCTTCTTCTGGTCTTTGCTGCCATCGGAGCACCTGGCTGAGAGGCTTTCCTAATGATGTCTGACACATCAGGCACAGCCTGCAGGGCCTCACAGCCTTCCCTCCAGGGCTGGTAATTTCCATGCTGTTTAATTTAACCAGTAACCCACATTCCACCTAACTACGCAGAAAGAAAAAAGCAGCCTGAGCCCAAATCCCAGCCCTGCCACCTCCCATGTCCTCAGCAGTCAGATTGGGATGAGACAAAACTCGGCTCCTTCCCTCCATTACCGCTTTAAATGAACACACTTCTGTCTTCTGCAATTGAGGAAGAGCAGCCAGGGCTGCGTCTCAGTTTGGATGCAGCTTTAATTCATCTGGTGAAACGATAAACATTATGAAAACAAATATTCTGCTCAGCTGAGAGGAGGAGGGAGTGTAAAGGAGAGCACAAGCAATGGGCCCCTCCTGCACTGCCCCCGGGAGCACCAATTGGGCAGCAGGAAAGAGGAGAAAGAAGGAAAAACTACAATGCAATTTCCATCTTCAAAATGTGCTGCAAATCAATGGTAAATGAGGCCTGAAATCTGTGATTTTTAGGAAGCAAAGGGAGCTGCTCTGAGTGGGCACAACAAAACCAGAGCTGCGTACAACTGACTGAAGCAGAGTCCCACGATGTGTCCCTCCAATTAATTTAATTGCGCACCATTTGTGCATTTTGCAAAAACCAGCTGTGGTTCCCTCCTGTTTCCAAACTCCTCTGGTTTTCACAGAAATATTCCAGCAGGTGAAAGGCACTCATTACTGCTGGGCCTGAGGTGGCCCTCCGCTCAGCCTGGAGCTGCTCTCCCCTTCCATCCACACCGCAGCATTTGCACGGTGTCCTCTGCACCTCTCTGCACTTACACATCCCACCTGCAGCCGAGCAGACCGAGCCCCCATGCTCACTTTGCAGCTGATCAGGAGAGCAGTTTGCACGCTGGCAGGTGTGTGCCAGTCACCTGCAGAGCCCCAGCAGCTCCAACTTCGCTCAACCGCGATGGCTGAGAGCCGCTCCGTTGGATGGCTGATGCCCTGCGGAGGCACCGAGTGCTGAGCTGGGGCTCCTCCACTCCCCCCGAGCAGCTCTGTGCCCTCAGAGCACTCTCCTTCACCCTGAATTCAATCCCCAAATTAACCCCTCTCCTATGAACACCCGTTCCAGAAAGTTGAATGCACCACTCAGTAGTGCAGCCATAAGAGCACCTCGCAGTGCCTGCAACTTGCTGTGAATGCAAATGGCAGAGACACAGCTCGCTGCTCCTCGCTGCAAATTGCTTTCCTATATTGGCCAGTCAGCACTTAACATTAAATGAGTACATTATGGGCATAATGTTATTATTATTCATAAAGTACGAAAAAAGAATCCACCAGGGATCCGTATTTTGGTGCCTCCGGAACCTGATGGGTTATTTATGCTGAGATTAATGAAAAGAACCTTCCTACTGAAAGAAAAAAAAAAACAGAATGGGAAAAAAAACCCCAACCACCAAGACCTGAGCGTATTAATAACATGATTCAGTGTCTTTTCAATCAAGAGCTCCATCAATTTGGAATAAATTTCCAATTCATTTACAAGATCTCTCTGGGCTTCTGGCTTTCAAATCAGCAGGAGAGAAGCACTTGCCCAGGTCTCCTCGCATTTGGTATCCTGCTTCCTTTTGGCTTTTGTTCTTTCCCCATTTGATTTTTAAACACTTTCATAAAACAGCAGCAATAAGCAGCACAGCTCAGAGAACCTGGCTGGGGGTTTATCACAGTGGATGATGGGGCCTTACTTGATTCCTTCAAATAGAAAAATAAGAGGTTTGGGTTTTCTTTGATACAAAAATCTGCTTACTGGTTCATAATTTGCACTCTGCATTTCTGCTCAATGCAAATGACTCTTGCACGTGCCAGTTCCAGCTTTGACACAGGCTTGAGGCTGTTCACATCACTCACTCTGATGCGTTTCTTTGATAAAGCATCTATTAACTGCTTAGTGGTGCTAAATGCAGCGTGCCCTGCGGATGTTGGGGAGGTGAAGAGGCTGCCTCACGACATGGACAGACACGGAGACATAGACTCACAGAACGGTCTGGGTTGCACAGGACCACAACGCTCATCCAGTTCCAACCCCCCGCTGTGTGCAGGGTCGCCAACCAGCAGACCAGGCTGCCCAGAGCCACATCCAGCCTGGCCTCGATGCGTTTCACGGTCAGCGGCTCGGCTGGGACCAGTGCTGAGCAGTACCTTCACACTCGGGCTGCACGCCGCTCCAGGAGCCGTTGGCCTGGCACGTCCTCTCAGATGAGCCCCTCAGAGTGTAGCCAGGCTCACAGCTGAACCGCACCACGCTGTCCACACCAAACTCATCTCCCAGCCCGATGCCGTGCGATGGGATCCCCGGGTCGCCACACACCCCCTGGCTGCCTCCTGTTAAGAAGAGAGCATGACACCATCAGAGCCAGCAAAGCTCAGGGCACGGCTCTTCTCACCCACCTGCACTTTGAGAGCACCAACATTGAGATTGGGATCGTGTGGCTGACTCAATTTAACTCCACGTGACAAGTCCCCCGAATTTGGGAGCCCGCTGTTTGCAAGCAGGTTGCAAAATCTGGCCGTAACTCCTGCATCTCAAGATGGAGTCCTACCAGCTGGAGCTGCTTTCCGTGGCAGCTGCTCCAGCAGACAGCAGCTTGGTTGCCAGCATCAGTCATGTGGATGGTTTCCCTCCAAGCAGAAATTACAACATGCTCCAGGCCACCTCAGCGAGCCCCATTGTATTTGCAAAACAAGAAGCTGTTGGGTTTGGAGCGCAGAGGCGAGAGGGATCCAGCTGAGAACCATCCGCTGGTACAAGTTGTGAACACTTTGTGCTGCTGGCTCTGCGTCTGGGGATGGGAGGAGGGAGCAGCTGGAGCGGATGCCTCGCGGGGAGCTGCTGGAGCAGGCTGGATAAATGCCCACCTCCTCGCTGGCTGGTTTGGGCTCGCACCGCGTACGCCTGCTCTTGGCTTTCTCTGCTAATGATCTGTGTAAACACAGTGAGCCCCAAGCCAGAAAGGACAATTTCACTCCAGCAGCTCACAAGGAAGGTCCCAGTTCCCGGCCCTGCTCCCATTTGCTGCAGGTACAACCTTTGCAGTGTAACATGTAATGTAAAATATAATGAACGTATTCATCATCTGGGGAAAAACACTCGCTTTTAGAGAGAAGGGGGAAATGCTCCAGGCTCAGCATTTTCCTTCACCCTGACTTGGACCAAAATCCTTTGTTTCGCCTTGCAGAAGCTGTCATCACACTGGAGAGGTCTGCACACCAGAGAACCTTGGGCAGGAGACATTCAGGACTTATTCTGCTCTCAGCTTCCACCCTGGGCTGGGAAAGGGCCCTGGAGAACCTCCCCTGGGCAAAAGCCAGAGCCATGAGCCTCTGCTCTCCTGTCCCAGCTTCCAGCAAGGGCACGGACTGGGAGGGCACAGGGAAATGAAGCACCAGGCCAGATTTGTGGTCTACAGTTAAAGGAACGTGACAATGCTTTAATTACTCATTGCTTTGGTCATTGTACCACCCAAGTTTGGGGTAATAAGAGGGGCCCTGTCTTGGCTGCTGGGGAGAAATCCCCAACCCTGGTTCTGAGGGTGTTCACGGGGCCCCAGTGCAGGGAGCTCCCACCAGGACCCATCAGCACGGCTCTAACACTGCTGCCGTGATGTCCTTAAGAAAAATCACACACAGCAGATGTCAGCAGGAACTCATCAGAGCGATGCTGAGCATTCCAAACATCCACCCAAAAAGATCATGGGAGAGACAGTGAAAACCACAGGGGGAAGAAGCACGAACTAGAGCAGAAAACCCTTCAGAGCAGCTACAGATCAAGAACTCTGCAGACACAGCTTCTGAACAGGAGGACGGCTCTGCCTGATTTCTTTTCGCTTTCCAAAGCAGAGGTTAAACTTGGTCAAGTACAGCTGCTAAGTGGCATAATTAAAAATTAACACTTGTCCCAACTGCTTTGCTCCAGCTAAGTTCTCATTTCATCTGCAACCGTGCTCTCCACGGAACGACTGACCGGATGGCACAGAGAGGGCTCTGCACAGCATCCTCCAGTTATTCAGCATCTTTCCTCCCACTGGAGGCCATCAGCTGGGATCCCAGTGCCCTGATCTCAAGAAGGCTTGGCAGCACATCCCTTTGTATCGCCCACTGGTCTGATTTGTCTCCTTAGGGACATTTTGGCTCATCAGGACATTTTCAGTGCAAGACCCTTTCTCACTGGCACGGAAGCAGAGATGGAGTCCTGATGCCAAACCGTTCCCAGCTGATGTGCTGAGAGCCGGGACAACTTGTGGTGCCTCAACAGCAGATGCCAGGCCCTGGAAAGGGGCCACACATGCTCTTTTACTGGAACACACGAGAAAGAGGATCAGATACTGCAGTTGGATGCAAGGACCCAATTTTTCACAAGATATGTTCACCCTGTACAGAGAAAACTGTAAAGCAGCAGGCTGCAGTACACCTCCTGCCACAAACATTTGCTGCAGTGATTTATTCCTCCTCTTGCAAGCTTAGTGCTTTACACTCTGCCAGTGCTTATCATCCAAGTTGCAGGGGACCCAATAGCTAAGACTGCAATTTTCAGCATCCCAGCATCCGGCAGCGCTCGCGTTCCTGCAGCTCAGAGCTGTCCTGCTGTCCCCTCTCGGGCTGCAGCCCGTCCCCAGGCCCAGCTCACCTGAGCAGTGTGGCAGGGAGCCGCTCCAGCGCCCGTCCAGCTGGCACATGCGCGTGGAGTTGCCGACCAGAGCCCGCTTCCCCAGGCAGCTGTAGCGAACCACGGAGCCGACGGTGTATTTGTCACCCGAGATCTGAGCGTGGGGTGGGGAGCCCGGGTGCCCACAAGAGACCACTGCAAGAGACAGATGCAACAGCCTCAGCCACCAGGGAACCACCTGGCTGCGGTTGCCTGCTGGCACTCTGGCAGCTCACAGCGACGCAGCCGCCCCAGAGATGCCCAGCAAACAGCAGCGCCCAGCGCCAGGGATGGGCTCACACCGAGAGCAGACCCTGCATCGCCTCCTTTGAGGGCGCATGAGGCACAGACCCCGCTGAGGGTCTGCGCATCGCTGCCTTGCCCTAACACCCACAGGCATCTGCGCATTCCTCAGAGAACCCTCCTTAACCTCAAACCATTCCATGCACATCCTCACCCCCCGCCCCGTCCCGGCAGCACAGAGCTGTAATCGATGCTGTGTCACACCTGAGCAAATTATCCTGGCGGATTCCGAGCGCTGCTCGCTCAGCCATCACCAGTAAAGAAGCACCGCTAACAATAATTAATAGGTTTACTTTAGCTTGGCAATCAAAGTGGAGACAGCGAGGGTGTTGACAAATATACCGACAGATCTAGGGGCTATTAGACAGGTCTGGATGAGCATTCTCAGCCTAAAGACCACGCGTCGCTCGGCTGCTGAAGGAAAGCATCCGTAACGGATATGTTCTCTCCCTCTGCTAGAGTCTAAAAATACAAATACTGGCATTAGGTAGAAAACATGATGTATGCCTCAATAAAAGGAGAGCACGCTTCTGTTTGGGCATGTGGGCGTTGAAATATATTGGTGCAGAGCTGTGACTAAAACCAAGGACGCTTTGCAAAGAAATGGGTTTGATAGCTAATACTTAAACTCGCACTGTAACTAACAATTTAATAACAGACACTCCGGCAGACTCAGCTAAGCTTAAAACCTGTGGCAGTATTGAGGTTTTTAGGGGATTTATGTACACAGCAGGCAGACTGCTCCTTCTGATGCGCTGGGCTCAGCTCCCATCTGCTTTCCTTCCTGGACTTCTCTCCCACTCCTCAAAGGAGATCAGCTCTGCTTTATCCCCCCCCCAAACCAGGCACGAGACGAGACTCTCAGCACAAGCCTCTCCAGCATCAAGCTTCTTGGCTTCTGTTTTAGAAAGTCCCCACTAATTTTGGGTTCCCAGCTATAAACATTTGGAAGGAATCCAGGTTTCAGCACTGAGTGCATCCTGATTTGGACTCACAGAGAACAGAGATGTGCAAAAATCTCTCCAAGCTTTTACGCCTGCAGATTCCAGATATCAGCTGTAGGACTGACCTGGGTCTCCAAAGCGCCCACAAGTCTCCTCCAAATCAATGGATGTTCAGCATTTTAGGGAAGGAGATCCCTTTTACTCAGCTGAGCAGCTGTGGGCTGAGCAGCCCAAGGAAGCAGACTCATGGTTTGTAAAGGCAACTGCTCGCCTGGAGCCCCTGCAGCTGTGTTAACACGTGGTTATCACTTGTCAGCTCCCCACGGCCTGTGCAGGGTGCTGTAAACACGAGAAGGTGGTATGCTGCTAACAAAAGCAAAGGAAAACGTGCCAAAGTTTCCTGCTTATAACTCGGTGTCAGAGGATAGAACAAGAGGAAAGAATTGGTGATGGCTTTGGAACAGCGCAGCTGACTCAAACTTAAGCAGCTCCATTTCTGACTGCTTTAGTGATTTGTTATGCTGGGTGACAGGAGATCACAGTTGCTTCAGTCTCTAAAAAGGAAACACCAGCACAGCCCCATGTCTCTGTTCTGGCTGTTGGTTTTTTTTTGCCTGCTTGCAATACCAACCCCATAAAACTTTTGTTTCCTCCCGGATGGCTTTCACATCCCAGGAAAGCTCCCCATGCTCTGCCCTGGGTGTCACCTGCACTGCTCCTGGGGCCAAACCCCCGGCTGCTAACACTGGGGGCAGAGCAGAGCCTGTTCTATGAAGCCAGCACGCTGTGCTGGGGGCAATCCCACTGACTGAATTGAACTCCCTGAACCCAGGGAGCTCCTGGCTGAGGCATTACTACTGTAGCACGTGAGCCACATGAGCATTTTGTGTCTTCCTACACGTGAAGTCCTCTACACTATTGGAAATATCCCTTAAGCCAAAGTCAGTGCCCTGAACCTCCCAATTCGCTCTGCAAACCGCAGTGGCACACAGGGCCAGGACACTTCAAGAAAGGCCAAAAAATGTAAAGAAAGAGTAAAGAAACAGGTCCTCTTTACCACCTGCTTTGCAGCAGAACAAAGTCCCAGTGTGTTTCACCAGAATGCCATTTCCCTTCCCTGAAGCCATGGGGATGAGTGGGTGGAAGGAAGCTCAGCCATGCCCTGCTGGTGCTAAATACACTCTGTCCTCGGTCAGGCTAATTGATGCTGTTCCCTATGAAGGTCTGTGTTTCAGAAACGATGCTTCTCTTCTCTACCCACAGTATTTCTGCTGGAGCCGCACGGAACCAGTGTGAGCTGCCTCCCCTGCAGAGGGAAACAACCTCTGTCTGAAGAGATTTCTCTCCTCAAACCTCTTCTTTCCCTCCTGTGGGCAGAACCAGAGGCCAGAAACATTCCCATGGATTAGAAAGGGCTCTGGGTTCAGACTTTTTACAAGAGATTTCAGCCAAGTGAGCACCAGGAGAGCCGCGTGGAATGAAAACGCGTGGCAGGTTTGCGGAGCGGGGCTGGAAGCCCTGAGTGAATGGTATTAATCTGAAGAACTTACAAAGACACTGTGGGAGGGCACGGTCCCAAGTGCCATCCCCCTGACAGGTAAGGACATGTGTACCCAGTAAGTAATATCCATGGCTGCACTGATATGAGACAGTTGTTCCAAAGCTGAATCTGTGAGGGCCGCTCGGCTGCACTTGACGGATGCTGTTTTCCAGGTGCCCGGGGTCGGTACAGTTTACAACTGCAAACAAACAACAACAACAACAACGAAAAGTACAAAACAAAGGGTGTAACAGAGAACAAAAGGTTCTTCAAAAAATGAGCAGGAAAAGGGGAAGAAAGCACAAGAACAAATTCCACAGTTTGGGGCGGGTTTCGTTTCGTTTCTTTTTTTCAGATTCTTTGGGAGCAGAAATAAAAAAAAGAAATCTTTATTAGAAAAAAAGAGAGTGAAGGCAATGCTGCAGGCTCACAGCCTGGCACATGGTGCTCAGCAGCACAGCCTCACTGTCCAGCCCCAGATCAGGACTTCCACACCCAGCTAAGGCTGATTTCTTGACCCACACAGTGACAGCATCAACAGATACTGAATTAATGGAATAAAGACTGAGAGAGTGAAAGGAGGGGAGGGAATGTGAAGCAAACTTGGTGCTAATATCACTAGAAGTAGGGCAGCATGTAAGGAGAAAGGGCTCAGCAGCAAAGAGCAGAATGTTTGCTTTGAGTAAACTGGTCTAAGGTTATCAGGATGACCTCTGCTAATGGTCTACCCTGATATTCTCTTTTGTACTCCCAATTAAAGCAAATAATTGCATGTCTTGGAGGATACAGGGCTGGGCAGAGACCATTAAGAGAAACCCAAGGGAAAACTGAATTTGTAACATCTAAGCAGGCCCTCAGAGTTCCAACATCACTTGCCCATTCCTAAGCAACCGCGAGGTGTTTTACACAAGCTTAGGCCAGCTTCAAGCTGGATTTTGGGAAGGCAGAGCAGTCAGTGAGGATGGGAGGCAGCCCAGCACTCCTGGGCAGAGCAGACTTACCACGGCAGGCAGGCAGGGTGCTGCTCCACTGCCCGTTGGCCAAGCACTGCGACTGCGCTGCTCCTTCCAGGCGGTACCCCGTGTTGCACACAAACTTGGCCACGTCGTTCAGGTTGAACTGAGCGCCCTGGGTCAGGCCGTTGGCAGGGTTGCCAGGGTGGCCGCAAGTGATGGCTACAATTAGAAATGGGAGATGTTACCTCTTCTGAATTATCCGGTGGTGGAAAACATAAAAATCTCAAGAAAAGGGAGCGTGGAAAAACTCACATCAACTCTGAAACTCACACGGACCTCAAAGATCTGTGGCCAGCTCTGCTGCAATACTGAATCAAGTTGAGGATACGGTAGCTTTATTCATTTCACTGGTGTAGGAAATTCTCTGAACCACTCCCTAAGCAGCACAGTGGCAGCATCTTACTGACTTATACCATATATCCCCAGAGCTCCTCTTCAAAAATCCCAGCTACTGCTATTAATCTATTGCCTTGCATTACCCTGGGCATTGCAAACGCAGCCATGAAACCTGATGTTTTCCTCCCCCTGCCTGGTGTAAGTCAGATGCTCACTGCAGTATAAAGTTACACCTGGAGGGATAGTAAAAAGAGAAGAAAAATCAGGTTTCGAGCATACGGCCTAAAAAGCTTAAATCTTCCTGCTTCAGTCTGAGAAACTTCAGGGGAAAACCTCTGTAACTAAATCCCTGTAATGAGGATTTTTGTGTAGTTCTTTTTTCCTGTGGCTGATGCGAAGCCCAGGGCAGCCCTGAGCTGCTCCAGCACATCCCAGGGGAAGCATCAGGTGGGGAAGGCACAGAGAGCAGAGCAGCGGGAGCCCAGCAGCATCCAGCACCTGCAATGCTGAAGTTGAAAGCACTTCCACCTGGGTCGCTCTGCTGGCAGAGGTGGGGCTGGGAGAGAGGGAGCAACCTGGGAGACCTTTGCTTTGGGCACAGCAGCAAACCCCACCGTGCAAAGGAAATGTCAGGATGCTCCATACAGAGCTTTTTGGTTGCTTAAGGAATGTGACATCTTCTGACAGCTGAGGACGAAATGATATTGATTATTGTCACGCTGAAACTGGGTAATGGCCCAGCAGTAGACGTCCAGCACTCAGCTGTATGGCTGCCAAAGCCAGAAGCTACAGGGGAAGATGAAATTCCCACAAAAGATCCATAACACATCTGACTGCCAGGGCTGGACTGTACCACAGGGATAGGAATTTATTCCTTATGCAAGCTGGTGACAGGTACAGGTTTAAAAAATATGAAGCAAGACAGCATTTCAGTGCTACAGGAAGCAGATGTCAGATTCTCTGAGGGGCTTCTGAATACAATTATGCACGTTTTGAAATAGCTGATGGATTCTTTCCCAGAAAAAATAAAAAAAAAGGCTCCCTCCAGTTGGCATGGATCAAAAAGACCAGTTCACATAGAGCAAGCAACTGCAGCAAGTTTAAAGGGAAAATATCAGGACAGTGGGAAATGATAATGTGGTAACACGAAGTACCCTGAGCTTATTCTGAAGGTGATAAAGCCTCAATCCATCTCATTTCAGAGCTCAAGAGTGGTCTGCTTTAATGATATAAATTTAATGTTATCCATAAGGCTTAATGCAGTGTAATAACTTTAAGGCCAGTTTCTGTCTGGGACACCTTTGCAGGGCTCTGCACAAAAGCTTGCTGGGCTTTCAGGTGCCGGAGTGGGAAGGCAGCACAAAGCAGCACTGAACAAAGGAACTGCGTGCAAATGAGCCCAGTGGTGAGGGATGGATCAGTACCAGAAGACAGACGCAGACAAGCTTTGTTCTGAAGGGTTTGGTCCCTCCTGAAAGAAACAAGACGATGCAAGGAAATGGATGCTTAAAAAATCCTCCGTTTCCATAAATCTGCCTGACAGCAGGAGGACCTCTATCAGTGTGATTTCCTGGTCCAAGGTTACTGTGTGTGTACTTGGCAGGCAAAAGTGAATTTCAACTTTTTCAGCTGAGCATCCTCAGACACCGGAATAATTCACGCCTGCCTAAAGAACCAGAGGCCTTCCCAATAGTTCTTATCCTAAAAGCCCCAGGAGGAATCCTAGACATGAACAGTGTTAGGAGCCTTGGGCAGACTTTACAGCTTGAGTCTGTTTCTTACTTTTAGGCTGGCATCTGCATATTCATTGATTTGCAGGTCGTCCTTACCTCGTATCTTGCTGGTACTGTTGTGCCTCAGCACACAAAGCCCTAACCCAGACATCAGAGGTGGGAAGTAAACACCTGGAGAATCGTGATATGAAATGGGTTGCACTGTCCAGCGATAAGAAGATGCTTAAACTTATTAACAACCAGAGCTCTAGAGACTTCCTTAATTAGCTTATTTACTGGAAAGATAAATGAGAAGGTTGTGCAAGGTGACTCATGAATGTGCATCAGAGGAAGAGAGAAGCTGACCTTCTCTGGCACAGAGCATGGGTCTCATAAGGAAGGTGAGAGCAGCAGTGTGCTTGGTGGGTGCCATGTCTGCCTCCAACCTCCCCACACCCCGATGAACCCTCCTCAGAAAGCCCCCCTTCACCTGTGCTCATCTACTGGAAATGTGTGTGAAAAACCCCAAGATAAAGTGGAATTTATACAGTAGAATGGAGAAGCAAAGCAGTCAGAACTGCCATGCCACCACTGCTGCCGTTCCTCAGCTCTGTCCTGTGCAAACCCCAGAGATGTTCATGCACTGTGCACTCGCTGTGTGCATGCAAAGCAATCTTGAACAGCCCGGGTTTGAAATGATTTGGGAAGTGGAAAAATAAGCAAAGCAACCTGAAAGCCCACAGGTTGCTCCTTCCCAAACCAAGGGTGGCTGCCTACAGGACCTGCCACTCCAGATTTGTTCCCAGCAGGACAGCCGGAACCAACTTCATCTTTGGACTGCCTGGAGAAATATCAGGCTCGCTTCCAAGCATTGGTCCTTTTGGAAACCTGTCTGTGTTTCTCCTGATCTCCCAATGTCATCTCTGTTATCTGGCCTCTGAGCACACGGTATCAGTGCCAGAGATGGCTGTTCTGTTATGGAGAGCACTGCTATGGACTGCAGAGCTGCCATCAACACGGGCTGAACAGGAAGGACTGCTCTGCGCGGAGGGGAGGCACTCAGCTGGGCTGTCAGCCTGACAGCACTCTGTGAATGAGGAGCATTTCTGAAACAAAGCTGAACTCTCCTCCCAGAGGAGCAACAGGATGGGGGACCACTGTTTCTCAGCTGAGGGAGCCTGCTTTGGAAGAAGGGTTGGACCAGATGATCTCTAGAAGGGCCAGGACTGACAGTGAAAGCAAGTCCCCCCGCTCCAGCTCTTCATTGCTGTCAACTCAACAACAGCCTCTGCGTGTTTTCTCATCCTCTGACCACAGCCAGGGCTAAAATACCTGACAACATACTTACGCACACAGACAGGCGTCTTCCCGGACCAGCGGTGGTCCTGCTGGCAGATGCGCACGGACATCCCGATCAGACGGAACCCGGGCTGGCACTGATACACCACACTGCCACGGTAGTTGTAGTTCTCACCGTTGATCTGCCCGTTGACGATGGGGCTGGGAACGCCGCAGTGCCCGGCTGCAGGAGGGACACAGGGGAAGCAGTCAGAGCTCCCGCCCAGAGCCGGAGCACGCCGACCTGTCTGGGTGGATCTGCAGTCATAAATCAAACCGGAGCGGCAGCAAAAACAACAGATCATTTTTAATAAAAGCTCTCCTCTCCGATCTCAAAACATCTCACAGCTGCTGAGCGGTACGGAATCAAAGCCCGCTTCCTTCTTACATCTACTGACAACCCCAATGCGTTCGGTCCTCGCTCGGGCTCTTTCTCCTATCAGCCTTTAAACCCCTGCTCCCTCCCGACACGCCGTCAGGGCTCCCTCAGCACCACCACGTACCCAGGCACCTCACGTCAGCCCCGCTCCACAGCCCGTTGGCCATGCACTCGCGCACACGGGAGCCCACCAGGGTGTAGCCAGTGTTGCAGGAGAAGATGGCAGTGGCCCCATAGCTGGTCAGCGTGCCGATCTTGTTCCCATTGGGAGGCGTGGGCAGGTCTCCACAGGAGATAACTGAAAAGGATCCCAGAGCACAGTAAGAGGAAATTTATATGTGTACTTCATTTTGTTTTAACAGAAATGCGACTCTCATCATCACAAGCCATTACTGAAGGCAGAAATGAGCATTAAACAGTTACATGCGGAACAACAACGGTTTGGCCACGTTATGTGAGCTGACACATGAGCACTGCTAATGTTCATGCTTCAAGACATGAGTCGAGCAGGAAAGGTAAGACTGGCTGGGAAGAAGCCAGCCTTTTTCACAAAGGAAGTTCTTCATACAGAGATGTTTGCATTATTAAGCCATCTCCAGATGCAGCTGGGAAGCAATGACTTTCAAAAAACCCACAAAATGGCGTAAGATTAATGTGGGATTTCAAACCAGAGCTTGGAGACCTCTGTGCTCCTGGCAGCGACTTCCAGGATAGGGCTGCAGTCTCCAGACCTGACCCAGAGAGGACACCCAGATGAGAGCCCGGGAGCCACCTCCTCTGGCGCAGCTGGAGCTGAGCTGGGAGCCCTTGGAGATGCAGCTCCAGACACAAAGTTCAGCTCTTTATTTCACCTGCCTTAAAGATCTGCAAATCCTCTGGGAGCTTTCACACTCAGCAAGAAAACAGAGCCTCACGCTGGGTTCCTCTGACCTTAGTGCACTGCCAAGTTCCTGTCATTGGAATTTATGTGGCAATAACACAGGAGAAATAAAATGGGGTCAGGCTCACGCTCCTGGATCTGGCTGAAGAGCTAGCGGGGGTAAAACTACATCTGTCACTGAAGCTGGCAGTCGCATCTCCAGAAACAAAGAGAGCCAGGAGGGAAAGGAGAGCTGCCATTCTGAAGGAGAAATCTTGCTGCCTCTATCTGCACTCAGAAAAAGAAAAACTCCACCTTTGACAAAAGAGGAGGTCCAAAGCACTGAAGTCGTGTCAGAACGACTGAGAGCTGCTTGTTTGCCAGGAATGCTTTTGATTTACAGGTGACTCTGTTACCCTCATAAACTTGGCATTTGCATCAAATTGGAAGAGGTTAGGTTTTGAATCAGAATTTTTTGTTTTCTTTCTTAAAAGCAAACTTCAGAGCATCTGGCACTGGTGACAGCTAAGCTGCTGGGACCCGATAGCGACAGATGAGCTAATGTGCTTGAGTTCTTGGAAAAGTGTTTAAATTAAACCGAGAATCAGACCAACAGATGACCTCTCCCTGCTCCCAAACTCTCCTTTAGCAGCACAGTTCTGCAGCTACCCCCTCAGGTGCTGCCAAGAGCACCCAGGGCTGTGTTTGCACACTAACAGCAGAGCTCGCACCCCTGTCCCACGGCCATCAGAAAGCGTGATCCTCGTGAGATGCCTGGTGCAGCTGACCGGCCCCTGGCACGGCTGAGCTCTGTTCTTACTTTTGCAGGTTGGCATGGGCTCCCCGATGCTCCACTTCCCGTTGGCCTGGCACCTGATGACCCGCTGCCCTGTGTAGTAGTAGCCAGGGTCACAGATGAGCATCAGCTGGGCGTTGTAGTGGTACTGGATCTCGTAGGTCAGGCGCCACCGGCCGTGCTCCACAGCAATGCTGCTGATATCGGGACAGGTGACAGCTGGAAGCCAGGGAAAGAAACGAGACAAAGCTGTTTAAAGGGTGCTTTGGGGTACCTCAGGATGGTTTTTTAAACGGGGGGTAGCATCAACATCTCTATTTCACAAGTGAGAAAACGAAGCCCCAGAGGCACAAGTTACACAGGCTGAGGATCCTTGTGTACTAATGTTGTACCTGAGAGGCAGAGCTGCCCCTGCTGGAGCAGGCTGATGGTGCTCATGGTACTCACCCACGCAGGGTGGGGGTTGGTTGCCGTTGCTCCACTGCCCTTCCTGCAGGCACTCGGTGCTGTGTGGCTCACCAGGAGCCAGCTGGAAGCCTTGGTCACAGTGGTACACAGCTTTTGTCCCCACCGTGTATTCCTTGCCAAAGACGACGCCGTTCTTTGGGGCTCTGGGAACTCCGCAGGAGAGAGCTGGGAAGGAGGAGAGCAGAACCCAGCTGAGCAATCAGGCAGCTCCCAGTGTTATCACAGATATCTGTAAGTGAGCCAAAGGCCTGATCTCAGGCTCTCCTGTTTGTGAAAGCTCCAGCACTCCGTCGAATCCCAAAGCTGCACTGAATGCCCACTTCCACAGAGGATCAGATTTTCAGCTCTTTTCTAAGGGTGAGGTAACAGCAAAGCCAGCGCTCAGTACCAGCATCTGCTGGAAGAGACTGGCTCATACTCTATAATATCCGTAACACAAAATGCATCAACACAGTATTCGAAAGTTTCCACACAGAGATAAAGGATCAGATAGCAATAATGGTTTGTATTTACATCCCACAGCAGCGGCAACCCAAAACCCTCTTCTAACTGCACTTCTGGATTGCAGTAGGCAGCAAATTCTATAATTATGTAGTGCCAGAAGGAGGGATAAATTTAGCATCGTGGCTGAGAAGGTGGAGGGGGAAATTCAGGAGGAAAACTGACAAAGAGGCACAATGCCAAATGGCTGTGCAGGACAGCAGCACTTGGGAGGAGCTGGGCAGGATTGGGCCAGGCAGGTCCCAGCAATGCAAGCACCAGCCAGACACAGACAGGCTGGAATCGCACTCACTTATGCTGCAAGAGTTTCACAAGTTGCTGCAAACCCTGCTGCCCTCTTCCCTAATGCTGAGAAAAGCAGCACTGGGAATCTGTCATTCAAATCTGACTCTCCCAGTGTTGATAAGAGCTGAGAAATCAAACCTGAGCTGCATCCATCCAGCAAATGCATGAACTGGAAGCTGAGCCTATGTCTCCTGAGCCCTGTGCTGACCTTCCTATTATTTGCCCTGCAAATAAACAGGAGCTAGGAAATCATCAAGTGACCTCCTGGTGATGTGGACCCCACTGAACACTGAAAGGAGCAACCAACATTCTCATGTATAGCATCAGCACAACACTGGAGCTCTCCACCACTCAAGGTCCAGAACGTTTTTATCCCACCACTACTCCACGAGTCGGTCGGAGCCCCAGCCTGGAGCACAATTACACAGCACCTCACAGACACCGGTGTTGCTAATAGGTGTGAGTAATTCAGCAGGCTGGTATTAGCATGATCAGGCATATCCCTGGTTGAAACGATAATCACACATATGTCACTTCATCGAGCTAAGGAGCTCAGCGAATCTCTTCACAAGGCTGGGTGTCTAGACAAGCAGCCACGCTGAATACCAATTTCATTCTAAGGCAAAAGAAGAGGAGGCCTGGGAAGTCCCACCCTTCCACTTCCACCCTGCAGTTCTCTTGCTATGCCTTTTGATGCTGCATCCTATCCAAGAGGATGGAAGAAAGCTGAGCCCTTCCCTTGCCATTGTGCCCTGCAAAGCTTCCTCCTCTCTCTGGCTCAATTCTCTGCTGCTCCCAGGGGCTGGAGAGAGAGATCCCAAAGGCAGCAGCACTGCTAGTAGTTAGTTAGCAATAATACGGAACTTCTGGGCCAGAGACAGTTAACTAAAATGTTCATTAGGCCATCAGAAATAACAAAAAAAGTAACTCTCTCCTCCTGCAGATGGTCAGGCTACAACATGAAGATGTGCTGGTCAGGAAGAGCTAATTAGGACTGCAAACACTGCTGCACCTGATGGCAGTCCCATCCTTCTCTGCAACCTGCCATCTCTGAGCAGAAGGAGCGATGGGGAACTCATTACTGACACAGTCCAGCTTTGGTTCTGGGGTGGCGATAATCCTGCTCCAAAGAGCGTTTCTGAAGCTCAAATTCTGGACATGGAAATCTACAAAAACCAGAGATTAAAGGCAGAAGCTGTTCCAGGGGAAAGCACAATCAACATTTGGCCAGCAGAGACCCACTGAGAGTGAGATCCGGGGAAAAAGGAGCGCTTATGGGGTGCAGAGGTACAAAAGCTCAGTATGCAGGAAGAAAATGTGCTAGGAAAAGGGACAGAGGCTATGAAAGCAAATCTGCAGCTGGGAATCCAAAAACAAAGCAGCTTAAAAATAGACAGCAGAGACAGAAAAGGCATATTAGATCATCTTGTGTTCTCCTCCATTGTGCCAACGCAAGATTGCTCCCTGTAGAATATTCTCTGCTGCTTCCATAAATGTCAGCGAGGACAGAGCATGTAGTAAAGATTATTCAGAGGGGACGGGGAAGGGGAAGAGGATTATGTGCTGGCAGGAGGAAGCTATGGGAAATGTTATTTGTTAACTAGACCATGTGTTTACGGGGACCCCGGTTCTCCTCCTCCTGACACAGCTGATTGTGTGAGCAGTTTATGCTGTGCTGCAGATCGAGTTCCCAAATCTCTGCCATTTTGTTCTGGCCACCAGAAAGGATGAGAAATTGAGCAGAGCCCAAAACAAAAGGTTGCCAGTTGGCTTTGGGAGCAATGCAAAAAAAGAAGTGCTGGATTTTCTGCAGCTGACCTGAGCATGGAGAGCTGTGCCAACCCCACTCTCAGCTGCTGGGAGCCAGGGGGAGCTGCACTGCCATGAATTCTCCTATGGCTCTGTTTGCTGCTGCTCGCCCACCTCCCACTCCCAGCTCAGGGCATTCGGTACCCATGGGATGTTGCTGAGATCCCTGATGGGAACATGTGTGAGCAGAGAAAGGAGGTGACTTTCCCAATGGGGTTACAGAGAGAACCTGCGTGAGCTCCGAGGAGCGTTCTGCTCCCACCCCTCTATGCAACATGCTCCCAACATCTCACATCCTCTCTCTGTCCATCCCTTTCTGTCTCTGTGTCTGAAATCCACCCCCCGTGCAGCTCCCAGAGGTAAATACAGGCTTCGGAACTGAAGGAGGCTCAGGTGGCACTCCAGCACACCGGGACAGCGAGTGCTCGGCAGCATTACCACTGTTCTTCATTATGTGATTTTCCTTAAAAAAAAGGAGCCGGTGCATCAGAGAGATTCCTTGTGCTGGGCTGAGGGTTTGCAGGCACAGTTGCCATGACAGCCCTGTGCATGCCTGGCTCGTGGTGCCGCTCAGCAGCCCCAGCCCAGCTACTGCTGCAGTTAAATCATCACCAGAGCCTGTGCCCATTTCCCCAGCTCTCCCCCGCCAACGGCGCCGTGTTTTGGTGACAGAGGATTGGTTCACTGTTTTCCAACCACCTTTACACAAATACAGCCTTGAGAGGGCTCCATCCAGCACCCCCGTTGCAGAGCATCCCTTATGAGGCAGGACTGCACACAAGCTGTGTGCCTCCAGAAGGGACTGAGCGATTCATAGGATCAGAAAGGTTGGAAAAGACCACTATGATCATCAAATCCAACCACTGACCCATCGCCATCATGCCCACAAAACCATATTCCTAAGCAGAAGGGAATTTTCAAGGCTCTTTGGAACCCCCCACGCTAAATAATCCTGCTTAATTTTCCTTAAGGCTCGGGCTGGGTGATGATGCAGACAGTGCAATGGGATTTTGCCTATGCTGTCTCTGTTCTCTGGCTAGTTTCCAGGGAAGTCAATGCAATATTAATCCCCTGTGTTCAGTTCCCTTGGAATTTGGATGAATGTTCAAAGACACTGAAAGGTTTCATCTGAATAAAGACGGTCACCTTATCAACACAGGGATGATTGGTGGATTCTGAAGAAGGTGCAATCAGAAAGTGTGCATGAAGAGAGGAAACAGTGCAAATGCAAACCTCCAGGCACGCTGCCCTGCCCTGCCCTCTCTCCCACGCCTGGAAGGAGCCATGTGCTAAGTATGATATGTCATAATGATTATGGCTAATTAGGAGGTGATGTGGAAAGAACAATGGCATGCCTGAATCTCACATGAAGCCAACAGAAACTGGGCACCATCTGAATCCCAGGACCTCTCATCCCCCACGGACACACACAGAGCTCAGAGGGGATTTCCAGAAACACTAAAGGAAATCCCAAGCACCAAATCCCAGCAGGACTCACACTACATCCCTCCTTTCCACATTCTTCCAGGCAACAGCTCCTCCTGTCCTTAACTGAAGCTTGGCTGTGCCTTTACTGAGAATTCGAACGCTGAAGGTTCTGCACAGACCGACTTTCTCTCGCCTGCCCCAGCGCAGACACCGAACGACCCCCTGCTCCTCAGCAGCTAACTCCCTTCCTTCCTTGCTCATCTCCTCCCAAGGACTCGCACATAAGAGGATCACCTCTCACTGCCTCCACGCAGCTCAAAGCCTCAGCGGGGAACCAGGGCAACTACAGCAGCCTTTCATTTGTACCCATTTTACTCAGCCCTTCCCAGGACTGCCAGCTCCTCGGAAGGACGCAGCCTCTCGTTCTCACCTTGGCACAGCGGGGTCGCTTCGTTCCACTGGAAGTAGCCCTGTGGGTGCTGGCTGCAGGTGGCAGTGCTGTGTCCCACCAGCCGGTAGCCGCTGTCGCAGCCAAAGCGAACCGTGGAGCCGGGCTGCAGCCCCGTCTGGCTGAGGATCAGTCCATGGGCTGGAGGCTGCGGGAGGCTGCAGTAAGGAGCTGCAAGAAGGGGAAAGGGAGGTACAGAAATCAGTGCGCGGGCTGCAGCGCGACAAATTCCTTTCCTGTTCTTGGGCTGTCCTGGTTTCAGCTGCTTACCATAACCTGAGGCTGTACAAGAAGCAGAACCAGGGACAGATAAAAACAAAGGCAAAGGGGGAAAGAGTGCAGAGCTACTATCTGCGTTTCGCTCAGCTCTAGAAATAAAAAGTAATTTCTGATAATTAAATATTACTTAATTCATTTACTGAGTAAAGTCATAACTTATTTATGACACGCTGGCAAGTTCTCAACCCAGTTTTATAACTTCCATTAATTAAGATTCGCTAAGTTCCAAAAAATAGTAATTCACTTTAAGGAATTCTCAGCAAGCACTCGACACGCAGCAGCAATTTTGTGCTGAATGAGCAACCAGGAATCCCTGGTTCTGCTCCTGTAAGAAAAGTGCACAATGCCTGAGCAGGGCACCAGGCTTTTGATACCATCTTCTACAAGTTTGTAACTCAGTAAGTAACACCTGAGTGTCCCCACGCAGCAGGAAGCTCTGAGCACAAGTTACGTCTCGTGATGTTACTTTTCAAACATCTCAAAATGGTCTCATCTTTACAGAGACACAATAATTTTGTAACAGGAATCTGACTGAACTGCAGCGGGTGGGTTTCATTTATCCAAAACCAGGCTGTCTGTGGTTATACATTCTGGTTCTGACTGCTAAGAGTAGGAAGCCCAGACAGAGCCGCTGGGTTTTGCTGGTGGTGGAGCTGCTTTCCCAAGCCTCACCAGCCTCAGAACAAGAATTCGTGTGCCTTCCCGCAAGCTTTGGCACCTTTCTGTGGTCACAGATGGCCTCTGCCCCTCTGCAGCAGTTTTGTGGAGATCTGTAGCTGAAGGGATGACCGGGCTGTTGGCACAGCCATGCAGCCCCTGCCAGGCACTCACCGGAGTAGCGGATTTTGAAGCCTTTCCTGTTGTAGGCATGATCAGAGGACCAACGGAGATAGACTTTGTTCCCGCTGCTGGTAACAGTCAGAGGGGCAGAGTAGTTCCCACTCAGCGACAAGAGCAGTGGGCTGTGGCCAGAGGGACCTGGAAGGAAGGAGGAGCGTGTAACAGCCAGGGCTGGCACACAGAAAGTATCACTCATGGGCCCTATGTGCCAGAGTGCCTTTCTGCAAGAAGAAACAGGTGTGCTTTGGAATAGCACCGTGTGAGCTTCCATTTCACTATGAGCTCGTGCTCAGTGCTTGTTTTGCGAGCGTGAGCTCCAACGAACACACCTGGCTCCCAGAAAACCAACAGCAAAGAAAGCCCTGGTGGCTGTAGCAAGACCTGGCTTCTGCTCCAGGAGAACACAAGGGCTTCAGCAGAGCACCTCTATTCTGCATTTGGCTGCACAGCTCTGTCTTTAGGAGTGCTGACACATTCCTTGGCAGTTTGTCCAGGCCTACAATACCTGGTCTGCACAGGCTTTAAGGATGGCATTCACAGCTAACAGCTCTGCTACCTCTTCCCTTTCCCCTCAGATGCCATGCAAGTCAAACTGGTCAATCTCTTACCATCAAAGATCTCAAACTCATCATATTGCTTCTCACTGAGGAAGTACTCGATGGTAAGGGAGATGTTGTAGCCAGGCTCCACTTTGACCACCCAAGAACAGGTCTGGAAGTGAGGGTAACTTCCCAGGAAGCTCTGGCTGAGGATCACACCGGTGGAGTCCGTCATCACCGCGTTCATGGGGCAGGGCACTGCAGGGGACGAGAAGGAGAGGCCGCAGAAAATGAACACCAAATTGAAAGGAAGGGGCAAAAATCAGGAACGCAAAACAATTCAACTGCCTCTGCACCATTTCACACGCTTTTCAGAATGAATGGCACCGCAACCAAACGACTGTCCTCAAATTGCAAAATGTTCTCTTGGAAGCCCCTGGAAACTTGGGGCAGAATAAAGTGGGGAACGATGGACTTATCCCAAGGCACTCATTGAGTTGTCAGCAAGGACAGAAGCACTCTACTTCATTTCTCTCACCACTGGAGCCCCCAGTCAGAGGAATTCTGGACATAGCAATGCAGCTGAAAGCCCTAAATGAAAAGGCTGGCAACTGCACCCCAGGAGAGGAGGCTAACACACAAAGTGAGCAGAAAGCATAAAAAGAAAGGGATCTTACTTTATCCATAATTGTCTCTAAAACCCAGTGCAAACATTGCACTTGTATTAATAGAAAACAGCCAGAACTATCCAGAAAGAACACTGTATTCTTTCCAAATCCTTAATCCTATCAGTGATTTTTTGACCTCTGTAAATTGGTGGCCAGATGTAATTTAAAGAGTCCCTTTACCCCCGGGCTAACAACCATCAGCAAATAATTGAATGACCTCCCTTTCTCTCCTTCAGTCACGCTATTTCAGAGAGAATAAAGCTACAGAAAAAATATCCCATTATATGGTAAAAATGTTCAGATAGGAGGGAATGAAGGAGATGAAATAATCACAGTTGGAGCAAACAGAAGTAGCAGCAGGAACCCAGAGGATAAATAAGGTAACACAGTAGCACGGAAACATCCCTGGGATCCCTCCTGAGCAGCAGCAAGGTGCACAATGCAGCGTGCCCCAAGCACTCGTTTCTCTCCCACGTCAGACATTCTGCAGCACCAGCAGAGGTGCTCCTCGCAGGAGGAGGGCTGGGCTGCAGCCTGCTCTGCCCCGCTTCAGCTGCTCACGTCTCACTGGCAAACTGTCAGGCACAATTCCTCCCCCCACCCCTGGTAAGGACGTTTGGGTGACTGCTTTAATGACTTCACGGAGGCAGCCAGACACAAAGCGTGGCAAAGCTCCATCAGCACGGCTTCAGTCAGTCCCACTTCAGCAAGTCCGAGCTCAAAGTGCTTTCCTGCCTTCAGGCTGTGGGGGGTAATTTGGCAGCACCAAAAAGAAGCAGAGCCCTTCCATATGGTGCTGAGAGCCCACAGATCCCCCAGCAGGAAGCAGAGGAAGTTCCCTATCATTTATCAGGGAGCTGCTGCAGCGAGTCACCCAGCACATCCCTCATCATTACTAAGCTGCTGCCGGCTGAGCCCAGTGGAGGTGCATGGTCCAGTGCCACGAGGCAGGCAGGGCAGCACCCCTGCCCCATCATTTTCCAGCATCAGGACCCCAGAAGTCAGAAAATTGACCCCTCTGCTGCAGCATTTGCAAGGAAACCTCTTCCAGCTGCCATCCCTCATTGCTACGTCCCTTAGCAAGCCCATGGCAGCCATCCCTGGGCAGGAAAGCTTTGGGTGCCAGTGGGGACCCCAGGCTGTACCTTCACAGGTGGGTGGAGGGCCTTCAAACTGCAGGTGAGTGCCCAGTTTGCAGGTCAGGATTTCGTTTCCAATCAGTGTAAAGCCAGGAAGGCATCTGTACCTCACAATGTCACCTGCAGAAGAAACAGAAAACATCCTGACCGAGGAGAAGGATGAATTGTGCCCTGAAAAGAGGGCCAGGAATATGATTTAGTGGTGGGTTGTTAGAGTAAGGGTAGTATGGTTGGGTTGAGGTTGGACTTGATGATCTTGGAGGTCTGCTCCAACCTGAGCAATTCTATGATTCTATGAAGTGTGGGGAGCTTGTTTATGGTGGCTGTTGAGCAGGGCCACACACCAGGCAGTGTCACAGAACTACACGTGCAAAGGGGTCCCCTGGAGCCCGGGATTTGGGATGGACAACATGTGTCCTCCCGTGGGCACTGCCAGCAGCTGAGGACAGCAAGGGAAGGAGGGCACAGGGACCGTGAGCCTACCTATGTTAAACTCCTCATTCTCAGTGATGATTTCTGCGTTGGGAACCATGGTTGGAGGCTGACACCTGAAGAGCTGGTAGGCTGAAAAGACAGCGAAGGAAGAGCAGCAAATGTTAAGCTGGGGATGGAAGCAGCCACGGCTGTCTCACAACAGCACAACAGACATCGGAGCAAATCCTCCCCTGACCAGCAGAAGGGCAGAAATGCAACCAGCCCTTCCCTCTCCAAACACTGCAGAGATGGCTCCAGTTACCTGCGTTCCCAGAACAGCTTTTTATTTATTTATTTTTATTTTTTTGCATCTAATAGGAAACAGATTTTCATCAGTCTGAGGATCCAGAGGTGCCTGGGCTCCATTGGACTGTTTGGATGAGCACTGAATGGTAACTGCTGGGTGCTGCCATAAGGCAATGTTGCTGTCCTCTGGGATACACGAGAAGGCCCCTCATTGGGGTTAGGTCAGTCACAGAAGAGGAGAACTCTCAGACTGCTCCAGCACCAAGTAAATTACAATAATTATTCAGAGAATCTCAACTTGACCCTGAACAGAGATCAAAAACCTCTATGACTTATTTTTAACCCGGCATTATTCATTAATTTCTTCTGCAGAATAACTCCAGGAGCGCAAACGTTTTCAGCTGCAGACTCTGTGTGTAGCTCAGGTCACAGAGCAGCTTGGCAAGGCTGTGAGGCTCACTTCTCACACCAGGCAGAGCCATGCAGACGTTGTGCAGTTAGGTGGCTACGTGGGAAGGGCTCCAGTCGAGGAGCACCCGAGCAAACACACTGCAAAGAGCACATCTGCTATCAAAAATTAAAGATGAGCAAACACGGAACAAAACAAACGTACTGCTTACAAGGAGAGGGGTGCATGAGGCTTGAGAACTGCTCTGCTTACGAAAATAAACACACAGGAGCTGCGAGCGTGGCTAAATTGAAAAAAAAAAAAAAATGGTACTGGGAACTAAATGAATATTAATGAAAGACATTTTCTGCTATTTGCTCAGCACTTCTGTGCATCTTTGCTCCCCCTGCACCTGACCCTGGACAAGCATAACTTCCTCTGAAATTTATATCAGCCCTTTAATTTAAGATACTGGAGCTCAAGCTGCCACTGAATATTAATTCTTACCAACTCCACTATGTCAAACTCTTCACACCACAGCAAAGCTGGCAGCAACCTTAATGAGGCTTATGATAATGCTTAAATACACATGTAAAGAAGCAGATTTCCCATCCTCTCACCCCAATTTCCCTACCCCCTAAGGTGCTGCAGAACAATAATGCTGGAAGGTCAGCATTGCAGGCACGGAGCGCTCTGTACTCCATGGCTGCACTGCATCCAGGAATGGGGCTCAGCTACAGCTCACTGATCCCTGGGACTGTGTGGCGCCATCAGCATCATCATCATCACCTCCCTGGGTGTGCAGGAGGGGAGAGGCAGCGGAGGGGACAGTGGGGGAGAGCCCTTGTGCTACACAGCCAGGAGCCAGAGGGACAACACTTGTTTGCAATCTTTTAAACAGCTGTTTGACAGCGGGGGAAGGGGGAATCCGCAACAAAAATTTAAATTAAATGCGATTTAAAAAGCACTTGACAGCATCTATTGAAGTGGAAAGATAACCCACATTTACAGCATTAATCTCCTCTCCTTAATGGGCCATATTTCAATAAAGAGGTGCGATTAAGAAGGCTTCAGCATATGGGTGATACAGCACTAGCAAAGCTCCTTTCAACAGCACATCCATTTGTTCTCACCAGGACAAAACAGAGTCCTGTCCTTGAAACCACAGTGGGACCCTCTGAGTTACAGTGCCATAAACCCCCCCCGTCACACTCACACTTCAGTTGGTGCTGGCACCTGAGCTAACCCATTTAATAATAGGTGCCACATCATCATTTTTCAAGGGCTGCTATTCAATCTTCCAGCTCTCTAAATCATTCTTTTGTTTCCTCTCCTCCACCCTGAGGAAATGTTTCTTTGCAGGCATTTGAAAGAGCAATGGTTCTCTGAGAAGGGTGCTGCTGATCTGCTCTGCACGGGAAAAGACAATTGAAAGCTGAAGGGGGGCGTCTATGTCCCAGATCTGCCAACGTGAAGCTGAAGAAATGAAAATACACATTGCTACAGATCCCGAGGAAATTCCATTTCCTGCAGTTACACCCCAAAGAGCAATGCCAGCACTGCCAGTGACTGTGCTGTGCAATCCCAGAATGAACATTTCTCCCTTCTCTCCATCTCCCCAGTGCCACCAGGCTCCACACGCAGAATGAGAGGAATCTCACCCTGCAGGCAAGCACCTCAATCAGCGAATCTCTCAGGTTAGGCTTTATATTAAAGCCTCATGTATAAAGGGACCAATAAACCAGTGAGCTGTGCTTTAATAAAAGGCCAAGAGAGCCCATCTGGAAAATGGGCTCCAAACGGCTGCTGGCTGACGCTGCTCCTTCCAGCACCACTCCAGACCTCCTGCCTGGACAGCCCAGGGTGGCTTCAGACCTCAGAGAAACCACGAGCTGAAGAAACCTCAGTATGAAGGGCTATCAAGGATGGAGGGCAGCAGCACATGTTGATGGGCTCTGAGCACAGCAAAGACAGTAACTAATTCGTGTGACACAAAGAAGCATTCGCTCAGCTGCAGCAGCGTTCACACACTGCTCATTTCTGCACCAAACTGCCTAACTCCTGGTTTTTTGCATAACTCCTACATATGCACCATGGTCTGATAACATAAATCTTGCAGTGTTTTGCAGCAGAAAACCAATTCCCTCCAAAGCCTGGCAAGCACTCTTTGAATTCAGCCAATCTGTATAATTCTTGCCTTTTGGAACCGAGCGTAAGCAGAAACATTCTGCACAGATTCATTGTGTAACTCATGTTAGACTTTGCTGAAGTTGCTGCAAGCAAATTACCAGAGCAAGGGGAGGTCTCCATTTGCACCCAGCAAAACCCAGTACTGCCGTAGCAACTTGCTAGCTAATCCAATTTAAAATTGGGTCCTCTTTCAGAGGCGGAAAGCAAATGTTCTCATTTTGATGTAATACCCAACACATCTCTCTGGTGTGAGCTGCACTCACACCAAAGAATCCCCAAATAATTCAGAGATTTACAAGAATCATTTTCCTCCCCGTGGAAACGAAGTCACCTCTCCGTCAGAACACAGCTGATGACCCCATTGGTTCAGCATGGCATTGGAAAGACAATACCGTGTCCAGCTACAACTGCAGAGAGGGAGAGTTTTAAGTAAACAGAGAGCTATCCATAATGGGATCTGCCACGGGGAGGACAGTATTTACAGCATCACCTTGAGAGGGGCGCAGGATGGCGTGGCTGTTAGTGCGTGGGCTCTTGGCTGTGCCTGAGTTATCACAGTGTTACAGATGGATTTCTGCATCTGCCCAGACGGCGCGACCGCTTGCCAGCACCTGATCGCACAAGAGACCTTCAGTCTCAAACTTGTGAGAGCTTCACCCCATTGCAGAAGATTTCAGGTAAAAGCCCATTTCTTCCATGTATCGTCTCCCCGTGGGAAGCCACAGCTGACCCACGCCCCTCTGCATCCCAAGGCAGGTACAGTGCATGCATCGTGCAGGAAGCAATACAGACCATAGAAGTAAATGGCAAAAATCCCTCCGTTTGCAGCATCACTGTGGAATTTCACCAGGACCTGATTGGAAGAGCTTTGGGCTGACTTCTTAGCAGAGTTGCCAGTGAATACTCCAAGCTGCGGGGCAGTTTGCTGAGGACCATCCCTAAAATTGTAGGTGAGAATACAAGAAAAAGGCACTATTACACACCTTCAACCCCAGGCAACAACCACCCTCCTACACCACACACACACAGAACTCCCCCCAGTACCACGCAGATTTGATGTGCCTCACTTTAACAGCCGCTGATCACAGCAATTAATGGAATTAAAGACCTACTAAGTCTTAACAACGCTGTCCAAAATCCCACTGTCCCCAGAGGACGCTTCCTCCTGCTCTTAAATACAGCATTCCCCACACCCTGCAGCAACGGGAGCACTCTGTCTTTGCAAGAGCATCTTGCTGAAACGCGGCCGGAGCAGCAGCTCTGCTCAGTCCTCACACCTTTGCTGTACTCACCAAATGGTGATGAAATCGTTGTAGGGCTCTGTTTGCAGCAGAGTGAAGTTGAGATGGATCCCGTAGCCCACAGGCACTGTAAGGAGCCACGTGCAGTCCTGGGAATTGGGGTACTGGTTGGGAAAGCCAGGAGAGTAAACTGTCCCATTTTGGGTGGTGACATTGCCCCCACAAGGCACTGCAGAACCAAACAAATACAGACCTAGTGAAGAAATATCCCCCAAAACAATGACTTTCTAATATCTTTCCCATTTTTATTTCTTTTTTTTGGGGGGGAATAAAAGCAATTCTGCACACAGGTGGATCCAGCCCCAAAACCTTAGCCTACCTCACCATGAATAGTTTACGCCTGTCACAACTACCTCTAACCTTTTCAATTCAATTCCATTGCAATAAATTTGTTTCAGCTCTGGAGCCGAAAGGAGACTGTCAGACTGCTTTGTACAGATGTGATGGCCAGGTGCACAAATCAACTCCTTACAGCCAAGTAAGAGCCCTTGGGGTCCACCAGCTGTTTGCACCCATGCATAGAAAACACAGCTCCTGACCAGATCACACCAGTGGGCAAATCTATGCACTTGCTCATAGTTCTTGGCTTGGTTCTTGGCTTGGACCAGAACCATTGAGCAGCTGGCTTTCCACAGATCGCATCTGAGCAGGGGGGAAATGATGATTTATTTGTACAACAGCAGCATCCACTTCATTAATCAAGACGACAGTTCTATTGCACCAGGTATCTTCCAGGCCTAAATGAACCTGGAAGCTACAGAGACGTAATTAGAAACAGCCAGGGCAGCGAAGAAGAGAGACAGAAAGATGACATCCTGCTGAAGTGCAGGAGGGCCACAGCAAGTCCCAGGGTCCAAGAGTCCCATGCACAAGAATCAGCTTCTGGACCTCTCACAGGGTAAATTCTGATAGCCCCCTGCCTGAGCCAGCTCCCTTTCAGAAGCCACACAGTTGTGTCAACCCAGTCCTTGGCTTAGGTTCACACATTCTTCCTCCCAGCACAACTTATTAAGTCAGGCTCAGCGCTGTCCTAAAACATGGCACCACACTCTCCTGTTCATAGGGGAGTAGCCCCACAGATACCTACCACTCTGGATATGATTTGATGTGCCAAAGGTGAAGTTAAAGTCAGGCTCCAAATATTTACTGCTTGGCTCTGCTCTGCTTTCTCCTGTGGTTTGTCAAGCTGAGAAAACCTTGAGTAATTATATAAACCTGTACATTTACTTCTCTAAACAAAAACCCAAGGAACCTTAGGGGCCAAGATCCTTTCTGCCCTGTAAAACAGGCAGCCTGCTGATCAGCAGAAGAGCTTCTAGGAGTGCTGCTGGAAAACTCAGCCTCTGTGCCTTTAGTTTGGACTACAACTTCTCTTTTAATTAAACAGGCATTCAGCTGTGACCTGTGTGGGGTAGGTGAGGTGGTTAGCCTAAGGCAGTGCGTCACTGCTGCTTGCTGGTATGCAAAAATGGACCATCCAGCTCAGCTGCATTTAAGGAAACAGCCAGAAATGGAACACTCTGCATTGACTTTAACAGCACTAACAGCCCAGCAGATGTGCTAGCACAGGGAAAAAAGCAAATGGACCAAAATACACCTATCCTCTCACCTCCTTGTCCTACCATAAGTGCAGCAGAACAGGAAAGCTACTTAAAAACACAGTAAAGATCTAAGGCCTGGATGGTTGCAGCTGGCAGAGCTGATGCCTGAAGGAAAGGGCCTCATCCTGCTACCATTACTCACCAGCCCTCCCAACAGCACACAGCAGCCAAACAGTTTTCAACACACCTCTGCATTGCTGGAGTCACAGGCAGCACAGCTAGGATCCCGTTCCTTATGCTTTTTGTTCTTGGAGTTCAAGGACTTAGGACTTAAAAGAGGGAAAGCATCAGCCCTCCCTCTCTTTCCCCAGCGCAGACCAATTGCAGCAGGGAGGCTGGGATAAAGGTCAGTGCACTGGCAAGTGCAGCGGAAATCTTCAATGAGCAGCCTTGAATTTCTTAAGGGTTTGTGTGAAACCCTTCGAAAGGAAACCTCACAAAACTCAGCCCACCAGTCCAAAGGATAAAAGAGTGAAAGAGCCCCGCTGGATCTAAATTGAGAAGATGGAGCTTTGAAGCCTGGACCACAGATCCGCTCCTTCGGAATGCAGGGTCCACCTGGCACACGTGTGCAAGATTAGTGAAGAACTGTTGGATCGTTTTTGAGATGTCATTATTGCCATGATAAAGAGACTGGACAGGGACCCAATCTTCTCACACTGAGTGTCCCCAGAGCTGCCAGAGTCTTTTTCAGAGACTGCTAAGGGCAGAACAGCAACAACATACAGTTTCTGTGCTCCCCAAAGAAGTGTGTGCATTCCTGTGTGAAATCTTTGATTTTTGGTTTGGCCCTGAGTTCTTTAGCAAGAGAGTGATCCCAAAGCCATACCTTCACACCTGGGCAATGGGTGATCCCAGTTCCTGTTGGTTCCATGCTGACAAGTCAGGACGGGGTGACCGATCAGCTGGTACCCAGGCAGGCACTCAAAAGAGATGGACTGGCCAACGTTGTAACCAGCTCCTCGTACAACACCGTTGGCAAAAGGCTCAGGGTCAGGGCATTCCTGCAGCTCATATGCTGAAATAGAAATAAATCAATAAATGGAGGAATGCTTCACACTTGTAATTTTCTCATAAAAGCAGGAACTGTACACTCACCACGCTGCTTAGCTGCTTCCCCCTCACACAACGACTTAATTGAAAGAGATAAAACTTTAATGAACCATGCACACATCAGCATGGAGGACGAGGGACAATCCTGGGCAGCCTTGAGGTGACCTCAGATGTGAGCACTGGGACCCACTCTGCTCCTCTGGTTTCTCAGACCCTGCGTTCACAGGTCACCCCACGCTTCACCTCTAATTGGGAAATTGGCCCTGTTTTTCAGCAAAACGTGGACAATCCTGATGATGAATGTAAGTCAATTGGTTAGCATGTTCCACCTGGCATTATAAATTATTGGTCAGCCTTGCTAGAGCTCATTTGCATAGCAATTTCCATGAGATTACCCAGAATGCCTCACAGAACACATTCCTTCCTAAATTGTGCAGTAGCGCATGAATTATATGGTGCATGAACAGGACAGCCAAGACAAAATTAATGTTTTCAATTAAGTATGAGTAGTGGCTTTTATTGCTATTTCTGGGGAGGCAGCCCTTTGTCAGTCCTTGGCTACAGCACACGGCTGGAGACACATGCTCCATCTTTCCCACTCCTCAGATCTCCCTCGCAGGCAGTCTTGGATCACTTGGCTCCCAGCTGCTGCACAGCAAAGCCCATCCTAATTTTCTTCAGTACAAAGCATGTGATTTGCCCCTGGTCTCCTCTGCCCACATTCCCATATACCAAAGTCAGGTGGACAAGGAAGTCCAAAGGATTTTGCAAAGACCCTGTGAAAGGCAGAGCTGTGATCAAGCAGGACCAAAAGTTCAGGTCCTCCTACAACAGGCTGAAGTCTCACAGGCAGTCCCAAGCCCCACTGTCACTTTAGTTAGCTATTTCCTGATTAGCTCAGGCCCCTCCACCAGCCTGCCTCAGCACAAAGCTAAGCTGCAGCTGAGGATGGAAGGGATGCGTTCCAGAGTGCTCGTACTGGACTTCAATATGAAAATCAGCTGCAAAATTTTAGAGCAAACTCACAGCTCCTTGCAGAAACCGGTCGACAGAGCCAAGATCTAAGTGAATCTGGCTGGAATTAATTCAAAGACAGCTCACTGTCACAAAGCACTCGAGGAACATTTGTTATTTGCCGGAAGGCGTAAGTCGGGATGAACAGATCCCAGTTATGAGGATTAAGCATGCTCTTCATGTAACACCTTTCCACTCATTTGGATTAAGTCCTCATGGAACAAACACAACGGAATAGGAGCAACCGTGTCGTGCACCCTCTCTCCCCCACCCTCCCCATTGGCACCTGGGGACAGGGTTGCCCCACTGCTGCTTGTTCAGTGGCCTCCTTACCTTGGTACTCCAGCTTGAAGCCTGGCTTGTTCTGCGAATGGTCGCTGTGGAAGTACACAGTGGTTTCATGAGATGTGGACAGGAGGGAGCCTGGGATTTCGGTGCCGCTGAAGCGCCCGATGACGTTGCTGGTGTCGTATGGCCCATTGCGCACCTCAACGAAGTCATGGTTTGGCTCAGTGGAGAAGTTTAGGAATTGAATGTGAGCACCTAGGGAGGAAGAATAGAGAGTTTGCCTTCAAAGTTATGCACAAGCCTTGGCACATCGGCACCGCCCAATATAGCCTGGATAATTGGAAAAGCAAACATTTACTGCACTGGAGGAAAAGGGCGACTGTCCTGCTAGTTTCAGCCCAGATCAGGCTACAAATGCTGTGGTTTCAGGCTGCTTGAGTTCCTGTGCCTGACAGCAAAGGAATTATGAAGGCTACACAGCTACGCAGCCCTCTCTCTTGCCAAACAGCACATAGCCAGCTCACACCAAAGCCCACTCACCAAATCCCACCGGCAGCAATATCCTCCACGTGCAGTCCAGGTTGCTGGGATAGTTTCCTGGAAACCCCGGGCTCAGGAGGACTCCTTCCATCTCCTCTGCTGTTCCTCCACACTGGGCTGTAAAATCAACAGTGTTCACGGTCAGGATCACTCGCAGGTCTCTCTGCACAGTGGCCATGGCCCATCAGCCATGTTGGAAATAGAGAAATTGAAAACTTGAGAAAAAAGGAAAGCCTGCCACAGAACTAGCACAGATTGGCCAGGCAGTGAATGGCTGCATTACTAACGCAGGTGCCTTCCTCCTGTCCTCAAGATAAAAGCCTCGACCCAGAGATACACTTTTTGGTGACCACAGTGGGAGAGATTTAAGCTGCAAGGAGAGACATGGATGGCCTGCTCTCTCTATGGACACCATAGCAGTGCACATCATGCACACTGCACTTGTTTGAATTTTTAACCACCACAGAAATTACTGTGAAGAAAAAGAATGATCTTATTTTGACTCCATTTACCTCTACTTTATCTGGTTTACTGATCTACCTTGACTGCTATACTTGTCACTCTCGAGGCAATTACTGATAAATATAGAGCAGCATGTTTGCACACTGACTGAAGCAAATTCCCTACCAAGAAGTGATCTGGAGATGACACAGCACACAAAATATGTTTACAAAAAGCATCACGTGAAGCACAGATATCATCTTCTCCGGCATATCTGGATGACCTCTACCTTGTTACAGTAAAACCACCTAACAGAATACACCCAGGTGTGCTCCTAACACATTCTGACAGCAGAAGTACAGCTTCCCTCTGTCCAATATCTCTGTGTGTGCACTTGCTACTAATGAGGCATTCCCCAGAAGTTTCTTCTTCCTTTTAATGGCTCTTTAGTAGTACTAGTGCTACATTATTTAGGAGTCAAGCATCTGGATGAAGCAGACAAAAAGAAAATCAGTCCACTGCTGGGGAGGCAAGGAGTTCTCTGAGCAGGGGAACGACACAGCCTGGGTTCCTGCATAGCTGGTTGGCAGCCAGCGTGCTCTGGCAGCATTTAGACACATGGGTGCATGACTCACAAAGGACAAGGAGCCCCAGTGCTGCCAGCAGCCGCACCAAGGACTGTGTCACTCGTACAGATCTGCACTCGGCTGTGGAGATGTGCTTGTGTGTCTCTGAAGCTGGATGACCTTTTTCAGTCAAGTGTGATGCAAGCTAAGAGATAGGAACAGACAGGTGGACAGGTGCTTGTATCGTTTAACCACGACTGCCCTAAAGCAGAGATCCTGAACTAAACCGTGCTGGTTTACACTGTGACAGAGCCTACCAGGCACAGCCCTGCCAGGCAGAATCCAGCTGAACAGCATGACTGATGCTGATCAAAAGACAGAAGAAAACACAGAATTTGTAGTTGCTCAGCTTGCCATCAATCCTGGTGCAATACTGGGATCCTCCTTCGTGCTGGAACCCCCTACCCGGATGCTGAGCTGAAGGGCTTCTGGTTTCTCCTACAACAGCTCCCAGGGGCGTGAGCCCTTTAGCTCAGACGTTCTGCTGTAACTGTCTCTGCACTTACTGCTGGCCTGAAGATCATCAGATGAAAGAGCTGTTAGCTCTTATAATTACTTTAAAGCAAAATGATGTAAGCTAAAACAGCAGGAGCCTGAAATAACTGTTAACTAAAGCTATTAAATGCATAAATGTCTCCCTCAAAGCTGTAAAATGTGCAATATGAATATTAAATATCTAGATTTGCTAAAAGCAAAATGCTGCTTGAAGATAATCCAGAAACTCCAGCAAGTTCCTTTCACCTCTGCATCTCTTCCCTCAGCGTTTACTTCTGCCTCAGTGGAAATTAATTGCCTGGTCCTCCCTTCCTGGGGAGCACTCAGCAGCCTCAGCCATGGCTGCTACAGGCAAACAGGACACCTGGCCCTCACTGGTCACAGAGGAGCTGTAGACACTGAAGTGAGGACAGCAAGGCACCAGGTGGGCAGCTTGGAGATACTGGGAGAAGAGCAGTAAAAGAAGCAGTTTTGGTGACATCAAGATGCATTTCCAAACAAACAAACAAACAAAAAACCGAACCACAGCCTGCAGATCTTTCCTTAATGCATAAAAAAGAGCCAACAGAAACAAACAACTCTCAACCCATAAAGACAATCTGCTTCCAGTATAAAGTAGTTTCAGGTTTTCCCTTTTGAATGAGTTTTTATTGACAAAACCATTTTTGTATTTTTACGCTTTATACCACAACCACATTTCAAGCATTTAAAATTAGGCATTCTGGTTGCCCTGGAGGAATGAGTGCTGAAATTTTCCCTTGCAGCTAATAAAGATTTTTTTCCAGCCTTTACCTCACTTCCAGAACAAGCTGCATATCTCTGACTCACACCTTCACAGAACTCCTGTCCTCCCTGCCACTCCAGCAGCCCTCAGCCACAGGGATGCACTTGAAAGAAAACCTACTGTACTGTGCTCCTGGCCACTGTGCTGCCCCACCATGAAGAGGGCAAAACCATCAGCTGCAGCACGCTGTGGTTTATACAGCCACTTTTAAAGCACCTTTACATGGGAGAACAGGCTGAGAACCTGAGCGCGTCAGGAAATACAGAAGGCTTGAAGACATCCAGCTGTAACAATGCAGCTGGCTCAGTGTGGGCAAGAAACTTCTCCCCATTTCATCAGCATCTGATTACACAGATTTTTAGAAGGGCACGATAAATATCTGCTAGGGAAGAAGAGCAGGAGGAATCCTACCAATGCAAAGCGGAGGAGGATAGTTCCAGCGCCGCACAGTGCCTGGCATGCAGGAAATGTGAGAGTGCCCCTGAGGGAGAGAAAAACGAGACAGAATTTGGAGGTCTCCCTCCCAAATGTTTGCTGCTGTCCCTTTTTGTGCCAAAAAACCCCCATTCCTCTACCTGCAGTGCATAGCCTGGCTCACACTGGAAGGAGACGACGTCGTTCACCAGGTAGCGCTCCCCGACCTTCAGGCCATTCCCAGGAACTGGGGGCTCTGGGCAGCTGGACAGACCGACAGCTGAAAGGCAAAGGGGGGTGAGTGCTGTGGGACAGGGAAGGGCAGGCGGCAGGAAAGCACACACCTTCACCAAGGGCTTCTGACCGGCACTGACACTATGTGAAAAAGTCTGGTGGTGTTTGGATTCTCCTCGAAGACAGCCCAGAGGGATCCTGGACATAGAGGTATACACATCCATCGCCTCCACTTTATCTGGAACACACTGTTCTTAATGAAGGCATCACTAATCATTTTGCGATTCATGGCCAAAACCATTTCTGACTGAACATTAATGGCTCGACCGATGGGCTGCATCTGCATCAGCACATCCATTCCCAGGGCAGGCTGAGTCATTCTCAATGGTTCAGGAATCAAAACTCCCATCACCAACCCTCCTCATCAGACGTCTGTATGCATGGTATGTTGTGTATTCCTTTACTGACCAGGCAGCATTTGATGAAACACCGGGGAAGATGTGTGAGGGAATCACCCATGTTGCCCCTTGCTGGCAATATAAAGGACATAATGTGTTTGCAGAATGCAATTTGGGTAAAAAGCTGCTTAGTTTCTTCTCTTACCCGACTCTCCCTGCTTTCATCTGCGGAATGAATTTTCCAGGTGATACAGAAAGCAGTAAGCGAGGCCAGACTTTGACAGCACCCACAGAACAGCCCACAGAAATGTCATTCAATCCCATTTCCACCTGAGCTACGCTTCCGATCAGGGCGATCCTGCTGCTGCCGCAAGATCACCTCTCACAGCTCTGCAAGGCTAGTGCTTTGCTCCAGCTCCTGGCTGCAGGCTGAGCCCAAAGCAGGTGAAGAAAAGAAGGAGGTGATGGTGATTCTCCTTCAAAAATCTGAGTCATGCTTTCCAGCAAGAAAGCTCTCAGTCCCTGCCCACCCCTGGCTGAGCTGCCTGACCTTCAGAGAGACGGAGAAAACAGCCCTAAGCAACTTCCCATTCCGATCAGTAGACACTGAGCTTCATTCAGTCCTATATACCATGAAATTTCAGTCGTACAAGCAAAGCAAAAACTGCATTACTTTCCATCTGCCCTGCAAATCAACACATATTAATTTTCTCAGCCAAGAAACCAAACAAACCTGGCAATCCCAAGCCTCACAAAAACCTGAGTGATTATTGCAGTGCGACAACACAATCCTCACAGAATTTATTGGTTGAAACAGAAGTGGGAAAGAAGCAGAGTTGCAGCAGGAGGATTTCTGTAACAACACCCAAGCTTCCAGAGAGCTCTCTAGTGCACTCCTCTCTCAAATCTTGGCTGCTGTAATTTTGCTCAAGCCATTAATATGCAAGGTTTCCACCTGCAAACACAATAAACCTGGAAAGCTTACTACTAGTTGGCCCCTTAAAAGCTCAGGCAGTCCCTGCAGTCAAACAGCTCTGCCATTTCTGTGGATGTTGTACAAAATGAAACGCACTTTCAAATCTATTTGCTACTTTGGACAAAATAAACAGAACACTGGTTGGCTTCAGAGACGAACACAAAATCGGTGATCAAAAGCAATTGTCAGACTTAGTGTCCAGCAAGAAACAATTATGTTTGCATTGCCCCAAGGAAGTCTGCATGAACACAACAGCAGTCCCAGCACACCTCTCATAGGCTCAGCATCACTGCTACCAATGCAGAAACAGGGCCAGCCCATCACCATGCACTAACCAGTCCTCTGAGAGTTGCAGGTACACAAGGCATGCTCCTGGCCCTGCCACACCTCTATCTTTAGTACCCTGCAAATGCACAAGCCTGCTTGCTGAACATTCAATTTAGATGCACTGAACAGAGCTGAGAGCTGCCATTCTACACCTGTTAGCTCTACTCAACACCCATTAGGCAGTGTCTTAAATACTGGGGGAGTTTTGCTCCCTCCCCCCCCCATTTCCACAGAGAAGTGGAATAAGTTCAGCAGGAAGAGCTCCAGGATGGCCAGGGGCTGCAGTGCTGATCCTGCCATGAAAGGCTGCCCAGAATGTTTGTGCAGCCTCCATCCTTGGAATTTTTCCAGAACAGACTGCATAAAGATGCAAGCAGTCTAGTTTTATCTCATAGCTGACCTTGCTTTCAGGAGAAGGCTAGATGAGATTACCTCCTGAGGTCCCTTCCAGCCTGAACAACCCTATGAAGACCTGCCTAGTCCTGGTATGCTGCCCCCTGCAATGACAAATACTGAATGCCTAGGAAGGATGGCAAAGAGCAGGCGGTCCCTCCTACTATCTGGCAAGCACCATTTAGGCACTTCCCAAGCTAAGATTACAGCACCGTATTGAACAGGCAAATTCCCCATGAATTTTTAATACTTTGGCTTCCATACCTCCTGCTGTACTACAACAGAGGAACCAAAAAGCGCTGCCAAGCCACTCTGTGACCCCACGCATCCTCTTCTTCACTTACACTCGCAACCTCTCTGCAGTTTGAGAAAAGGAACCATGCACACGTGGGCCTTACAGCTCACTGCCCCCTCCCCGCACTACACAGCTTCCACTTCTGCAAGGCAACAGCTCTGTAGCCATTTCCCCACTACCCAGAGGTACTGTGAGATCAAGGCTGCACTGCTCTTACTTTTGTATTCCAGGTGAAAGCCAGCAGCAGAGACGCTGATATCCGAATAGAAATGCAGATAGAGCTGGTTTGAAGTGCTGTTCAGCAACGCAGGCACTGTAGTTCCTGGGAAAACAAGAGGTGCACAGAGATACTGAAGAGGATTCTTTTTTCCTCCTTCATATCCTCAGAGACTTGCTGCAGAAGAGGCTAAGAACAGAAAGTCCTTTAACTTAACAAGCTCTGTTGGTTTTGATCAGGTTCTAATGAGGCCAATTGAGAAATACCCAAGGCCTCTCTGCAATGGCCTTTTCGAGGTATAATGATGAATTCCATCATGTGAAGTTTTACCACTTACAGACCAGACAGATTGAAAGCACTGAGAAAAGAACTGCTGAAGGGAAGCAGTGTGAGTGGAGCTCTGGATTCCTTCTCCTGCTTCGTTCCCTGGAAGCTGCAGCAGCAGATCAAGGCAGTTCTATCCAGAATGCAGCTCCGGGAGGAGAGTCTGCCAGCCGTTACGCATGACTCTCCCAGCCTCAAAGCCCTCTGAACCTGCGCTCATTCAGCAATCAAGAATCAGGGCCGTTGGTTGGCAAGTGCTTCTGCTATTTGAAAGCTTCACAGTGCTTTTGGGCTGCTGGTTACTCCCTGCTCTGCCAAAAACCTCAGTTCCCCAGTACAATGCAGGATAAATGTTGTTTTGCAGCCCTCGCTCCATTCTGGTGCAATCAGCCAGGAGGTGAACCTGCCTGTGCAGTGGTATGAGCCTGCACAACCCAGCAGTGCTGCACAACTCCCAGCCTGTGGAAACGGTCCTGAGTTAACACAGCTTAGAGAAAATGCCAGGGCACACCGGGGAGGTGGATAAAAAAGGAAAAAAGGAAAGAGGAAAGGCTCATCTGCAATAGAGTGCTTTCCAGCAAGGGTTAAAATAATAAAGATGGGCTTAGGGTAAGTTTTTGTAACAGAGATAAAACTCAGAGCTACACACGTACACACACTAGCATTCACTTTACTGCTGCTGGAAGAGCTTGAAGGTGCTGGTGATTTCCAGCACGTGTTTGTACGTCGTGTATGTGCTGAAGTGCAGCTGATGCTAATTGAAATGAAGCTTGCACGACGCATTTCACCAAACACAATGTTGAGCACTTACCAGAGAAACTCCCCAGCATGGTGGCTGTGTTGTCTCCTCCATCAAACACTTCCAGGGAATCCCAGTTCTGCTCAGTGACAAAACTGATCACCTGTATCTGAAGTAATAATGGAAAGGGAGGGGAAAAAAAGAGATTCCTCAAGACTTCTGCAATGTTTTCATGTGAAAGCAATCACTAGCCACCCAGAAACTATTACAAGAAGAAGGAAACCTCCATTATATCACAATATCTTTTAATCCAGTGAAGCTCTCTGCAGTTGTCTTGCTTCCCAGCTTTTAACCCCATTACTCCAGTTGCATTTTCAAATTTCCCACCTTTCTCTGCCATGCACTGCAGGGTTTGAAGGTTTATACAAGTCACTTGACTCCGTGACTCAGAACTTCAATACAAACCTTAAATGAGTAACATCATGGTATCTCATGAATCTGCATTTACCCCGAAAAGCAGCTCCTGTACTTCAGTAATGATAGAGATGTAATTGCACGGTAGATTTGTTTTCCTTAATTATCACTCAAATTAATTCTGCCTTTATTTCTAAGTACTGGGAGTTCAAAGCATTCGGTGGGCCAGTACAAAAAATAAGCCGTGCTGTAGGTCAGGTTTGTTGAATTGCCTGAAAGAGTCCAACAGCAAACCTGAGAGAGATCCAGGATTACATGGAGCAGCCGTCCTGAATCTGCAATGCTCTAGATGAAATTTTCAGACACTCAAACTTATTTTCTAGGCCACCAATCTAAAAATGAGGTTCTTCAATGCTCCGTTTCCCCGTGGCAGAGGCACTGCTGCTCAGTACCACTCCTGGGTTTGGGGAGAAAGGTTTGGCAGCTCCAGCAGGTAGATGCGTGTTCACATCCACCCTCATGCATCTGCTCACTGGAGAGACTCCATTCTTTGAGGTCTCTTTGGATGGAGATTTCCTACTAAGCCTGATGCTTCTGATCTCAGCAGCCCTGCTGAATTCAATGGAATGACTCCCTTAAGCTCTGAGCTCAGCAGGGCACATTTGCTGGGCAGAACTCTTGGAAGAGGCTTTGACACACTGGAAATCGAGGCAGCATGCTCACACACGCGTTCCTGTGCTCTCCTCTTCCCTCTCCCTCTGTACTTACACACCTGCTTCAAACACCTACTTTCCTTTTGCTCTGGTAAACACAAAACACAGACAATCAAATCCCATGATTTCCGCCGTTTTAACCTTTTTTTTTTTTCTCATTGATTTATTCTGAATAATAAAGCAGACAAAAAAAGTTCCAGGAAAGTTTCTTTTAAAAAAAGAAGAAAAAAAGGAAGAGTTCATCTAGCAGAAATGGCAGTGACCCCTACAGAGCCATCAGTGATGGCACTGACCACGTCAATACCTTCCAGCCTGTACAATTACACTCCTGTTGTGACTAAAATTATTGAGAGGCCATGGACTGAGAACGTGCATTTATTTTGTTTGCTCTTACATTTTTTAAATTATTTATCCACTCCCATGTCCCCAACTTAACGGAATAAACATTTTTAAGGGCCTAATTCAAGTCTGACATGTGGATTCACAAGGGATCTGCATCTATTTACTGCCATGTATATAAATTAATTCACCCAGGAAGGTTTGCTACAGGAATGAATAATTCATGGCAGAAGTGCTTGCTCATACACTGATTACATAAAAATCCTACTAGTGACTCGCCGCTGCTAAGGAAGTTTTAATTTCACCTCCTTCCCTGATTTACAGCTGTTTAACCTTTAATTGTTGTACAAAATGAGGGCAAAGCGATGTTTAAATTAGTATCTAATAACCCAGAGCATGTTGCATGCAGCAGTGGGTGACCAGGGTGGTGCATGCAGGGCGAGCTGATCGCAGCAGGCCAGGTTCCTCCCATCAAAGGACTTCCACTGGAAGTACCAGAACTGGTTTGCTGTCAGGGAAGATGTCACCCAGCATCGTGCCCATGTGTAGGGGCAGAGCTGGGCAGGGAAATGCAGTGCTCTGCAGCTGGGATTGGGGTTGGACACTGCAGGGCTGCTGAGAACTAGGACTGGACCTAGAACACCGCTCTAGAACTGGAAACTCAGCTTCAGGTGTGACATGGCAACACTCAGCTGCAGGATGCACCCTTTCTTAGTTATTTGCCTGCACTCTGTGTTAGATCCCCAAACATCTTCTCTTTGCAAAATGTATGTAGCAGGAGGGAAGAACCCTTTAAAACACTTTTGACATTACATTTTCTACTTCGACATCCAATAGCTGCATTTGCACAGCAAAAGAAGTGAGAAACAAATGCTTTTAGCAGCCTGCTGTAATAGCTCCTTTCCTCTAAGCTCAGCAGATGTACACAAAAACAGCTCCATGGGCTGAGAAACTGGCAGCAAGGGTCTGCATTCAGAACACAGCAGTGCAAAATACAGACATTTATTTACATCACTTTAAAAATTAAGCGAATTATCACCTCCTGGTCCCAGGAGTCCTGAGCAACTTGCAAACTGCCTCAACTGCTGAGACGTTTTGCTGAGCTAAATGGATCCCTCTGCCATTTAGGGGTTTGGAGCACGGCTGAAAATTCAGATGAACAGAAAAGAATTGACAATAAGCCTTGAGGCCTTTGAAAACATTAAGTTAAACGGCTTCAAAAACAGATGAGGGAAAATGGGAATTTGCTGGACGTGGCAAAGGGCACAAGCTGGTGTTCCAGGCTTGGCCACCACGCTCCCCAGCCCACTATTCAGCTCTGAGTTACACTGGTGACATCATGGAAGACTATTCCTGCAGAAAGGCAGAACTGTAATCTAACAGCACAGAGCTGATGTTGCAATATAACTGGTGAGAGAAGCACAATATGGCAGAGGAGGAGGAATCCACCTGCAAGTCTTCTGGCCAAACACATGATAGAGAAATGAAAGCACTTCGGGAACAAAACCCTTGTGAAGAGGTGAAAAGAAGACAGGAACCCTCTGTTAATGAGAAGAATGAACCTATTAAAGCATCCATCTTCTCTGCATCAACTGATGCCAGTGTAACGCGTGGTGAGACACCTTCTGTAGGGTGAAGTGCACATGTGCTGAATGGGAACATAATCTAAACTTTGGTCTCTAATGTTGGGCTTAATTCTCTCCATCCTCTAGCAGGCAGGACTCTCTGCAGAGAAACGATAAGGACCACACAAAACCTGGAGGGCCCATTTACCTGGAGACAATGAGCAGCAAAGCTCTAATTGTATAATCATACTGCTGTAACTCTGCTGGCAGAACAAAGCTGCACTGGCATGCTGAGCAAGCTGCTCTTCCTTGGTATAGCTTACAATGCTTTCAAGGTTGCATAATGCAGGAATATAAAGGTATTTACCCCAAATACCACAATTATTTTGTTGCAGCAAAACAGCCACATGGTTCCAAGTATTTCTCATGGTGAGTGCCTCCAGGAGGCAAAAATCCATGGGAATATTACCCACTGTATGGCAGCTGCAGTGTAAATGAATGTCTGATTCCAGAGAATTACACATTCAACCCATCTTAGCCTCCCAGCACACAGCCTCTATGTGCACTAGATGCTGTGTTTTCTCCTTTCTGTATCATGCTGCTAACTCAGTACCTGGATTCCTGCTCCCTCGGGGACTGATATCTTCCACACACAGTTGAGGCTGTTCAGATACGGCTCTGGGAAGCCAGGGGAGAGGATGGTGCCTTTGCGCTCAGTCAGATTTCCACCACATGGCACTGGAATGAGCAAAGCAATGCTTGAACATGAAAGGGTTTGGCTTTTATACAGGAACATTCTCTTTAAAGTATTTATTCATTGGAAAAAACCAAACCAAAACAAAAAAACCAAAAGCAGAATTGGATCATGATTTAAGGACATGATTTGTAGGAATAATCTCTTTTCAGTAACTCTCCCAGGTAACTTCTATCATCAGCTGCAAGCAGTCCTGACAAGAGGGCAGCACAGAGTGTTTCAGCATGTGAACTTGTTCAGGACTGCTCTCCTCTGAAGAAGAAGAAAGCGTTTTTAGATCCTATTTACACTAGATGCTACCCTGGATTCCACAACTGAGAACTGGATCCAGTTGTCCTTTCTCAAATATTTAAGGCTCTTGTTCACCAACAGGCCTGTTTGTACGTGCAAGATAAGAAACAACTTTCTTGGTTTCCTTTTAACCATCCCAAAAGCTGCCACTTATTTTCCTCGCACAAACTGCTGTCCCATTTTGCCTTTTGCTCAGCCCCGGGCCCAGGACACCTACCCACACAGGTGGGGACAGAGACGTTCCACTGAGCCAGCGCTCCAGGCATGGTGAGGCACTCGATGCTGCGGGATCCCTGCAGTACGTAGCCGGCGCTGCACTCGAAACGCACCACAGCCCCCACTGCAAAGTCGCTGCCCAGCCGCCGGCCGTAGCGCGGCTCTGGGACGGAGCTGCACTGCGTGGCACTGGTGCGAGGAACCGCTGGCGTGGCGCAGGAACCGTCAGCAGAGAGAGGAGCGTGCGATTGCAAAGCAAAGAGAAGACAAACAAACCCACACACAAAATACGTGAATGGAGCGGTTAAAGCAAACGTTCGGGAAATACGAAGTGTCCAGATTGCAAACGCTCTTCAGTACAGGAGGGGAGTACAGGCAGTTAGCTCTTGGAGGACAGGGCTCAGCTATTGGCTCTGCATTTGCTCAGCACAACCTGTGCCAGAGCGCAGCAAAGCCCATGGTCAGGACCAGGAAGGGCAGAAAACACAGCCCTGCAAGTGCAAGTTAGCTTTCTCTTATTGTCAACTTAAAGATCCAACAAAAATAACACAGGAACTTGATGACAGTAAAAGCCCAAAGAGTGGCTGAATCCAAGCACAAGCAGTGGGAAGGAAAAGAAATAACACTGCAACCAAACTTGTGCCAAGACAACTGTTACTTGAAGCAAAAGTATTTAGGACACTACAGAACCATGGATGCTGTCTGTATGCCTTCAGAAAACGTTATCACCACATCCAGAAGATGATTTCTACATAGAGAAACTGATGAATTCAGCAATGACTTTCTGAAAAGTTGGCTTGCTATATAATGATAGAGCCTCAGCAGAAAACCCTTTGAGGCTTCTCAGCTCTCTTGGCCACTTTACCAGAAATGACAGTAATTTTAAACAACCTTCTTTGTGATGGGAAGGGTAAGAAAAAGAAAAGGGCATCACCAATTGTTGAAACTGTCTGCATTCCTGTTTAATACTGAAAACAGTAGCTAAAGAAAGAAAGAGAGAGTCTGATAGAAAAACTGGAGGGAAGTTTGAGTCAAAGAAATGTCTACTGCTGAGGAAGAAACCAATTCGTATTTATCTCTGAGTTGCTTTACAATTTATTAGTGTTTAACGCCCGAGTTGCTGGGATGGGGGAAAATACAGAGATGATGAGCACATTAGCTATATTGTTTGATTTTAATTTGTTTCAGAAAGATGAATCTCAAGTAATTCTGTGTTTTTGTTTTACCCACAGTGCATCTGACTCCTTCAGCAGTCACACGTGATGGCTCCCCAGCCAACACACAGACTGCCTGGGCAAGTGGACAGTGAGACACTGAGCTGAGATGTGGGTGGGCCTTGGAAGAGGAACAGAGAGGCAGAAACAATCCACTTGTGGTGATGTGCAACTTTAGCTAAAACCAAGATAGCCAGAAAACTTGTGGATCTGTACCATTGCTCAGACAGCCCCAGTGCGGCCATTTGGAGCCAACGAGCATCTGCCTTGCCTCTCTCCAAACCACCAAAAGAACCTTCATGTCTGACTCTGTAGCTCTGCTTTTCAGTCCAGATTGCTTTCAAATGTAGGCTTCCAATTCCTTAACCTCAGGGGAACTTGCCGTTCACGTTCCACCACTGGATGGGGGAGTCTTTGAGAGAGGCAGAACTCATTTGTAAAAAAATCAGAGTACATACTATTGGATCCCACCCAGGCAGGTCAAAACCAGGCATTCCTCTTGCTTTTACTATTGCAGCAATCACTGAGGAGTGTGCAGGTCGTAACTAGCACACAGGAAGGAGGAAGTAATCCTTACAGACTCCATTAAAAAAAACTTGTTTTGGCAAAATCTGTGACGATTACTGTCTGAACTACGGTTATTGTAAAACAATTAGGTAGAAATTAAAAATAATGTATGTCTGGATACTACAAAATCCAAAACATGCCTTACTTCACTCCTGGAGAAGGTACAAGTAGTCCCTGCTGCCCGTGGCCCCTTTTGCAGTAACACATGTGAATGCTTGGCTGAAGCACAACTAGACAAAGCATGTGCGTGAGGAAAACACTTCTGTTTTCCCACTCTTCTGTACATCACTTTACTGCTTTAAAATCTCTAAGTGGGACTCACTTGATGCAATGCAAGCTGTTACTGAAAGGATCAAAGGGCGAAGTTTGACAGCAGGGGACCTAAGCCTATGACACGCAGAGAACTAGGATTTTACAGAGCTGCTAGACAAGTGTTCAGCTGCTTACGCTGAGAAATATGATAAAATGCCAGTGGGAAAAACTGCTTGGGTATAAATCTCAAGAACTCACTGTGTATGCAGGCATGATTCAATGAGATACTTCTGATACTAATCCTGGGACGTGCGAGGGCTGAGGCTGAGTGCAAGTGGAAGGTCTGAATACTAAGCACCTCCAGGAACCACCTGCAAGCCCCTGCTACCAAAATAACCTCCATCTCCTTTGGTATTTCCTGTTCAGACTGAAAGTGCACAATGACCCACAGTGCCAAAGTCAGTTAACACTGTTTACAACACTTGAAGACATATTTTTGACCGTTATCTCTTAATACCTACCCAAGGACACCTTCAGAACAAGCTATGCTCACCTTGGTAGACAAAATGAAAGCCTTTGGCTGTAGATTGACCCTTGGAACTAAATTTGATGAGAATCTGGTTGGTGGTGGCTAATGGCAATGATTCACCTGGATGAGGACAAAGAGTAAAAACAGAGAAGACAGATTACAGCATCAGTGGCTTACCGAAGCTTTTCTAGAGCTTGCACACAATACTGTTTCGCTCAGAGCAAAGCATTAAATATCAGACTATCTTTCAGCTTACTTTTTTCCACAAAGGCAGGTCCGTACCTGTATGAGAGCCTGAGAGGGAGCTGAGCAGCCGAGAGTGCTGGTTGGGGCCATCGTGAACCTCGATGATGTCGTTGAGCGCAGTCTGGAAGAAGGCAAACTGCCCAAAGACCACTGCAGAGAGAGGCAGCCCATCAGCCAGGCCAGGACATGTTGTGGCCTACACAGCCAGGCCCTGAGCTGAGGCCTATGTGGCCAGGCCCCAACTTGAGGCCTACGTGGCCAGGCCCCGACTTGAGGCCTACACAAGCAGGCCCCAACTTGAGGCCTACACAGCCAGGCCTCGACTCAAGGCTTACACAGCCAGGCCTTGATTCAAGGCCTGCACAGACAGGCCCTGAACTGTGGCCTACACAGCCAGGCCAAGTTGCGGCTTACATTGCCAGGCCCTGAGCTGAGGCATTTCATGCGCTTTTATTTCAGGAAACTGGCAAGGATAACAAGGGCCTGACTGACAGCCCCAGAAGGTGGGAGTCCTTTATTTATCCACAAAGTCAGCGTAACAGAAGCAGCAACCAGCCTCCCCCGTGTTTGTCTGCCAGTACGCTTTAACTGTGATTCATAGGCCAAAAGGGGCTGCTTTATGAATCATCCCATTTGCCTGCCTACGTAACACAAGGTGTATAATTTCACCTACAGATAATTATTTATTACTTATATTGAGCCTCTGTCATGAGCTGGGCCCCCACTCTTTAGGTGTTGTGCAAAGCCTGAACAAAACAACAGTCTCTGTTCTGAAGGAATTCATTTCTGGGTTGTGCCACTGTGGCCAGGGAGGACCACTGTAAGATAGGAGGACAGTCACAATTTTACAAACAGCCAGTCCTAGGCCAGTCTATGGAGACTGCTAATAACGCCATTCAGTGCTCTGGGTCTCACTGCACACATTGCCAGTGCGCCTGCGGGCATGCAGAGTTGAAAAAAAACAACGATAAAATAATGAGAGGATCAGAGGGCTGTTTGTTTGTTTGCTTAACTAACGCTAAAGACTTCTGTTATTTATCTTTATTTTTTAGAATAAAATAACAGGTTCTTTTCCTCCCAAATCTGCCCAGAGAAGTCTCACCCCTGTCTTTCTCTCCTCCTTTTGCATTTTCAAGTTGTAAGAGCCCAGTTGCAGGTTCACAAGCTGAGAGGTCTCTTGCTGTGAAATTCATCATTCACCAAGCTATAACATTTGTTTCCTGCACATTCAGGTTTCCAGCACAGCTTTGATGCTAGGAGCACTGAAAAAGTGACGACAGCACACCCTGATGCCTGGTGACCACAGAGCAGCAAAGTGAAGGAGATGGGAAATGCATAACATTTGCTACTAATGGTTTTCCTGGCTGCTTTCAATGAAGCCATTGAAAGGCAGCGAGTGGAGAAAAGAAACTAATTTAGCTGTCATCCTATAGTTGGCAGAAGTCACACTTGCAGATCAAGACTGTCTAGCCCATTAGATGCTGTGTTTCTTAAGAGAGTATCAAGACCAGCTGCAGTAAGGCAGGTTAAGAAGTGTGATTATAGTGTAGTATTTCATCCGTTAGAGCCAGGAACTTAGAGGTAACCCAGATCCATTTGGGCAGAAGGGCAATTCAAGTGAAGGGAGCTTATAACTGAAGTGAGCGGCATCTTATTTCACACCTTGCTCTCTTAGCAAAGGAAATCATAAACAACTGAAAAGGCCACGGGGACTGACTAGAACAAGATCAATATAATGCGCTGAGAAACTGTATCAAATAACAGAATTTAGAGACCTTCATCTGCCAGAGCTGTCAGTGCAGGAGCTCTTACAGAGAGCTTTGAATTCCCTTCAAATAAGAAAATATGTTAACCAATACTAATACCCATCAAGCTACTTACCTCAAGTGTTCCTACAATGTCCACCATGCTTTTATCCTAACTGACCAAAATTAAGTGGGATTGGAGTCTATTAAAAGAATGATGATCCATTTAAATGAGTCTGACTTTGATGTGCGTTTATGTCTCAATTCAGTAGACAGACTGAATGAGCAAATAGATGTAGAATATCAGCTCATTCAAGCATGCTACCAGAACACAGATTTGGTGCTGTCAGAACTTCATTTACCAGCAAGCTTTCCCCTTCCTCTCTTAAAAGGTGCTTTCCTTTAATCTGTAGCTGTACCATATTCATTTAAAAGCATGCCATGCACACATCATGATGAACATACAAGAGAAATAACATCTACAAGGAAGCTTTACTCAAGCAAGTTATAATCAACAATGCAAGTGCCTGCCCTCTCTCACAATGCCTGGGGAAGCCATTGTTCCAGTATTGACAGCTTTTCTGTCAGCTGACCATAGGTACCATATGACACCAGCCAGGAGCTAGTTCAGTCCTAATCATTGAACAAGGCTGAACGAGGTTGTCAGAATCTTCAAAATACACCTCGAATTGCTCAACCAATACAATTTGATCTACATAGTATTACCTGTAAGTCCTATAGCTTCACATCAACAAAACTACACATGTATGTGCTTCTTCATGCAGATAGATTATTTAGAACCTCAGTTAGAATGCAATTACAGCAAGTACATCTCATACTCTCAGAGTCTGCTGTTAGTATTAAGCACCATGAATTATTTCTTGCTGATTTTTCAACTCTACACAATTGGATACAGCACAGGAACTGGAATGGGAACGGGACCATGGATTTTGTTAGATTTGTTTTTTTCCTCATTTTTGATAATTCTGAAGTTCAGAAAATTTCCATAAGCTTCAGTGACCTCAAAGCACAATTAGCATGCAACAGTGCCATCTTCCAATTTCCCTTACATCTGTTTCCATATGCATTCATTCTACTGCTTCATCAGAACAACATCAGGTGTCTGAAAATCTGTTAAGAAAGAAAAATACCGTAGTCCTTTGGCACGACGATGAAGTACAAGCAGACTTGTCCACTGGTGTAATTCTGGGGATAATTTGGAGAGAGGACTACACCATCTGAGCCTGTGTACTGACCACCACAGGGCGCTGTAAGACGAAGACGAGAGGAGATCACGAGGTGCCCTTCCCACAGCCTGCCAGAACCACCAGCTTTTTTCCTGCTGCTCTCATATCCATCTCCACACACATTTTGTAATTCTGCGCAGCGTCAGCTGCCCCGACCTATGATCGATTCTGTGCTTCAGGCATTGCAGCTCTCGCTGCAAGTTCTTATTAAGAAAAATAAGGCTTATCCTAACCTGAGTTCATGCCTGCTTCACATTTAATTATTAAGACCATGCTGAGGCTAAGGGATGCCATGTATGGTATTGTAGCCTAATGGGTGATTTGCACTGCTCTCCATCTGCTCCCAGAGCTCAGGGCTTGGCAGCATGAGCTCCTGCTCTTTTTGCCTTTCCCAGTGGCAGAAGCTCTGAGGGGAGCCCAAGATCCCATTCTTCCTGCCAGCAGACTACAGCTCTCTCTTCTGCCGTTTCTTACATTAAGGTCTAACTGCAAAGCCATCACTTAAACCATTTTCTCATTAAGCCAGAAAACAACACACCCACAAACACAACACAGAATATCTAAAAAAAAAGCCTGTCTTCTCAATTATGACCCTGCTCAGGACAGCACATGCTTAAGGGCTCTGATTAGCAGGGAGTCAGGTAAGCAAATGTTCAAGTAAGCTCCTGAATGCTGACTGAAGTCAACTCCTCCTGACCCTACGGTGTTAGAAATGAAAGAACTATGGAACACATTTCTGTCTCTTTGCAAGCAGTTCTACGCAGAAGTAACACCAAGTGCTGCAATGGAATAAACTGCTTTAGCACTGGGCCCTTTCCCCTTACCTGTACAGGTAGGTCGGGGTTTGTTCCACGCAGGTTTCCCATCCTCTCCCATTATGCACGTCAGCGTGGAGACCCCTTCGATATCATACCCTCCATCACAGTAGTAGGTGATGGTGGATCCCAGTTTCAGATCTGTACCCACTCGTGTACCATTTTTAATTGATCCAGGATCAAAGCACGATTCCCTGGGATTTTCTGTAAGACAAAATTGCCAACATCTTTACCGGTCTGGTACAACTGCTTTCAAATTGTGGACAATGACATAGTTTTTGACTTTTCTTGCTTTAGATTCTCACTTGAGCATATCACAAACACCAGCACCACTAGCGGGGCTTAGTTTTCAAGCATTCTCTCAAGCTGCTGAATCTGGGGAATTATTTGGGTCAGATTCTGGTCCAGATCATTCACTGATGCTCAGCTCCAGTAGAAATATACTGTAAGAAGGAAAGCTTCAGTTCACACACATTAACTGGTACTCAAAATCCAATCAACGAGGCAACTACCTACACTTGCCCTCCCTCTTCCTCAGGATGTTGCAGGAAACTGCAAGTCAGGACATATTGAACACAGATTGAACACACACTACATTTCAGATGTGCTACATCTGTTCACATTCTCTCATTGGCACCTATCATGCCAGTATCTGAGAGCTGTCTGCTCTCGCCATGAAACGCAGTGCCACGTGCTAGCTGCTTGACTCTCCAGATGTGCAGCATGGCTGCAATTATTGCAAAATGATTACAAGCAGTTAGACAAAATGAAGGCATTTTTCTCTGCTCACTATGCCCTGCAGAGTTAAAAATCCCATTTACATATGAAAATTTCAGTAAAGACTACGAGCCTTCAGGACTTGGATGTTTCTTTCCTTCTTCTGAGGGCATTTTTTTTCTTTGCTTCTTTCTTTCTTTTCTTTCTTTCTTTTTTTTTTCCCTGCACAAAATATAATTAGAGGCTTTGACTAATCCTGCTCTTTTGTCGTTTGGAAACTGCTCATTAAAGATGAGGGTTTTTCTGAGAGCAATGCGTTTGCGAACAATTTTAATGTGTTTAAGTATTAAATCACGGGCTTTTAGTGGCTGGGGAGGGGTTGGAGGGAGAAAGAGGAAACAGCCAAGCCAAGTCTCGTTTTCGTTCATTTTTTTCTCCCCACTAAAAAACAGGATTCACTTTACGCCCGCCTTTACACAACAGCTGTTCCAGAGATCCCATCAGCGAGGTGTTACCACCAGGAGCAGCTGCCATTGGCTTCTCCTAAAACAACCAGCTCTCCATTCTGGGAGCCGTGGACCTGCTAAACCTTCAGTGCTCCTCACAGATGTACATTCTTGTGCAGAACAGCCATCGCAGCCCACAGAAGGGAGTGAACCGTTTCTTGCATCAGCCAGCCCAGGCCCTGAGGATGAGCAGGGCAGATGCACAGCTCAGAGCCCTCTGCAGCACACAAGTCCTTCGCAAGAGTGCTTCACCCACATTTCCAAAATACTTATTTGTTCTGCTAGTCTTTATCTCCCTGAATTGCTAACATTCACTTCTAGCCCCTTCCATACAAAAGCTGCGCCTGATGGTTTCTTATGACCACTTTATGCCCCTCGTGTGGCTGGGAACAGCCTTGCTGCCTTTCATCTCACAAGTTAACGTGGCTTCAACCTGGCAGCCATCCTCCCAGCCAGCTGTCAGATGCCCGAGCCACGCTCTTGATCTCATCTTCTGCTCTTTCTTTGTGAAGCTGCGTTGCTCAGCACTCAAGTCACTGCAGGCTGCTCAAAGGAGCACCGGCTGATTGCTGACATGGCCCAGCTGCTTCTGATGTGTTCTCCTCATTCCCGACCGCTTCTCTGTTCTCTTGAGGGTCTGTGCCTTCTGGGACACCGCTCCCCTCCTGACACACCAGCACATCTCTGCTGAACGGCCCCACTCGTTCTCAGCAGTACAGAGGAAGGCAGGAGCTCGAGCTCGAGGAAGCACTGGGTTGCATGTTGACAGCAAAAGGCTCATAGAGGGATGAAGAAAAGCCACAGCTAGAGCAGCCTTTGATTTATTGGGCTACAAAGTGAGAACAGTCCTTGCTCATTTAGAATTAATGTTTTATTTTCAATCACCCACTTCAGAAGTTGAGGACTTCACCACGATGTCCCAATTAACATGGAGTCAGGCTGCCAAATGTTTAGAAAAGAATCAAGACAAAAATGCCATGAGAATTGCCTCATTAGCCCATGGAAAGCAGAGATTTTCTGCACTTCCCCTCTTCTTTCTCAAGGAAAACTCAAAGCCTGCAGGAGCTCCTAGACAGAGAGGTCAGGCTTTTATCAGCATGCTCAGAACAGCTCCATCAAAGAGCACTGTCTGCCCCGCGCATCACCAGCTCCATGCCTGTGAACACATGCAAGCCTTTAATAAGCACTAAGCCTTAAAGCAACACCCAGAGAAAATGCTTGAAAGAGTTTTTCACAGCAGTCATCATAGACTGAAGAAAAGACAAATTACATCAGGATCTCCCAGCCCAGGCGCAGCACAGCCTCCTCCCACTCATCCCAGCAAACCAGACTGCCTGATCCAAAGAAAACCTCTGTGCTTTCGCATGATGTTGTTCCAGGCTCACGCAGCATTTCCCATTTCTTTCAACAGCAAACAGTACTAGATGTTTTTTAAACAGCTTGCCTTGCAACAGACTGCACGGTAGAGTTTCTGGGAGGAATTTCCACCTTAAATAACCCATAAGTAATGCTGAGTGTATGTTTATATGCTCAGGATGGGCGAAATACTTCTGGCAAAATAATAATGGATTTAAAATAAGGTGAGGTGTTTTTTTTTGTTTTTTCTTTCCCCATTCCTCTGGATGGGTGAAAAGTAATCAGTTTTGCTTCGTTTGCTTTCAATTTCACGCCTCTTCACTTTTGGCCTGAAACAGAAACAGAAAGCACTAAAAAAGCGTGAGAAACCCTCCTGCTTTGAAGCACCTCACCTGGGAACTCCTTCCCACTTTTTGCCCTACAGGAGGAGCCAGACCTGAATGCACAGCATCAGTGCAGGCTGCTGGGATGGAGGTAGGAATCGATGGGTCTGACCCACTTCTGTGCCCACGGCCACGGACCCACCATGCTCATAGAACACACAGCAGGGAGATGAGCTGGGAAAAGCTCTCCAAAGCTCTCCTGCTTGCCTTTCACAGCACCAACAAAGCGTGGTCTCCATTGAAAAATATCAGCGTACGAATACGGAATTCTGTGGTTTGCAACATAATGTGATGCAAACTGATTGTTAGAATTCAGCTGATTTCCCAGTGAGAAAAGACAGTCCCTGCCATAGACGCTCATACCCAGATCAATTCAGGATATCTGGTGGCACTTTCTGGCAGCAGCAGATGAAAGGGAGCCACTCACACACAGGGCTCCTTTGAATGGACTGCAGCCAGGTTTGGGGACTTACCTGGTGCTGCTCTGCAGCCATCCATCTCCCAGGTATAACTGAGGCACAGAAATGTAATCTTGGTTCAAAAGCTAATACATACCGAGATACTGAGATAAAGACTTGAAAAATATTCTTAAGCAACCACTGGAACAAAAGATAAATTTTAGGAAATTGAAAGCAATGTCTTCCCTGTATTTAAGCTTTTGTTTTGTCACTGTCCTTCTTATTGTGTAATGAAGAACTTATCATCCTTTTGCTTTGCTAGACTAATGCTTGTCAGGCTCCAGTGAATCTGCTACAAACAAAGCAAGCTGCCTTCAGTAATGGCAGCACTAACCAAGCTGGTGTTGCAAAGAAGCACTTTGTTAAGGGCTGTGGTAACATCCCCAGACCTTAACAGGATGCCTGAGGAAAGCACTTTTCCAGCCCGAAGCCAAAACCTGCTCAGCACAGCTTACTCATTCTAAAGGATGCATTCCTTCCCATGTGAAATCCCCCAAACTATTGCACTGAAGTTACACCTTCCTCTCTGAACCCAGCAAAGGCTTTATGCAGACTGTAAACCACTACACTGAAGCGTATGTGCACTTCTGCTTTTTGCTGGTAACCTTGGTTTTATTTTTCATTTTGCTCCACAGCTGACAGTGCAGCACGGGTACAAAGCAGAGATGGGTGCTCATCCATCAGAAATCCCTCTGGAGCTGCACATCAGTGTGGTTAAATGGGGACCCAGCCGAGCCGTGGGTCTGTCCTCCATCACCTCTGTGGCACTGCTGCATTCCCACTTCGCTCTCACTGCCACGCTCCACACAAAAATCAGCATAATAAAAGCCAAACTCATTCTTGTCTCTGTTTTCTCCACTCCTCCTGGCCCCAGAGGACAACTTTCTCTAGAAGAGCCATTGCCCCTGAAACAATTTCAGCTGAAGAGCCGAGGCTGTTTGAAATTCACCCCACACGCCGTAGCTGCAGGCTAGCGGTACGGTCCCAGTCCCAGGGAAGATGCAGGATTTCAAGGAGGGGCTGACAGATGGCTGCTTTGTTTTTCCACCCAAATATCACCAAAAGAGGACTACAAAGCCCTGGTAATTAACAGCATTTCACTTACGGCTGACACAGGTCAGACAGGGAGGTCGGGGCAAAAGCCTACGGTGTGTTGCAGCACTGACCAAACAGTGGGGCAGCGTCTTTGAACTGTACTTGGGACTCCACGCTGGCAAGGAGCTGAGCTGGGTGTTTGATTTTCTTTCACACATCCTCCCCCCTGCTCTTCTTTTCTTCTTCCTTCAATTCCCATAAGCTCTATTTTCTGCTGCTTATCGGACTCGGATCCTGGGCTCCTTTTAAAGTGTGGGGAAATTAATGAGCAAACCTAAAGCCTCATTCTTTTCTCCCAGCAGTTTGGCTTTTTGGGAAGCATGCAGGCACGATTAACACTGTAGGAGTGTTTAGAAGAAAAAGGCATCACACAACAACCCTAATTTAATGAGATTTCATTTGTTAACAACTGTATAACTGCCCAAAAAGGGAAAGAAGAGAAACCCAAGACTTAATTTTCAGTAAAATTCATTCTAATGATAACAGAAAACTTTTAATCTCTCTGATCTTAAGCAGCGCTGGTTGTCTTTGTCCTGTTATCCCACACCTTCACTGCAGGGAAATCCATCTGCTCTGTATAAATAACAGGAGTTGGTCATTTTGCTATCAGCTAACCTTTGGCCAGGTGAACTCAATAGCAGGAACGACCAATGGAGGTGGCATTGGAGAAGGGAAATGCCTGAGCACTGAAAGCACAGCAGCAGCCCTTCAGCTCTCCAGCACAAACCATTGCTGCTCCCACAGCACACAGTTGGGCCAACAAGGCTCAGCAGCCTGTTTCACGATGAACACAAAGCCATGCTGGCTTCACAGTGGCACACATCCAGTGCATCTGAAGCCATTTTTTTCCCATACAGCAAGCACATACAGACCATATAAGCCTGAAGTATCATTTCTTCATAGCTCTGTTTTTTGCAGCTCTTACTTTTCTGTCTTACATAATCCTGGCTCATCAGATCCAGTTTTTCAGAGCGTATTTTTAACTACAGTGTGTAGCAACTCTACTCTTCTGCCTACAAACCAGCAACAGGCTCTGCCAAAGCCTCCCTTTTGCTCTCTATCTCCCAGAGCAGCAGTGCCTGGTCTGTCAGTTTCAGCTTCCTCCATCAACAGAGAGCTAACAGGATCCAGGGAAAACTCCAACCACTGCCCATGTCTCAGGCAGTGAGAGCTGAAGCTACCAGAAAGCAGAGGCTTACTTCTTCCTCAAGCAAGCAAGAAGAAAAGTGAACGCTTAGTAATGCACAGACCTGTGAACTGAATATTCTGTTCTTTTTGCTGATTATTACTGGGTTTTTAAGTAAATGATTCAGAATTTTAAAATGCACAGATTTCAGGAGAGCTCCATTGATTCAAAGAGAGCTGAGCATCCACCTCTGTGATCCTCACCTCCACCTCCAGTCACCCAGCTCTGCTCTTGAATGACATATCAACAATTCAGATCGAGATCCCAATACAGGGTATGAAGGTCTGCATCTCCTTTCTTGGACAAAGCTGCTTTTGCTGCTAAGAATAAATCATAAACCCATGGTATTGTGCAGTGTTCCTAACAACCGTTCAATAGTTTGATCATTTCTGGTGCTCGAAGCTGAAATTAAATGGCATGTTCTGCTAAGGAGAGGACAGAGCTATTTAAGTTCACTGTGGTAGAATCCCAAGTTCTCTGATGAGTTAGCTGGGCCAGGCACCCACACATCTCTTACCCGTGTATTCGATGACAAAACCAGCATTGCTGACAGATGCATCGCTCCGGAAGGCGAGGAAGAGGCTGTTACTGCTGCTCTCTATCCTCTCAGGTAGCTGGGAGCCATAAAAGCTTCCAATCAGGGGGCTGAGCGAATCGGGTCCATCGTAAATGTGAAGGAAATCATAGCCAGGCTCCAAACTGAAGCTGCAAAGAAAAATAAAACCAAAAAGGAAGGGCGGATGAAGCATCAGCATGCTGCAGTAGCCCCTTGGAGAACAAGGCTGGGGTCTGGGGGGGCTGCACTGCCACAGTGCTGAGAGGCAGCTCCTGACCCCAGCCAGCTCCCCAGCTAAGGACGGGACGCCTCCGCCTCCATTCTGTACATACGTAAGCATCAAGGAGTGGGGATACAGCTAAGTTTGTGCCAAGTGATGCTGCAGGGCTTTCCTATGTGGTTACATGGTTGTGTTCGAGGCCAGTCCCACCAGCTCTGGGTTACTTCCTCCAGGGAGATTTGGATCCACAGGCAGCCCAGAGCCAGGCAATGCCCCTCCAACAGCATCTCCTCCCCAGCCCACAGCAGGGAACAGCTCTGGGGTACGCACATGTTAAATACCAAGGCAATGACATAATCAGGAGAGACGGTCAGCTTCCAGTCGCACTCCTTCCCCGGCGGGTAGGGCTCTGGGTACTGCGGGGACAGGATCACTCCTGCTGGTCCTGTCAGGATCCCTCCGCAGGGAGCTGAAGGCAATCAGGCACAGGGATGAGGCTTTGTCTCAGAGAAACGTTAAAAATAGCAGATGAGATGCAAGGAGGGGAAAAAAAAAAGAGAGAGAGGTGGACGGATATGGGGACAGAGAGGCAGTCTGCAATACTACCTGTATTACGAGGCCCTAATGGAAATGAGGGCTCTGTTATGCCAGGCTCTATGCAGGGAAAGAGCTCTGGGTGCTGCTACAATCTGTATTAGCCAAAAGGAACCCAAAGGAGACAGAGCTACCTGGTGCTCTTCTGTTGCATAGGCAACTCCAGGTAACGTCTGGCATGTCTCTAAATAAGCGAAAATGCTGTCTGGGACTAATGATGTGATCGCGTTTATTGCGCTCACCAACACATTAAGTGCCAAGCTGATAGAAAAATCAATTATTACCTTTTTTAAGGCTGAAATTGCCTGCACGTATTTCCACAGTGGCAAATACCCGTGATTGATTTCTTCGTCAGCCTTTCTTGCAGCTCCTTCATAAGGGTCGATGCCCTAAAATCCTCCCTGCTGCTCAGATCAATCCCCCACACTGCGGTGGGGTGAAACACGCAGGTGTTGAGCAACCAGCAGCCTGCAGCACTGCACACAGCTGCTGGGAACTGAGCCGCGTGGGGCAGAAATGGGGGGAATGAACTGACACGAAGGAGTGCGTGTTTGTGTGTGCATCCTGTGGGCATTCCTGCAGCTCTCACTGCATACCTCCAGGTAACACTGCACGGGGCTGCACTATAAAGAGAGCAAAATAAACATCCTTGAACCAAAGCAACTTCCCCAGTCAAGCCCAGCCACAGGAGAGTGCAGGCACCAGAGCTGCCACTCCTCCTGAATAGGGAGCAGTGCACAGAATGGGGAAGGGAGAGGCTGAAGGTCGTGCTCAAAAGAACCTGGAGGAACTGCAAGCAAACATTCCGTGTCCGTTAACCTTCATCTCAGCCTTTAGGGTGCCCTCCTCTACCAGATGAATGCTTATGGGAAAATTTAGAAGAAACTAAAACACACACTCATTTTTGAAAAGCCTATGGGAAATGACTGCTTCACACCCTCTAATTTTCTTTGAAAATCCCACCCGTACTCTCCAAAGGATTTGGTCTGGAAACTCATTCAAGTCACAGCTATTTGGATCCAGACTTCAAATGCCCCCAAATCTCAGGGGTTTATTTCAGTGGACGTTTTGGTTCAGCCCACGTTGTCTAGTGACCTCAGAAGTTGTGCAAAATAAATGTGAAAACGTATTTGAAATGCTAAGTACAGTCATCAAACTCAAGCCTTCAGTTAAACCCCATTTTCTCAATCAGCTCTAACCAGGCGGCCTGTTACACAGCTACTCTACAGCTGGCATTATCTGACTACTGGTTATTTCTCCAAATCCTTTGCCAGCGAGGGAAGGGAAGGAGCAAGACGTTGCTTTCAGCTTTGTCACAGCCTATCAGAGCTCATATCTACAACAGGACTGCTCTGCTCAAGAAGGGCCCAACTCAGATCTCCACGTCAAACCGCCTGCGTGAAACGATCCGTGAGAAATCCCACACCCAGGTGAAGGCACTGGCTGTGCACCTCTGAGAAGGACTGCGAGCTCAGCTTCGGCAGTGCAAGAAAACTAACCAGGAGAGGGATGATGAGATGGGCATGACATGCAGTTATAGCTCCAGGAAGACCAGAAGGACCGTCCCCATCAGGCTGAACGAGTGCCACAGCAGATCATCAGGACAGTCATTCAGAAATCAAGTCATCCTGCAGGGAGCACAGATCCCTGCAGTGCTGTAGAAGCTTACTAGCTGGCATTAAACCAGATGTTAGAATCACAACTAACTCATTTTCCTTCCTTGGGATAACACTGCTCCAGAAGGAATGAAGTTATAGGATGAATAATTTGTGGCTACTGTTTAACAGGCCAACACAGCTGATGCTTATTGCTCCCATGTTCTTAGCATGACTGCTTTTGTGTGTTCTCTGCAAATGGAAACGGTCAGGAGCTTCTTTTATCACTTTATGAGCTCAAAGAGAACGTCACATAGTTTTCTCTTTAGGATTTGTTATCTTCTCATGCAGAAATCATTTACCCATGACCCCAATCTTCTCTACCGGCCTGAGTTTTCAAGAAGCGACTTGTCAGGTCAAATATTATCACTTACACTGCAGTACGTCCTGCGAGCTTCCAGCATGAACTAGATTCTCACTGTCTCAGACACTCCAGGGACAAAGCTGACATGGCTGAGACATATGTACCTCCATGTACATCTCTTCAAACCAGGTGGGACTCGCCCCCTTCAGACAGGGATGTCTCGCAGTGAAACCATGCAGGGAAGCCAATGCAATGGGAGGAGGGATGCTGGCTCATACCTGTGCAGGAGGGGGGGTCCGGCTGCCAGAAGAATCTGTTCTCAATCTGCACACAAGTGATTTTGGCCTCCCCTTGCAGAGCATATCCCGGGTTACACTGGAAGACGATGGAGTCTCCTGCTTCCTTGCTGTCACCACTCCGGCTCCCGTTCTGGGGAATCCCTGGGTCATTGCAGGAAGTGGCAGTGGAAACTGACGAGTATGAAAGATGCATATTTAAGACAGGCTTACAGATTTCCTCGTGGCTTATACTATTTTTTATTGCAAAATGATGAACCTTGCATATTTCCAGACGTTTTCAACATATTCAGTTTCACAGGAAAATGTCAAACTCCCTCCCTCTTTGCTACAGGCTAACAAATGCTAATTATTTGAACACAGAGCTGTCAAATATTTTGCAGACCATTGATTACCAGGTAAGTTCATGAAGCTTCCTTCCCTCCTCTGCTGGCCCTTCCAGCAGAGACCTTCCGTTGCTACAAGCACTGATTTTCAGACAATATCAGATACAACCTTAGCTCCTTCATGCCCTAATTTCAAGCCCCTGTTGCTCTAACACATTACAACTCCTTATTTTTAGTGCACTTGTCCCAGTGCTTTTTCTGCAGCAGGAAGAAGCACCATTTTCACTGTGAAACCAAGACGAGCAGGAAAAGATCACTGCATCTGCATTTTGAGGAGACCAATGGCACACTGCAACCAAACCCCACACTATCACCTCAACAACAAGGACAAATTCCTTTCTATTTCCATCCAGACTCATTTGCAGAGGACAGAGAAGGGGGCAGATACCCCAGGGATTCACAGTGCAGATGCCAGGCACTGCAGCCCCATCCTTAAGCAGATATCCAGGCCATGGCTTCCTGCTCCATCCTTCAGGATCCTCCTTCAGGATCTCCCCAAGTTGTCACACACACAAAAGCTGCCTTTTACTTTGCACTGAACATCTGCCACTCCAGCTGGTGGAGGCTCTGGGGAGAAGCAAGTTCAAGAACACTACACAGAGTGCAAGTCTGATGCATAATTGTGCACATGCGTGTTTATTTAGCAAGCCCGGGCATCTGCTGATCTTACATGGCATTTTTATAGAATTCTATGTATGACATACTGCAAAGTAAACTCATCTGCCTGCACTTCTCACTTCCCCCACGTGGGAGGGGAATTTCGCCCTCAGCCCTGTGAGCATCATGCCCGACCTTTTAGAAACACACGTGCCTTGCTGCCACGTCCCTGCAGGCTGTGAGCTGAGCCCTGTTGGTATCCCAGCCCTCCCTGAGTGCCTTGGCAGCTGGGGCAGGCAGCACAGCTCCATTTAACAGCAGGGAAAGTCCTGAAGTAACACAAGTCGTGCAAGCTTATATAGATCACTGAAGTTCACCAGATCCAAAACTGTCAACTGCTGAGCTTAGGGCTGGCTGCTTAGTCACACCTTGTGGACAAAGGCTTTGAGCAGAAGCATTCAATAAAGACCAGCTCTGTATCAGGCAGCAGAACAGAGCTTATTTCCTGCTATGTTGATATGAGCTCATTACACCTAGCTGGTTTACAGCAAGCTCTCCTTAAAAGAGCCAGAGGAAATCCCTCTCTCTCTTTCTGTGCAACTGAAGATAAGGCAAGGCAGCAGTCAGTCCTGGTCCTCCCTGGCAAGCAGACACGAGCCTGGCATGGAGCAAGCAAAGCTCAGGTCTCCCCAGAGCTGGTCTGCTCTCCAGGCCACCCAACACAGCTGGAACAGAAAGCTGTGAGCAACCTGGGAGTGACAGAATGAGCTCTGCTGCTTTGATGTGCTGGAGTCCTAGAGAAGCTTTATCACCATTCAATAGTTTACTGAACTATTTACTGCCATCTCCAAAATGGGCAAGTGCTGGCAGGGTACTGAAAAAGTCAGTGAAGGCCTGGAAATCTGTTTGCATGCTGAAATGTATTACCCTAATGTAATTGGAATAAATGTGCTTGCAAAGCCAGGTCTTAGGTAATGACCAGCAGGACTCAGGCAATGACAGACTGCAGTTGCATTACAGGTAGTGCTGCTGCTTGCAATGACATCCATACAGCAAATAGAGCTTTTTGGGATCTGCATCACAGGGGATCCAATTTGAGGGATTTTAAATAGACTTGGTTTGCAGAGGCTGCTGACCAACTGCTCTCAGAACGCCCAGCAGAAGCTGCCTGTAATGCTGCTGTCTCCAAGGGATGTGTTGGGAATGTGGTGGAAAATATCTGTAATTCCTTCTGTGTGTTCCACAATGTGCTGCTCTGTGCCTTGCTGCCAAACTCACCACTGTGAAGGTGACAGCAGCAAAAGGGAGCAGCACAGAATTCAACCTCATTGCAAAGACAAAATGTGAGAGTCCTCTATGTGTGGAGATCCAAAAGCACAAATGGCCACGAGTTCCTGCTACTGCGTTCAGTGCCACCTCATTTGCTCACCAGCAGCACTTAAATATGGATGCAGAAATCACTTGCAAAGACAATACTGGGGAAAGAATGCAAAGCTGACCTGAAAACTGAATGGCGAAGCCCTGCTTGCTTGTGAAGAAATCAGTGTTGAACTGAAGGATGACGGAATTGAAAGTGCTGTGGATGTCACCAGGCAGAATGGAGCCACTCATCTCCTTCAGGAGGATCCCATTCTCCACTGGACCGTCCCAGATCCTCAGCACATCGTGGAACTCCTCGGTGTGGAAAACCATGAAATGGAGTCTGTGAGGCAGAAAGAACCGAGGTCAGACCCAAACTGAGCTCTGCCTTCATTGCTGGGAGGGTTACGACAGTACTTACACCAACCTCAGCTACCTGAGAGCCAGTGAATAGGAAATGTGCTCTCCTGCTGTCACCTTCAAGTATTTCAACCTTCTACCAATGCTTGTCTATAAACCCTGAGAGCTCCTACGGCACACATCCCTACTGAAACATCCATCCATGGCCAACAACCAAGGCACGGGTAGCAGTGCTTTCTGAAAAGCTGTCCCCTTTCTGGTGCTCCCTAAGCAAACAGAACCACTCACCTGTCCCCAAACTCTCAAGCAGTGACGTGGAGGTCCAAAGGCCAACTGTGGGCAGCACACAGCCCCCAGCTTAAGTTCACTGCTGCTTTCACACTGCGTGTGCTCACACCTTACATTGGAAGCTGCCATAGACAGAGGGCCCAGTCAAGGACATACAGAGAACATGCAGCAGAGAGGCACAGGAGCCGTGAACTGGAAGACAGAGGCTTTGCTCTGGGTTTTGCTGAGCTCTATTACAGATAGCCACTGAAGCACTGAGAAACTTATTCCAAAAGGAAAATTAGCAGTAGATGTGTTAAGATCCCTCCAGACAACTGATGGATTCTCGTGCATTTCACACATTGTCCCTGTAGTTGCACACAGCAACAACCTTGGCCGTCCTTTTGCTTTTTTTGGTGTCCTTACAAGGAGCAGCTTTTCGTCTACCGATAAAATGCATTGATTTTTGTTACCTGCTCTCAGATCAAAGAATTTGCTCCTGGCACCGAGCTAATCTTGTACACCAGGGGAGAAGAAAAGGAAAGGAAAATAACACCACTCTTTATTTAAATAGTGTCATGCTGGAAAAGAAACCCTCAGCAGGGCATGAGGTGCCCCAAGTTAATGAAACAGGGCAGCAAAGGGGATTTGTGTTTGCCACAAACAGCAAGTGCAAATAGCAGCTAAGCTATCACATAGCGTTGTTGCTCTTGTTAGAGCCGAGTTATCAGCTCCAGGCTGCAGTACATCAGGGTTCAGCCCTGAGAAGTGCATTGTTTTTCACAGCCAAATCAGCACTGGGGGAAATACTGCCCAGCACTGAGATCAGGCAGATGGAGCAGAGATGTGTGCTGTGGAAATGGGGAGAAACCCTGTGAGAACCAACAGTTGGGTGTCGGGCTTAAAGCTGTGACGGCGCACGGAGCAAAACATGGATGTGGTTTTTGGCTGCTTTGCCATTTATCTGGGGCAAATGCACGTAAGTAAGGTAGAATCATAAAAAAAAGAAACAAAAAGAGGATGGATCCCAGCAGAACTGCTGAGCACAGGAGCCCATCCTGACGATGCTCTGAGGCTGAGCAGCACCCATCAGCCAGACCTGCCAGAGCAAAGCCTGTGCTGAAGTCCTCAGGAAGGGCAGATGTGAATGGAAATGAGCCGGGCAGTGGAGCAAGGGCAGCTGCTGGGCTGCTGTGACTCCCCTCCTCATTTCACTCCCACTTTACCAGCGTGGGGAGAGCTGTGCCCTGCCAACCAGCAGCAGGGCATGGGCTGCCCAGCACAGCTCAGGAGTCCAGTGGGACACAGCACTGCATTGTGAAGAGCTGTGTGCTCTGAAGCAATCCGTCTGTTCAACAGGCACACCTGGAACCAAACGGCACCAGTTTTCTGTCAGCCTGACTCTGCTCCCAGCAGGGCTTAATTTAAGACGGGGCAGAGCAACTGGTTTAGCAAACAAAGGAGAGGGGAAAACTCAATTACATGCAAAAAAAACCAAACAAACCAGCTAAAAGTAACTAAGTTGTATGTGGTGCATATATGGAAGCTGCCTGACCAATCCAAGGCTTTCTGGTGGTGCTTTCCATCCAAGCCCCCCACCCAGAGCCACCCATGGGATGATGGCCCCTTCCATGGGGCAGTGCAATGTGTCTGTGTTCACACATCAGCACAACTCATCCCCTCTCACAGCACAACCCTTTAACTTTCATGGCAGTAATGGACAGACTCATTTCTGTCTCTCATTCCTTCCTTCCCTTCTCCTCCTTCTGTGCAGATACAGCTTTATTCAAAAAGCTGTGGTGATTAATTTTAATGTAGGTTATAAATGAGAGCTTTATACAATTGCATCATGCGTGAAGAGGATTATTTTTCCAATGGATTACCATAAAAATGAACTTGCTGAGAATGTGCTCTCAACTACCCAGAGATCATCTGTTCTCCTGTGCTGCCAAATAAAGGAGCAGAAGAAGGGAGCTTTCATCTCTGGTGACAAAGGGAGGCTCTCGAGGTGCACTGCCATACAGATGCCTGGTGTCACTGCATCCCTTCACTCCAGCCCTGGCCCTTTCCAAGCTCTGTGATGCTGCAAACACGAACCCAAAGCTCTGCTCCTGGGCGTGCTCTGACACAATTGTGGTGGGTCCAGGGACAGGACTGTATTGGCTGAAGCAGCCTCTGGATGAAGCCACCTCCTGTACTTTTGGGGGAACAGAAGTGGGGGCTCATGCCTACACTGTCTGACAGAAATCTGCAGAATCCTTTACAGGACAGAAAGAGGAGAATTCAACTGGCAGCTGCTCGGGCAGGAATTGAGCTAGCTCTGCTCTTCCTTCCGTGAGCAAGATCAGAAACCATTCGTTATTGAACCGCACTGAGAGCACACCTAATGGAGGGAATTTCTCCATTAAGGAAAAAAGAAAACACTGAACCAAATCTATCCCCACATAATCTATCGACAAAAGCAGCACAGCGCTCAGTGAGATGAGCAGTCAGTGCTGAAGAGCAGATGAGCGCTGATACAGCAATGGATTGGTGGTGAAGGCAGAAGTGCGATGGGTGAGCGCAGCGCTGAACGGCAGCAGGGCTCAGCTCAGCACTGAACTGGGGCTGACACTCCAGCTAAGGGGTAGGATGGTGGGGAGAGCCTGAGAAGAGAACTACTGTTGAACGAGCCTCATCATCTACCCTTCTTTTCCCCATAGTCCCATCAGTTTAGCACAAACCTCACCTGCCAACATCACTGCTGAAGGTGGCTTTTGCTGGGCTGAAATCCCTGGGAGAGCTTACAGACGTGGCTCAGCAGGATGGGGGCAAGCTGGGAACAGCAGCAAGCAGCGGGGATCACAGATGGAGCATCAGAGGGCAGAGAACTGCCTGGATTCTGCTGGTGACTGCACTGGCTTTATGAGCCAACTGTTCTCAGCATCATGCTTACTTAACCACCACATTCACACAACTTAGGACCAAATTACATTTCAAACTGCCATTTTCCAACAGGGAAGTAAAAACAAAACGGGAACAGAAGTCAGAGGAGCAGGAGTAGAGAACAGTCTTGGGTCTCTGAACAGACCAGATGTTCAGAAACCATCCTGAGCCTTTCCTTTGGGAGAATAACTGTATTTCATCTGTTCTTCTCATTAAAACCATAAAACAATAAGATTAGAAGGTGAAAGCTAGGTGCTGGGTCTCATTTTTCTGGCTGGGGACCCCATGCCTCACCATTCATTCTCACAAATGTGATTCCACAGAGTTCATCCATTTTGGTGCTGGCTTACTCTGGTACTGCAGATGGCAGAATGACCAGATCTGTCATTGCCTTCCATTATCCTTTTCTGGGATGTGATCTTCCAAGCAATTTTATACACACATCCCCATTTTAGGATTATGCCACTTGGACATATGCTAGAATACGGTTGAGAAATTTAGCCCTAACGTGGTGGAAGACATTTGTTTCTGCCCCAGTCAAGGAAAGGGGTGAAGAGCATTTACGTTTTACTCTTAGACTTGTAAATACGAAAAAGCTCTTAGATTTTTTTCATACAGCAGTAACACGGGCAGCAACAGCAAACAATCTGGCTTCGTCATCACATGGCAAGATAGCTGTTAGACACAGCCCAGATGGGGCTGAAAAGCACTGGGGAAAGGGGAAGAAGCAGCAGTGGCACTTCTGTCCAACCTGGCAAGCGGACAAAGCAGTGTTTGATCCCCCACGGGGGACTCTCAAAGTGACACTGCATTCTCGCTACTTGCTTTATGTCATTATTGATCTACCTCCAGAAAAATTAGCTGTACACGGAAAGGAAAGCGAGCTACAATAACCAGTAGGAGATAAAGATCGGGTTTGCTGGGTGAAAGCCACTGGGGAATTTCAGCAACGCCGAAAGAATTTGGAACCCCAGAGACACAATCCAGCCTCTCTGCTAGCTCACAGCTCAGGCTATGGAAGCTGTCGCCTCACCCATAGAAGGCTGCATGGAAAAACCAGCACGAAGAGCTTCTACTCACCCTATCGTGCAACCAGCTTCTGCCTCTATGGCCCAAATGCAGTTCAGGTTATGATCGTAGGGTGTGGGGTAACCGGGAGACAGAATCCGTCCTGACGTCTCTCCTTTGATAGAACCCCCACACTCAGCTGTAAGAAACACATGGGTTAATGAGAAGATTCACTGCACTGTCATGGCTCCTACTGGCAACAGCACAAATCTCAGCCTATCAATACAACAGAGGACTTGCCCCCAGTTTAAAGAGATTCTTACAGCCTACCAGGCAAAGCTAGGGAGTCACTGCATTCAGCTAAGAGAGAGCCATCAAACAACAACACTTCCTAACGCCTGACGTGTTGTCAGAGCTCCTCTTCACCTTTTTGGCTCCGCAGTGAATAAAGGCAGAGCCTGCCAACATCCTGCTTCCCCTGATCCAGACGTGGGGCCAAAGAGCTCAGTTCTGCCTGCATCTGCAAAAAGCCTCAACGATTCATAAGAGTGATAAAACGGAGGAGCCAGCATACGTATGGCTGCTAAATGAACCCCAACGTGAGCATTTTGAATATGTTTTCATTATATGTCCATTAAAATTCTCCAAGTTCCCACACGTTCATGAAGACGCAATCATTCTCATGAACACCCAGAAAATAGGACGCAGGCTAACAGGATGGATAAATGACAGAAATTTGTCTTTTTCCCCTCAACAAGCGAAGCTAAAACTCAGCAGAGCTGCAGCACAGAGCTCCCAGCATGGGAGAATTTGGTGTGCCAACATCTGAGCACCACATGGAAGCAGCTGATGAGAGCTCCAAGGGGACAAAGTCTGTAAGAGCTTCACCGTGCCCTGGAAGCCCTCATTAATCGCATGGATTTGGGCACGCACACTTCGTTTGGGTAGACAAAACTCAACAGCAGAGTTTTCTAAGCTGTAAGATATCTATTTGGAGAGGTAAAGGGGAAGCCAGGACTTGACGAGGAGAAGGCTGAGGGAATTAAAATACCCAAAAAACTGGAATGAGGTGTCATGTAGCTCTCAAATCAACACGACTCTGATCTGTCAAACGCCAGGACATGCTGCTGTCTGCCATTTCCAGGCAGTGCTGCTGCATTTAACACAATGTGTTCATCAAGTGAAAGGACAAGGACTGGAAAAGCAGCAGTCTCCTTGCAGAGAAGCACAAAACCTTGTCAAATCTGTGCTCACAGCGGTGCTTCGTGTTAACACTGCCTGGAGAAGTTTTGCAGCTATCGCTGCTCTCGATCTGAAGATGCCTTACACAGGATCCTTATCATTACCTTTTGATGTCGATGGCTGCAATCAATATTAAAGATAATATCACATGTATTAGCTACAGAGAAAGGAAGGGCGTTGGTGCAGTGCCCACAAGCAAAGAAAGCATTGGAGGACTTTTGGAAAGCAAGAGCTTCTCACCCACACAGGTTGGCAGGGGCTGATCCCAGGCTCTCCGCTCCCCGGTCAGACAGACCAGCACTCTGCTGCCCCGCAGGGTGTAGCCAGGGTCACAGCTGAACGACACCGAGCTGCCAGCAAAGTGCCCCTCATCGTGGACCTTGTAGCCAAACTGCGGGATGCCGGGATCCTCGCATTTGATGAGTTCAAAACCTGGACAGGAGAAACGGCGTCAGCTCTTCTCAGGCATTTAACAGAAGGCGTTAACACAAGACCACGCCGAGTATTTTCCTCCCAGGAAAATGCTCTGATGGAAAAGAATGACAGCAAAGAAGAAACACCCTATGCAGAATTCCATTTCTCAAATAAGATCTGAGCGAGATCCCAGAGATCTGCTATCCCAGCTGCAGCCTCGTGTGCACAGCAGGGCTCGTGGGCAGAGCTCCTCTCCCCTGCTCCGACTCCACTTCGGACTGCAAGAACTGCTATGGAAGGACTGCGTCCTCTTCTCATGCAACTGAGCCATAGAATTACACCTCGAAAATGGGCCTAAGGCTTACTGGAAAACTGCAGCTCAAAGCCTTTGCTGGTGTTCTCACTGTTGGTGATGAACTCGAGCCACATGCTGCTGGAAGTGCTATTGATGCTGGTGCTGAGCATTTCCGAGCGGCTGAAGGAACCCAGCAGGCGAGCAGAGCTGTTGCTGCCATCATAGACCTGGGAGGAACGAGAAACAAATTTTGGAAAACACCTTTCATTGCCACTTTAGGGGTCAAACCCTTCGGGGGGGCAAACAGGGGCGGCTCATCTGAAGCCAAAGAAATGCTGGCAGATGTTTCTGGTGGTTGTGATTCTGTGAGTTGAACATGCGTGGATTCCACCAAGGGCAGAGGCGTTCTCTGGTTTTAGAACAGCAGAACACATCTTGTGGTATCAATACCTCCTACAAACCCATTTCTTTGTGGTTAATAGAAACTCAGCCTACATTTGTCTCCTTCCATACAGAGTCCTGAAACTTGTAAATGCAGATTAATCCGAGTACGGGGATGCTGAGTAGCTTGAATTTAAATTAACCCCATTTGCAGAGGAATCAGCCTTGGTTCCTAGAATCACAAAAATAATGCTAAAACCCCCACGCTCCCTCAGCTAAGCTGAAGCACAACAGACCTTCACTACCACCTTAAAGCTGCTGCCAGAGACTGCCGTGAGCTCACGAAGTTCAGAGGTGCCCATTCCCCACAGTGACAAAATGTCTCTAAGCACAGCCAACACACAGCAGTGACACACTGCTCAGTGTCTCCGGGCTAGAAGACACAGTTTCACAGATGTATGGCAGTTTTTCCTCTTGCTCTAGCACTGGGGGGGAGTACCCACAGGCCACATTCTGTTATCAGCCTGAAGATCGCTCTGGTCCGTGGGACTCGTGCTGCTGCCTTCAGAACAGCTGTGTCAGGCACTCAGGGACACAGCAGTGATTACCAGCACCAGCAGCCACAGACACCAGCCCAGCTATGGGCAGGAGAGTCTTCCAGAGATGACCACCGTGTCACCGGTGCTGCCTGCATGGCACCTTCCCGAGGTCAGCCCCAGCTCACTCTATTAGAACTCAAGAACATCAAATTCCTTTCAGATCTTGCTCTCGTTAGCATCGCTACCCTTCCTTGCTTGAGACAAAGAGTTACCTTGAGGACATCTCCTGCTTCCAGTTCGAAAGTCCTGGCTTTCAGCTGGATCCCCTTTCCAGGCTGTGTCTGGATGGAGTAGATGCACTCGTGGTTGTTGTTGTAGTTTATTGGGTAGTTGGGGGACAGCAGAACACCTTGAGTTCCAGTTACAGACGAGCCACATTCAGCTACAGAAAGACACAAAACCACCTTTTAATAACCACGTGTGTATTTGAGCCATACAGCACATGCAGGTGATTCCTTCAAATGGCCACAGATGCTCACTCCTTCCTACACCCATTACACCCATCTGCTAACACAGCCATGAGCTTCACTTCCAAACTCATGCAGCACACAACAGAGCTGCTGGGACTGCAGGAAACCAGCGCAGTGCATGTGCAGCTCTCTGCATCACCTCTCCCACCTCTGCTGCTCCTCCCAGTCAAGCAGGAAAGCAAGCAAGGAAGCAGCAGCAGACATGGTGAGAGGAAGCGGTTGGGAGGTGACTTTCTCCTCCCCTCTTCCCTGGAGGACAACGTTCCCTGCAGCACTGAGTACCCGGGGCTGATGCTGGGGATGTCACCGTGCAGGACCTGGTCTGGTGCAGAGGTCAGCATAGAGCATCCCCACCTGCAGAGAGGGGCAGGATGAAGGGATAAGCTGCTCTCATTTCAATCCAGATCCATCCCTAGAACAGGAACTGAATACGATGTGCCTGGGCTGCCAGCAAAACCAGATCTCTTAGTGGGCCATAGGAAGGAGGTCTCCAGTTTCCAGCTGTACCCTTACACAGGCCTGAGTGTGCAGCAGGGGCATTGTGGAAAAAACTGCCAGCAGAGCTGTGCACAGATCACCAGACAGGCAATCCGATCCATCATCACTAACCAGCACGCTAACTCTAAGCCAGCTACCGCAGAGATCTGGGCACGTGGAACTCGTGTGTCCATTTAGGGACGTCTGAAAACCAGATTTAAAGCTGTGTTATGATGCTTTTTGATTTCTATTCCCCTGATGAGCTTTCTCTGCAACCTGATTATTATTCATGCCCTGAAGAGGCTGCTTGTCACAGCAGGATGATGCAGTCCTGTGACCTAGGCATTAAACAGTGCTGGGAAATGCACTCAGCATGACAGGACTCAATAGCAAAGCTCAACAGACTGCGAAAGCAGACTGGCTCTTGCTGGGATGCTTTCCTTTCCAACATCCCTCAGGGGCCACAGATGAGGAACATCCACCTAGCAGGCTTTGCTGCAGTGATACCAGGTATGAATGTGGCCTGTCTCATCTGCACGCATCTCCACGCTGCTCTGGGTGACCCAGGCAGCAGCAGAGCTCTGCATATTTTCTGACTTACTGTACTATACAACAAACCCAGAAATGTGTTAAATCATCCTTCTGCAAAGGCCTGAGGCATTGGCAATCCTTCTTCCCTCCTGCTTCATTGCTGCTACACTGGTACTCCTGTTCTGTTGTGCTCAGAGGGCACTGTGGGCAGCTCAACCCGCAGCCCCTCTGCATTAGGGATGACAGCCAGCAATTGGCTCAGTGTTTCAGGTGACCTCCTCATCTCCTCTCCCCACACGTTTGTTTATTAGTATAAATAACTGCAAGAGGGACTGAACAAAAGAACCTGCAGTGGTTGGAGGTGGATGAATTGAAGGTGGGAGAGAGAACCACACTGAGATGAAATCCGTGCTCCTCACCAGCACCCACCCTGAAGCAGCCTTCATCTCCACCCTATTACGTTTTACAGCACTCTAATTCAAAGGGAGGTTGGCCCTAAAATCACACAACCTTACAGAACCTGTCCCTAAAGGGCTGCTGGAGCTCCCCCAGGTTGCGACTCACCCACTGGGCCACAACACAGGGCTTCTGAGGACCCCGAACCACCACGCACTGTGTGCTCCAACCCGAGAGCGGGCTGCAGCCCTTCCGCCCAGCCTTCCCCTTCCCCACATACAGTTACAGGGCTGAAGCTCATCCCAGCTCCCTCTCTCCACCCTTGCACCACCCAGCCCGGAGGTTTCCCTGCGATAACGCCACGCACTTCCCTGCCCCGCTAACAGCTCCAGCACGGTGCAACCAGCCAAGCAAAATGAAAGCACATGACCACCTACCAACACACCTTGGCAGAGGCGAACTCCACACACGCCGTCTCCCCCCGAGGCAGGTGATTCGTGCTGTGCCCTCCAGGCGGTACCCAGGGAAACAGGAGAAGGTGAGGACGTCGCCCACGCCGAACTGCAGCCCCTTCCTGATGCTGTAGGCTGGGACCTCCGGCTCATCGCAAGGCTCCAAGTCGTATTCTATGAGAGACAGACGGGCATTTATTGCACGGCTCGGAGACGCTCTGTACCCCGTCCTCCCCAACAAAAGTGCTCCAAGCCCTGTGGGTTGAGATACAGATGTGGGTAAGGTCTGAAAAAGAAGCGTTCGTGCAACACGTGTGACCTGTTTGACCAAGAACACCACAACCTGGGTCTCACTCTCAAAACACAGCTCCCAGCAGACAACTGATGTAAACCATTCCTCGTTTTCTGACACTGCTGCCAGCCAAAGCAGAAAGTGACACCAGTGGTGGCAGAGCATTGATGGAGGTTTGTCATTCTCCCCCTGGTTTAGTACAATGAAGATGAACTGATCCGGATGGGATTTCTGTTGCCTCTACATTACTAATCCTGAAAATGAATGAACACAGCATCCTGCTTGGGGAATGCAAGAGAACATTTAAGCTGCTACTAAATGAAAGGTCATGTAGCATTATGGAGAAGAGCCAAATGCATGCCTTTGGCCACAAACCATTTTAAAAGAAACCTCTTTTGGGGGTTATTCTTTGAACAAATAACGGAGCTGCAAAATACAAAGTATGTACTTACATAAATAAAGAGAACTAAAATACATAACTGACTCCCATTTTCATTTTCTGAGAAAGGAAGTAGGTCCCAAAATACTGAAAGTAACAGTTATAGCAGGACAACGTGAGGCAATTTGTTTAGACAAAAAGCCATTTTTTCCCCATCAAAATGAAAGTTAATTGGAATTTTTATGTCTAGTTTTCACAGAGTATCACGTGGAAATCCCTAACTTCAGAGGGCAGAACAAAGGCGCTGGGAACCAATTTGGAGTGTGGCAGGTTTTAACTGCATCTGTGGCAGCAGCTCTGTCCCTCAAAGACTGCAAACACATCAGCACCCAGCCCCAAATAACTGGTCATGGCCCTTCCTCCCCAGCAGGCAGAGTAGGGGCACTGAAAAGTGTGCTGAGATAAAGAAGAGAATGGCAACCATACAACGAGCTTTTGTTCGTTCCTTGGTTGCTTTATGGAACTGCTTGTCAGGGCACTCAGGCAGCAAAGACTGCATTTACTGAAACGTGTGCACAGGCCAACATTTCAGCAGTCATTTGTAGGACATCAGGGTTGAGGACACTTCAACCAGAGACTGCCCGAGCAAAGGCATTATTTACAAGGGTGATGATCTGTTCTGCAAAAAGGAAGGGCCTCGTGGGGATAACCCAAGAAAATGAGCTGAAACTCCACCCATAAACAGAGAAGGAAAAGTCACTGGGCTTTACAATGGGATATAATTCCAGGGGGTCCAATCAGTCATCACGGGGGCTCGTGGTGCACAAAACTGCTGCATATGAACATAAAGGGCTGTCAAGAGAATTTTTCCTGGGACATACAGTTCAATGCTGGCACAATTTATCAGTGGAAGAACTGAATACAATCACAGAAGGGTTGGGTTGGAAGGTAGAGCCCTGCTGTGGGATGGCTGCCCAGGGCACATCCAGGGCCATGAGCACCTCCAGGGATGGGGCACCCACAGCCTCTTTGGGCATCCAGTTCCAAGAACTGCAACCGCATGAATCAATGGGAACCTATTCCCAAGATGTGCACTGAAGTATAAAGAAAAGGGAAAGAATGAAGTCTGTCCACCTCTGTTCTTACCTGAGAAGGTGATGTTGAAGCCCTCGTAGGACATGGAGAAGTCTGAGATGAAGCGGATTTGTGCAGAGAAGTTCCCAAAGAGCCCTGCGCTGAGCGGGGCAGGCAGGCGGGAGCCAGTGAGCTGCTTCAGGGGCTGTGCAAAGCTGGAGTTCTCGGTGATGAGGAGGTAATCGTGGCCATTCTCCAGGTGGAAGGTATGAAAGGTGAAGAACACGCCTGCAGGAGAGAACCAGCAGCACCTCGAACCAAAGCCCGCTGCGCTCCCTGCAATGACACCGGGCTCTTTTTGCCTGTTTTCCACTAAGAGCAGCCCGATGGAAAAGAAAAACCATACTGAAAAGAGAGGGCACGTTTATGTTAGAAAAGTACCCAGGGCCCAGAACAGAGCGAGGCAGTCGGGGTCTTCCATTCCTGTGCCTCTCGAACTCTGCAACAGGCAGCACAGCTCAGCTGAGGATGGATCTGCAGCAGCAAGGATGGAGCCCGGCAGCTCCGAGTGCTTTGTTTTAGCTGTGCTGACCTGCAGGTGGGCAGCAAGGAAAGTAAAAGCTGTAGCCGTGAGGACTTGAAAATAACAAAGCATGTACTGGAAGGTATTCATACCTAGAAAACAGGACTTAAGGCAACACCAAAGGTCAGGAAGGTCCCTCCAGAAGGTATCTCTGCCAGCAGTGCTACTGCAGAGACCTCCTGCACCTTCCTATGGTGGGATGGTCCCTGCAGGACACCAGGAGATCACTCACAGACAAGCCCACGTTCCTCATGCACACATGGCTTTTGTCCCCCTCTATGCCAACATTGCAACATCAACATCTCGAGGTCTACAGAGCAGCAATGGCCTTCACAGTTCCTCACAAGCCCTGAACCCAGCAGAGCTTTACGAGGCTCCTCCATGCACACACAGGTGCTGTCATCTGCTCTCCATCAGTCACAGCTGATTGCTGCTCCTCACACACATCGGGAGCGCCCAGTGCCACGACCAAGTTCTTACATTAAAGCCAATGATTAACAGCACAGAGACAGCCAACCTGGGGAGACCTGAGGGCTGTCTGACTCTGCATCCCTTCTCTGACCAAGTAAATAAGGATCAGAGGAATTATCTCCTCCTTGCTCCCCATTCCCCATTAATTTGGGAGATCGGGATGCAACCAACCCAGAGACTGATTAAAGCTATGGAGCATGAGCTTTAATATTCATCCCAGCAGAATTTCTGTCAGCATCCAATGATAACTTAACATTCCACACGTCCCTACGTCCATCCAATTTCTTGGACTGCAAGCAATTTCCTTCCCAGGATAGAAGGACTCAGAGGAGGGTGACCAACACAAACCCTCCCCATGGCCATGGCTGGGAAGGTGCAGGGTTCATGGGAACCTCAGCCGTGTAACATCTCCACAGCAGCACATCCCTTGTAAGCATTATCTGGAGCCTGGCAGAAAATGTTTACTTCATCTGTTCCCCTCTGTGGAACTCCATAAAGGCAGGAAACTTTTAAACGTTCCCAAACGTTTATTATCCGTACCAGCAGTACAATTGATTCAAAGCTGATATGAACTGCTTTGGCGTGAAATCTCGGTGAGATGCAGGGAATACAAAATGCTGTAAGCGTTTCTTGTTTATCAACTGACAGTAGATTTATACCCTTGCCTTTACAAAACCCAATCTAAGGAAGAGAAATATCACACCCCCCAGCATCACCAGAGCTCAGTGCCTGGGGCTGGGAGAACAGCTCCCAATTTCAGGGCTTCAGAGATAACGAAGCCAACCGCACACACGGGGCTCTCCAGCAGCAGAGCCCACCAAGGGCTGGGTAACTGCAGCCAAAAGGGCTAATTACAAAACCATTTTAAAGAGTCTGCCACTCTGATTAAATTTTTGCACTGGTCTGCAATTTACCGTGGCACAAAATGTCTCTGTAAATGCAGGGGTTTTTTTTGCCCATTCTCAGGAAAAGAAACAACAAAAATTATAGGGAAAAGAAATCACTTCGAAATTCTAAGATGAAAAATAACAGTCTCTTTTTAAGCATGTAAACATCTTTAAAATTAAGCCACTTTTAAACTTAAATTATACAGCCCACGAGTCCATAAAGTCAATCTGTCTGCAGCCACATAAAAACAACTATTACAACAATGAATGTGCTTCCATCAGGGGATTCGTGTGCCGCCCACCTGCAAGAAGCTCATCAAGACCTGGGAGTAACCTGAGGTCAGCTTTTATGGTGCAGGTGGTTCCACCAGGAATGGCCAAAGCAAAACCCCAACTCTACTCAGCCATGTTATGGGAGAAGGGAACTCACACCCACAGCAAGAAGAGTGAAGGACAACGGCAACGGGTGATGCAAACACCTCCCCTGCCTGTTAGAGCTGCCACAGCAGAACTGTTAACAATCCCAGGCTGAACCAGTAGCAGATTTACCCCGATCTCCACTGACTGTCCCCGTGGTATCCAAGAACAGGGAACTGAAGGCCAAGGCCAAAGCACACTGTGAAGATTTGGCAATTGCACTGCAGATGAAGTCAGCCAAGATTGGGCTTTTGGTTGTGCTTTTTTAACACATTTTTTAAGCCCATTCTGTTCTTCAGCAACTAAATTCATTCAATTCCAGTGGATGCTGCCCTGACTTGGGATCATTCTGTCGGCGTACTGGAGGAATGAGCAGAAACACTGCAGGAATGCTGAGGAGGGCTGGGAGAAGCAATGCAGCAGCTGAGCATATCAATGGCTGGGCAAATTGATCATTAAGAAGAACAGAATGCCACTGCAGGAGACGGAATGTGTACAAACGCACACATATGTATGCACACCTCCACCGGGGCAGCCCAGGTAAAGGCATTTCATTGTGTTTCACAAAGCTTTAGAGGAATGGACTCCTTTCCTTATTCCATGGCAGAGGTAAATAAGCAGCCCCTGAACTACATAAGTTGGAAGGAAGGTTCTGCTGGCATGCAGCCTGCCCACATGCCACCTCATTATAACTGCACTGCATCCTTCGCGCGTCCTCTCCTCTCATCCTCACCTCTTTCATATGGAGGTTTCCTGCACCCAAGCAGTGCCTTCACGAAGCTCACACAACTAAAACTGAGCCTGATTTTCTCTAAGTGAGGCAAACACTGCCCAGTATTGGATGGTCAGACCCAGGCCTGAGTTCTTTGGCCAATCCAGAACTGAGTGACACCAAACTGCTCTATGGGAGGTGCTGTTTCCAGTGCTGCTGCACAGGGGACAAAGAATTCCTAGACTTGTGTGGGCATTCCCCCACTATCTAAAAATGGACAGTTCTTCAAGCCTTACTTATTTTCATCAAAAGATCGTTTCTTCTGATATTAGCCAAAAAGAAAAAAAAGGTGCACAGGCCATCAGAGTTACACTTTCTTATATGACAGAGTGTCAGTTTGCTGCATTGTGCTTAGCTTAGCAACAGGATAATGCAGTGCCTCGTCACACAGCTGAATCCAAGGCAGAGTGGATTAATGAAGAGTGGATTGCTGCTACTCAACTGAATAGTTTTCACAGCATGTGATGGTTCCCTTAATGCACTGTGCTGCTCATTGACAAGTTTATTTGCTGTAATACAAATGGTATGGCAAAATTGGCTCATGATAGCTCCCGTTGTGCTGATATCCAGTATGAGACAGTTGCATAACAGTGCATAAAGTTACATAAAGGCTGTACCCTGGGTGCTTACCCCAAGAACATTCTGACTGCGTGATGAGTCCAAGAGTTGGACTCGATGAATGATCCTTGTGGGCATCATATTCTATGATTCTATGAGACAAACACCACCCTTCTTTCCACACAGAATTTCTTCTCTGATTCTCAGTGATGCACTTCCTGGAATTCTTCTTCCAAGACACAAAATTGGCTTGTGCCGTGCAGGAAATTGGACTGAATAGACCCATGCATTGCCTCGAGGCTGCCAGCAGTCCTAGCTGGTGGAGAAATGGAAGCTGCAGAACCAGGGCAGACCTGGAAACTGACAGCCTGAATTCTGTCCTATGTTTGGAAATTATTTACCATGCACCTACACTTCTCTATCTGTGAAATGTTACACAGATACAGCTCCAACACAGCAAAGAACATTCTGGGTGACAGTACGACCGAGTACCAATTACAGCAGTAGTGCCAAGGGCAGGACCGCCTTTCTCTCTTAGTCCTCTCTGTTTCAAAGAGTGTAAAAGATGTGACCACAAAAACCTTTATGCCATGTCCAGACACAATGTTTGAGTGGTGGCAAGAACGACAACTGGCCAAACACGTGGACGCACAACAGCACTGCCTTGGAGACAAAGACATTGAGCACTGGCCTCCTTCTGACCATCCTCCAACAGTTCCAAGCCCAACTCCAAAACACTGTAAGTTAAAAATTGCTCACCTTTTCCATGCGACGTTTCTATTGTCCACGTGCAGTTCAAGTTATTAGGATAAAAATCAGGAAAGCCCGGGGATAAGATAGTACCACTGGAACCACGAATGTAACCTCCACAAAGAGCTGCAAAGAAGGCAACAAACAGTCAGCTCTTCTGAAGGTCCAAACAAAGCCCAACCCAGCACACAGATCAAACATCACTGCGAATTTCCCAACTGCTGCACTGCCTTTGCAGTTCAGTGTTTGCCATCTCCTGCAGATGCTTTCTTCTGCGCTCCTTACCCTCACAGCTTGGCAGTGGTCTGCTCCACTGGAAGTTTGGCTCACACTCCAGGGCTTCGTTGTCACTCAGGGTGTAGCCCGAGTCACAGCTGAATGTCACCAGTGCTCCCACATAGAAATCATTGCCATGGCGCTGCCCATTGACGGGGATCCCAGGATCCAAGCAGTGGTCGGACTGGAGCTTCACAGCTGTGGCAAACAAAGCCAAGGCGTAGTTGTTAATAGGGGGGAAGGTTCACCCTATGAGCTCTTCCAGAGTGCTGCTGATTATCCCCAAGGCAAGGGGATGAAATTGGCAGAGGAACTGAGCTCTGCTTCTTTCCAAAATACACCCTGTTTTCTTTCTAGTAACATTCTGTAGATGCTAAAACAAAGATAAAAAAAAAAATTCTAATCAATCAAGATAGCTGAAAAGCAGAAAGTGCTGCCTGACTTGTAATGGCTTCCCAAATCAAGGCAGTGGTGCTAACTGCCTGGCAAAGGGGAGAAGCAAGTCCGAGGGGTCTTTGATTGAGTCCATTGTGCTGCTGGAGAAGGCATAATTACGTGAACAACTTGCACTTACTTTCATATCGGATCTGAAAGCCAATGTCAGAGTGGCTTTTGTCAGTGGTGAAGAGGAGGTAGAGGTAGTTGCTGGTACTGATGAGGAACTGTGGCACCTGAGTCCCATCATAGACACCTATCAGTGGCGACGAGTAGGACCGGCCATCTCGCACCTCCAGGGTGTCGTAATTCACCTCCGTCTTAAACCTGCAAGAGACAGAAGAATACATCCGTGAGAAAGAACAACAGCACTGCTAACTCTGCTCTGTTGTAACTCTGAATGTGCTCTAAGGATGAGAAAGCAGCACGGGCTACAGGATAACACGGAGGCATACAGATGTAGGATAATTGGGTAAGCTCTGAGAAATGCCCACCTGTCGAATGTGATCTTGATGGGGTAGCCTGGCTGGGCCTCAATCACCCATGCACAGCTCAGGGAGTCCTTGTAGAAGCCAGGCCAGCCGGGGGACAGGATGGTGCCACTGGGAGATGTCAGGTGGCCCCCGCATGGAGCTGCAATGAGGAAAGGATGCATTCAGGTGACAAACAGCACGGAAACTGCTGCAGGATCACAGGGACCCACCCCTGCCACACAATAGCTTTCATGCTCTGCTGTTTCTCAGGTGTTAAAACCAACCAGAACCAGACTGCAAGAAATCGCCTTTTTAAGTCCATGCTGACAAAGTGCAGCTCTACCTGACCTTGTGCAGCAGCTCCGAGTGGACAGGGTGTAATAATCATCATTAGATACAAACCCGAGGAAACTGCAAGGTCGGTGTGGATTTCAGCAGCTGCAGGTGCCAGGAAGGCTTTCGTATCTGCGGGTAATTGAGTCATGTCTTTTCTGCCACGAGGGACATCACAGGACTGTGGCGTTTATTCCACGTTGCAGTCCCTCGTGCCAGCAGCAGGAGCTGAAGGCACAGTATCATCTTTTCTCAAAAAAGGACACTGATGGACCAGAGGAACAAAATCCTACAGCCTTAAGTTGCTGTGGATTGTGCTCTACAAAATGCAACAGCACTGACAGGTGCGTGCGCCCCAGGGTGAGCTCTGCACGAGGGCTATGAAGTGTCACAATGTGATCCGAAATGCCCACAGAAATCTGGGCCTAAAGCCATCATTGCTGACCTGAAGGATGCCAAATAAAAGCCAGATCTCAACTGGATCCCAACCAATCAGTTTTGAACGAGACGCCCCAAGCTATGTAATTTCTTGTCAAGACTTCTGTGCATCTTTCAACTCAACTCTTAGGTCTTTCCTTGCCATCAATTATTCAAGTCATAAACGTTACTTTGGATCCATACCTTGTTTGAAAAGGTGATTAAAATGTACACTTAATTCAGTGCACACCAAAGAGGGAGCGAAAGAGATCAACACTGTGACCACAGAGAGAAAAGTACAATTAATGGTATAAGGATGTCTGATGTTCTCAAAGCCTTCAAAGACAAACACTGATTGGGAATGCATTACTTTATGCATGTTTCCCCGCTGCACTCAGAGATACATAGATTTAAATACTCCTGTTTGTGATAGGAAAGGACACCCTCTATCAAACCCACAGACATTTTACTGTCAGCTGCTTGCAAAAGAAAAATTATACAAGAAAATAAGTCCGGCTTCTCTCTCCATAAAATTTATTGAACACAATCAATGCTTCTTATTTCAGTTTCCAAGACAATGGACAGGACTGCGTGCTTTCTGCTGCTCATCCATTTGAACAATGCATGACCAATTACCAAAATGATTTCTCAGCATTAGAGCACTTCTGTTATTCAAAGTGCTGTAAATACCAGCGCAGGGCATCACTCCTCTGACAACACAAGACTTTTCACCTCTAATGAGCAATTTTATTTTTTCCATTTCTTTTCTATAATGGAAGATTTAAAAGACTCCGAAAAAGCTCAGAAGTCTGTAATAAAGCCTTTAATTCAACCATTTCATTTCCCCCATTTCTGCACTGGCTATCACAGCAGTAATGGCAAGAAGATGCAGACACAATTTATGGCTCCTGATTGCCAGAATCAATTAGTAGGGACTGATGTGCCACAGCAAGAGACACGCTGGAGGTGTGCGTGTGGATGATGGCAGCAATGAGTTCACTTCTCACAGGGAAGATCTGCACCTTTCGCTGCTTTCATTACATAAATATTATATAATGTATTTTACATGCACCAAAAATCAGGACAGAAGACGTATCTCCACCTGTCTTCCATTCTCTGTTCTTTAATTCCCTTCATGCCAAGAGGAGCAGGGAAGTTTTCAGTCATCGGTAAATCAAAGCCTTCCATTATTGTTATTAGAAAAGCACCTGTTTTAAGACGAGCTGAGCAAATAAAACCATCTCCATCATTCATTTTGCAACAAGAACAAACAAATTAGAACTACTGAGCTCAGAGCTCATTGGTTGTTGTGTGACTGGTTCTCCCTTCCAAGCAAACTCTTCTGTGCAGACAGTTCCCAACAGAGCTGCACAAAATCATGGCCACGACTGAGAAGCTGAGGCTTAGAAGCACCTCCAGCTCTAAAGTTTACCTTCACATCTGAGCACGGCGTTGTTCCAGACCACGTTCCCTTCCTTCAGGATGCAGGTGATGGTCTCTGAGCCGTGGGTTCTGATGAAGCCCTCATCACAAAGGAAGGACACGGAGCTGCCGAGCTGCAGGCTGTCCCCAAAGCGCTTCCCATTCACAGGCACACCGGGGTCTGGGCACTCGTTGTGCCTAAATGCTGAGAGGCAAAGAGAGGACAGTGAGCTTCCCTTCAATGATGTAACAATAATCAGGTCAGATCACAAGTGAAGAATTCATATTTCCACACCATTTCTATGGTGGCAATTAGCACGCGATCTTGCCCTTGATTGCCTCACAGTGCAGCAACTGGGACCAGAAATGAGTGTGCAAACCATCCCATCTTAGCAACCATTCCGATGTGAAAATGCTAAAATACTCAAAATAGAGACAGATTTAAAAAGAAAAAAAAAGCTCTAAAAATACCACAGTGCATATGATCTACACAGACAGTGCATCCACACAGATGGGACGTGAGTTACCCATTAAGGACACTGTGTGATTTGCTGCCATACGGTCCCCAGCCTTCCTTGTCATCATTACTGGGATAAAAGCAAGGACACAAAGCCATTACCTTTCTACATGTTGCAAAGTTAAGGATGGAATTGCACAGACACATTGCTCTGGTTAAAGGACTGCCCTTTTCCTGCAGCTAAAGCCAGGCCAGCCAACCAATCAGAGAATGAGCCCATAGCCTTAACTTCCCATTAAGTGCATAATTATGTACTATATCTTCACAGGCTCAGAGGTGGTCTTCAGAGATGAACAATATATAAAAGATTAAAGCCTGCAGATTCATTACACCCACATGCTATCCGTTTCTTTAATGCATTTGGCCAAGCACAGTTCTGGATTCCCTACAAAGCATCCTCTGCCTTACAGTAATGTGTTACTATACACTGCTGAAGGGGAAAACATGGGCTGAATCTCTGTCTTGTGCTGCTGGAACTTGTAGCAATATGTTGTCTCCTGTCTCCTATCTGAGAACAGCAAGGTGCCTGAGAAAGGCTCAGCAGTTCCCTTTTGGCAGCTCAAGCAGTCAGAAGACATAAACCCAAGTGTAGCTGCGTCATTTACAACAGCAAAAAAAAACAACAAACCACCTTAAAAACATCTTCATAGAAGGGAAAACCACAGCTCCCAGTGTGGGTACGGACAGATCCAAACTGCCTCCTGCACTGCCAGCATCCATAGGAGAGCTCCTGACTTCACAGCACCCAGGGTTCAATCCTGGGTATGCAGCTCTGCCCCACGATGCCATTCCATGTGATGAGCCCTCAGCCTCCTCCATGTGGCCAAGGATTTCTTAAGACCTCTGAATTATTATTATTTTTTCTTAAACAGAGGATTTGCAATCATAACTGGAAAGGCTATTAATTTAGTGGTGCCACGAAAGGCTATTATAACAAAATCATTTATCAGTTCTGCTGAATAGGTTTAACAATGCTCCTTAGGAAATTATAGGACAATACGAGGATAAAATTACTGTAGCATTCATCTGAGATTTGAAGACTGGACTTAAGTGAAGCCAAAAGTCCCTGAGGAAGTTTCAATGCTTTAGAATATAACAGAGCAACAGGTTTCCTTCAGTGTTCAGAGCCCTGCATAGGGAGTCAGCAAACGATGACAGTGCTGATGGATGGAATCAGCCATCTGGGCCCCAACAGATGCATCTGCTGTCCACGCAGTGAGCAGCACGCAGAGGGGAGGCAGAAAGCCCCTGGCACAGGGCAAGCTGGAGGCTGATGGGATGCTCCATGGAACAGATAACCCTGATTTACTGGTGGACAACACAGCCAGACAAAACTTGTGCAACCAGCTCTGAGCGTGAAACCAATCCTCTGTTACCTGACACGATCCCCACTTTTCAGCCTCACTCTGGATTTCCAATGATTTTGGTACGGTCAGGCTTTTGCCAATAGGCACCCAATGAGAATTTGGAGCTTGAAACGGAAAGCAAAGGATCGAGTTCTTACTGGTGAAGGTAATATTGAAGCCTCTCTTCTCCATGGAGTGATCAGTCTGGAACTCCAGCCTGGCGACATGGCCGCTGCTGGTCAGCGAGGAGGGGATTTGGCTTCCTGAGAAGGTGCCCAGCACTGGAGACTCCGCAGTGCCGCCGTCCTTCACGGCTAGGAAATCAAACTGAGGCTCCACGTCAAAATCATTGAAAGCCAAATGAATTCTGCTCTCAGGTTTAGCTATAATCAACCAAACGCAGTGCAAGCTGCTTCCGTATTCTTCGGGGTAATTCGGCGACAGCACGATCCCAGACGGGGTGGTGAAGTTGAAAAAGCAGGAAACTGCAATGAGAAATCAGCATCACTCGGGCAGCACGATGCTCCCACACGTTGCTGTCGTGTTCCCCAGTGTGTCCCCCGAGCTCAATGATTCCTGCAAACTCCCAACACGGCTCCCGAGGAGCGGTTACACAAAGGAAATGCTCAGTGCTCCATTCACTGCTGCTTGTCAGTGATTTATTTGCATGGGGAAGAAGTGACTTCAAGGTGGCCCCCAGTCCCTGGTTTCGGGCTGATGTGTGCAGCACTGCCTGGATGTCTGCACAGGTGTTGAGCCACGCACAATGCAACGGCTTGGTTTTACTCCACAAAGGAAGTGCCGCTCAGAAAAGCAGGGATTTGGTATTTTGCAGGAGAATTCTCCTGCATATCCCAGCGGAAAATCCTCCTGGAGAATCCAGGGTGGAACTGCAGGCGCTGCCAAATGAGAACATCAGCTTCAGAAGCAGCAGTGGCTCCTGCTGTGAGCACAGCTCAGCACAGCTGACAGCAGCTGCCATCCCAGGACCCGCAGGTGCTGCCCTGGCCGCAGGAGCTCAGGCAGCCCAAGGCCAGCATTGATCTGCAGCTCCTTCCCATTGCAAACCAATCACTGACTTCTGCTGGGCCACCAAAAGGAGGCATCCAACCAGACCGCCATTCCCATGGGAATCATTAAAAGCAGTCTTAAACTGAAGTTGAGGGGAAGAGTGCGTATGGAAAAAACAACTTTACGTCCCAGGAGTTTTCAATATATACTGTATTTCAGCATGACAAGGTCCATTAATTTGAACAACCAAGGCTGCACGTCCCTACTCCATGTTCTTTATACCTTACGTACGTACGCTTTGCTCATCTTCTTCCCCCTACCACACACCCTTGGGGTAAAACCCATTACTTGGAACACAGATCTCACTAATTCCTGGCAAAAGGACATCGCACGGAGGATAAGATTGGTTTCAGTTTGGCATTTATACAATTCTTTGGTTCAGTGCTCACCCTCCCTCTATTATTTTCCCTCCGTCTTCCTTCAGCGCTTAATGGTTTCGGATCAAATAGGATGGACGTTACCGTGACGTTATCAAGGCTAAAAGCTACACAATCCATTTCCTGCTCTCAGCAACAAAGGGAACAGATTAAAGGGAACACAAACTGCAAAATATCCTCAGGATTTTGGCTCTGTGCTGAAATATCAAGGGATGCTGTCAAATAATTCTGTCAGCGTAAGCTCGGTATAATCTGCCAACAAGAACTTACTGCAAATAAATGCAGTCACACACACAAAGATGTGAGCAGGAGGAGCTCCTCGCAGGTGTGAGGTTTCTCCTGCAAGTTTATAAGTCCAAAGTGGTAAATCAGCATCCATGGGATGCACAGCATCACAGTGCCAGCAGCAGTGCCGGCGCTGTGGTTGTGGCACAGAGCTTGGAAATAACAACAAACAACTTGTGGACAAAAGAGAGAAGAGCAGAGAGAGTAGAACAGAAAATAAACCTCTGTCAGACAACAGAAAATGGCAGATTCAAAAAATAACAGCCCTGACGCCCCACACGCCTGCACGGCAGGGAAGCACGTCACACTTCTGATGCTCTGCACTGCACTGAGTGCGGCAGAGAGCTGAGCTGCAGCTGGGATGAGGCAGGACCCCATGGGACCCCACATCCCACTCCTGCTGGGGGGCACTCAGCCCTGGAGGACCACCAGCCCTGACGGCGGCTCGCCCTAAGGGCCAATGCATGAGGTTCATTACCAAAGCTATCTGCAATACGAAGGCGTCACGGATTTATTTCAGGAAGAGGTTTCTTCTTTGAAATAAAGGGGAGGAGGGCATTGGCATGGAGGGGTGCGATCCCACTTCAGCCTCCCTGCTTTACCCAAACGCTTTGCCACCCAGTCAGACACAGCAGCTGTCAAGCAGGACATCAAGGACACCGAGAAGTGCCATCAGAACAAAGATGACAGCGGCCAGGAAAGGTGGAAGGCAGCTGAGCATTACCTGCCTCATGCTGCTCTGAGCATCTGTGACAACCAGGAGCTGTGGGGCCCTGACAGACACACAGAGGTCAGTGGTGCTGCCCACAGCCCATCCGTCAGCAGCACTGAGTGAGGAATACCTGCGGCTCCGCGGCCTCAAGCGAAGAGATCTAAATTAATATTTATTACCGTTATTCTTAAATGTTATGAGAGCACATTTCATTACGTGCGCAGTGTAGGTTCAAATTTATACTGACCTTTGTCAATTACTGCTACTGAGGAAGTAAGGCAAAAGCAATTAGAAAAATGCTGTTATTAAATACAGCAGAATAAATCATGGCAGAACTCAAACAGCGAACTGCCCAAGAAAGCCAATGAGACCCACATCATTAATGGATGAGTGTCAGGTGTTTATTCACATCACTGCAAACTGTCAACATTCTGCCTTCCTTCAGAGCAGTAAGAAAGCAAAGAAGCTCTCACTGTTTCTTGTTCTGAATGCCAAGGGATGCATGGCTGTGCCTGGAGGGCTCTGCCCCGTGGTCCCATGAGCAATGCTCAGCACAACACAAAGCCTATCTGGCAATTATTCTCCAGCACGGCTGCTTGTTTCTGTGCTTTCAGCCTGGAGCTATTTCTGCACTGTCTGGTCACTCTAAGCACAACTTGCTTCTCTCTGCCTTCAGAAGCTGATGGCTGCTCTCATCCTGCCATGAGAACCCTGGGCTGATGCTGGGGAGAGCACACACCTGCAGCGGATGGAAGGGGGAAAGGCAACAGGTTCAGGAGCTGAAAACAAAGCAGGGAATCGCTGTAATGAGTTCAGTCTCCATGGAAACAGTACAAAAATCCCAACTTCTCTCTCAGCTTTCGGATATCATTCCCACAGTCTGTGACCACTTGGGACACAGCCTGAAGACAGGAACATACTTTCTGCTTTGCGTTTTGTTTTTAAGTAGCTCCCTCCTTGAGGCATAACTTGATGATGGACTGGAAAAACAGGACCTCAGCAGGAGCCTGGTTAATAACTGATCGCTCACGTTGAGAAGCACACGTCCCCAATAGCTAACAGGGTTGGAAGCTCAGGGCACTGGTTCCAGCTGTGAAGCAAAGTGCTTTACTTTTTGCATTTTCCTTTCTCTGTAGCTACTCCCTCAGTAAACACATCTGCATCACAATGCATTCTCCTTCTTCAACCCTGGGGCACCAGCAGGGCCAGTGGGAGGCGAGGGAACAGAGTCTGAAGCAAATATTAACCAGAACATTTCTGTTTTTGCAGAGCAACAAGCTCCCCAGCTCGCTCTGATGGAGGAGCTGTCACTGCCAGTGCGTTGGCCAAGGGCAGGAAAGCAGGTATGCTGAAATACAAGAGAAATGGGCAGGCTCTGGGCACCAGAACATGTGAAAAATATCATCAGCACTCTTAAAATGGATCACACAGAAATCTACGTGAATGTGGCAGGGAGTTACAATGCCAAAGCAGGTGTCGTTTCTACCCAATCGACACAGGAGCAGCGACCAGGTTGCTGGGAACAACGAAAGCTTTTCAGCTCACTGGGAGATGCTGAGCAGCGCTGCGCCGTTTGCCTGCAGGACGTGAGTCTGCCTCCACAAATCCCACATCTCTGCACACAGAGTGCCTGAAGGGCAGCTGCTGCAAGACAAGCAAGGGCTCTGCACGTGTGCAGCTGCAGCACGGGTGGTGGTGGCTGCACAGCAGTGACAGACTGCAAGGTGAGCTGTGTGGGAAGCAACACCGTGAGCCTTACAGATGCATACATCAACTCCACCTGCAAACTGGAAACGCCCCCGCTGCAGCTTTCCCAAACATCAACCCCACTTGTAAAATACTAACATCAAATAAGGCAGACACGAGGAAACTTCTCTGCAGACTGAATTAAAGGCAGCAACATAACCCACATGTAACCCCTGTTTTCTGGGTAGAGAAAAAGGAGAAGGAGATAAAGATGACCTCCATGCTGATAAAAATCAGTAAGTGTAATTTCAGACTCAGACTCACGTGAAGAAAGACAATACATCACGCTGTGAACTGCAGTCAGGAATATGGACAGATGCCTTGGCACAGGACAGCTCATTTGCACCAGCATGGAACCTTATCAGGGTAACAGCTCCACTGGCTCCATCAGGAAAACAACAAGCACAGAGATGGCCCAGTGAAGTGCATCCTCCTGATGAGAGATGAGCACAGCTGGGGCCAGGCTCTGCCATGTGCAGGCTGCTGCGCTGTCAGCATCCCGCTGCAGCTGGAGAGCCCGCTGTGCTGCTGGAGCATCACCAGCCCAGCAGTCAGCAGGCTCAGCTTTCAGGCTGAAAGCACAGAAACGCAGCAGCCTCGTCACAGAGCATCGCTGCTAAAACAGGATGGCAGCACAAAAGAAAGCTCCCCAGGTCCCTACCAGACACCAGGAGAACGCACAGAGCGGCAGGCACAGCAGGATGCTTGTGCTTCTGGCTCTTCAGCCACTAACAGATCCCAGTGACCAAGGAAGAAGGCAGGCTCTGGTTGGACCCAGGTGGAGCTTGGCTTTCCAATGGAAACGGAACGACCGAAGCAAGCACTGTCCTTTGGGAAACATGCAGCTTCTCTGACACAACTCTCCAGGAAGAGCAGAAGCAGGAGCTCCCAAGGAAAGCCTCATAAGGTCACAGAGAGGGGAAAAGGAAAATTCTCATATAGGCTACACCAAAACAATGGATGGGGAGAGCTGGAGACAACAAGAATGCCATTCATTGTAATTAAGGTCCTTACAGTGCATTTCTGTCCAGCACAGCACTTAAACATATATGTCCACGTAGGCAAGAATTTAAATCTCAGTGCTTTGATAAACTGGGCCTGCAGTGCAGAAGCAGGACTTTGAGGGAACGTGACCTGCTTAACTTTAAGAGCAGAATGGTCTTACATGGCTGCAAACGTGAAACAAGGTTCTTAACAAAAGCTACAAATCCCTCATGTATACAGAGATCACAGTAATCCTACTTTCATTTAATTTGCTTCACCTACTGCTGCAGAAAGAATGGGTCTCAGTGGCTCAGGGGAACAGCGGTAGATACAGAGCATCTCAGCAGATTTGCTTCTTTGAACCCAGCTGAGGTTAATGGCGAGCAGAAGGCGTTAACGGGTCCCAGAAGATGCACGTCTGTGCAAAGCTATGAGCCAACTCAATGGGCAGCAGGACCTTTCCCTGGTGGGTTCTGAGCTGTACAAAAACCCAGGGCACTGCTTTGCTGAAATGAGAGCAAACATCACGGTAGGATGAGGTGACCCAGCAGCTCCTCTCCCAACTCGTCTGGCAGAGGCAACTGGAGCATCCCTCATCATTTCAGGATCACTGTACCAGGGTCCTTCATAAAAGCATCAATTAGAAAAACAAAAGCAAACAAAAATACATGGTAAAACAGCTCGGAAATAAAAACATCCCCTGCGCTTTTTCCAAAATCCATTATGAGCAACTGCATCTCCCCGCAGATAAACAGCCCAACGTTAGCCAGAGAAATAAAACCTGCTTACAGCAGGAGGGTGGAGCACATCGTGAGGCAACAACTGCAGCAGCACTGCATAAAGAGGAATTAAGAATAGAACTGAAACATGAAGAAAGCACACTGCGTTGGGTTTCACTACAAGAATGGGAACCTGCACTACAGTTTGGAGCAGCCTACGAAGCCTCCCTTTGGGATGAAAAAGTCTCAATTCCTTTAACAGAAAATTCTCTAGAATTTCAAATCAAAGAATAATTGGGCAATGAAAGAATCATCCTGGTCATCTTATCCACCCACCTCCTTAATACAGACTGCAAAGCAATTCTTCCTTCCTGTGGGCATCCAGGAGGGATTAACCCATCTCAACTCAGCGCTCAGGGGTGGAGAACCCATCACTGCACTGCTCCAAGGGTTAACTGCTCTCAGTGTTAAAATCTACTATTTTTAAAAGGCAAACTATGCTTTTAGCACTGCTAACCTGAAACACACTGTTCTGCAAATTACCCTTCACAAGAAGATGGCACTGTAGGGTACTGCAAAGGTGGGCAGGAAAAGAATACAAAGAGAAAGAGAGAAAGAAAGAAAATAACAGCCAATTGACAATTTAATTTAGAGCTAAATGGAAACCTTACCAAGTGATATGAAGTGACACAGCTCTGTTCAGAACACTGCTGGGAAAACATCAACAGCACTTTGCATTTCTGCAGACAAAACCCAAACGCTCACAGCAGACAGCACACACCAAAGGTTTGCTCCTCTGCTGCAAACTGCAACCTGTGCTTTGTGCAAAGAGGAGTCCAGGTTATGCAGCAGGTATCACACACTGAGAGAGGATCAGCAGAACAGCTAAGGAAGTAGATTCTATATTGCTACTGAAGGATCAGATGTTTGGAAAGCCTGGAAAAGTGCACAGCTTCCCAATGCCTTTGGAGATGGCTGCGCTGGCACAGCACTTCTGTGTGAAGGATGGGACTGTGGGCTACAGGATGGTCAGAGAGCCTCAGAAAGCTGTGAAAATGGCTTGAAACAGCACAGCCCAAGCTATGGCCTTCCATTTAAACACACACACACACATTTATCCCCCCGCCTCCACGGAGCCCCAAAGCAACACCAACCAAACACCCTTAGGTTCACTACAGAGACCTTCACCCCAGGTTTGCTCCACACCTCACCATCATAATCCACACTGTTTTCTTTCTCTGTGTTTTACATAACTTTGAAACACTTGAAGGGTCCACAGGGGGAGAGCTGAGAGACAAAGAGCAGCAGGGATGGCAGCTCTTCCTCTCCTTAGTGAGGAAACAGATTATGGTCGCATAAAATGTTTTGTAGTAATGCTTTCCACTGCAATATTTCACATAACATTCAGAAAATGAGTTTTGCCCTGCTATACACGAGGAGGTTCAAACAGCAATTGCAGCCACTATTTGGAAGCTATGCTGCTATCACAACGCCCAGCTCCTGACTGCATCAGTCCTGACTTCTATCATCATTCTCACTGCAACATCTGAACAACCCACAGCTCTTCCAATAGCTGAAATTATGGGCTGGTTCCCCATTTGTAAACTTTATAACCTCCTCAGCCACACATAACTGAAAACTTCAGCTTGAATATTACATCCCTTGCAAGTTCCTATCATCAGAGCAGGAACTTCATCTGAGCAGCGCAACCATTTCCCAGGGGCAACATTTATCCACATGACACCTCCTACGCCCATTTTGCTGTCCCTCACGACTTCAAGAAAACCAAACGTGGCTCAGTAAGAAAGCAATGACTTGAGTTGCCCTGGGGTATGAGAACTGCCTGAGCCCCAGCAGACAGAACAGCTCTGTAATTTTAGAAAGGCAGGGACTACAAACCTGATTTGAGCACTAGAACACGTGCAGAACAGGGAAAAAGAGAGAAAGAAGGAAAGGTGTTCAGTAAGCACACAGCATCGACCCAGAGAACCACAGGAAGCAGAGCCCACCTATGGATGGATGAAGCACTACGGATGTGGTGCCAGAAGTTCTCAGACCACAGTGATTTGAGTATCTCAGATCATCGATCCAAACCCACACAGCAGGGACTCCTTGCTTAGTAAGGGGTGGAAAGGACCTGCATCAAGGAGTCCTGCAAGGTTCTTCCAGTGACCCACATACTCACCCTGAGCAGTTAAGGGATGCAATGAGGATGAAGAGGGAGGTGCTGTTATCACAGAGGCACAGAGTCACAAATTAAGAATTCGTCACAATAAGCCAACGCATTACTTTAATGGTTTGTGTTGCTTTGTCATCACAGCCCCAGGAAATGAGCTCTCCACAATAAATTGTCTGCTCACAAATCACTTGCTCAGGACAGCAGGATGCACCGTGGCATGCTGTTCAATCTTCTGCATTTGTCATGCGTTTGCAGGCAGTATCAGAAGCACTGAATTGTTTGCATATCCCAACCAGCAGCACATAAATCAGGTTACCTTATTTTCCTGCCTGATACCCAATACACTTAATGGTCTCCCAACATTACAGAGAGTTGTCACTAATTCCACTACAGATTTCATGCCAGGATACACATTTTGTCGTGCCACCTCTTCTGATTCATGAACACCAGTGTGACACTCTCTAGAATAAGTAAATTCGAAGGCAGGGGAGCAAAGGTGTAAGAAAGCAATGGAATACTTTCCCCACGACCTGCATGTTGCCACATTGATTCACTGACATCCAGTATTCTGAGGGTCACAGAGAACAGAATGCAATGACTGTTTCTTAACTAAAAAATGTATGCCTTTATGCTGCTGATTGTTGGCAATTGCAGTTTGATTTGATGCCCTCTTTCAGTTTCTATGTACAGAACAAAGACAATCCTGCTTTGCTGGGAAGCCTGTCCTATTGCTACCATGAGAACATCACCTCACCCCCGGTATGAACAACAGGTTTGCTCTCACCACAAACTATCAGCAGGAACCTCAGCCAAATCACCAGCTGTTTTTATGAACTCATCTCCTGGGAAAGCAGTAAAACCTTCTGAAGCCAAGCACAGCAACGCCCTGACACCTCCCACCTCTAAGACACCCCAGGAAATTCCACTTTCCTCATCAGCATCTCTAGCTGCTTTGCTTCATGAGAATACCACGAAGGAAGAAAGGCATCTGGAAAAGTAAAAGCCCCAATGTAACTGCTTCCCTTCCCCAAACAGACGTACAGAAATACTCAGAGGTCCAACCACAGTTTGCAAAGAAAGGCGCTCACTTGAAAACTGATGCCCACAACTGCCCAGAGTGGGGATGCTGAGCCCCTGCAGCCCCCAAAGAACCCAGATCCACCTCTGCAGCAATACATTCCATCCCCCCATTGGCTGTATGATACCTTTGGCACGGATCATGTTCTTCCATGCTACAAATGAGCGTTTTACACTGCATTTCTAATCCTGGTGCATTTCCATGCATAGTGAACACACTTCTAAAAATTCACATTTCTGCTCACTACCCTTCTTCTCCCCACGTTTCTGTCCTTTTGTCTCTTGCTCAGTTGAATTTTCATTCCCTATGTTTTTTGGTTAGATTCAGTCTCACTCCATGAGAGCACAGCATTTGTTCAAAGTAACGCAATCCAGCAGAGCCACGTAAGTAGAGATGAAACACAAAGAGTTTGCTTGTTATCAGTCACAGAAAATGCAGATATTTTTGTGAGTTTTGGTAAAGCTCAAACAAAACGTGAAGGTTCAGTCACTACAGTAATGCAGACTGCCCAGTGTAACTTCAAAGGATGTGAGCCCATTAAAACCCAATGGGCGCTGTGCACGTAACACCCATTTGCATCTGGAAATGTTACCCTTGGTCACTACTGAGAGCATAATATCCTACTTCTGCTGAGAACTCGTGCAACAAATTAAAAATTGAGGTCCAGCAGCAGGGAGCCTGAATATCATCAGACATAACGAAAGAAAATTAAACGGCCAGAAATAGAATTTAATTCAATAGATTTTAAATTTCGCTGTCGACGCCCCATCTCGGCTACAAGAAGTGCTTCTTTCTCTCCAGAACCGAGCTGCAAATGCTGGGAGGGCAGTGGGTGCACAGGGCTGTGCCTGTGGGTGCTGCCCCCAATCCCTGCCCTGCTGGGAGCACTGAGCCACGACTGCCTGCAGCTCTGCCATCCCAGCACGGCTCACAGACAGCACCAACATCACCGCCTCACCACGCACTGAAAGCATCTCAGAGCCGCCTCCTCTCACTGACTTACAAACACAGACAGGTTTCTGAGCAGACCACTGGCTACTCTTTTGGCAGGTAATTGTTTTCTGGCCCTTCAGCTCAAAGGCAGGCTGGCACTCAAACTTCAAACTGTCCCCGTGGCGAAATGTGGATCCTTCTCTTCTGCCGTAGGCCGGAATGCCGGGATCCCCGCAGCTCCCCTGGTCGATCTCTGAAAGAAAGGACAACAGAAGCAGTGAGGGGATGGCTGTGACCCCAAGCAGCGCTGTGTGTCCACCCACGTGTGCCTGGCACGGCCATTGTGAGGCCCCTAACGAACACAGCCACAGCAACCTGACTGCCAGGACTCGTGTTAAACCACACGTACCATGGGCAGACCCTGCAGCCTTCGGCCATGAGCACAAAGGCACGCAGTGCTGCAGCATCGCTGTTTGCTCCCTCCAGCCCCACCACCTCCCATCCCATTTCCACGTGTGGTCCCGAGCTGACAGCTGATGCCTTCCTGCGTGCTCACTGCTCATCCTTCTCTGTGTGCATAGTGGGACTTCATGTAAGCACGCGCACAACTCGCTGTTATCTGCTGCTCCATATGATTTCATTTCAAAAGGGCCCCCTGCTCCGCATCACCAACACCGACAGCTCCTCGTTGCTTCGCAGTCATCTCACTGCTCAGCATTATTCATCTGCCTCACATTCATCTCTCCTTGCAGCCTCCCCTGCTTTCTGTCCCCATCATCTATGATCAGCCTCGCTGTCTTCTCTCCCCGTTTTCAATTTCTTACACCAAATTGGAAACTTCTTTTATGACATTTTCTTTACAGAAGAAAATCGCATAATCCCAGATTTGCATGACTCCATCTAATATTCCAATTTGGTTTGAATAACAACAACGACCTCATTATTATGCTGACTTGAGGCAACTTAGATACAGGTGTATTATGAATAGAAGTCACGACGAGGCACCTCGCTTCTGCTACCGCTGCGTGCATCCTGAACTAGAAGTCACTGCCAGGTAATGAAGCATCCCCAAAATAATTTAACATAAATTAATATTAATAGAAAAGTTGGTGTGAAGTGGGATTCTTCTTTCGCCTGTCACTGGAAACAGTTTGCTGGGATTTGTGCATCCTCCTGCGGGCTCTGAATATCTGAACGCTGCAGGTCTGCACTGCGCATGAGGGATAAAAGGTACAGCAGTTCAGATGGTAAAGTAGCACTGAACTACTGAACTGTACACTACTCCACAAAATAAAAAAGCAGAAGAAAGTGTAAATCGTGGGAAGAAAGCAGAGCTTCAAAAGTCACGGAATGGTAACAAGATTGAAGGGCGGAATGCATATTTAAACATGCACTGCCGTGACCTGAAACAGACGCAGGAAGATGATAACTTCTTCTGCCAGAACTCAACAGCCCTTAGAAATGAATTCTCGTTGTGCCATTCCTTCTCACCCCTCGCAGCGCTGAGAGGCGGCAGCAGTGGGACCCTGCAGGCTCCTTCCCCCCATGGGACCCTGCTGCTGGGGATGCACCACCCCTGTGCTCCTGGCTGCACAGAGCCCTGAGCCACAAAGCCTGCAGAGCTCTGCTACTGCATTCCCAAGGGTGAGGGGTCATCCCAGACCTGAGTTCAGACCCAAACTCCTACTCTGCAGCGGCTATAGGAACTGCAGTGAGAGGCTGTGCAGAGATGTGCTGTGCTATGAAGCTCCAGCCACCACAGAGGGCAACAAGCAGAGCTCCAAGTGTCCAGCATACTCAGTGCCTTTGTAAGATCAGGACATGCTCTGGCTAGCAGGTAATCAGAAAAAAAATGTAGCCAAGCAGAGAAAGAAAATAACTCCCTTTTGAGCCTCTGATGAGAAAGAATAAAGGTAACAGGGGTGCTCTCGAGGTGCTGATTGAATGGGTGCTGCTCTGCAAACCCATCTGAGCAACTACAGAGAGAGAAAGCACCAATATAAGAATGGCAGAGACACAAAGAATCACATTAACGTGTTTCACCACGTGTGTGATCTCACTGTCAGCAGCATGCAAACAGAGCCAGCCCAGTTCCTTACTCACAGAGGTCTGGAAACGGCATCTCTGCTCTGAGCAAATTCCCCGCTTCCTACATTTCTTTTCATACATCATAAAATTCATGAGATATTTGGCAGAGCTGAAATTCCAAAAATGAGTGATTCAGAAATATCAAAACACGTTACTTTGGTAAGATTGAAATGTTTCACCTGAAGAATGTTTAAGTACAGTCGTTTCCCCACTAGAATAATAGAAGTCAAAACCAAACAAGAACATCCAAATCAAGTGTTTTGACACTGTTTAAAAGAAACAAGTTGAAATGAATCTTTCAAAATCCTCTCTCAAATATTACATTGTGCGGATGGCTTTTTGACAAAACAGTCGTTTCCATCAGAAATTGGTTCAGCAAGAATTTCCCAGCTGCTCTCTGGGCTGTGTGTGCTGGGGGTGGGCGCTTTGCTCAGCACTGAGCAGCCCACAGCGGTGGGGGACCCTGAGTGGCAACCTCAGCAGTGTGGGCAATGCTGTCCCACAGCCAACGCTCCATTTGGCAGCACTGGACACACTGCAGAACTCCACATCTCATCGTTTCTAAGGGGGCTCAGCATCTCTGCTCCTTCCTGACTCAGCTCTGCATGAACTGGAGCATCTCGGAGATGCAGCACTAGCAAAAACACATCAAAGAATCATATCACAGAATGGCCTGGTTGAATAGGACCACAATGATCATCTCATTCCAACCCTCTGCTGTGTGCAGGTCACCAACCAGCAGACCAGGCTGCCCAGAGCCACATCCAGCCTGGCCTTGAGTGCCTCCAGGGATGGGGCATCCACAGCCTGCTTGGGCAGCCTGTTCCAGTGTGTTACCACAATCCATATAATGTGGGATTTGTGAGCACTCAGAAGACATACCTGAGGAAATCATACAAATATTAGCTCTGGTCTGAAAAACCCTTAAGAGTATACTTAGTCTTATACACACAGTTTTGCATCTATATTAACTTTGCTTAAACTAATGAAAGCTAATAGTGTTAGGAACCTATCTTTAATGAGCCGGGAGCAGGGAGTTTCTCTTGTCTAGCTCTTTGAGTTGATTCCAGCCACGAGGAAAAAAGGCTCTAATGAGGAAACAGGACAAGAAGGAGAAGATAAAGCAGAAAGGAAAGCACCTTTCTTCTTACTGCATTTCTGTCACATCCCTCCCATCCAAGCTGCTGTTGAAGGGGAAATGCAGAGATGGACCCTCCAGGCTCATTAAACCCCACAGTGCGATGTCAGATCCATCCACTGAACTCAGGTGAAACTCAAGTCCAAGGGACGTGACCTGGGGAGCAGCTCAGGCCAATGCACTATCAGCTAAAAGCCCTCACATCAGCCAGCTCAGCAGTGTTTTATGGCAGGAGTCGATATATTGAATGGAAACACGCAGTGGGAAACCAGCGCTGCTTCCTGAGTTCACCACGAGCCTAAAGCAAGGCAATGCAGAACCTAAGAACAGATACACAGAGGTGTGAAACACCTGCAGCCACCCAGCAGCAAGGTACAATTGTGTGTGAGGACAGAGGAAAGGACACGTGCATGCCAACACCTTTGTAAGCAGCTTGTCTGCTAGCATCTACCCAGAGTTCTGTATTTACATCTAATGCATATGCACAAAGAAACGTGGCAACCCAGCAAAGCTCACCGACCCAACGCCTCGGGCAGCACCAATTTGATTAAGACCAGAAAGGTCAGGAGAGGAGATCTTCAGGCTGCAGCTCCTAAGCCTCTTAGCAGCACAGCTCTCTGTCTGAGCTGCAAAGCTGTCCTCTCCACAGCCAAGCACTTTGTCAGCATCCCAGCAATAATAAATACTGTTTAATCATCCCCTGCCTGCAGCACGCTGCTGCCTCAGAACACAGACCTCAGCCAGCTCTACCCACACTAACCCAGTGCCAGCTGAACCCCAAACCGTATTCGTGCTTCTGAGGGCCTGTAAATGAAGTTCTAATTTGAGATTAGTGCCACCTTATGTTAAAAAACATAGAAATAATTTAAATATATGATTACATTAACAGCTGCTTTTTCCTGCTTTTGCACGTTTTAATATTTTTCTGACAGTGAATTCTGGATTGCTGATTTTATTGGACACTACTGCTTGTAATAACCTCAAGCTCACCAGGAACAAATGCATCGCACCCCACACACACCTCCAGCTTCACCAATGGGGAAAATAATGGCAAAAGGATAAGGCCTGGGATTTTCAGAAGTACATTTATCTGTATGGGAGTCTGAACCTTGCCCAATGAACCCCACATTTCTCACCAAGTTTGGAACACGTTACCTGGAGGAACGACTTAAAGAAAGCTATAGGAGGGGGATGGCCTGGGAGCTCCCAGAGAACTGTGCCAATGGCTGTGGAACAGCAGCCTGCCCCAGGGGGAAGGTATTCTCTGAAGCTGTCTTAGATTAAAGGGAGAAGAGCTGGGACCCCACGAGGCTGCAAGCTCTCTCACATGCCAAGCACTAAATTGCAGCACCAATCAGCCTGCTACAGTTAGGAGAAGGGTAAGAATTTTGCAGCAAAGTAGAGCTTAGTCCAGATTTCCTCCGACAAGCTCTGCAAGTCCAAAAACATTGTTCACTATTATGAGAGAATGTCTGTTTAAAAGGATAAGCATGGCTGCGGTTGAGACATAGGAGATTTAGAAGTAATCTTCATGAGCATTAATGAGCCAGATCCTCAGCTGGTAAAGACTGACACAGCTTAATTGAAAATCAATGCTGTCACACCGATTTGCACCAGCTGAACATGTGTTCCAAAAGAATCCAATCTTGCAGTGCAGATTTGGAAAAGAACAGAACCCAGACATCTCATGGTTTGTATGACTCTTCCTTTACCCACAGATGAAGCAAAATTCCCAGGTAGGTTCCCCCTCTCCCAGATCTCCACATTAGAAATCTGATGGCACATCGCCCTCCTGAGCACGTCCTTTCCAGCAGGTCCTAAAATCCATGCACCAATAAGTCTCCTAGGTGTAACCATTTCAGCCTTAGCAACTGGCTTTATGATTGCATTATACCTAAAAGGTACACTAAAACTTGCATGTTTTAGGATGCATGGCTATTTACTCTACAAGCAATGCTCTGCTTTTCTAGGAGGCAGATTTTGGTCCTGACTTTATATTGCTCCATTAGCTGTAATTTTCCTCTCGCAGTTAGGAAGAAGTGTGCCTATAAAACTGGTACTGAAAGTTGTTAGTAAGTTAGGTATAATTTCATAATGTATTTGGCAAGTGCTAATTGCCTCTTACTTAAATGGATCTTGCTTTGCAACTCAAAGCACTTGCAAAAATGAAAAGAATTTTATGGAGTCAGCTGATCTGAGGTCAACTGAACCTCAGGACAGGGCCAGGCACACAACTGTATTTTTGTTCATGCAGAAATCCATTTTGCAAGGTCACAGATCTGCTATACAATGACTGCAAAGATGCCCAGGAAAAGAGAAAGGATTTGAAGAGCAGGCAGCAGCTCCTAATACAGCAATCTACAGATGAAGCCACCCATAACATCTCAGCAAGCCAGAGTGGGGAAAAGTCAACTTCCTTATAGACCCACAGCTCATAGAAGAACAGCATAAACCAAGGCCCCGTATCTTTACACGACTAGAAGAATATGCCCACATTGCCCTCGGGATGAGACTGACAAATGAGATCAGATCTGAAAGCAAAGCTGGGGAGTGCCTTCACCCCTCCACAGCAGGCAGGTGGAGGTGCAGCAGCCGAAAATCAGTCACTGACAAACGTGGCAGAAATCGACATCACAGTGACTGCAGAAAGCGTGCTTTCAGGCTGTACCACCACAGCCACTAAGACTGAAATAGCACCATTACGATGCTCCCTGGACAACCAGGCTGGATTTGCCTTTTTTTTTTTTCCTTCCTCATTTCCACTGTCTTTTATCTATGTCTCTAATGACTTTCTGCTGCCCTGGTCTTGCAATCCTGTAAATAGTGGAGCACTGTGACCCAGTCCCCCTCTCAGGCACTGCTCAGCCTGCTGGTCATGCTGGCATTTGGTCTGACCAGGTTTTCTAGTAGGTCAGGTCCCTTCAGGCTCCTAACTGATGCTGCTTTAGCATCAATCAGCAGCACTAGGGGGGTCAGCTCCTGGCCCAGCACAATGTGACACTTCCCTGAAACACAGTAAGTCCAAGGGAAACATTTTAAATATGGATGAATACTAATGTGCACTGAGGGCCCTTGAGAGAAACAGTTTGATTTAAGCCTCAGTGCTGCTATCAGCTGTTGCAACTCAGACCTTTCATCATCAGCCCCCATGTCTAGATAAAGATTGTACGCCTGCTTTTAGGCATCAGAGCTGAGTAAGCCATCCCTGATATCAGCAGGTTTGGGACAAAACTGAAAACGCTTTGAAAAAGAATTCAAGACAACAACAAAACCAAAAAGAAGATGCAAGTGTTCCCATGCTGGAGGCTGCATCGTGGCAACAAGCTTATCATAGATAACAAGCATCCCCTGGTGGGTGTGAGCCCATCAGACAGAAGTTCTTCGGACCCATCAGAGGAAGCCGATGCTCCGCCGTGCTCACACACTGTGAGACCACAAAAGATGGGAATTTGTGCAAAACCCAGCAGCATCTCTGAACAGAGACCCAGGCAAAGCTTCAGCTAGAAGCACTGTTCCCTTACATCAGTTAGAATTAAGGAGTACTTTTTACTTTCTCTAACTTTGCAGATACCTATAACAGAAATGATAGAAGCTTATGGCAGAGTTCAGCATTCCCATCCTAATTCATCTGAAGAGTTTCTTTATAAAAGTCCCAGAATTAATTCTCCTTCCATCTGTAATACTCCAGATTAGCAGCTCAGACCACTGATAACTCCATCTCATATTCTTGCACAGTCTGTTGCAGATGTCATCACTCAGCTGAAGCTCACCAACTCATCCAAAAAAGCAGATGAGAGGGCAATGAAACATTAACCATCCAGTCTGCTCTCATGGAAATCACAGAAGCTGTTCTTATTGGAGCAAAGCTTCAATTTTAAGGCAAATTCTGAAGAGCTTCAGTACGTGGAGAAGCTCCTTTCTCACCAGCAGCTGAACCCATCTCATCTCCTTTTAGAAACAGTTATATTCTGAGAGACACCTGAGTTACCTTCGTACGTTGCTTTGAATCCCAGCAGGTTACTGACACTGTCTGTCTGGAAGAGGAGCCACATCTGGTGCTGTGTGCTGACAATGAGGTCGGGGACTGTGGTGCCTGTCAAGCTGTACAAACAAATGAAACACATCAGCAGTCTGTATGCATCCTGCACCTCAGTTTTCTCACCAAAATACAGGTCACTTACACCTCTGTGGGACAGCATACAACCAGGACAATGCCTCTACAGTAAGAACAGCCCCCAAGACAGAACACTGCCCCAAATCCTGAGAGATTTTCAAGGCAGATGATGCTCTCAGTGGGTTTCTGCGTTCCACATACAGCAATGAGTCCTTTAGCAGAGTTGAGGGCCTGCAAGTTATTATCACCACTGCTTTAGTAACTACAGTTTAGTACCACCATTACAATATATTTATCCAGCATCAACAGTAATCATTTCCTTTCTCACTGAAGCAAAACATAAGCAAAGAAAATTCCCACAAACCATAGTGGTGACTGACTCCTCTTAAGACCTTTTAGAGATATTTTCTGGCATTCCCAAGTTAATTTCAGCACGTTCTCTGCTGCGTCTCTTTCCCAACAGAGAAATTTCCACCAGGATCTCAGAAAAGCTCTGCAAGACAAAGCACGAGCCTCCAATCTGCTGAACATCCTATGAACCCCTGGAAAAACACAACTAATCCCAGCAGCGTGGGTTGATCAGGGCAGAGCCCACCCCACAAGGACGCTGCTCTGAGAGTGATGAGATTAAGAAAAATGCCACCAATAAAAGCTGCATTAATGAGGCATGTTTGGCTCGCTCAGCCTTTGGGATTAATCACCTCGTTGTGGTTCAACACAGCTTCAGAGCTTTATCCTCCACCCACACAGCACCCGTGCAGGCAGTTCCATGCACAAATGCCCACTTTGAGCACAGCTCCTTCTCTCTGCTTCTGAAAGCAGAGTCCCGGTGCGTGGGAAGGGATCGTTACTCCAGCAATACGAGTGCTGTCTGTCCTCGTGGCAGTGCTTAATGCTATTATACTATTTCTGCTAAGGTACCACCTGAGATCAATTTGTAAGTCACCGTAAGCGTAACTATTGCAGGTGGATAGGTGGTTTCTTCTGTAGTGTTTGCTTAAACCTAAACACATACATATGTATAGATACAGCCTCTGCCTGGCATCGTTCTCAAGTATGACAGCAGCACCTGAAAGACTTGATAAAATGGAACCCCAAGCTCTCAAAGCAGAATTACTGCAACCCAGAGCTGCAAGGGAACGAACCCAGCAGCTGTGTGTTGATAGCATCTCGTGAATAAACGGAACTTGCAACCTCCAGGCACAATTATGGCAATCCTCACTTTCCTGGGTAATTGGAGGCAGTATGGCTCATCTGCCAGTTACAGTTTGCTCAGAGTGATGCAAAACGAGTGCTTGAAGGGTTGTGCTATTTATTCCACCTGCTTGACACCCTTAAACCAGCTGCCTGCTGAGTCCAGGTTTTTTCCCATACCCACACAGGCACCTAGCATCAGAACTGGGACCAACGATGCCGTACAAATGCATTTCACCCCCCATCCCACAGATTTTCTTACCACTCACGTAAGCAATAGGAGCCGCTACAACGCCTGAAACCATCACCTCTGCAACTCTGGCTGTGCATCCTGCAGGGCTTCCCCCTGAAACTGATCCATCTCCCATACCCACATCTGTACCCATCTATTGCTCCGTTACTCCTCAGCGCTCCATCAGGCATTTTATTGATTCTAGTCAGTCACAGGGATTCTGTATCTGCTAGAAAATGAAGAAGTAACCTTTTCTTAATTACTGTTTTTCATCCAGAGAGTTTGATGTGGATGGGAAAAGATGAAAAAGTGCCACTGTTGATTTTTCTCAAGTTATTTAAGCAGCAGACAGACAGGAACAAGGAACATACCAAGAAAAAAAACTTCAGAAAAGGGTTTTTTTTAAACAGTTTTTGCATGCCTTCCCATTCCACTTTAACAAGCTGGATGATTGATCTGGGTGCTTGTTACTTTGGGGAATAAAATCCTCACTGCAAGTCAGAAAGCTCAGCCTAACAATCTGTTATGTTCTCTGAGATGCATTTTACAGGCATGAGAGTGAGACTGAAAACAAATGGTCCTTTATACCTCAGTTTGGGGTAATGTCTGGTGCTATGAAACTTGACTCAAACGTATTTCTTGGTTTCAAAGTGCAGGACTGAGTTCGTCCTCAACAGCAGCAAATAAATGATGAGTAATAAGAACTCTCATATTTAACAGGGTTGGCTTTCTGCATGGGGGTTCCTTCATTGATTTTCAACTTTTTCTCCCAGGTAATGAATAAATAAATTCCCTTTTAGGATTAGCATCAGCAATTTAATGGGAAGCGTTCCCCAGCAGTGGGAGAAGAGACCACAACACCACTGCAGTCAGTCACAGGGATCCTGCACCTGCATTTGCACAGCTCTGAATCCCTAATACAGAGTGAGGACACATGGAATAACCAAAAGCATGGAATACATGAGGATACATGGAAAGGTGAAATGGAATACGTGGAATAATCAGAACAAAATCCAGTGAAATTTCCATAGACCTCAGGAGACAGAAAGGGGAGGGAGTGAGAAACCATTTCAGCAAGTTCTTACAAATGATTCCCTCAGCTGTAATTTGCACATTTGGACCAATCAGCTGTGAAACGTTCTGTGACACTTTAATTACAAACACTTTTGCCATAATCAGACTTTACATTTCTACACATGGCAGGTTGGAGTTTGCGATTTCAGTATCACTGCTGTTCACGTCCTGAAAAGTGCAGCAAAATGAAGCTCAGAGAAATGGAGACTATGAGAAGACAGCAGACATTAAGGGGGGTGAAGGCAGAGTGGATGCAGATTCATAGGGAAAAGACATTGAAGACTTTGACACCCCTGGCTCATGTCTTTACTCAGTGGAGGCAACAGCACGTGGGCAGGACAAGAAGCCACGCTTTCAGATGTGCTCAAGACCTGATTGCATTGGCACTGTCCTGCACACCCCACGATTTGCACTGCTTTCAGCCTCTCCCTGCATATCAGCATTCACACAATTGCACGCTGGGTGCAAACTGCTGTGACTCAAAGGTACTGCACTCACAGCCACTCTGCACTCTTAAAAATGGCTGCTCGAGAAAGGCAGCACAGGAGAGAGGTCCAAAGTTTTCAGCTTCTGCTTGATTTGCATTTCCTTTGGTATCCAAATTTTAATCCTGTTCTCCCAGCTCCCTGGAAAGCCTCAGCTTCTCCCTATGGGGTCCTGACAAAGGGAATTCAGGAGAGGAGAAGCAAAGAGGTAAAAGCCTTTCTGTCAGCTGAAGCCTAAGAGAATGTGATGAGAAAAGAAAATGCCACGGACAGTCAGCTCCACCAAAAATGAAAACCAGCTTATAAAATGTGCAGTGAGGAACAGCAAGCAGATCAGGCTCCTTCATCCAACCACATCTGCTCAATCTCAGCACTCAGACACGTTTAGGACGTGGTACTTACACATAAAGCACAGACTTCTGGTCTCCCACTTGTCCTCCATCACCAACTGTCAGAGTGTCATATCCTCTTTCTAGTTCAAACTCTTCAAAGGTCAGTTTGATAACCTGGCAAAGATGCAGTGTGTTAATAAGGACCAACAGCCGAGGCAGCCAGCAGATCCTCCCACCTTGTTCATTCTGCTGCTCTATTGAGGAGCGCTTTATAAGATCATTACTATCTTCAGGACATCACCTATTAGGTTAGGATTAGGTGATCACCTATTATCACTTTTTAGAGCCCTGTGGCGCTTTTTTCAGCTGCTCTCACTGAAGTTACCTACCAGGTTTTCCTGCTTTACCTACTGATATTCTAGATGACCCCTTCATTCCCACAGTAGAAAAAAAAGAAGTGTTTGCTCCTGTTCTGTCAGCACCATCCATGCAACACGTTGTGACCACTGCCTTCTGCCCTGTAAGCTGCCATGCACTGCCTGCCCACAGCTGTGCATCCCTCCCCAGCTCAGTCTCAGCCTTCCCCCCCAACAAAAGGCAGGATTCATGGAGCTCTGCAGGCACCATCTGGGAGCAGAGGTCCCACTACGTCAAGTTCCAAGTCTCTCCTGAAACCTTTTATTTGCAAATAACTGAAAATTACATTTGGAGACTGGGGAGAAAGGCCTTAAATCCATCCTTGAAGAAAGTGAACAAAAAGAAAAGGCAGAGAGCTTCATTTACAGAACTGCTTTACAATTTACATCTGTGGACAACACCAGCTGACCTTAGCAGGAGCTGCCTCTGAAAGCACAGACCCAGGAAAGCACAGAGACCTGAATGCACTCATCTCTTCGCCCACAAACAAACTGCATTTCCCAACTCTCACCAGCTTCCAGGACCAAATTCAGCTTCACACCACCTTTTGGTACCTAACACATGAAGTTACCAAAGCAGCACTGAGGACCTTCAGCCCAGTGCACACACAGTGCCTGCTGCCTGGGGAGAGGAAACTGCAGCTGCCACCACAATTCCACCCCAATCAGACCCCAAGGCAACCATCACCTGGGCTCTGTTAAACACCAGCACGTCTCTCTGCTCTCTCCAAGGCCTGCAGGTACTCTCTAGGATGATGACAGCATTTTTCTGTTGCGAGCTCCTCAATTTCAACCACTTCTATTAATTTATCAGATGCCAAACAGCTTCAGGGTTCTTAAAAAATAATGGGTGCGTGCAGAGTTCAAACTGAACTGCCAGGTGCTGCCTCCCTCTATATAGAAATGCAATTACCCTCTATATAGAAATGCAATTACTATTATTTAAACGAAAAGCAAATGTGGTATTTGTCTGAAGCACATTACCCAAAAGTAGCAGGATCTTGGAACAGGAGGCTTTGTGGTCCTCCACAGAAGTTTGGAACCATTAATTTTAGTCAGTAGTATCAAAATATTAACGTGTGCAGATTATTATTAAGCCATGTAACGATGGAATAATGTAATTAATGCAAAGAACACAGGGCTGTAAAACAGCACACATCATTAGTTAAACCACTCGTTCAAGTAAACCGCATTCTAGGGAGTCTGACCCTAATTAAATAACTAATTATATTCCAGTATATTGAAGACTAACCTTGTGGCTCCGGAGCAGGACGCTGAATATAATACTTATTTATCCATTTTCCTTTCCTATTTGGGCTATAGGCTGGAAATTACTTAATGATTCATTAAACAACAAGAGACCTACCAGCACATACAAACACACGGATGACACAAAACCTCAATTTTAAGCTAGTGAAGTGACAGGAAGCAATTAGCAAAGTTGAGAAAACAGGCTTCAAATGACACCTGATTCTCAGGCTTCCCATACTGCAAAGTGATTTGAAATGCAGTCACATCCATAGGAAAAAAAAAATCCCACAGTCGCTCTCTCCATGGAGCACAGCACCTCTTGCAGTTATATTCAAATGCTTTACAAGCTCACATTACTCATTCTCCCCCCGTCCTCCCCCGTCTCCAGCATCCATCCTCATCGTGATGAATCATCCCCTGGAGGGACCCATCTCTCTCCAGTGATGACACAGGAGCTTGGACAGAGCTTTATTTGGCAAGCTGGGCTCCAGGTGAGAACAACCCCAGGAGAAATACCAACCAGTGACATTTGTTATGTCAAGAAGGTTCAGAAATAGTTTTGATGCAAATGCGCCAATTATCATATGCATTTCTCAGTTCCCCAGTGATTTATTTTTCCAGTGTGGTTGAAAATAATTCCCACGGCACCAAAGACTGGGGGGGAAAAAAAAATCTGTCAGCCCTCAATACTCCCCCAAATAGCTTTTCTATGTCATCCCCTGTATAGGAAATAATTCCGAGTTGTCAGCTGAAGAGCACTGCGCCCCTAATGCTGTTTATGTGGGTTTTTGAGCAAAGTTGGAGGGGATTATGTAGCTCAGAGAATCTGGCTCACAGTTCTTTTCCAAATATAGAACAGATGACTTGCAAATGAGTTCTAAATTCAGCTCAGTGGTTTTCCCATCGCTCGTATTAAAAGCTCCATAGAACAGGACCCGATCCAAAGACCACTCAAGTCAATGAAAAGATTACCACTGACTTCAGCAGGCTTCAGCTCTGGCCCAGAATGCTTTAATCTTCAAAGTACTTTATGGGCATTTTAATTAATTCATCTTCCACTCCTCCCTCACCCATGCTGGGGGCCCTACAGTGATGATATCATCCCCTTTGCACAAAAGCAACGTGAGTCAGGGAGGTGAGCTCGCCCATCTAGCAACATGCTTCTAACATGGGCCTTAAAGTCAGAGTTCGACACGTCCAGGAACGTCCAACAAACAGCACTAGTTGATTTGTAAGGCACGAATAGCAGGGACTGACCAGGCATTAGAACACAGCATTACGTGGAGCTGTGCACACCTTGCAGCGTGTGGCCATAGCTGCCCCCAAGGCCAGCACCAGGGATTGCTTTTGGATGAAAGGAGCCTCTGTGCCGCTGAACCGACTTGGCATTTTGCACATTGACCCATGAGACCCGTGGTCCTCTCTGCACAGCTTTGGTATCTGGAGCCTTGATGAACTCTTTACACACTTTCACAGCAATGGATTCCATGCTGCTGTCTCCCATTTACTCCTGCGCCTTGCCTGGGCTCACACAGCCACAAAGAGGAGAGCTGTCAGGCTGCAGTTTTCTACAGCTCCAAGTAATGTGAGCATGCAGAGCACCGTGCAATGAACACGCATGCACAGCAGTGCCTTTCCCAAAACAGTCAGTGCATTTCTCCCAGCCTTCGCTTCAAAGAGACTGAGATGTTCCCTACCTGTAAATCGCGCTTCCAGGATGAAACGCTCAACAAACAAATTCTCTCAGAAACCCTTCATAAGCTGATGTTGCTAATTAACTATTTATCACTTCAAACAAAAGGAAACCAGCCGTCTTTTCACAGACAGGTAACACAAACTGCTGATTTATCAATCTATCCTTCTTATTTCTGTTGGGTTACACCTCCATACAGGGCATGCTGTAGCATGGAGCAGAAGTTCCAGTCAACCTCTGCTGAGTTATTACGTACTGAAAGGAATGGATTTTGACAATTTCAGCTCACTTTGTGATGTACAAAAGCTAAGGAACAGATTTGGTTTTGCTCCCAACAGCTTATGACCAAACAGCTTTAAAAGCTCCTAAAGAATCTAACCAGGGGAAGAGGAGAAACTCAGACTGTAGGAATTAAAAAAAGAAAGTGAGTTTCTGACAAATGAGACAGCATGCCCAGGAAGCTTCCAGAAGGAGAAGTTTGTCCTATGGCACTGCTGAAGAAGCAGAGAAAGTTTGCTGCTACCATCTGGGCTAGGCACGAGGCTGGCAGAAAAGCCAGAAAATGAACAGAACTGAACATTAGATTCCAAAAACTCAACCCTAAAGCAATGTGAAAAAGGGTCAAAAAAAACCTGTCAGAGTGGCCTGTAATCATTTATTGGTGTTCAATTGCCTTTTCCTCCCTCCTAAGCGGTAGAGGCAGCCTGCCCAAAACCCAGGGAATATCCATGGTTAACTCAGCACCATTTCTTTCTAAAGCCAGGATTATTTTATCCAAGAAATTGGGATTTTGTTCATATTTGAAAGACAAAGATGTACAAAAAGAAAGAGATATAATAGATACATCACAGCCTAAAAAGCTGATGTACTCAACAGCCTGTCCATACATAGGCAACACACATCTGAGGGTCAGCAGGACGCAGGCTGAGACACAGCTGACACGTGAGCAGCAATGGCTGCAGTTACACGTGGTCTGCTCTCCAGTTGCACATTACCTTGATAAAGGAGAACCTCCAGGGTCTGATTAACCAGCAGATCACTCCTAATAAATGAGTACTGGAACAATACCCTGATTTCACAATCCAGTTTCCTAGAATTTGGGTCATTACGAGGCTCCTGTGCAGCCAAACCTGCTAATGACAGCCCTTTAACTACAAACTCATTCTGCAATTGGAACATAGGAATACCCCTCATTAGAACTGCAATCCACCAACGATGTTTACTTATTAAAGGCTTCACACTGAGGTCAATGGGGAGAAAGCAGCAGAACTCAGCTGAGCGCCGCAGGTGAGCGCACACAGTGCCACCCCATCCCTGCAGAAAGAAGGCTGCAGTGTGGATGGCTGCCAGCATTCCTACAGACTGGAACAACTTCTTGTGAACGATGAGATCCTGGGACACCATCATGTCTGCGAAATGACTTCCTTGGATCAGCAGCATAAGGCTGAGTGCCAGAATGCAAGGCTGTCTGGAGGCAAGGCCCAAGAAATAATTGACTGGATAAGCACATGAGCTCAGTGCCTTGGAATGCAAGGCTTGCTCCTGAACTAATGAAAATTATGTTAGGAGGAATCCAGGCACGGAGAAGAATGAAAACTGTTTTCTTTCAAGAGCAGAAGTGCTGAATACCTCGGGGTATTTTGAGCTACACAGCAACAGAGTCCTTTTTGTTTTTATTTCCCATACGGATCTGGAGGAGAGGAGCAGGCAGAGTTTGCAAGGAGGGGAGAAGAGATAAGAGGCTCTGAGCCTTGTTTTCCTGTGCCAGTGGAAAATGGAAAAGGCCTCAGCCTTGGATGGATCAGTGACACTGAATTTGAACCCTTCCAAACTGCACAAGTTGACCAAAAGGGAAAAAAAAACATTGCTACCAACATCCACTGTTCCAAACACGACAGAAAGGACTTTTGTATTAACTTTAAATACTGTTTAGATAGCAGTGAAGAGAAATACTTGTTTGAGGGCTGAAATCCCCATTGGTTATGGGCCAGCTATCATCCAGAAACAAGTGATGAGAAATGAGGGTTTCTGGCATAGCTGAGCACTGGCTTAGGGAGATGCTTTGCTAAGCTGTTCGGTGTTTCACCACCATTCTCACCAAGATATCAAAGAGATTTCGATTAAAAATAATTACAATCTCTTTTAATTACACCCTTTAATAAACTGATTCTTCAGCACTGACAGAATACGACACGTCACAGTCTATAACGACGGTTGGGGATGTGAGAAGCCCGTGGAGAGAGGGGGGGTATGACTTCAGAAACAGAACCCTGAAGGGCTAAAACGCCAGAGCACAGTGCTGTGAAGAAGCACAGCTCCACACTGCTTCAGTGAAGGCAACAAAAAAAGAAATGCATCTCCAAGACCTACCTTGGCTGGGTTGAGCGCAGTGATGACCCACACGCAGTAGGCATTGTTATCGTACTGGACGGGGTAGTTGGGAGATGTTATCACACCGCTGGGACCACGGAGGTACATGTCACACATCCGTGCTGTGAACAGAAAAGCAAGGCAGACGTGTGAGGGAGATCTGTTGGCTTGGAGATGAACGCTGTGCTCCTTGCGTAGAGACTGGAGATGCACAGCAGTATGAAGGCGTGGGAGAATGAAATATTGTTGCTGGGTTGTTCACTAGCCAAAATTGTCACTGTCTTCCATGTAACATCAGAGACGACGCATTTATCTGTGATGATGGGATGAGTGGGGTGTTTTCAGGAGCTACCAAAGAGATGGACCACCAGACCAACACATTCCTCTCTCTCACACTGATTTAGTATTTTCTTACTATATTAAAGCCCTCGAAGAAATATTTTCACATCCAGGACAATGAAAGCAACCACATGGAATATGCAGTTCCTTTTTCATGTTCCAGGAAAGTTACATTTCCTTTCCTCCTTGCAAGCCTAAAAAAAGTCTTGCACATCAAAAATTCATTAGGTGAGGGCTGACTTCATTCTGATACAACTGCTGGCTCAAAGAACGACGATGGCAACTCAGCTTCACATCTCAAAAACATCTTAGGTAAAGTAAAAGCTGAAAAGTGCTTAAGGGGGAATTTTTTGCTTGTGGTGTTCCTTTGATGCAATATTTAATCAGAAAATGTGAAGAACAGCATCTTAGTTTTGTAACTGCATCTGCTGTTGTAATGGATCCTCAAAATTCATCTCTCAAGTTTCAAAGGAGTCACACTTGCAAATAAGGCATCCGCAAGGCTTTTCCATCCCTAGACAACAGCGAATCATGGAGAATGATGTCCTGGTTGAATTGTTTGACCACATGGCAGATCTGCATTCTGCACGTGTGACCCAGCCCCTGGCGGCCATTACAACTACCCTTCCTATCCTACAGAAAGTAGTTAAGCCTTCTTATTCCCATTTTAAGAGTGGGCAACAAAAAAGATTAAGAGACGCTCCCTGGGAGCCATAGGGAGCCTGTTGCAGGTGGGGAAGCTGAAATGCAGCCTCGAAGCCAGTGGCAAGATGCTCCATTGCCACGCATCAGAAGATGGCAGAGTCCAATGGATCTGAACTGGCTGATCAGGTGCCCTGCAAGCTGAAAGAAACCCGTCACCCAGCAACAAAATGAAAACAGAAAAAGTGCTTTAGAACTGAAATAAAAAGCAAGAGGGAAACTTTTTACGAAGAAAAGAAACAACCCAGAAGTTAGTGGTAGGAAAAAAATTAAGTTGATTCATAGAATCCTAATAACGCAGGCAAATCCTTTCTTATCTCTTGTGAGAGGACACCATAAATTTCCTTTATAGTGTCACATATTTATGCCAAATATCCTCTTACACTGATTCAATTTATTCTACGCTTGTTTCAAGAATTAGATGGGATTCCAAAGCCTTGAAAACCTCTGCAGATGAAATTAAAGAAAAAAGAGGTGAAAAAATACCAATTTATGACTTTAAGAGCTTTAGATGGATTTAGCTTCAAATATTACAAGTAGTTCATTATTAGCATTACAAACAGCACAATTATGCATGCCACTTTATATACAGAGAAAGGATAGAGTGAAAGAAAACAGAATGGCCAAGGGCAAAATGGACACCAGTTCTCATTTCTTCACTGAAACAAAGCTCCATTTGCTGATGGCTCTCGGTGAGGCCAGAAGGTGACCAGTTTGATGTTGGCTTCCAGACCTCCACCTCGTGTCCTCTCCTCCTTAAACGTTAAGGGGAAATATCGGGGGTGGAGCAAACAAAAAGGGGCAGAAAGCTAATGAGGCTCCACAGTTAACAGAATTAGTTTTGTTAATTCCATTCCACTGGAAAAGTATGAGGTCCTACTGCTGGCAAGACCAAACCCTCATTGCCAAGAGCACAAATGCTCACAGTGCAGTGCAGAACAACCAGCAGCACAGAGCTGATGTCTGACAACAGCTTGAGAGCACTGAGGTCGCTCTCCTGGCTGCACCTCCTGTCTGAGTGAGGGTTTTGAGAACAGCATATAATGTTCAGCAAAGGTTTGAACTGTTCTAGGACTGCCTGACAACGTAATTGTCTTTGAAAGGGAAGGAAAGACTGAACCAAGCAGAAGCTAAACAACAGGGGTTGTATGAAGCTGCCTCTGAGAGGAACCAGAGATGGTCTTCCATAGGGCAGCCTCCAGTTAAACACTGCTTTGAGAAGCAGAGCTCTAAGCCAAAAGGAAAGGGCAACAGGCAGCAACCAAGTGGGGACAAACTTAAGGACAGAATGGGTGACGCATGAACGTGACGTGCTGGGTTTTCTCATTGGTCCTCATCACTCATTAAAAAACAACTTTGCCTTCTTACCTCTGCACACTGGCCTGTGGTCACTCCAGGCAACAATGATGTCGCTCACTCTCTTACAGGTGATGCTTTTGGATCCCTGTAAATCGTAGCCCTCGTTACAGGTGAACTGGATGCTGGAGCCTAACCTAGCAGACAGAACAGAGGGGAAAGTCAGCGATTGAGACGCCTCTGCAGCAACAGCTCTGTCTCTTGCTTTTTACTATCCAAATTGTGAACAGAGAGAGTTCACTGGCCCTCCAGGCAACAGTGGAAATGAATGAGGGGCCAGCTTTTCCTCATTCATTTCCTCGTGCTGGGCGCTGGTTGCCTGAGGTGGTGAGAGTCCACGAACAGATTTGAGTCTTTCAATGCAACTTCAGTGGGAGTTTTGTTCAGTTCGGGAGCTCACACTCAGTCCCAGGAGATGACAATGCTCAGCGTTCTTATAAAGAACAAAATCTTTATCTACTACTGAAAGATTTGTTCTTTGTTCTATCGCTTTGGATTCGGATCCTTTGCTGCTTAAAGCAGTGCTGTATTATTCACTGAGGCGACACAATGCCAGTTTCACAGCAGCTGAGAATTTATCCTATGGCATTTAGGGACTCTATTGGGAATACCCCTTCCTCCACCTGCTTTCCTTCTCCTCCAATACGTTCTCTGGATTTCAGGAGAGTCTGATAGACGCAGGTTAAATTGAAAGACATTTTTAGTGAACAAAACAGCTATTGACAGCAAAATAAGATTAAATATTGATTCACCATTGCTAACAACAGGCTGATTCATTCCTACACGCTTTAAATGAACGCCAGCAACTACAAGGGAGTAACACCATTATTTTAAACATTATAAGAAAACAATTATCCAGCACCACATTTCCTTATTGACAAGGAGCTGTACCACTGCTTCAGGAAATCACCTGAAATTCTCTGGGCACAGGGTCGTGCTGGGACTTAGGCTAATTTAGAAGTGATGCTGTTGCTGTTTAAGATGGTTCCTTCTGTGCTTAACTGGAGAAGGGAGCGACAACAAACAGGGATGATAGCAGCAGGTCCAGTGCCCACTTTGTGGTATGAGGAATATTCTCAAAGAGATCATTATGGATCTCTGTAATAGATTACACACACATGCAAATTCAGACACGCTCGTTCTTCTGCATCACCGGCTTCAGCAAGCTTTTCAGACACAGCACAATGATGTGTGCAGAGGGGCTCTGCAAACAGACTACATAATGCCAAGGATAACACACAATGCTTGTAACAAAAGCTTTGCAGCATGCATAAACACACACGTCAAAGGTTCTTACCTAAAATCGTTGCCTATTCTTTTGCCTCTCTCTGGAATCCCAGGGTCTGGACACATATTATGTCCCTGGGACACACCAACCTGAGTTACTACAAAGCAAAAACAGCACATACAGAGACAGAATAGCAAAAGAAACATTCTTTCATCAACTTATCTTGGTGGATGTGGAGAGAAAAATGGCAGCTGGTAGCTGGAAAACCTGAACACGTTCCATTTTGTTTAGAAAAAAACAGCTTTGGAAACAAGTTAAACTGGAATCATTTCAGCTCAGTTTAGACACCAAAGTGTTTTCTAGGAAGCGCCAGCTAGGAACATTGCTTTCCCTCTGTTCTGCTACAGAAGTACCTCTGAAGGGAGAGATTTTTCATTCTGCAAAATTGCACCAATTAAGCAGCCCATTTCCGAAGCCTGTGATTAGAACGGCCTGCCCTCCCCAACCCGAGCTGAGAACACAGCCAACCCAATGAGGAGGTGGGGTGTGATACCAGGGAAGAACAGGCAGAGAACAAGAGAGAGAGAGGAGAGGGAAAGGTGAGTCTAGCATTCTAAAGCAAGTAAGTAGTTTGAACGTGAAAAACTGTATGGAGCAACCTTAACGTGACTGCCAACAAACATGGAATCAATGAAGTGGTGATCAGCATCGAGTAAACATCTGCCATCCTGATGCTCTGCCCCCCGTTTCCACCTTCCCCTTCAGCCTGACAAGTGGCACAGCTGAGCACTGTTTGGGATGGACAGAACCTGGGCGGCTCCTGAAAGCATGAAATGAGATCTGGCAATTTGTTGATTTCTATTCTGAATTCCAGCAACGACCAACGCATGGGGATGATTCAGGAGAAAGGGGCAACTTTGTCACAGCGCTGTCAAAGTTGATGCAGCTCAGTTTTCTCCTATCACTGAGGGAAGGATGAAAGGAAAACACACCATCTCTTGTCATCAGGGCTGAGGTGGTAAAGCATGAACCTGAAGTGAGAGCGTTCCCTTCTACTTCTACCCATCCCCTGATGAATGATCTTGGTGCACAGAGCTGCTGCTGAGAGATATGGAGGCTTGGGCATGAAGTATTACACAAACTGATAAACACATGGAGTGTCTACACAAACACAGGCTGCAGAGCATGAACACCCAAAAGGCAGGGCCATCAAAACATTATTCATTTGGTAACGACACCTCACTACAGCTGGAAGACATAAGGCTGTACCTAAAAGGATGGAGGGATCACTGCTTCCATCTGAGCACCTGCACCAGTGCTGGCTGAGTGCTGAAAGCATCACAGCTCATAACTGCTCCTCAGCCCAAGTGCTTCCTTCATCCCATCCCTCCCCTTCCTGCTGCCCCTTCCCCAGCACAGCACTGCCCAGCCCTGCCCCACTGCTTCGGCCTCCTCCTCCAGGCAGAGATACAGCTTGATGGCTAATCAGCCTCCTAAGAAACTGCTTTCCCCTTTTTGCATATTCATAACCTCACATTAAGCTCCATCACATGGACAAGCAGAGATGCTAGCGAGACACAAGCATTAAAGCAGCACACAGCATCTTCTGATGGCTGCGTTTTGTAGCTACAAAGCTTTGCTGCCACATTTCCCAGGCTGACGACTCCGAGTTGGAAGGAAGGAGCAGAGTTCTGTCCTGACAGAGTACTGCTGTGCCTGGCACTCTAGAAGCCACAACCAAACCACACTCCACGAGCAGCATCTCCAGCAGCCATCACAGCTGCATGAGAACTCAGTGGGTTTGTTCCACTGATTCTCCCTTCCCTGATAAATGTCCTGCTCACATACACACAAAATATGGAACAGCTTTTAATCTGCTGCTAACTTTTTGCTAACTTGGCTGGTTTGCTTTAGAGCCTGAGCAGCTTACAACCTCTGCAAGAAGCTGGTTGTGCAACCCAGAATTTGCCTCATCACTGCAGGAGCTGCAGGCACATTTCAGTGCCAGCCAAAACAGTGGCACAGAAGACTGGCCCCACTGGGGGAACTCTCAGTAACCACCTGGAGACGCTGCCTGGAGTTTTGATCAGGCTGTTGAATACCATCTATGGAGCTAAACACTCCTCTGCCATGGAGCTCCCCAGGTGTGATGCATACCTGATGCTTCTGTTCTAACAAAGCAAATGGGAATTCAGAGCATGAAAAAGAGGGTGCAGCAAACGGCCTTGGTCAGAGCAAGGAATAAGGTCAGAATATCCTGGCACAACAGCTTCACTGCACAACACGTACATCACAAGTCTACGTGGTATTTAAGAAAAAATGCTTCGATTTCTCATCTTATTTCTATACCTTCTCCAGGATAAAAGTGCACTAACCAAGGAGCTGAGCCTGCGATGCACACGTTTACCAACACAGCTTCCACATACGCCTGCATTGAAACACCCCTTCCTGCAGAGCACATCACCAGATTGCCTTTCCACATTCCATCCTCTCTCCCATGGTCAGAAGACTACCAGACAACATCAGTTACACCGTGTTGGTTATTCTGAGCTGCTGTCACGGCCATTTATTACGTCCCAAATCGAATGACAGCAAACCTGATTCATGGCTTTGGGAGCAGGCAAGGCTACAGATAACCAGCAGAACCCACAGGCACCAGAGGGCAAGTTGCAAATGACTAATCACACCTCTGAAGTCTAAAAGCAGCTCTTCTCTCGTTACCTAGCACTTGATTAATACCCATATAATACATATACATAAACCAGTGAGCAGATTAGATACGAACAGAGCGAGGAGAAAGGAAAGGTATCTTCATAGCATGGTAGTTTGGACATTTTGCTTTGTCAACACAAAGGAAAGCAGAGGATGGATTAGATGGGCACTGAAACTTTTCTTCTTCTGTCTTCTAAACGCACACATGGCAATGTAACTTAACCAAAGTTGATAAACCACATTTGTTATGCTGAGAACACGCAGTGGGTGCTGCATTCATCTGCCTAAAGCTTGGACTGCTTCACACCAAGGCTGCAATGCTCCAAATTCTTCATGGTTACAAAGACAACAATAAATCTTATAAACTGGAGTGAAGTGCTGAAGTTCTGTGCTGGAGGCTCAAGGATTCCTTCTCCCAAAATAACACTTTTCCAGCCCCTTTGCCCTCCTATTTCTTAACAACCACTTTCCTCACTGTGTTTTCAGTAGCACCCAGTTATGATTGCTTTGTTTGTCCCAGGAATTTACTCCATCTGTTAAAAGAACTGAGAACCTTCCTTAGTTCTCTCTACTTCCCCACGTTAATAAAGTTCAGAGAGATCCCCAATGGACAGTTTTTTATTGAATTTAGGAATGGTAAATATGAGCTACACGACAAAGATGGCCAAACGGTTTCCTTCAGTTTTGTTTTGTTTTTTACATAAACTCAGTATTTCTCAGCATGGAAAACACAATCCAAGAAGATGAGCTGTTCTAACTGGTGTGAGGGGAATGGGAGCACTTCAGCAGTTACCAGTTAAAAATGTTCAGTCCATCTTTATGAGTGCTGTAAGGCTGATGGTGACTCCATGCAGCCAGCCAACAAATGAGAGGTTACAGAGCCCAGCTTGGAGAGCAGAGCTGTTGGTATCACACTGAGCCCAACAATGTGCTCAGGGCCCTTCCAGGCTACAAATCCAGACCTTAAGCGCTCCCATGTCTAGCTAGCACTCTGCAAGACTTGGGCTGAGAGAGCCTAACATTGGAAACGACTGCTTCCAGCTGGAATTTTTGTACTGGCATCATTTGGGGCATTCTGAACCCCTATTTCACATCTTGTCGCTACCTACAAAGAGCTCCCAAGTATCTGAGAGTTCAAAATGTCACAGCCCTGCGGATTTTTAGACAGTTTGCAAAGCCTTTTTGCAGCACAGCCCCAGTCACTGGGGAGTTCATTGCCTGCAGCTCACAGCCCCAGCAGCTGCTCTGCCCCACTGCTGCAGCACAACACAGACCCACACAGACACTCCTCACACCTGATGCACAAAGCAGGCTTGCTGCACTGCTGAACCCAGCAGCTCCCGTACGTTTGGCTGAGACCAAATTGGATCAACCCTCCCAAACGACTTTGCATTTGCATAATTAGTACAAATTGATACAACTGAAGGTACGCAGAGCTTTCTCTGCTTCACGCAATCCCTTCCAGTGATGTCCAGCAGTGCATTTTCAGGTGTGCCTCATTCGAATGTCACAAAAGCAACTCTGATGCTGTTTTGTAACCAAGGTGCCACATTTTTTCCACTGTATGAACATGGAATATACACATTTACACATTGCATGCAATACACTTTCTTGCTGCTTCAGGAATACTGCAGATGCAAAAGGTGTGTCCCTCAGTTGCTACCAGAAGTAATCCTCTAAGCATAATCTCAAACTTTAAACCGTATTTTTTATAGCTTTTTCTCCAGAGCTGTATTATTTCCCCCTAAAAATGATTAAAGCAAGATGCCCAATTAATATTAGGGATGGTGAACAGTCTGAAGTACTTGATTTAAATTTCAAATAAACACGTTTGACTGCAACTGAACAAAATTAGCACGTCCCCCACCAAATTCCATGTTTTTTTTTTTTAATAAATCCTTTTTCTGAAAGAGTACAAACAACTGTGATGTGAATATATTCTGCCTCATTCGGACACGTGAAATGGGCTTTAATCTGGCAAGTAACCACAGCATCCATGCAGCAGAACTGAAATCCTCTGAAAGAACCTGCAGGGCTGCGAGCGTGGAGCTGCAAGCTGCCTTATGAGAGAACAGAGGCCTCAAAGAAGGAGCTGCACTACCCAAAGGAGAGGGGCAAAGACCACCAGAAACCACGGCTGGCAGGAAAGGGTTTGGAAATAAAGCGCGGCACAGCTCTCGTTTTCACCACATTTCTAAATTTCTGATAGCTGAGCGAGATGAAATGACAAGAGCAATAGTATCCAACTTCAGAGACCTTTAATCAGCCTGTCCCACCTGCACGGTCATCTGTGATGCACAGCTCACAAGCTCATGAAAGTTTCAGAGAAGAGCGGGCACAGCCAGCCAAGCAAATCAGAAAAGCAAAGGAAAAAGAAGATAACACTTAGGGCTCCATTTTCTGAAAATAAACCATTTTCTGGAGATACCTCCTATGGAGTCAGCGTTTCTGAAGCTGAAAATTCACTGTAACAGGAGTGTGACAGCAGAAGGCTGTGCAGGATGGAGGTTAATTGGGGTTTACAATCCAGACGTTGCTGAGCACAGTGTACAGGGAAGGAGCTGAAGGCAGGAGGGTTGTGGCAAACCCCACGCTGGTGACAGAAAGGGATTTGGGCCACAGTTCCTCCACCATCAATACTACTACAGCTCAATAACTTTCAGGCTAAGCTGCCTTCCTGCACCGGGTTTTGCCTTATCAAATATGACATGATTCGTGCTACACAAGATGCTGAACTGGTGGCATTCAAGGCTGCAGTCTGGACTGCATTGGGTGAGGACAGGCTGGGCAGAGGCACCAGTAACTTCCAGCAACTTCATCCTCAACAGTGGAGCCCGACTACAACACAGCACGACACCCTGAAAACACAGTGGGCTGATGAGCTGAAAACAAACTGCCATTTTCCACCTGGGGAAGAATCCCTGCACACATCCCAACATCCCACACGGCATCAATCCCACTGCAAACACAACCTTCCATCTTACGGAGCTCCAGCGCTCACTCAAACAGAGGCAGGGCTATTTTCTATCGTAACCTCACTCTCCATTAAGTGCTGAAATATTTATCACACCTTAAAATGACAGTTAAATTATACTTGGCAAGAACATTTCATAGAATCATGGAATGGTCTGGGTTGAAAAGGATTACAACGATCATCTATTTCAACCCCTCTGCTATGTGCAGGGTCGCCAACCACCAGACCAAGCTGCCCAGAGCCACATCCAGCCTGGATTTCATAGAGCCCAGAGCATCCTGGATTCAGAGCCTTTCTTACAACTGAGTTTTACCTGAACGTGCCCCAGCATTTTGTACTCTGGAGATCTTGGATAATCTACATCCTGCTACTTCGTCACCTTGTTGGACTTTTCTCCTGAATGACTAAAAGCTACAAGCACTCATGTGAACCTAAAAGTGAGCCTTTTTCATTGACTGATGTTTTAAATTCAGTTCATCCATTTTTCTTAACTGAATTCTGCATCTGAAATTCAGGCGAGCAGAATGTCCAAACAGTTCCTCTTTGATGAGCGTAATGGGCTATGCAGAAAACGAACAAGTACAACCTCTCCTCTAAAAACCATCTTAAGAAAGTCTGCGTTCTGATCCTACTTAAATCCCCGTGAAATATTCCGTGCAGGTAATTCAGATCCCTCATGTTTAATCTCAGAGCCCCCTCAGGAGCGCAGCCATCTGTTCAGCCACGTGCGGAAGGAAAAGATGAGCGTCGCTTCTGATCTGAAAAGGACCTCGTGTGAAGATGAACGGATCTAATGGGCTCTCCTACAGCCGGAGGAAAACGCACCGGTGACAACGTGACACTGCGAGCATCTCCCTAACAGACACCAAACATCAGACATGCTGAACGTGAGAAACTCATACAGAGATCATAGAAGTCAGTGCTATAAGCTTTTGCACACTGAAGGGGCGTGATTTTTCTGCAGGAGATGAATAATTAAATAAAATGCAAAGAGGGAAACAAAGACCGCTATTGCTTCTGCAGATTTTCTATCAGGTTTGTTTGTTTTGTGGTTCCTCATCCCTATCCCTGGTTTTACGATAGCAACATCACTTCACATTTCCAAATTGTTTACATTTTGACACTTTCCACACTAAAAGAAGACAGAAGCAACGAACCCCGGTCTGTCACTGAATAGGAAGCATACAGTATATATTAAATGCACACACACCAATCCCCTGCATACCCACTTCGAGGGGTTAGTACATGCTTGTGAATAGAGCACTGGGAGGGAGTGATGCAGTAATGCAAAGGGAAGAAAGGGTAAAGCATTAAAACTTTTAAGAGTGACAAAGTTTTAGAGATTATTGGAAAGTCAAATGGAATGTTCAAGGAGACCATTTTACAAAGAGAGCATATGGAGGAGTCAGAACACTTACACACTGATGTCTTCTGGTTACTGTTCTTGCTTGGCATTAGCTTCACCCCTCTGGATTTCAGTTCCATTTGCTTTTTGACTGCAGAGACAGAATTAAAACACAAAGAAAGAAAATTTTTAGATAACCGTTGGTGATGATGTAAAATGAGAATGCAGCACAACAGCTACACACGATAGTTCCCAGATGTTTGAACCACTTTTCCTAACCCCTCAAACCCATCAGCTCCCCCCATTCATTTACCCTTGTTAGATCTACTGCTGTCTTTGAAGAACTGAGCCAAGTTGACCCAGCCTGAATATAAAAGCTGGGCATACAATCCTCAGCACTCTGTAGCCACGCAATGCTGCTTAACGTTCTACAAATGGGAAACAGACTGAAGGAAACTGCAGGGATCTCCAAATGCGGAGTTAAGCTTCGACTTTGATCAGTCCACTGCCAAAAGAATCCCACGTAATACAAAGATGGCCAATGAAACTCAGCAACTATTTGTCCCTATTATCTGGACTTGGCCAAACTGAGGCTCTCTCTGCACAGAGGGCTCTGCACAAACCCCACACCACCAAATCCATCTGACTACTGGCAGACACGCAACAGCTTCCTGCAGCACAGAGAGGTTTTGCAGTAACACACAGCAGAATTTTTACTGGCACGTTTGAAGTTAATGTGGTTAAAGGAAGCACGATGGCCATATTGCTTTATGGGATCCTTTTTCTGATGAGCCAGTTCTTATCTATGGAGAAAAGCAGTCCGTCTTTCACTTCAAACTGTTCTTTTCTTGTTCTTTATCTCATCATACTTTCATCTCTAAATTAGCACATTCCAAAGACAAAGTTGTCAAGAAAAATTACCAATAGAACTAACAAGGTTTTTTTAATCATGCTTTTTCAGCTTGAAGAAAAAAAAAAGCTAATAACATCTGTTTGCAGGAGCTTCAGACAGGGAGATGTCAAGCATCATTCCTTGAAGCTCACCCAAGGTAGTGCTGCTCTGAGCTCAATGCTGTAGCATGCAGCTTTTTGTTCATCATTTGGTACAGCTTTTTGCTTTCTCCTTAAATAAAGCATAACTTCAAACTGAGGGCTGAATTACCTCAAAAAACTTTCATGCAGAAAAGCTGACGTTGCCTGGTTTGAGTATCTTTAATCTGCTGCGGGTTTGTTGCCTTTTTTTTTCTTTTTTTTAAATTCAGAGGGACAAATAATTAACAGTATGCCAATTCCAAAGCAAATGTAAGACGTGCCTGCTTCCTTCTGACTGTAATCCATCTGCAAACGCTCTAAGGGAAAGGCAGCAGGTCTCAGAATGCCCAACAGCACTGCTTTCCTCCAGGTGACATTACGGTAATTCTGGGACATTTGCAGCCTGATCTCAAGGCTTTCAATACAACACTGTGTCAGGGATGTAAAAAAGAGAATGAGGCCACAAAAGCTGAAATTTCAGGGGAAGCCTGGAACATAGGTTCTGCCTATGCTGCCTCTGCTACAACTAACCCTCCCAGCCAGCATCCCCTCCCAGCCAATAGATACAGCCAAGCCCAAGTTCCTGGGGTTAAATGTGGGCTATCACAGGATGCACAATGCTCAGTGTGAATTTGCAGTATCAACTCACTGCTCTGTAAAGTGCTTCACAGCACCATCACCAAACCCCAGCTTACGGCATGGAGAACGCACAGCCTGCATGCAGCTGGGCCTGGCGTATGACTGGGAATCCTTAAAAGGATATATTCAGTAATAAAAGGTTTAACTGCATTCATTGCCTGCCTTCCAGAATATGCTCCACTCCAAATCTGCGACCAACAGAAAATTCAGCTCAAAACCACCCAACAGCAACAAAAACAGCAGAAAACAGAGAGACACTGCAAGGGACCGGTCCTAAAACACACAGAACTGCATTGCCCATCAGCATGTCCCATGTATTACCATAAATGCACTCCATCCCTTTCACCAATAATTGGTACAGATCACTGCATTCTCTCCCTCCTTAATCCCCCATTTTGTTCCAAGGAGATGAAATGATGAAGTCAAGTTTTACAAACGACTTACTTTCGATTAGAGCAACTCAGAACACATTATCACTGTTCTTCATAAAAAAAAGGAACAATTCCCCTTAGCTATTCCGTCAAAAATCTAGTGTATGAAAATTTATATTGTTTACAAATCTGACTGCAGAACAGCACCACAAAGGCCTGTGTCAGGCTAATTGGATGAACAGAAGTTACTCTGTCTTCTGGAGGGGTTTGCTGCTCACACGTTCCTAATAGATCTAATGGAAAGCTCAGCATCCTGTCAGATTTAAAAGATGACATTACAAAGCTTTTCCAGTGAGGAGGCATTCTGGGATGTCTTTTCTAACATGCTTCATGTTGTTCTAAATGAGAATTTAAGGAGGCATTTATTTATTTTTAATTTGAAAAATAACACATTTCAGCAAAAATCTGTTCCACCAACCTCTGCTCCCCTTGCTGGCAGATTTGCTGGGAGATTGCTATTAAATATTGGCTTGCCTGGATCGGTTTTCTACTTTATTTTTCCCCTGCTGAGGTGCTCCAGTATCACCTGTGACATCAGCACAGGTTCCTTATGGGGATTTTCACCTAAGCTGGAGGTGAGGAGAAAACACCTTCCTGCAAAGTGAAACACCCCACGTGGCTGTGCAAGCTGCTGGCAAAACAACCCCCTTACCTCTGTGCCTCCCCTTTGCTGCTCTGAGAAACTCTTATTTAGGAATTGGAGCCTGTAACAAACATCACAATTCTCCTCTTTTTTCCTGTATTTATTTCCATATTCCAGTATGGCCCAAAGGACTGAACAGGTTGCACAGCACACACCATATCCCTCTGCACCCTTTGCAGATCTGCCAGAAATTAAGCATGTATAGATGTACATATGCTTAAAAGCCATTTAGGTGGTGCAATATGTGCAAAAGAGTTCATGAGAGCATTATTGAAGATGACAGGTCTGCTAGCATTTTGCATTTTGCTGTGGGTTGCAACTCACCCACATTTATCTTTCTACCTGAGTGCAGGACAGAAAGGGAAGGGAATGGGGAGGGCAGATCAATAAAAGATACAATTATGTGTTGGTAACAATCAGCTAAAAAGCAATTTGGGACCCTACTTAAGTAATAAAATATATGCTGGAGAGATGGACTACACCAGCCAGATCATTAGTTCTGTTTAGCATCATTTTAAATTCAGCAGCTTTTTCATTACCTCATTTACAGCATCCCATCACTGCACTGATGTCCCTGAGCTCTGCACCCTTACTGTCACCTGCCCCAAGCAATGCACCCCCAGCTCAGCCTCTTATCAGCTGCAGATAACACAGCACCCACTGGGGAATGAAGACAGAGGGAGTGGGAGGCTGGGGAGGAAGGAAAAAAGATCAATGCATTGATTTATCTGTGGTTCCTTTCATTTGCTTTCACAGGATGTGGAACACGATATTTGCAAGAATGCAAGATTCACCTTACATAAAAGAGACAGGAAAGGGAAAAATATTTCCACTCTCCCTGCAAAGGAATAAATTTACTGCATTCAACATAAAGAAAACCTGTATATGGGCTGATTCTATCTAACCTTGCTTTTATGTTCATAAAGATTTCTAAACTGGGGCATGGATTAGCAAGAGCTGAAATGGAACATACTAAGATGGAGTTCTGCTAAATCTAAGTATCAATGTTAAACAAGTTGGAAGGGAAATGATTTTCTTATAGATTATCAGCAAAGCCAGGTACATCTGAGAGGAAACAGAGTGTTAATAAAGGATGAACACATCTTTGGAAAACCAGCAACAAATCAGATTAATCCTAACCCTCTCCTCCTTCCTTCTCTTGGACAACCCTGAGGTTTGCTTCTGTCTCTACTGCTAAACAACCACATTTTAGCTGCTCCACTTTATAAGGCAATACATGTCCTATTTTGTATCTACTTACTTATTTATCTCCATTAAAATATTTATGTTCAAACCAAGTTCTGTTTCTCTGAAAGGGTTATGCAGAGTTTTCTGAAGCTGTACTGGCACTTGGGTGCTCTGTCAGCACAGATTCCACTGCCTGCCAAAATCCTGCCCTCGTGCCCTGAGCTGCTTTGTTGCTGCACTGTTTGTTCGTTGTTTTTAAGGTATGGATCTTTCCTAACAGGTGGAAAGACCCTCACAAACTCCAGACCATCCAGCAGGAGACTGAAGAATGGCTATCAGGCTCCTCCTGCCACTGGATGGAGGTCCTGCTTCAGTGGTGTTCCAAGGGCATGTTTTTAGCTTCACCTTTTAAACACTCAATACACAAAAGCACAGCTCATTATATCTAACAAAAGAGTTTCCAAGGAGCGTGCTAGATTAGAACCCCCCTGACATTCATCTAATCAGAGGGAATTATAACATTAATCTCTACTTTTCTATTTAAAGAAAAAGGATGATTCAGACAGGTGTTTCAATAGAAAGCAGCAATCATGGCTGCAAAAGAAACGCTGTATCAAGAGCCATCAGCTGCATGGTCGTTTGTGTTATACAGAACAAGAAACCAAAAGGTTTTTAATTATAATTCAAAATAAATTTATACATCAGAGGAACACCAGGAAAGTTAAGAAACAACGGTGGTTCATAATGCAAGGCTCTTGCTGAGGCCATGACTACATTGCTAAGGCCAAACAAACAAGGAACGGAAAGGGCAGGATTACAGATTTATGAAAGGAAACTCATCTCCCTTTCACTGTGCTCCTGTCAGTCAGTGCTACAGCACTTCGTCCTCCCCAAGTCCCATTCCTTCCTTCTGAGGAAAGCTGTTGTCTCTGGAAGTTGGACATAAGCTGGTCAGCCTTTCCAGCTCCTTCCCTGTTCCAGTTTCTCCCACCCTGCCCCTGCCCTTGGAGCTGATCCTCCCTCTGGGACCCTTCAGGATGCACTGAACGGTGGCATCCCGTGGCATAGAGTGCAAAGCAATTTGCCAGTAACTCTCAGGCATTCCTATTTCCAACAGCAGCCCTCCATACAACACCACCTGGCAAACCAGGTGGAAAAATCAAGGTTAAAAACACCAAAGAATCAAGTGGAATTTGTCTGGATGTGCTGCGAGTGCTCACCTTGGTACTGGGCGCTGAACCCCTTCTGCCTGTGGTTGCCATCAGATGTGAAGTGAAGCCTCAGCCAATTTTTACTGCTGATAACTGGGGCAGGCAGATTCATCCCAGTGAACCTGCAAGAAACCAACCAAGAACATCCAAGCGTTATTTTGACTGTGAGTTATAGCAAAAACCAAACGTCCTTGCACAGCCGATCCTCCTTGGTGAATATGAGAGATGTGTCTGGTTAACAACGCTCAAAGAAAAAACAAATGTTTATTTTAGCTGAGCAAAAGGCAAGAACAATCTTCTTTCATTGGAAATTGCCAGCAAGAAGCGATGATTTATGATCTACCCCAACCTGGAGGAAAGATTACAGCCATCAAATGTGAGGTGCAACGCTCCACAGCCCATTAGCAACTGCTCTCTCCATACCATCTTATACTTCCTTAACAACAACAAAAAAGCAGTATTATGCTGTTTGCGTTATTAAACACAGCCATATTTCTTGGCAGAGGTGTCACATGCCAAGCCTCAGTCTGGAACAGTGTTTACCTAAGTCACAGCACCTTTGAATTGAGGTGTATAATGGGAGCATTAAGCACGGTGAGGGAATAACGCTACCATGACAAAAGCTATTATGGAATCCTATTATTGTTAACTAAAACCCATTTAATTTTTTAATCATAGACTGTCACTGACTTACAAATTATTGGTACTTTGCTATCTATGCTTTTTTAGATGAAGGTAGAAGTACACCGTATATCTCTTTGATTCAAAAGGATGCTTTAGATTTCATAACTTTCCATTTTCAACAGTGGAACCGACAGCCAGAAAGCATTTCCAAAGTCCTACACCCAACTAACACCTGCAGAGGTCACAACTCTTCCCTTTTCCCAAGGCAAACAGCAGGGAATTGGGATGACACCTGGCAGATCTGCAAGGTGCTCCTGCTCCACTTGCTAATGAAGCAGCAGAGATGATGATGCAGCATAGCTAATGCACCTCTGCCACCTACAGTACAGGCTTCAAACCTCCAGCATCCCGTGGGGCGAAGCCGACTTCTGCACAACTCAGAACCACCACTGAACACATTCTGCACGCTGCACGTCGGTTTGACATCGCTCCTGAATGTTTCACTGTTGACAATTTCATGTCAATTCTGCAGACCCTTTTGAAATACAAACTCCAATTTCACCTCAAACCTTTTTGAATGACTAAGTTCAAACACACGTCTTTGGGGCTGAGATCAGACACGGGGCATCTAAAAGCAATTCCAGGAAAGTCGCTGTGGCTGTTTGTTATGACAACGTGTTTAAACTTCACACTCTTTTCCCCAAAGACTCTTTTATGATTTATACTGAATTAAAAGTCAAACTTTTCACACAGAATCTTTAGGTGCGCAGAGCCAAACTCTGCCTTCAGAACTGTGTAGAGCTGAATAATTCAATTACCTGATCCAAGAACTGCAGAACAGTAAAATTAACCTGGCTGCACGCAGCAGCTTCACCTTCCTCTTCCCCATCTCTCTCTTTTTAATGTGTACTTTGGAGAAGTGGATGCAGCTGACTCATCATTTACACACAAACTGACCTGTAGGTACATCAACAGTTCACTGTTAACTCCCAAGAATCCCACGTAGCTGAAGTGAAAAGCTAGACATCTGTCAGCCGAGTGAATTTACACTTGGAACACTGATTCGAAAAATTAATGGATAGCACTCCTTGCCACCTGTGCAACAGCATAAAAAATTACTGAAGGCAAAAGCAGAACAACAGTCATAACCAGAGAGCTTTGCCCTGCTATAGAGAACTACAGAAGATTTGGGGTGAGGGGCAAAGTCTCCCCAAATCTCTGCACGGAAATCCATCAGCATCATGTGGCATTTGCTTAAGACCCTGACAGCTCTTTGAAAGGCCTAAATCAGCCACAAAAGCATTATCAGGTCTTCATTTCCAACACGCTGCTGCTCAAGCTCCCAGCACACACACACTGTATTCTCCAGGGCTCCGGTCCAGCAGACTCCCTTTTATCTTCCCACCCCTTTATTTCTGCAGTGAAGCAGTGCATTGTTAACATCAGTTACAGGATTCAGATTCCCAGGACAGCCATCTCAGCAGCTCCTCCTTCGCGTTCAGCTCCCAAAGGCAGCTCCTTCTGGCCCTACAAGTGATGAAGAGGAGCACTGGACAGCTGCCTTGCTTGGGCTTACCCAGTGAAGGCTGGTGATGCATACTGTGCGTATGGTGGAGACCCCACAGTGCTGCAGGTGGGAGCATGCTGCAAGTGTGAGCTCCAGCCCCAGAGCAGCAGCTTCTGCTTCGCTCCACACAGACAGCATTGATCCACTGCCACGGCAGCGGCCAAACGCATCCCCATCACCCACCATCCTTCAGCTGCTGCCTCTGAGCAGCAGATGGACACCTGCAGAGTGAAGGTTGCAATACCCAGGCCTTGCACTCTGCTCAGCGCCAGGCTGAAATGTTCTCGTGGATAAGAAACCAAATGGTTACGCTGTGCATGTAACAGAAAACATCCCGCTCACCTGCAGTTAACTACCACTTTTTTTCATTACGAGGCTCCCACAGGTTTAAAATAATCACTGGAAAGCATTAATGGTTAATTGATAATGGAATATTTAATTACAGGTAAACACAGTTGAACTGAAGCAGCTGCATGGTCTCTGAATGCAAATGCCCTGGCTGCTGTTGCTGAATTCCAGCCGGTGTGGGGAGGATGCTCAGCACAGAACCTGCAGAGCCCCCCGAGCCCCCTGCACCCCCAAGCACTGCAAACACCGGGAGCACACCCTGCACTGCCAGAGCAGCAGCTGCAAACAGGGCAGCACACAAAGGCACTGTGAGTGCTCACAGAGGTGCTGCTTGCACGAGGTCGGAGCACACAGCGTTCGTACCTCCAATTTCTCAAGGTCTTATTTTTTGTGTTATAAACCCAGCGCTGCTTTGTTCCCCTCCCCTCCTTTCCTGCTGCCATCAACCAGGAGTTATGAATCACTTGACTCAATATGCAGCTTCCTGAATGTGACAGCATGTTAACTGGAACTCTAAGGCCCTGGAATGACTAACCAGAAATGTAAGAATTAGGGGTGGGTTTTTTTTTGGTTGGTTGGTTGGTTTTTTTTGGAAGTAAAATCAATACCCATTACTCACTGATAGGAATTCAGTACCCATCCTACATGAAATATCTCTGCAAATCCAGGAGGCTCTGAACACAGTTGTTGTAATCTCAGCTCTCCTCTGAAGCAGCAGGAACAGCTCTGCCCTGGGATCCCATTGGGTCCATTTGGGACCATTTGTGGTGGATGGAGGTCAGCGAGCAGTTGGCTTCCGCTTAGCAGTTTGCTCCAACTGCAGGGCAGGAGATGGCCCCCCCCAGCAGATATTTATGAGTGCATTAGTCTTGCTGAAATATCTGCAGATACACACACTTCCACTCTTCCCCATCCTCTACTTCATTGGGCAGTTCCTGATCCCCATCTCCAAAGCCCCACTTGCAGGTTTGGATGGGCTGTGAAAAATGCACTTCTCAAGCAACAGCTTTTGAGTTTTACCAATTCCTTCCCAAATAGCTTCCAATATTTTTAATCTAAGCACTAAGCATTTTTTTCTTAAGTGAAATTGAAGCCTCCCAGTTAGACGCAGCTCCTGTAATGCTCCGTTATTCCGTAATACAGAAAGGTTAATGGTATCAAAACTCTTCTTTTGAGCAAAAGCTGTGAAGTGTGGTTTTCTTAACTGCACTATTTTCTCTATTTCTTCTTTCACTCCTGTATTTCACGTTGGATTCAAGCATTAAATATTTATACCGCTCATTCAACCATTCCTCCCTTGGTGCAATTAGTATTATTGTACATGGCTGGCAATGATTAATCTGCATTCAGGCACCATTATCTATTTACAATCCCAATTCCTGCTTTAATTTTGTTCCACATGGAGAGAAAAAGCAAGAAAAAGAAAAATCAATAAAACGTCAGAAAGCGAAGCAGAAGCTCTAGAATGGAGGAAGGAGATATTTGCAGGCAGAAGATCCATCTTAACCACCCTGCAAGATGATGAGCATTGAGTTTGACCACAGTGTTTCCCTTAAGAACCCAAAGATGACGGGTAACTCATGGCGTGGATGTCACACAGATTTACTGTAGGAGAGCACAGAGCCAAAGGTCACAACTGGAGTTAAGAACTCCCCTTGAAGCCCCATTATGTCAAGTGCAGCAGTGGGAGGTAATGAATTTAATGTCAACTTGAAGGCACGAGGGCTACCGTGACACTCAAAGCATTGCATTGCCAACAACCTTGTATCTTGAGAATAAAAACTTCTACAGCCCTTATTTTAAAGCTCCTTAGGGTCTGCCAGGGCACTGAGGATCCCTGATCTGCATGTACCCATGTACAGGTGCCTGGAAGGAGCAGCAGTATGGCTGGAGAGCCATTTTTCCTTTCAGTACAACCAGGGGACACTGCTGGAGCTGTGTGCAATTATTCCCTTCACCCGTACTTCTAACTTTGCATCCAAGCCTCTGCTCAAATTATCATGAGAGCTGAATTAAGTACCATCAATTTAGAGCATCTTATTTAGCATGTCAGGTCTCTTAAACAAAGTACACTTAAGCACCTTTACACCTCATTTTTTGGTGACGAGAGACATCCCAGCACAATGGACTTTTATATGGAAAATGAATAATTAGATTAAGTTATTGTTCCTCACTAAATGCTGCTGGGGATGGAAGGAACACAGCTGCATCTCAATGACAGCACTCTGCTGATGAGGAGTTCGCCTCTGATTCTCAGTCCCTGGATTCAGCTCTGTGCTGAACTCCTCTCCCCATGACCAGGTCGTGCAGTCTGACCTCAGATGCTCTGCCACTGCCTCCTCCCAGTGGAGCTGCACTCATCTTCCACACCAGGATTCAGCTCTGGCTCCAAGAGCACTGCACTGCTCCCACTGCCTTCCAGCAGCCGTGCTGCCTGCCCACGCTGCTCCTGGGACTGCAACCCAATGAATTCATCACTCCTTTCCTCTTTTCTCCCTCTTTTTTGTTTTTCTTTTTTTTTCTCTCTTTTTTTTTTTTCTTTTTGCATTCCATCAAAAGATGAAAGCATTTCCGTGCGGCAGCAAAACTTCAGTCATCGGCATTGACTTTAATTACTGCCTGCTCCCAGATAAATTTGCTGGCTAAAAACAAATCGATACTTTTTTTGCAGGAGCCTTTACACCAAAGTCCTTAATTCCTCATTTTTTAAGTGACATTTCCCCAGCTCATCCTTAAAAGAGCAGAAACCAAAGCCCTGGCTGATCCAAGGTGACGTGGCTCCACTGCAGACAACAGAGCCAAGCAAATTCACACCAGGCTCAGGACACGACAGCCTCATTTCTCTGCTGTTTTCCTTAACCTACGAAATGTTTCAGAATTATCGCAGTCTCATTAGTCTGAATTCTCTTGGATCTTTATTCTGGATTAATGATGGGCACTTCATGAAAGAATTCAGTCTGTACGCATTGCTGAGACTGTCACGATGGAGCAATCCAACAGACACGATGGTCTCTAGGGAATTCTTATTAAGCTGAGCAGTGCTTACCCACACACCCACCTACTGCTCCTAATTGGGTTCTTACATTTACATAGGCAGTACTGCATACATATATACACACACATGCATACGTAAGTAGGCGTTAGATACACACAAGCACGTGGCTTATCTTGCAGGTACACAGTTTTCAAGGCATTAATCAAATGGAGATGTGCATTTTTGGGATAAAATTCACTTCCAGTTGAAGGCACAATTTGACATGCCGCTTACAGCAGCAAGGAGCAAAATGCAGGTGGTGCATAAAGGTAACTGCAAGGTGCTCCATCTGGCCACGAGCACGAAGTCTCAGTGCTCACCATACTGCAGCTAAAGCCACGTTACAGCCAACAGGGAGAACGTGGGGAACGTGGGGACCTTTGGGAGCCCATTCCCCCAAAGCAAAGGGCCCTTAGTGCAGCCATAAACTGATCTGAGAGAATGGAAGCCAAATGCAGAACCAGAGCGTGGCTTTTTGGCTCAGAGCAGGACTGCAAGGACACGGCACTGAGCAGGAGCTGCTGCTGGAGCTGCACTGTTCTGCGGAGCACCTCCCACCATCCTGCACAGAAACGGCGCTGGGCTGCCGTCACACCAACAGATAGGTAACAAACGTGATTATATTTATTCTATTCAGGAGACAACAAACACTAATTCAACACAACAGCAGAACAGCTAATGCAATCGAAGCTTACTAATGCCGCGCTGCAAATCCCCCAAAGAAATCTGCTACAGCTTTATTACAATTTCCTATAAACCCTTTCTGCCTTATTATCAGTGTTACAGAGATTGTTTTTCTCCGTGCAGGCAGAGTTAGATGAGTTGATAGCAAGAGACACTATGTTTATTACTTGATAAATAGCAGCCATTTCCATCACTGCGTGCACAGATACTCTCACGTCTCTGTCAGGCTAACAGTGCTCTTAAGTTCCATTCAGTGTGGACTCCGCATTGACAGATGAGGCTGGAAAGCCACGGGCTGTGTTGGCACAACAGTCAGCCCACAGAATTCTGGTGGCTGAGCCCAAGAAACCAAATGAAGCTCACATCTCAGCCCGCCCATTTCCAGCCAAGGTTGCTCCATCTGGGAGCTGCTGCTCTACCAGGTCGAGGCAACTGCATTTCTAAATTCCCAGAGCTCGCCGAGCTGATGCTGCCTTCCAAAGCCACGTTAAAAATGGAAGATGCCAAGCTTCAGTTACAAGCAGAGTCAGAGCCGGAGCCCCTCCATGCCTGGCCTAGACTGGAGCTGCCATCTGGTTTCAGGTTCTGTAGTTTCTACAGAGGCTCCTCTACAACACAACAGTCACAGAAACTTGCAGAAAACACAATTTGCAATCTGGAGCTCAGAGAGCTGACAGCTCAGTGAAAACGTGAGAATTACAGCAGTCATGGCTGTAGGAATTACGACAAAATGCAAAGCAGCCTCGGGATGAAGAAAGTCATCACAAATTGCAAGTTCTCCGAGGCAGAGAGCATTTAGCACTGCAGGATCTGAATGTGACTGGAGTTTTCTATATAGCACTGCAACTCAGTGCTGATAATAAATAATGACACAAACACACCACATGCAGAAAATCCATCTTCACAGGCACGGTGCTGCCATGGCCCTGTAAAGCAGTGGGGAGCTGATGGGCTGTGCAGCCCAGGGAGATACAGGGCTGGTCCAGCAGCTCCAGCCATCACCAAGTGATGAGTGGTACCTTGCTCCAGGCTGAGGGCAGCCCCACATCCTGCTGCCCTCCTGCTAAGCCAGAGGCAGCTGAAGTTTGCATTCATTCCTGTGCTATTTTGACCATTTTTAAGCGCACGTGACCTCAGAATGATGGCAGTGCCCTCCCAGCCAAGGGACAGCCAATAGATTGGTTGTACTGTGTTCAGCTCCTACAGCCATGAAAACGTGCTGCTGTCCTAAAAAGCATCTCCCAAAAGGAGCAGGGACCACCACAGCTGTACCCCTGGGTATGCACACAGAGGGGACACTTCTGAATCTCTCAGCAGACAGAAGAGTTCTGAGCTATCACGGTCAAGACTGTTTACTAGGGAACTTCCAACTGCAGCACAGTGACAGTGAGACTAGAATTTCTGTTAAAAAGGGCTTAGTGGAACCATCTGCTTATTTACTCTAGATATTAATTTAGCATGAAGCCCAAAACTGAAGAAAAGCTGCAAAGTGGCTTCAAGCCAAATCCACAGAAGCCACTTTGTCCCTAAATTCCAGCCTCAGCACTGCTCTACATTCCTTAAACCTTCATGTATCTCTACACAGAGAGCATCAAGAAGCTGCTGAGCCGTGGCAGTGCTCTCAGCAGTTCCCAGCACTAAGCATCACCAGCCAGCTCCACATGCCAGCAGCTGGAGACCCAATGCCAAAGCAGGGAATCCTGCTGGAAGTCCAACCCCAGAATCTCTTTTGCAACAGCATCTAGACCTGAGATACAATTCCACCGAATAAAGAATCCCAGGAGTACTCCCATCAGCTTCAGCTGATGACACTGGGTATTTGTGTTGCACACACCAAGACCAGAAGGTGTGGAAGAACATCCTCAGCCTCCTCCAAAGCACTGCACAATACATTTTTCCCTTGAATGTTTCCACTGCCTTATAAATCACAACATGGAATGGGATGGAATGGCTTCTTGCAGTTCTTGTAGAAGCCTCCCTAAAGATTCATAAAGCTAAAATACACATCCTTTATACTAAAACTTTTTTAAAAGAGAGATCAAATATTATTAAAGCCTTGAGTGAGAGCTATAAACATCAAGGAAACCCAGCACGAAGTCAAACATTGGGTCAAAGAGAAGCAGAGTGGAGGAGAAACAGAGACAGACAGGGATTGTTTCCAGCAGCCAACATGTTTACCTTATTAATTCCTGATGCTCCTATCTTGTGATCAAGGCCTTTGGGATAGGGCAGAAGTTAAATAAAAGCTAGGCACCGTTCCCAGAAAACCAACCTGGGAGCACTCATCTTCCACTGATGGCGCGTCAGGAGATCTCAGGGTTTTACAGGTCATTCAAGAATGGCCTTTGGTGACAAGGTGACACAACCCAGCACAGCTCGGGTCCCCAGGGCCCCAGCTGCTGCTCTTTCTTCATGTGCAATCTACTTAGAGAAGTCATGATGTGTCCGGGATAAGAGCTTCTCCTGAACAGCCCCATACACACACACCGACCTCTTTGTCCTCAGCTACCTCCCGTATCCGAGATAAAACACACACAACATTTCTGCCCCAAATTCGTTCCAGGTGCAGGACTGATCAGGGCTGGGAGAACAGCCGCAGTGCTCAGGCACGGCTAATAAATAAACAGCAACCAAAGAAATTATCTGTGGGATCACCGGGAGGAGCTTTTATGAGGGAGCGAAGATTTGGTAATGATGATGTTGAAGAAGAGGTTGTTTGTACAGAGTGGTCCCCGTGGTAATTTCTGCAGTGACTACAAAAGTATAATATATAGGATTATTGCAGGGAAATCTCTCATAATGAAGCAGATTCTTAACTTGGTTTGACATTGTCATTTTACACTCCGCTATTTAACATGAGACCTGCACAGCAATAAATACTTATTTTGCCAGGATATCAAAGCCCTGTGAGAGGAGCAGTATAGCAGTTACAGCAATGAATTGTTAAGCCAGATTCTCATTCTTGCACTGAGTACTTCATTGTCCTTGTTGCCTCTTTAGAAAGAAGAAGAGTTACCTGCTTAAATCACTCCGGAAGGTTTGATATTGCATTCACTGATAAGCTGATGCTTGAGCCTTATTGTAATCTGGCAGCAGAGACAAGGAAGCATCTTCAGCAGCACCCAGCCAGCAAAGCTATGGAAAAAATAAGGCTTGTTTCCCCCCTGTGCTCACCTCAAAGCTTTCCATCCCAAGTCATCGTTAATGGCTTCAGCTCTTCCTGGCACAGGGCAGATTCTGAAGAGGTGCTTGTGAGATGATGTATATTTACTTAGCAAGCAATAATTGGAGCAGAAGAGCATAAAACAAGCCTCTTCCTGTCCTTTTTGGTGAATTATTTAAAAAATCCATTTTCAAGGGGCTAGTGTAACAAAACAGTTTGCTGTTGAGAGAACTCCATGCTTTTGATCCCAATAAATAAATCACTGTTTGTGAGGACCAGGCGGTGCATTCTCCACAGAGAAAGGACTCCTGTGTCTGTCTCACAGTGCTGCACATCCCATAGCTGAGCGGGAGCTTCTCATTCTGTCTGTGAAAGCCTAACATCATTTAACTTCTACGTGCCACTGTTCTTCCATCTCTTCAGCCAGCAACACAATTAACCAGGTTAATCAGGTTATTGGTGCTGCTCGCTGCCTCCTCCTTCAGGAGCCCAGGTCTCAGTGCCTGATGCACTGCAGCCCTTGTGTGACCTTAGAAAGAAAGGGCTGAAAAGCCAAGGAGCTGCTTTGTCCTTAGAGACCCTCTGTTAAGGATCCCACTGCTCATCGCTTCTCTGCTCTCTGGGGCCTTTGTGCTCAGCCTTCACATGCAATGTGCACCTGAAGGAAGAACAAACGTCTCATCCTTACTATATTCTTTCCAAAGACGTCGTGGTATCATCTTCAACAAGAGGATGCAGGGTGTAGGTATTACTGCTGTAACATTAATCACACCGCAGTAATCAAAGGCATGAGCAGGTTTTGAAGACAAAAGGTCTTGATGGACTTTGAGAAACACCTGCCACTAAGCTGGTGGTACCCTTTTATCATGCAAACCATAGCGCCAAAAAACAATCTCAGCCCTTTTAATTTGATGTCTGCAAAAGCCATCGGAAATGTTAAATTGGCCGCGATTAAGAAAACATTGCAAAATTATCATTAAAATCTCCATAACGCAAACAATTCCTGTTATAATCCAGACAGTCCCTCAGGACAGACCCCGTGGCTATGGGCCATGGAACTGTGGTGGCACAACCTGTTATGGCCCCAAACAACGAGTGAAAGAGGACAGGAACGAGCCAAGGTCACAAAAACGGATTGCACAAGCAATGCATTTCAGAAGCCATGTAATGTATAGAATATATGGTACAGCTGTGCTGCCTTGTGAAAAGCACTGTGCTATTACAAAACACTTTGCTCAGCCAAATGTTCGGAGGCCTCAGGGCTTAGGCTTGGTGAAAGATGTGTGCACACAAAGGAAGAGGTATGTTCAACACCTTAACACATCACACCTCACCAAGGAAACTCCATCCGGGTGCAGCTGACCCATTTTATAACTGCTGTACTGCTGTTAAATCTCCAACCATCCCATTGGGAATGGGTTTTTATGGCCACCCTCGCTTTGCTCCCTGAGAGGGCTCTGCTAGCAGGAGAAGGCACGGGTGGCAGTGAGTGGGTGCATGGAACAAAGATCTGCTGATGGCGTGACACACTCAGTCTGTTCTGTTGACAAACATCACCAAAACACAAACCCCAAACCACAGTGGGCACGAGAGGGAGGCGAGCTCATTATCAAGCAGAAACAGGCAGCACGTGAAATCCAAACACAACTGCTATCAGGAAATGTTCCCGAGATCAGTCCTCCTTGAACCTTTGTTATCTCACCCAACAGCATCTTATGTGGGGATTCACAGCGCTTCAGCTCAGCAGCATTTACATCCAGCATATGGAGTAATTCCTTGTCAGTTCTGCCATGTCCACCCGCTCCCTTACAAGATGGCTCTGCAGTCAGCCCTTCATTTTTCCCCACATATAACACATGAGAGCTGCACTTTGTGCTGTGCTCCAGGTCACACACAGAATGGGGTGACACGGCTGGAGCAGAGCTGTGCCTAGGGCCCAACCAACCATCAGCCCCACACTGCAGAGCATCGCCTCACAGCAGCTCTGTTATGGACAGAAGGACTGGGATGGTCACAAAAACAACCTTGAGAACCTGGTAAGGTGATGTCTTGGGCAACACAGAATGCAGCAGAGTAATATGGCAGCTCCCCAGGAGTTACCATGGCATTTAATCTGGGTACTGACCAAAAACATGTGTTACAGGGAGCTGAGCTCCAGCAGTGGTGCATAACTCTGGTCGGGCACCCATCCCATCAGAGCAGGGATGCAGAGATCAGAAGCAGAGCCCTGCATCCCAGGCACATGCCAGGCACATGTCCCTAACCAAGCTTTCAGCCCAGAGCCCATTCATTCTCTAGGCAACCTCATGCAGTTACTCTTCAATAGTATTTCTTTCTTCCATGTCATAAAAAACTTAATATTGCAATTACTTCATTTAATACCACGTAATGGCTGAACGAGCTTGTCAGCTACCTGCAAGAGAGAAAAGGCAAAGTATGGTATAATTGCATTAAAGTGGAAAACATGAGTAACTACTCATATTAAAAAGGACCAGAAATAAAAAGGCAACATGGTGTGAATTATAGAGAAAATAAATACTTTATGACATGCAGCTGAATTTCTGGCACGGTTCGTCAGCATCTGGAAAACCATTCGGAGCATGAGGGACCACTGTGCTCCCAGTGACCTCACCTTGCAGAGTCAGGATAACAACAGGGAAAGAAGAAAGAGGGGGAAAAGGCAGAAGCACATAGCTACAGATATGGAAAGGGAGTAAACTGGGCTCATATACAGCCTCAGGTGAAGGACATGGTGGTGATGCACTGGAACAGGTTGCTCAAGGAGGCTGTGGATGCCCCATCCCTGCAGGCATTCAAGGCCAGGCTGGATGAGGCTCTGGGCAGCCTGGGCTGCTGGTTGGAGACCCTGCACACAGCAGGGGGTTGGAACTGGATGAGCACTGTGCTCCTGTGCAACCCAGGCTGTTCTATGATTCTATGGTTTTGCTAAAAGGACCCATGTGTACACCTCAGCTAAAGAGAGAGCTATTCTGATTAAAATCAAACCCTCAACCTTCGCTTTATGCAACTCAGACTACCTGCACCTCTTGCAAATGCAAAACATTCACCAAAACACCAGACTGTGAAAGGGAATGCATTACTTCTATTAACCCGGTGGCTTTTATTCACCACGTTGAGTCCTTTTTGTGCAATCACAAATCAGACAAAGAAAGGCTGCAGGAGAGGAGGCTTTTAAAAGTATCTTTAGATTTACACTGTATAATTACAAGAAGCGACAAAGACGGCAGCGCTGAACCTTTTACTTTCTCCTGCTCTGCTATAAATGCAAGCGCTCAGACATTACACAACTTCGCCTCTCTCCACATCACACTCACACAGATCCTCCACGCCTTACCATGTCTGATCTTTTCTAGCAAACTCAGAAACGTCAACATTCATTTACCTTATAATTAACATCATTATGAGCGGTGACATTTTTCTCATCTTTCTGGGTTGTTTTGGGTTTTTTTTGTGCCTTCACAGCTTCTGTCAAGGGGCTGCTTCCACTTCACTTTTTTAAAGAAATAGTAAAAAAAAAAAAAACCAAAACCAAAAAATCTGTTCTGTCAAACTGACAGCTAAGAGATGGTGAAAAGATGGGTGCTGATGAGGGAGGAGCTCCCAGCAAGGAGCTCTGATGTGCTGTGGCCACAGGTGGGAAGCCAAGGGTTCAACACTCATTAACTAACAGCACAGAGGTAAGGTCTTGCATGAGTGAGACACTTTGGTGGCCAAAGCCACTGAGGGTTTTGTCACTGCTGCCTTCATTTTTTAATGAAATGTCAAATACTAAAGGAACATTATTATGTATTACATACAAGCCTTATAGATTCTGCTTCTCGCTGGGAATCTGAACAGGTCCACAACACAGATTTTCTTCTGGCAGGACTGATGGCAATGTCTCTTCTTCATAATTAGGTGTCTGCAGCCTCGGATGCATTTCTAACTACTGCACTGCCTAGATAACACCACCAAGCAGGTATTTTGAATAGTCAGAGGACTTGCTTGGATTCAGTCAGGGAAGTGGATGAAAAACTACTGACAATTCCAGGATGCCTTTATGTGTACATAAAACAAACCTCTACCCCAACCGTTCGCAGCCCACTGGCTGATCTGAAATCCATCACTCCACAAAGGGACAACACGTTGAATATTCAGCACTGACATGAAGGGTTCGTTTCCTACATTTTCCATAAATTCATTGGGAAATGTCAGCACAAGGAGATAAGGACAGCAATGTTCCTGCCTTAGAGGTGCTGGTGATTACGGGCTGAAGTGGCGCAGCCAAAGGGAGAAGCAGCTTGGAGCAAGGCACAAAGTGGTTTTACAAGGAACTCATTTTGGATGCCAGCTGGATTCATGTGCTGAATGCAAATACTAAAACTGAGCAAAGTAAAGCTGAAATATTCCTTTTTGATGAGCAGATTGGACTGCTCATCAGAGCAGGTCAGACATGGACCTACATGTCAATACAAGCATGACAATTGGACTATGAAGATAAGGAATATAATATTATTTGAAGGCTTAAAGCATATTCTTGCAAAGTAGGTGGGAATTTTAAGCTAGCAGAAACAGTATTCACAACTTTAGTGATCCCCAAAGGAATTCTGCCTTGCATCTCAACTGCTGACCAGCCAACCACTGCTAAGACACAGCCAAAGCACCAGGGGGTGATCCACAAGAACAAAGTGCAAAGGCAACTCCGACATTTTACCCAGGATGAAATTACCTTTTGTTTTCAGAGTGCTCCAATTAAGCCTTTCAAAGTGCTTGCTTCCCCCCAGGCTCGGTGCCCCATCTGTGCCCCCCTCCCCTCAGGCTGTGACCCCCAACCCGTGCAGCACAGAGGATGGCAATGACAGACTGCTGGGAGCACAGCCATGAGGAAGCTGCCACATCCCAGAGCCCAGAAGGAGACTCATCCTGCAGGAAGAAGTCAGGTTGCTATGAGAGATAGGGCAGAGCTTTTCAGGAAACACTGTCCAATGAAAATAAAGACTGGAAGCGTCTTACGGCACGGAATATCTCATCCATTCTGTGCTTGAATCTCCCTTTGCAAAACACACAGCAAGCAATGAGCTTGCAATGTACCTCACCATGTTATCAGGAAGAGAGTGTCATTTTCAAGTTATAGCTCCCTATAAACTCATATCAGATAGCTCTTTTTCTGCTTTATTGTGATGTTCCTGACTCGTGTACGGCAGTGGTGGAAGGGGAGCAGCATCCTTGCAGCCATTCCTCGCTGCAGCCTCTCCAGAGCACAAAGTGTTCTCCTTAGCATAGGGGCAGTGTAGAGCAGGAAAGACATGGCATCACCTCCACACTGAGCCCTGCTGCAGTGCTCTGCCATGGGAGGGACCCCCTCTCCAGCTCTGACCCATGTTCATTCCAACATTCTGAACCCAGGATTTATGTGACCACAGCTGGCCTATTGTGATGAATTATGGAGGTAATTCAGGGACATGAGCAAACATTCTACTGAGTGCAGATTAATGGCCTCAATTCAAAGCAAATTTTATAAATGACCCAAACCAAGTGGGACTCATGCTGTCTCGTGTGCATTTTAACACAATGCACTCCTGAAGTCAATTTTACTGAATATCGTCAATTGCACATTTAAATGAAATTCCTGGGGAAGATCTGGAAAGAACACAGATAAATGAGGCTAAATAAACCAAATCAGGGAAGGAGCAAAAGAGTTTTATTTTGTAGCTCCTGAACTCTGGGAATTGGGGAATCTGGAAAGTCTCTCAGGTTGAATTATTGAGATAATAAAGCACCTGCTGAAGAGACCTCTAAATGCTGTAATAGAATTATTTCATTGCCCCAGAATAATCACAAATGCGGATTCTCTTTTGAGACCAAAGGAAACAACAGAAGGGAAAGCAGATAGATAAGTGGAATGCAAATCAGTCTGCTCGCAGTAAGCCACAAAGCTCTGACATGAAAGGAGCGAGACCTATGGCACTGCAAACAGGTCCCAGTTTTATTTACTTGTGTGGGGTCACCTGCAAACAAGGGAGAATAAACACAAAAAGGAACAGGGAAGCACTAAAGCACCCCCATAGTCAAGTATTCTGCCTAGGCTTGATTGTAATAACATCTGAACTGGAACTGGGGGTTTACCACAAGCTTCTACGTAACCCATGACATCATCTGACCCCAAGCCTGGCATAATTACATCACCATTAAGTCATCTGACCCTTGCTCTGACATCATTAAGCAACACAGCTATTACAAAAAGCCCTATTTGCTGCAAGAGAATCATGCAACAAAAAAAGTCATCGGTGAGACAGGGATGCTCCCTGCTCCCCATTCGCTGCCTTTCAGAAGGACATGTTCCACAGAAGCAGCATCTGCTCCATAATTTAATACTCACACAGCCTGCTCCGTATGAATGTTTAACACCACCAGGAGCCTCAGTAAGCCATCCCACACCTACAATGAACGGTCAACATTTCAATGTGCTTTGTTTCTAGGCCTGTTCTTAGTCATAAGAACTCTGAGAGGTGCAGGAAAGCTTCCAGATCCCCAGGAACAACCGATGTAACCTTTTGAAAACAAGTAAACAAAACGGGAAATTTCTTACGTTCCCACACAAACCTGCAGAACCTTGTTACATTTTCATTTACTGAAATGTAATTAATGAAGGCTTTTACGCCCTCAGAACCTTTCAAATTAATGAAAAGTCCACCCAAATAAATTAGACATGTAGCCCAAGAGCTGCAGGTTTAAATTATAGTAGTTATCCTGACAGGAACCAAGAAACAGCTGTCACATACAATTATTTTTAGGGCTGCTACTAAACCGTCCTCACATTATGAGCTGCCACCTCCCAGCAGCGAGCAGCAGCTTCCCATTTTATCATGACAAAAAATGAGAGGCATCCACTTGTCTCCTTGGGTAGGGCGCACATTGCTGGGTCTGCAACGCCAGGCAGCAAGCGCTGCATCATTTTGCTGCCACCATGACGTCACCTCCGCCATGACGTCACCTCAGCCATGACGTCATCACAACCCACAGCCAATAGGGCTGCAGGAAGCAGACAGGGCTCCGTGAGTCACAAAGGCACAAGGCCTGCCGCCATGCTGGGGCAGTGAGCGGAGCCATGGCCCGGCCGCCCCGCCGCCTGGTGTTCTACTTGTCCATCACCAAGAAGAAGAGCACGAACAGCGTGAAGCCTGCTGCTGGCATGGTGAGCTCTGAGAGATGGAGAACCATGCCTGGGGTGCAGCAAAAGAAGGCTGAAGGCAGGGTGAGGAAGCGTGAAATGGAGTATGGAAATGTAGAGAATGCGCCAGATTCTCTACAGGGAGTGAGACCAACGCAGAGAAAAAGGCCACTTCCTGCCTTCTTCCTATTCATGGAAGAGCATCGTCCCTGCCTTCAGAGACTGAATCCACACTGGACGGCAGCAAAAACGGCCATCAGGTTAGGGGAATTATGGCACAGTCAGCCAGAAGGGGTCAAAGAGATGTACAAGCAGCAGGCTGCAAGGCTGAGGGGGCAAAAATAAAAGAGAAGAGCATAGGTTGGGGCAGGAGCCAGGAACAGCCAGGAAAGGAGCTTTCTGCAGGAAAAAATGAGCAGAAATTTGGAAATAAAGTCTGCAATGGCCCACGTTGCTGATAAGGCCACGACCTGCTGCAATTCCACCTCATTGCTCCTGCGGCTGCAGCTCCTTGCAAACTTCCAGTGCTGTTCATCATAAGCCTCAGTAAAAATAACTGCAAACTCTAGATAACCACAGCTTTTTTTGGACAGGGCAATAATTCAGAGTTAATATAGCTGGCTCCATAGTGATGGCAAAGGGAGGGTTTGTGCAGCCTAGAGATGGATGTTTCCTGCTTATCCACAGTGAAAACAGCAATGAGTCTCCTCTGCCTTCTCTCTTCTTTAAGCAACTCTGTTCCGTGTTCTTTCCTTTGGCTCAACCAAAGAGATGCCTAAACTCGATCCAAAGACCACATCCACTACACAAAGGCTGACAGCCCATCCTATTTAGCAGCTAATGCAAGATAACCTCTTGCCCAAGCAATGCTTGCTGGTTATCTGGCTTGTAATGGCATCTTTGCAAAGGCTGCACTTCGGAAAGGAGGTCAATTGCTTTCCAGCATCCGAAGCCTTTGCTTGCTGTCTCAGCTCCAGCATTCTGCCAGCCTGTCTTGTCCACAAGCACAGCCTCCCTGTCCCTCTTCTCCCCGACTACATATTTCTTTCTTTTCTTTTTTGGAAGAGAAAAAACAGCAGGAAAGGGGAGCAGGGAAAGCATTCCTTCTTAACTGCTGTCTTGTGTGTGAAGCTGCTGTTGTCTTTTGCCACATGCCACTTTTTTCTGAGTTAAAATTTCGTTCCAGGCTAGAATTTGATGGGACTTAGCCACTCTCCTCTCAGCTCCAGATAAAGTTTCAATGACAGTTTCCCAACCTAACACACTGCACACACACACACAATGAAAATGAGGCAGTCCGTGGAAGTGGAGCACCCCAAAATACTTCCACATGTCCCAAGCTGGAGCAAGCCTCAGCACAAAGCATCAAAGTTCTGCAGTCAGTGCTGTTCCCTCTCCCTCCCTGTGCACAAGGGAAGCACTTTACCTCAAAAAGTCACAAAGCCAACGAGGCTCCAAAGATGTCCTTGCTTCCTTATTCCATACTGCAGGTTTTCTTAGGGCATCAGCACCATCTGCTATAGCTCCTGGAGCTGAAGTCAGAGGTCAGCAGCTCTCACTGCTGAGAAACTCAAAACCCAGGACACAACTCCAGTGAGCTATCAGTGCAAAGACTGACATACTAAGTAAAAAATAATGCTGCGCTGTGACATGATAGCAGGGACAAGAAATATCACTTTAATGGTTCTCATGACTGCACGGCTGCTAACAGCTTGACAGGATCCATCAATTAAAATCTATTCCCAGCTGCACTAGCGATGGCCACACCAGACTGTGCAGCTATTTTTGGCACGTCACAAATATGAAGTGGTTAAAAAAGATACATCAAAAAGGCCCAAGATATCATCCATCCAATTATACTTTATGAGAAATCTTTGTCTTCCATTCCTCCACTTGGATACTTCTTAAACAAGAGGCACTCAGGTAAAACCATGATCTGGGAAGTTGGCACGCAGGTTCCACTCAATTTAGCACATCACAACCTGCTGGTGAGTAATGCCTCCAAACACCTGCAGTGCTGCCTCAAAACATACACTTCTTTGCAAACACACACTCTGCTGAACTCCCACGACGGCTCCTTCTATCAGCTGCAATGCCACCCGAGCAGCTGAAGGACACCTCTGCCTGCCAGCTCAGAGCATGCAAGGCAATTCCAGCTGCCTGCAGTGGGAGAGCAGTGCACGTGAGGGTGGCAGCATTTTTCCATCAGTATCCGTTTTCACACTACTGTCACACAGACTATAGATGGAAATAGATGTTAGAGCTGAGCGCTACCGGAGACAAATAACGTGTTTGGAGATGCCTTACAGTCGCAGCAAGGAAGCTACTATGATGTTTGAAGAGCCTGTGGATAACGGATGGATAAAGGGGGTAATGATTACTATGGCTATTAGAAGGGAAACTTATCTTGGAGGTCTGGGGTGGGTTCCTATTCCCTCTGCTTTGCAGAGCATAGCAAAAGCACACAACAAAACCTTCAACTGAAGCCTCTGGGTTTTTCGGTATCAGAACGATACAGGCTCACAGCAAGCCACTGCATGAAAGCTGTTTCATATACTTTTCATGTACTCAAAACTAATGATAATGACATTATAATGGATCTAGTAATATCATTTTTATAGAGCTTAATGCAGCCTGCGTTGTCACTGCTAAGGGAAAGATGAGTAAAAAATACCTTGTAAATTCTGCAGGAGAAGATTAGCTGGACTACATTGCCTCCAAGCCAGTTAAATGGATTCATCAGGAGAGCTGGCAGAGACAGAGCTTGCTCTGCCTCCCATCCTGACACAGGGGCTTCTAAGGGGCAGAGATTCAGAGTAGAAAAGCACAGCAAGAAGTATTCCATCTTTATCCAAAGCCTTCAGAAATCCACTTTGCTGTGCTCTGACTGGGGGCACAAACACACATCTGTCACCACAGCTGTCCATGTTGGATCACATCATGCACCTGGGTCAGGCTTCAGAGCCTGCGTAAGCACACACAGGCTCAACTTTTACATATCTCCCAACCTTTCAGAAAAGAAAAAGAAAGGAAACAGTGTCTGAGCACAGAAGCATGTGCCTGCCATCAGTAAAGTGACCCAGGTGCTGCTCTCATGCTGCTACTGACATCAGGAGAAGCATACTGCTGCAGATTATTGCCTCTCTCACTTGTTAAACGGGAACAACAGCACTTCATCCTGTCTCCTTCATTTAGCCTCCGCTCTCCTCACTGTAGCAATTTCTTTCCATATGTGAAAAAGGCGTAGTCCAAAAGCTCTCCTATTACAGCAACAGTAGGGGAAGTACTGGAATATTTCCGAATAGCAGATTTATTGAAGAGATGCTCCCTGCAGTAACGCCTCTGCATTGCTGCCTGCTGTGTGTAACACAGACACGAGGAGTGATGCTCACAGAGGTCACAGCTGCACTGGGTGCAACCCCCAGCCTGGCACTGCAGTTCTTCTGGCAGTTGCAGTGATGCATTTGTTGTGACTTCCAGACTAATACACCGCACAGCCTTGTAGGAAGAGCCCCGTTGTGAGTTAATTGAGATCTTACAACTTAAACACTCAGAGAAATCAGAACCTGGAAGTGTTCTTTGCTCATTAACTGGCTGGTAAAGAATCTCTCTGTTTTAAAGAATCAATAACTTGCTTTTATTCACAGCTTGATTTTAATGTGACAAAAAGGCACCAAGTTACTCAGACGCTACCAGCATTATCTGTGGTGAAGAGAGCAACAGCTTGCTTCTTTTAAGTCCATCTTGCAACAAAGCACAGATTGAGCATTACAGATCACTTCTCCATCTGCACAGATCTGAGAGGCAGCGCATCCTGCCACCCTTGTTAGCTCTGATTTACATCACAAATCGCTGCAGTAACAAACTCGTCCTCTGCGTGCCCCCTGCAACACCCAGCGCGGTGCAGCCCTGCTTCGAGGATGCTATAGCTAATATAGCTTAATTAAGTGCTCCTCTATTTCCCTCTCTGTCCAACAAGGTAACGCATTTAGCGCAGATAATGCCTGTTGACCTTGCACTCCTTGGTGAGAGGCATCTTCACTCAAATTGGAGTGAAGATAATGAACACGTCTTCAGCAGCGCACCACTCCCACTGAACTGCAAACCCATCTGTTTCTTTTATTTGATAATGGCTACCAACAAAAGCCAGGTGCTAAGTTATTAGAAGTGCAATTAGAGCGGCAGTTTGACAGACCCAATTTTGTTTTTCCCAGAATTTATCATTTAGATGGATAAAATAAATATCCGCTCGCGCTCTTTCCAACCTCACATGAAGGCATGACAGGTATGTTCAATCAGGCAGACAGATAGGCGAGGCTTGCAGTTCTCTTGGGGGTAATGCATAAAATAAAAGAGAATACGAGCAACATGCTTAAAATACTAATTCCTCTTCCAGTGGAAAAATAAAATTTTCATCAGACTACTATTCAGGAGACCACAACTGCTGGTTAAGGGAATGTTAAATATGCTCCATAAATCACCACCCTTGATGTGCCCAAGTACATTTTCCATCACATATTGCAAAATGCCTTCTCTGCTTCCAAGAAGAGCGGATGACAACGCAAGGTAGGCACAGAAATTTAAATAAATAATCAAATGGGAACCTGCACGTGGAGCTCCTGGATGTGGGTGAGATCACTCAATGACAGCTGGAAACTAAACACTGGCTGCCCTCTCCTAGCTGCCCATCACTGCCCATCAGTGCCCACTGCTTTGTTTCCATGATCTGCCCTACTGGCCACATCTTACAGCTGAGGATGTTAACTCTTTTTCTGGGTGCATGCATGGTAAATATCGCTACCATGCTATTACATGACAGGACAGGAGGTAACAGCCTTAAGTTGTGTCAGGGGAGGTTCAGGTTGGATATCATGAAGAATTTCTTCTCAGAAAGAGTGGTGATGTGGTGGCACAGCTGTCAGGGAGTGGTGGGTCACCGTTCCTGGGGGTATTCAGAACTGTGCAGATGTGGCACTGAGGGACGTGGTCAGTGGACATGATGGGGTGGGCTGGACTTGGTGATCCTAGTGGTCTTTTCTAACCTTAACGATCCTCTGTGCATGAAAAGAACACACAACCCACTCTGTCGTAGCAAGGCTTACATTTTGAAGAGGTAACATGTCTTAAGACCACCTCGTTCCTTTAGCAATCAATGAGGAGCTCGCCAATACTGAATGAAACACGACCCTGCAGCAAGCACAGCAAAGAGAAACCCAACATTAATCCTTCCTGACTCACACGCCAGTTTGCATCCCATCGCACTGAGGGCTCAGCACAGCCCCAGCACCCAGGTTTGCTGAGGTCCCTGGGTGAGCCTCCTGCTGCTGACCGTGGCAGTGAGTGGTCCTGAGGGCTTCAGATCTAGGGGTTTGTGGCACTGCTGAAGTTGCCCATGCAGCAGAATGAGAGCTGCACAGAGGTAAAACCTCCCTTTGAAGCAATCTGCATGGATGACCCCAGCATAGCCTGAAGGCTTCCAACTGCAGAACCTGCTGAGAACTTGAAAGCATTGCCAGAATGTCAAAGCCAGGTGGGACTTTTTTAAATTTTACTCTTTTAAAGCTGCCTTCTGCGTGCTTCGCTGCTGTGGGTTTCTCTTCTCTTCCCCATGCAGACCCATCTGCAGCTCTGCTCTCAGCATCCGAGTGACACACACCGCATCAGAGCTGACTGCTCCCCGCTCACCCATCATTCCCAATTTCCAAGTGTCTGATCAGATAAAAACCCTGTAATGGAAGCATCAGCCTGAAATTAAACAGACCATAACAGCATTCATTGAAAGCAGAAGCGAAGAGTCAGTTTCTGTGAGGAGATGAGCATCTCCCATCTGCGTTGCAGGAGTTCAGCTCACCCAGAGCACGGCCACAGCCAACGACCCTGCAAATGGATGGAGCAGGCTGGTCAGCAGCACTGCCTTCCCATCATGGTGCAGCCACTGTAGCTACACAGAAGCCAAACTGGCAAGGAAACAACCAGAATTATCCATAGTTTGGATGAACTTGCTACTCTTGCAATCAGTAAAGCAGCATTAATGACCCATCCCCAGCCTTCCACTGCTTACAGCAGCAGGGGCTCAGCACGGTCGTGGCACATTCACACTCAGCTGCATTCAGCTTCAGCTCAATGTGAGTTCACTGGCAGAGCCTTGGATCATAGAATGGCCTGGGTTGAAAAGGACCACAATGATCATTTAGTTTCAAGCCCCCCCTGCTATGTGCAGGGTCACCAAACCAGGTTGCTCAGAGCCACATCCAGCCTTACGAACCACTGATGGTAACCTCAAGCTGCAGGCTGGCTGCCCTAGGAAAATAAAGAGTTCCAGATCTCCTTAGCAGCAAACACCCCAAATGCAGGGAGGTAAGCAAACACCAAGGCCTTCCAAATAATTTGGCATATGAAGTAAAATACTTACTTTTTTTTTTTTTTTTTTTTTGGCAACTTATTAAAATCAGATCTTGCACAAAAAGGAAAAGTGCCAAAAGCAAAGTGAGCACTGGCATCACGGCACATTCAGAATATATTATTTTGTCCCTTTGGACTTAATTAGTTAAAATTTATGAAGAATGACACCCATAAAGATGTTAAACATTAACAAAACTTCTGTTAACTTGCTTAAAATGAAGTGTAATTGCAAGCTCTGTTTTGTACATATTCCAGGGTTGCAAAGTTTAATGAGTATTTTATTCTCTGCACAAAAATCCTGTTACATGAATTTTGTGCTACAAGTCCATGGCTCCTTAAAAGGTCTAAGGAAAAAAATATCAATGACATCGATAGCGACCTCTAATATTTGGCTGACATCTTCCTACTTCTGAAGGTTGTTTTTTGTTCCCAGGGGAGCAGAGGGGTCAGGGTGGGCAGATCCCGGGTAGGAACACACAGATCCTCCTGCTTAACTATTCCCACGTTTAAAACTGATCCTATTAGAGAGGAAACGTGACGATGCAGACGCTCACAAACAGAACGGTGTTGGTTTGAAGCAAGCACAGCATCCAGGATTGGGCAAGACCCATTCCAAGCAACCCCATCCCAGATGGGCATTTGGGGCACGGCTGTGGGACCGATGCCATTCGTATCTGCTTCTACAGCACCGTGCCAATGGCCTCATTTCAGAGCTCCTCGGTGCCAGCTTCCAGCCTGAAGCACTTGTAGGTTTTCCCTTTCAAGAAGAGCTGACTTATCAAAACCTAGGTTTTTCTAACAGAAAACCACAAGTCAAGCCACGTTATTATAATTGAAGCAATTAATTACTTTTATGCATTTCTTTTAAAGAGATCTTTAATGCAGGTAATTCTGACTAAAAGCTAATTTGAACCGCTCCATCTTTTAAAGGACGATTACAAAAATTAATTTGGAAAGCGCAAAACGAAGACAAAAGGGAAAAAGGAAAGCAGGGGGAGATGGGCAGATGCATGGGCTGCAGCATCACAGCCAGCCTTCATCCCAAGGCACGCTGATGGCTGATGGAGCACTTGGCTCCAGCACAGCTGTGTCTGCAGGCACACAGCACTCAGCACCAGGCATCAGAGCCCAGGCTGGGCTTCCCTTCAGCACCGAGCTGAGCAGAGATTGGAAATACAGTCTGATGAACACAGCTTCAACTGCTTTACGTGGAAGTGAGCTTGTTTGCATTGATTACACCAGAGGCAGAGGCAGGGATGGCGATTTGCCTTTTTCAATTTGTACATGCAGCAATTACCTTTAAAAACAAAACAAAGCAAAACAATCACACATTGGTGGTGAACCACAATGGCTCCAGTTCTCCCGAGACTTGGAAAATTGTGGCCATCAGACGTTTGGTGTTGACAGCGTTTTGCCTATTACTAATGCTCTGATATTTACTGATGTCCTGGCACCTTCCTGCTCCCTGCCATAAATCCAGCTACAAAAACATTCCCTGAGAGGAAGAATCCAAACACCCAATGTTGTACGGCAGCCAAGCCTGTCAAAAACAAACTCGGTGTGAGCTAAAGAGACCGTGACCCACAATGACAAAACAAAATGTCACCAAAGGGATGAAGCAAAACACAGTTGCCACATGAACCCCAAACACATTATTTCCATCTTCCATCCAGGCTCTCAAAGACGGATTAGATCTCAGCACACAAAGTATCAGGGCCATTAAGTATCAAGTTTAATAACCAATATTCCCAGGCTTACAGCGAGCAGCGCGAGACGCGGCGGTGCCAAGATCTGTCAACAGCACCATTTCCCAGAGGGAAACATTGGATGTGAAGCACAAACAGATGCCAGAGTGGAAGAAAACCCACACGACTCCCGTGTTGCTCCTATGGCCAATTTCCACCCGCTCAGCCCCAGCTCTGGATGCTCCATCCCACGCTGGGCTGGCACAGCCTGCCTGCTCCCTGCTTTTCATCCACTATCGATCCCTGCCATGGTATCCTTATCTATTTTTTAAGGCAGCTCGGGTCTGCAGTAAGCAACCAAAGGGAACAGAAGTCAATTTTCTCTGTTCCAGGTGAAAGGTTGTTATTCAAGGGGCCAAAGGCCTCTGGGGCTCCGCTGCAGCTATCACATTACAGCTGTGTGGCTACAGCAAAAAAACATACTTATATATATTTTTGTACTCCATTGAATTTGTCAAGACGTATATTATAGATATGTCAAGATATAAATATATAGAACTTGACAAATTCAATGGACTAGCTCTAAGAACACACTTCATAATACTTAAACTTGAATAGTTCTTCCACCTCCACGGCTGCAGCTCTGCTGTTCTGGGATCTTTAGCATGGTTTCTGCAGTGTTTCACAGCTCTGTTATTGATGGTGATCTGTTACTGATGGTTGATGTTATTGCTGGTGATCTCTATCTTGCTGAGGGACACCCGCACCAAACCAACCTATCCTGAAGATGACTCCCAAGAATTTCTTCACTATATATTTCATGCATTGAAATATTTCTAGAGAGAAGTGGAAAGATCAGGTTGGGCAGATGGGTTTGACCTGAGAGTTATCAGTGTGAAAACAACTGACTTCTCCACAGCCTGAGCTTATGGAAACCGTGGGAAATGCGATTTTTCCCCAGCTTCAATGAATTAACACACAACACAAATTAAACGGAGCCGTAGTTTGATCCCAGTGTGTGATACACTGCCACCAGACATCCAGAATCAGTTCAAATGAGAGCAAATTCAGCACCAAACAGAACCCGTATCAGCTGCGACTTCCCCTCAAAGCACAGGACAAAAACTGCAGACGGGGGAACACGTGGATGGGTTTGTGCTCTCGTAAGAGAGGCACAGCTGCTGAGAACTGAGGGAGGAAAACCCAGAAGGCAAAGATCATTTAAAATGTATTTTGTGAAGCAGATGACATCTGAAAACAAAGCGCGTACATTCTCTATCACAACCTGGAAACACATGAAAGCAGCTACAAAACAAGTCCACGAAGAAGCCCTGGAACAAAGATCTTTGGAAGCAGCAGAGCAGCTGCAGAGGTGTCTCTGCTCCTTCACTTTGAAGCTGTAGATAAGGGCAGGCAGTGGAAAACATGACTTATCAGCTCTGGCAGGCAGATTTTGACATTCAAATCCAATTCCCTCACCATGGTGAATTTCTCCACCAAGTGAGACCCTCTGCATACGCACGTCTTAACCAACAGCGGGGATCCTTGTGCAGAACGTGATGCATGCTGGCTTCTGAGCAAGAAAGGTGAGCCAAGATGCCCCACACAAGACCCCCCGTGTGCTCCCAACAACTTGTACTGCAGAGGCAGCTGCTGGGTGCACCTCTGAGCAAAGCCAACCTGCCACCTTCCCACCAACTGCTGTCCCAATGCTTGCTCCAGCTGGGAGAGCTCCACGTCCCACCATCACAGCACAGTAGGGGAGTTGGGGTGCAGCCATTTACAGTAAGATTTCCCACCAAAGGCAGCTCTAAAGCCTTTGTAGAATTTCTTATTAAAAGCACTAGGAATTGTTTAACAGAACAAAACGAAACTAAACCACACCAGTCAAATAAGGCAATCTATTTCCAGGTCCTGATCAAGAGGTAACTGACATTTAAATACAGATTTCAAAGGCCATTTCATACACATTTTGCACTCGTTCCCATTCCAATGGGAGCCAAAGCCAGCTCCATGTGCTGAGTGAGCTCCCTTGGAAATGCTGCCATTATATACAGCTCAAAAATGGATGTGAGCTATATGAAATACAATTTTGTTTGTTTGTGTACATCTCAGGGCCGGATTAAAACTATTTATAATGCTGAAGAAATGAAATACTCGGCTGCGAGGTTCTTCAATAGAATTGGTTATCTGGCTGTAAGTCTATCTGCAGTATTACCAATAATTAAAACTAGGTCTTCATAGAGGGGGAAAAAAGGCTTTTAGTTCTATTTTCAAGCTGAATCATATCAACATGTTTAAAGAGGAGATATGAGCTCTATTTATTCCTCCTATGGGCAAAAATTATTAAAAAAAATGGGGAAAAATGAGTCATCTGAATTTAATTACCAGGCTCTGAGTTGTGAAGGCCAGCTTTGAAAAATGAAATTTAAAATAAGACACGCTGCAATTCTGCTTCTGGGACTGAAAAGTTGACTTTGAGAATGGCAAACGAGGCTCCTTGGAATTGACTGGTGTGTATCAGCTATTGGGGCTGATGGCTGGATCTCAGGTGATTTGAGCCTTAATGATCCTATGATCCCATCGCACGGTGCTGCAGGAATGCAGGATGAGCCCCAAAGCCCCAAGGTGCATTTGGTGTATTTTGCCCTGTTCAGTCTTCTGCCCTCCCCGTGTGTCTACCACTGAAACTTCAAGGGTTTAATTCCCAAAGACTCATTTGCCATTTCTGAATTTCCGCCATGGAGTATTTAGGGGTAGTTTATTAATTATATCCAGCAGGTTCCCACTGACAGGCATTGTTTCGTTTCTGATATGACAAGACAGGAGGCTGCACTGGCAACACCTCCAGGCTGAATAATGTTTCTTAACTAGTTTACATTCATCTTTACCACATACTACAGATGACTGATCCTCCCTGCAGTACATAACGGCTAAGATGTAATGGGGCCCTGAAATATTTATGCATGCTAATAAAAACAGTTTTGTTTTGTTTTTCCCCATGAAAACATCAAATTTTGAACAGGGTCTCAGGAACAGTAAGCAACTGGTGGATGGTAAATGGTTCCCTCACGTTCATACATCCAGAACATTCAGATCCACGCTATCAGGCAAGTATAGATTACTTAAATAAACATTATTTGTGGCAGTGAGAGAATCCTCACAAATGATGGTTATTTAACTTCCCACGGATAACTCCAGACAGCACCTAAAACACTTTGCTTTTCCCACCCGAGGATGTCGGGTCTAAGCTGACCCGCTCTCCTTTGCTCATGGTTTGGGAATCGACCACAGGGTGAAGCCCCTGGCTGAGCATAATGGAAGCAATATTGCCAAATCCCCTTTGTGAGCCCTCAACTTCATCTGGCAGCTCTTGTATACAAGAGGGAAAAGAATCCATGCAGCATTTATTATACATAAAAGCAGTGCTTCTGAAAGCATTGCTCAAGCAAACTTAATGGTATGCAAGAGCCATTGAAATTCCACGCACAGCCGCGTGGCTGAAGAACAAACTGATCTGCAGAAACATTTGCCAGAGGTTCATTAGCAGTAAAGTCAACTCGTCAGCAGCATATTTAGCAATAATCAGAAAACAATCAAGTAGAAATGTTGTTCTGAGCGTGGCAATGTTTGAGTTGGGTTTCTTAGGTTTGATTGCTGCAGTGACGTCCTACAGCGGAGGTTTAAAGCAGACAGTGGTCACCACGAGGTTCACCAAGCAAATAAAGGCATCCACAAGAGATCCATCAGAAGGCAGCAACCAAATCTGGGGATCACTGGGAACCACCCCATCCCAGCACTATGAACACCCATGAAAATTTAGCAGCTCGTATACGACAGTAAGGACAATAATTAAACAAGACCAGAAACCTACCAGAGCGAGGATCCCTCTGTTCCAGCAACTTCTAACACATCATATCCATCTTCCAGCTGAAAATCCATGAACACCAGAGCAATGGTGTCTCCGGGTTCAGCGAGAATAGTCCACGTGCAGTCTGCATTATTGCCATACTCCAAAGGAAAGTGTGGGCTTGAGATAATTCCACTCTGTCCCCTCAGCGTCCCTCCGCAAGCATCATCAGCTGCAAACAGAGAAGGCAAGTTATGATGTTGTGCTGAAATGCATGAGCAGTGAGTCAGAAAAAAGCCCAAAAGCAAACTTTTGAACTCTTCTGTAGTAAGATAAGGCCTCTGGATGGTTGGGTTGGATATTATTTGTATGCCATATTCAGAATAAGAGAAAACTTACTGATTAACATCCTCTCCCTTTCTGTTTTTTTTCTTTTCTTTGTTATTTTTGTGGTGGCTGGTTTGTTGTTTTAAGAAGCAATGCTGATTGATATGAATCAATGGTTAAATTTGATGGCAAAAATCAAACAAGCAGCAGCATATAAAGCCTAGCATCAGATCAAAAGCACCCGACCCAACTCTTAAAAGCTCTGAGCCTTCCTGAGCAAAGCTCCCTGGGCTCTGGAGGAGCAGAAGGAACCACACACCACCTGATCTGCACACCAGCACCTGTGCACAGCATTTTTCAAGGGCAAGGGCAGCATTCAAGCTTGCAGCAAGACAGCTATCTCGATTGATCAAAAGCTTTCTTAAAAAGCAAAGTGTTTTCCATTCGACTGATAAAATTCTGGCCCTAACCCACGTCATCAAATACAGATTGATAAGAAAATCTTTGCATTGAAAGTTCACACACGTCTTTGTTAAGTGGCTTTTGGGAGAAGCACAGGGGGTTTTTTACTACACAGTACTAGGAGAAAGATGTTGAGAGATGCAAAATCCTATTAGGGCAGCCAGTCTGCCTCCCTGCAAGTGCCAGCTTATTCCTCATTGCATGCTTACCATAATTTGTTCAGTCTAGTTTTAACCACCCCAAGGACAGAGCTGCTGCTGCTCCATGGGGAGGTTGCTGCAGCCCGATGTGTGTGGCTGGCAAGATTCTCAGTCCTCACATTATTGCCTCAGTTTTTGTTCCATCCCTTCATTCTAATTGGGCTCCTAGGAGGCGTTTTCCACAGCTTTCCTCCCATCCATGCAGCCAGCAAAGCAGGAGGAGAGCCACCAAAATTCAAAGGCTGGCAGCAGCAGGTTGGTGGCTTTAAGGAGCTTTCAGCCCAACTCACAGTGATGTCAGCACCTCCATCAGCAAGACAAGCACCCCAAGGACCACAACATCAGCACCCAGGAGTACAAGCATTGTATTTAGTGAATCTGAATTTAACAGAAGGGATTGGAGAATCTCGCTGCCCTGCCTCACATGTTTTGGTTTCTGTTTTTTTAAGGTAATGGGTAGTTACCAAATCAGTGCTAAAACAGTTTATTCAGAAATCAAGCTGTGACATCTCCTGGCTGCGTAATGATCTCTCTGCTGCAGGATCTTTCAGTTTTGCAACCTGAATTCCATCAACAGGAGCTATTAGAGCAATTAAAGGAGGGAGATCTAAGGAAAACACGGGCATGAAGATAAAGGAAGCCAAACATTAATTTGACTTGCATCAGAGCAACTCGTGGCTTCCCCACCTACAGCGTCAGCCTGGAGTTTGTTTGGCGCGTCGCTCAGAAAAGCCTGTTAACCTTACATGTGTTACAGAGCAGCATCTCTGATGCTTTAGTCAAGGAGCTCGGGGCTTTGCAGCATAAACACTTCCTTTTATTACCAACTTTAAAAAAAAAAAAATACCTTCAACACTGAAACTTAACACAGGTGGGAATATTTGCACACCCAAAGACAGAGCAGAGAATCCCACAGGCAGCTCGGGATAGTGGCTTGGCTTTCAGCTCTCGTCAGGATGCAGTGCCTTGAGCACAGCTCTGCCGGCTGTTCTCCTCCCTCAGGGCCATCTGCTGCCCCAACACAGGCAGGAGGCACAGTTAGGGTTTGGGATCACACCTGCCCAACCGTGGCCATAAGTGGGGGGAGCTGTGGCACTCGATGCTCTGTTGCTTGGAATTCAAAGATACCTGTTTGCTGCAGTCGTATTTCCAATGAATGACATGACTGGTATTGATATAGACACCAAAGTGCAACTGAAACCATCAGGTAATGGCAACCAAAAGATTTCTCATGCAGTTCATCTCTCCGTTCAAAGCAGGGCTGATTTTCAGGCTAGATCACATTGCTTAAGGCTTGCCACAACACACTGCTGGGCAACTGCTGATGCTGCAACCAAGTCAGGCCCCAGGAAATCTTTCAAACTTGACAGAGGATTCACACTTGAGCCTCTAAAGGCGGCCCTTTCCAAAAAGTGAAAGAGCTACTTGCAAAGCCCTCTTCTCCTACAGAATAGAGTGAAAATGCTTTTAAGAGGATGAGTGGTTTAAGCCAAAGAGGATCAGCATAAATCACCAGTTTACTGTATGTTCACATTTTAATATCTCAGGAATAAGATCCCCTGTAAATACTACGAAGAAACACATGCAAAGAAAGATTCTCAGCCAGTGACCTCTTCCAGACCACACACCTAACTACCAGCTGCTTCAGCAACGCACTGAGATCCGAAGAAGCCCATGTATTTTTCAGATACCTGCCCCACTGGGGCTGCTAATGCCAACTCCATGTCTGACATCAACCACTGCAGGCACCCACTCACAACACCTCTGCACACAAAGCCCTGCACCACCTACAAGCAGTTCAGATTCTGGATGTCAGCCCCACGGCCTGCAGGGCACAGCTGCAATGGCCAAACAAGCTGTTCCTCTTGTGCGCATGCACTCTTGCTCCATAAACACACCCAAAGGCAAACCCTTGTTGCTTTTGCAGCAAGCTTTTCTTCCAGGCAATTTCTCAGCCACATTTACTGCTGGGGTCTTGGAACTCTGAGGCAGCATCTGCTCCTGTAGAAGGAGAAATGGGGACTACACCAAAGAGCTTTGACTTGATGCTGTATTAGAGATTTGCAGAGCTTTCTACCATTAAAATACGTTCTACGATCTTCTAAAAATCTTCTTGAACAGTCATTCAATTATTTTGGGCATGGTACAATCTAAGCAGCTGTTGGAGTTATAAGAAGACAGACCACTTTTAATGAGATTATGCATATTTGATACTCTTAAAATGTAGCTTTGCAAATGTTCTCAACTTCTCAGCTGGCTTACTGAATTTTTACTCAGACGCCTACCAGAATCATAAATCTATCAGTTCTACTTAAATTCAGCAAACAATCTGGGCAAGACTTCTCTCCACATGCCTGAAAGTGCCTTATGAAACAGACATTTCAGAGCATTCTTTCAGAGCTGCAGAAGTACCACCCTGCCCTGCTGGAAAGGAACTGGGGGTACCGGTATGGTACTGCTGGCCATGAAATTTGCCCTCACAGCCCAAAAAGCCAGCTGTGTCCTGGGCTGCATCAAAAGCAATGCGGGCAGCAGGGTGAGGGAGGGGGTCTCGGAGAGGTGGTGGTCTCCTCCTCCCTGGAAACATTCAAGGTCAGGCAGGATAGGGCTCAGAGCAGCTGATGGAGCTGTGGGTGTCCCTGTTCATTGCAGGGGGTGGTGAACTAGATGGCCTTTAAAGGTCCCTTCCAGCTCAGATGATTCGATCCTATATACAGAAAACTGTGCAGGATGTGACATACAAGATGCAACAGGGAAGCCATACAATACCCTGACACACTACAGATTGGATAAATGCCAGTAGATCAGAGCCTGGAGTCAGCACCAGGCTCACAGAGGACGCCCAGTCTTGAGGTGTGTCTGCAGGCTGCCCATGTGCTCCCAGGCAGAGCCAAGCCTTCCCCCAGGCCCTGCCATGGGCACATCAGCACAGAGATGCCACCCGCTGCTGCTTCATTGCTCCCAGAATGAGATCACCACAGTTTTAGTCCTTCCTGCCACATAAGCAAGGAACATAATTCACCAGAACAGAGTGTGTGCTGAGTGATTTTTAGCTCAGAGTCCAAGAATCAATTCTGATATAACTGTGCTTTCTAAACCACCAGGGAGCCGCAGCACCACCACTTCCATCGCTCTCTGCAGAGCAGTGCTTCACCACTCCACTCCTTCTGCATCTGGGATTCCTTCCTGCTTTCCTTTCTCATTAAGAATACACTTATCCCTTATAAAAACAGTACTTCTAAACTGAGAGATGGGTGAAGGGGTGCAGACAACTCATGAAGACAGAGCAGCTGAGCACAGCACTCCTCTCCAAGCACTGCTGCCCTGGCACTGCGGAGCTCCAGCTTCTCGAACGCATTCATTTCTTTTTCTTTTCCTACCATGCATTTCTTTGCATCTTTGATTATTTCAATGCACGAGGACTGGAATAATGGAGACAAGGCTACCAAAATATGAAAAAGGATGCTACAGAGAGGAAAGCAGGTACAAAGACAAGAGCATAAAGGAACCAGAGAGAAGGTATTGATCAGCGTGGCCGGAACTTCCTGCTGATTTCTGCACTTGTCTCCCACCTCTGCCCTTGCAGTGGGAGGGGAAGAAGCAAAGGGCAGTCCCCACACTGAATGCAGTGACATCAGACAAGTCTATTCCCAAGACAGCTGCTCCCCAGATTGTAACACCTGCTCAGCTAGAGGGCATCTTTCATCTTCATTTGTCTGAATGTGACCCAGCAGCACGACCCATCTCCAGCTTGCGTTAGAAAAGAAAACACACATTCATTCTACAAACTTTCAGACACAAATCACCAGTAAGCCAATATTGACAGAATTAATTACAAACTATGCAAGCCGCAAAGATCTTCCATCTCTCAGGGAAATACATATTCCTCCTCAGGCAGTAGTCTTTTAAACACGATTTTCCCTGCAGAAGAAGGCACCAAATCTGCCTGCCTGCCTCTTCACCCCTTGCAACAACAGAATTTTGTACCGCCAGTTTATCAGCCAAGCACCAACGTCTGACGGCTGAAACCCACTTCTGGTAGAAGGAGTGCAGCTGGTTTTCAAACTCAGCGAGTCAATTTGCAGATTGTCTTTGCTACTTTCTGCCTTCCTGAGACAAGATATAAATGTTACATGAGGAGATTTCTAGTTCCTGCCTCCAAAAAAAAAAACTGCTGTGGAAGTTTCAGTGCCAGCTTTGAAGCAGCAGGTTCCAATCTTTCAGGAAGGAGTGCTGCACCTCCAGGAGCCTGCAGGCTCACAGCACCACGAGCACAGCTCAACAAGCCAACGCTTCCCTGAGATCAGAGCAATTCACACAGCACCGTTTCAAGCACCATAGAATTTAATATTCCTTCATTCTGAAGTACATCAGATGCCTCCATCATCGTTGCTGGATTCAAGATTGAAACAGTGGTGTTAAAATTAAAATTGAGCTTGGCAGTGCAAGACAAAAATGTAGAGATGGTCCTTACTCCATCTGCGCGGGGATTGCATCAAAATTACAACCATGCCAACCTTCACGTTTCAGTACTTCAACACCTGTTGGGGTCAGAAGTTAATCCTCCCCTTATTGCAGACTGCTACACAAATACCTGAATAATAGCTGGGCCACGGGAAGATGGCACGCTTCCTTTGGAGGGAGGTGAAGGATACACAGATCCATTCAAGCACAGAATCTGCTATTTTCTAAAAAGGCCGTTGCCTTGTGCGCTCTCAAAGCTGAATGCAGGCGCATGCGCACGCACTTCAGTTGTTTCTGTTTGTTTTTAACTTCATTGGTTTGTTTGCTTTTCAGGTGACAGTGAGTCCTGATTCAAAGGAAAAGCACAGACTCATCAGCAATGACACTCAGGTGGCAATGGCAGCTGTCCCTCTGCAGCACAGCATGGCTGGGTGAACCTTCAGTGCTGTGATGCCCTTGGCTCCAAAGCAGCAGGTAAGCACACAAGAAATACACAACATAGCACACATCCCTGCTGTGTAACTCGTTCAAGAAAGCATTAAAAACACGCCAAGCAAACAATATTTGTTCATTTTAAATTCAAGATTTATGCTACAGCTTAGAACTGCTAATTGATTGCACAAGCAGAGTCAATAAAAAGAATCAATAGAAGATGCTCTGCTGAAGTACACAAGGAATTGAGGGGAAAAGACTTGAAAGCAGCAGCAACTCTTTTGGTAAAACAACACAGACACTTGTATATTTACAGCCTCTCCAGTCCCTCGTGGCTCCAGAGGATTAGCAGGAAGCTCTCTGCGCTGATAAAGGAATCAAAGCTGCACTGCCCCAAAGGGCCTGCAGGAAAGTTGCCCATCCCTGCCCAGGTGTCACCCCCCACTCACCTCCCCTGTTGGAGGCTGCAGCCCTCAGCACATCTGCACAGACCCCCTCCTCTTTACAGGCAGCCAAAGGGGAACTGAGGTTGACGTGGGGGAAGAGCAGAAAATTCAGTCTAAATTTCCCAATATTTGATGCAGAAAAATGCACGGTCTTAGGAAGATGCCTTGCTGCAATGGATAATGTGGCTGCTGCTTTTTTTTTTTTTGGCCTCTATTTAAACAAAGGAATTGGAGTTAAAGCAGCGGTGCAGCATTTTGAATACTTTGAGCACTTCATAACCTTCCCATTAGTCACCCAAGTCCTGGCAACTTTAGGGAATCCAATAAAAAGGAACCTCAATATTAACTACATCATGTTTAGCTTTCAACTCTTCTAAATCAAGCTTACGCTCCATGAAGTTTTTCCCAACCCCAAACAGCTCGTTAAATCCCTCTTCGTTTTGTTGCAGAAGGAAGGAGGGCACTTTACCTCTGCAGAAGGGGAGAGGAAAATCCCACGAGGCTCCATTCTCCATGCTGGCGTGGCACGTGAGCACAGCGTGGCCCTCCAGGAAGAAGCCAGGGTTGCAGCTGTATCTCACTTTGTCCCCGATGCTGAACGTCGTTCCTTGCTGCACACCATTCTGCAGCCTGCCTGGGTTCCCACACGTGTGACTGGGTAGAACTGCCAAAGGAAAGTGATTCTGGTTAGGGAAATGGGGCAGCGAAAGTGAAGCGTCGTCAGGTGGGGAATGCAGAACTTGTCTCCAAGTGAATTACAGTGTAAGAGCAAATAACCATAGAGCTGAACTGAAGTCATTAGGCTGGTGATGGTCAACAGTTGTGTGGGCAGCAACGAGGGAGAGGAAGGACTCATCTGTAGGGAATGTAGGGCTGACCCTCCTGCCCTCAGCCCCACTGCTCTGCTTCCCACGTTGGTCACTCCAGAACCTGAATAGTTCCATGTTCAGCAATAACTTCACATCAAAACAGCAATGACCGCACGTTGCAAAGAGTTGGGCGATGCTGTGGAACACGTCAGCTGGGTTGAAAAGCAGTGCAGAACTAATGTTTCATTTTCTGTAATGATACTCAGAGCCCCAATTTAATTAAATTACCAATGTCACTTTAAAAAAAATTAAAATGAACCCAACTCTTGGTTTTATGCTTCGTTCCTTTAAAATTAATGACTAGAACTTCGCTATAAATAAAAATCTATCATTTTAAAAAGTCACTCTAACACTAGCTGCTCCCTAGTTAATGAACCGTGAAGAATCAGACAACCCCAACCTGCATCGTATCTTAAAATCATACTTGAAAAACAGGATCTCATTTAAAAATTCTGCTTCGTTTGGCTGCCTTAACTAACTAACACCGTGCTGCAGGACGGATAGCACACGTGCTTTTGGGGGAAGCAACATTAACTCCTTGATTGCTTTGGATTCAATGGGGCTGCTGAATGAGTTGATTTTTGCTTTTATTTTTTTTACAGACACTGGTGCACATCTGCAGAAGACAAACACTTCGGCATCACGAACCAAAAAACCTCCCTGCGCAGAGCCTGGTGCTTTCCAGGTTAACGTCAGCAGCAGAGCCAGCTGCCACGTGAGGATGCTCAGTCGCAGCCCTGAGGTCTGCATGCAGGAAACCAATCCATCACCCCAAACGTGAGCTGCTGATGTTCCCTTTCCCCTGTGTTCCTGAGAAAGCCCAGCTGCATTGAAGCCCCACAGCAGCTGCCAAGGTGGGAGCCCAAGATCTGAGGTGCCTCTGGGAGCCCAGCATGGGATGCAGGTGCCTCGGATTTAGGGCCAACCCCAGCTCACCAAACCGGGGCAGCAACTGTGTTGGCAGCAAGGGATTTCAATTCTACTCCAACTTTCCTTAGAAGAGAGAATATTATTGCTCATCCTTGACTGCCTCTAACAGCCAGACTCTGATTGCTTGAGAGATTAATAGAACTGTATTATTTACATCAGATGTCGCACAGAATAATATTATTAAAGCTTTGTCTTACCCATTTACCAATTCCACTGTAGATTATTAGTAGCATGGATTTTTTTCATCCCCATAAAAGCTTTGTTCCTGGCAATCAACATAATATTTTCAAGTGATTGTATGGAAATGAATGCAACCACAGACCAGATTGGTGCAGATGAATAGAATGTCCTGTTAGTCATTTTGTAGCAAAGTCTGTTGCTTTCCACGATGAATGTAGAACAGTTTATTTTATTTGTCTTGATTTGAAAGGCTGCCAAACCCTTACCTTATTTTATGTCAGAGGAAAGGAAATAGGGTTATGCTATTGCAGTTGCACCTCATCAAACCATAAACACCAGTGTCCTGAGTGCTCTCTGAGGTGACACTGCGGAGGAACCCTGGCCATGGGGTAATGGCAGCACGGACCGTGAGGCCCTGAGCTCACGAGGGGAGAAACCATGGCTGCAATTGTGCCAAGAGCCTGAAAACTGCTAAACAAACTGGAAATGGAAACACCGTGTTGGATCGATTTCCACCACCCGAACGTACAAGCTGTTGCAGAGCAGCCGGAGCTGACAACCATCAGAAGCTTCACACCATTCCCTGACTTCCACTTCGAACCCCGTTTGGCTTTGCTCTTTCTCAGCCCCTCACCTGGGATCACTATGTTGGAAAGTCCCAACATCAGAAGCTTTCAAATCCTAGCACTCGTCAAGCCATGTCTCCTCGTTCCAGTTCATTCGAAATTAATTAGTAGGTTTTAAGTCATTAGATGTGACTCAGCGCATCCTTGGACAGCATCCCACCATCAAAATAAATTCAGGCTAATTACATCAGCCTTTCCTAAAACCCCATGGGCTGTTTTTTGTCAGGAAAAACAGGCCAAAGACCCAGAGGTGCTTCTCATCCTGCTCATCACACTGATACATCTGAGTTACGTTACCAGTTCAGGTGCCTTCAAACAGAAACTCAAATCCATCCCTACTTCTCTCGCCATTCAGAAGAGGAATCCTCCCTGCTTCCTTTCAAATTAATCTGCAGCTCTATTTCCTCCCTGCATTGTTTGAATATAAACTAACCCCAACATTTAACACATCTCGCTACCACATTCCAGTCTATTACCCTATTTACATAGCTAAGAGAAACATTTTTATTGTTTGAATCATCTATGGTAGTTTATGACAGATATTTCAATGCTATCATTGTTGTAACCTTGAAATCTTATCAAGGAGAACAACTTTTACGATATGAGATCATACATCATCTCCTCACTCAAAACTGATTTTCATTCCTGAGCTTAAAAGACAGAAAAAAAGCAAAGCAAGCCAATGCCAGAGCAGGCACTTATAGCTCCTGAGTGCTGCTACTACAGCAGGAATAATTTATAAATCCCCATGAAAGGATGCTGCATAGACAAAGCAAAATAACAAAACCATTGACCTAAACCAGTTGGCTCAGCCAACAACTCATTTCCAAAGTCCATCTCCAATATGCTTTTGTAAGGTCTCTATTTGACTGCACTTCCCAAATGCAGGCTGGGTGGAAACCACAGCACCCAAACCCAGTGATGGACACTCAGTGCTGGGCAGAGCGGCGTTCCTGGCTGCTGCCTTGGGTACCTTCCCAGAAACCCAAAGAGAGCAAAGGGTTCTTTAAGCAGAACAGATCCCAGAAAACCAGCATCACGTTGGCACAGAACCCTCAGCCAGCGCAAGGGTGAACTGCAGGGAGAGGTGGGGGTCCATGAGCAGCACCTTTCTCTCCCCTTCTGCCCATAACTGTGGGGCTCAGTACCACGGGGATCCTCCACCAACCTCCAGTATCTCCCAGAGGTGTTTCAGTGCAATCTGTTTTAGTTCTGAAGAGTTGTAACCTTCAGAATACGTGTCCAGTATGTGTTACAGAAAAGGAAATAAATGGTATCTTCTTCATTTCATTTTATCCTTTTTTATGTCATGATTCATTTCCAGTACTGCCAACAGAGATAAAGCTAAATAGAAACTATTTTTTCCCTCTAATATTTCTTTGTTCACTAAAAAACAGCTAGATAGTTACTTCTGGATAATAACAGACCAGAATGATTCACCATCCATCTTCTTTGCAGTAGTAGTTCTAGGGCTTTTTTGGAAATTCATTTTCAGTTTTCAATTTCCCCTCCTGCAATGCACTACAGCAACCCCAGCACAACTTCCCAAAGCATCGAGAGAGAGCTGAGAGTGCTTCAGATCTGATTAATCACCCCGCTGCAGAAATGGCACAAGATTCAAAACATGAAAGCAATGAGATCACAGTGGATCTCTAATGCCCCTCTAATGCCCACCGACCAGGTTGGCCCAACTGCAGAGCTGCTCAGTGTGCCACCCCGCTGCAAACCGTGTGAATACAGCTGGATAGAGGAAAGCTGTTATTTGCACCTCAGCTCTCTGCAGCACCAAATCAAAGGTTTGAGCTCTCAAAGCACGCGACCCTCAGGAATAACGTGTGACTGACAGCGGGATGGATGTAGCCCTTTTCACATACTTACACAAGTATGTAAGTACACAAGTATGTAAGTACACAAGTATGTAAGTACACAAGTAGACACACGTAGGTAGTTATTGTGGTCCCAATGTCAGCCATTTCTCACTGCTGGTCCAAACAGGACAAGGAGAGTTGGATTTACAAACCACCATGTTCTAAAGAGAGGGAATGGGAAAGAAGCATCCCCAGAGCCAGCAGGGGGGATGGTATCTGCAGAGCTGCAGCAAGCAGGGGTCCCTGCAGCCAGGACTCACTGCCACTCGCTGATGCTTTCAGCTCTGCGCCACATCTTGCTAAGCTCAGCAGAGGATGCCTGGCCAGCACAGCAGCACAGACACAGAACTCCTCTGCTGGGCACTGGCACGTGCCCAGGTCCTCTAACCCCACCCCAGCCCAGGATGCTCTCCTGCATCAGCAGCCTCATCAGCAACCACTTGAGGACGTGCTCATCTTCATGAGCATGCTCCAGCCCTGCTGCTTCTCCGTGCAGCAACACTTGAACACAAGCTTAATTTAAAGTATGCGGTTAAGTGTTTTGCTTAGCAGGAATGGATTTAAGTGCACGTTTAAAGGCTCCATTGAACTGGCATTTACCAGCTGCAGAGCAACCTGAAAAGACTTCTCCCAGGAGCAGGAGGGTGGCTTTGCGTTTCTGTCCTTTCTTCCTCCCTGAACTAAGGTTAACCACTCCTAGGGAAACAAGCAGAGCACCTCACTGCGAGAGGCTCCGCCGGCTCCTATCCAGACACTGGGTGCCAGTGTTGATCCGCTCTGCGTTTTGCTGGAGACCATCCCTGGACAGAGAACAATCTTTGTTCCGGTAAAAAAAGCCACTTCCAACTTTAGAGCCTGCATTGTTTATCTGCGTATTGATCTTCTCTGGCTATTGGCTGATTACCCAGAAACAAGAACTGTAGCCAACTGCATCTGTTCCAGTAAACATTTCATAGCAGCAGCGAGGCGCCCAGCCCCAGGCATCACCCCACAGTGCCAGGGCTGCCCCTGGGCCCTGCACACCCACAGCCCCACTATCTTCTTTCTAGCAGCCAACCCACATCAGCAGCCCTCTGGAGCCCTCAGAGGACCCACCAGGATGGCACCATGCTTCTGCAGGGAGCAAACCATATAAAACTCGCAGCTGTGTCCATTTCCTCAGTGGGATTTACAAACCACCATGTTCTAAAGAGAAGGAATGGGAAAGAAGCATCCCCAGAGCCAGCAGGGGGGATGGTATCTGCAGAGCTGCAGCAAGCAGGGGTCCCTGCAGCCAGGACTCACTGCCACTCGCTGATGCTTTCAGCTCTGTGCCACATCTTGCTAAGCTCAGCAGAGGATGCCTGGCCAGAAACACCTGTAACTCACACTTCTGTTCCACCCACATCAGATGTCCGAAAAAAACCAGACCAACCTAACCATGCTTAAACCACTTCATCATTTATTTTCTCATTTATTACCTTTACAGCCCCGTGTTTTTGTACTTTTTTTTTTAGGAAGCTCAGCACTGCACAATGGCCAATACTGCAGGCGTGACAAACTGGGACAAAAACCTCCGAGCAGTACATCAGCCAACCAAAGAGGTGAAATTGCAGCTCATGGGGAAACGCCCTTGAAAGCTGGAAAGGTGAAATATTGTACTGCTGAGTAGAAGAGTCAATAGTAAAAGCAGCCAGGACTGCTGAGCTCAGTGTGCACACTGCTCACTGGTAACCAGCAAACATAACTTGAAGATGATGCCATAACAGAGCTGCATTAATCATGAAGCCTTCTGCTTTCTAGCCCTGGAGGTGCACCATTAATTTGCAGTTGTAAATGACTTTTAAAAAATATTTAAAGGTGATTTTATCCTCTTCTCTGGAAACAAAGCTGAAGTGATCTAATTATGACCACAAAAACCCCAAAAGCCAGGCCTAGGGCTGAGTTCTGTTTCCTAAGTTCACAGGTGCCTAGCTTGCAGAATTTGCCACAAGCAGTATTTTGCAAGCTATGCAATAACATGGACTTATTGCAGAGAACAAGTTTTTAGCCCCATGTGGGACCTCCCCAGTACCTAAATTTCTTCAGAATTGTGAATGATTCTGCCTTCAGGCCCTTGACCATCTGTTACACACGTCTGGCTGCCATGCAGAACTGCCCTTTCCCCACACATACGTGTGTCATGGGCACTAAAAGGACACTTACACAAGCTGACGTTAAGGCAGCGCTGGTGGTGCCCTTAAGACCAATTAAACCTAAAAGCCACCCCACCACCAGCCAGAAATCACAGCTGACACGACCTGCAGGGACACGGACAGCCTGCTGCCACGTTGGATCATGGACATCACTGCAGAGACCTTTTTGTGGTGTGGGTGTTCGAGAGGGATGGAGAAACGTTCTGTCACTGCAACAGCAACCAAACATCGCTCAGATCTCAGCCACAGAAACACCTGGTGGCTCTCAGTGCACCATCAGCAGAGCTATGCAGCTCTAGTTCCAGTTAGTGAAAACAAGGCTGGGATGCAGGAAAACCTGCAGAGGCCCAGCTGACAGACAAGGCATGGTGCTGCCCTTCTCTTATACACAGCAGTGAAGCAGCAGAAATGCCCCTCCTTCACTGCGCTCACTTTGCTGAGCACAGGTTGGGCTGATGGCCATGCAGGATGCTCACCTAAGGCCAACCCTGAGCAGCGTGATGGACAAATCCATCAAGGAGACCTCACATATACCAAGAATTGCTGCAAAGAGGTGATAGAAATGAAGAATTTTCATAGATGTACTGCATGGAAGGCGTCTATTGTATAAATATTGTCACGGAAACAATACAAGATTGCTTTAAAGGACACTCGGAACACATTAATGAAAGAGAGAGGACTGGGAACCTGGGGAATAAGATTCCAGCATCTGAGAATCTGAATTTTGTCCCATTACAAGGAGCAAACCTATGCATTGGTATATTAAAGGTGAACGACTGGGCCTTAGCAGTACAAATCTGCTCAGAGAAAGATCATTCTGAATCAGTTTGAACATGAGCACACATCCAGGAAGCCGTGGATGTCTGACCCTTTCCAATCCTTGTACTGGCAAAGGAGAATTTACACAGCTGATGTGCAACTCAATACACGATGTGCAATTCAACCTTCTTCTCCAGGGATGTGCATCAGGCACTCAGAGGAAAAGCACTGGAGCCAAAACACTAGAGTGGAAAAAACAGGGTAAAGAGATAAACCAGAGGGGGGGGGATGTGTTAGCCTCATACAGCCAGCAGTAACTCACTGAAACTTTTAAGAGATTCATGCAGTGGACTTTTCTATGACTGCTGCCACAGTCTTCCCTACAGTAGCTGTGCTGAAGCAGATATTTTTAGGCTGAAGTCCTTTATGAGCTGTTCATCTTATTACTGCTTCATTCCATTCATTACATTTTTAATCATGTCCAAACAACCGAGCTATTAAATAAATTCCAAAGCAGAACAGCAGGCTGTGGCTTATGCAAGCTAAAGATCTGAGCAGCAGCAGAAAAAGGCTACTTTGGTTGGGGATTAAACCTTCCCATTCTTAAAAAGCACAAAGCAACCGCTGGACTCAACTGCCACATATTCAGGATTATGGCCAATTCTCAGTCCTGTCTCCTGCTGACATCTTAAAAGACATTCAGGACATGATTTGCTTTTATAGAAGTTACAGCCCTACCACAAAGGAGGGAGAAAGTTATATAAGTATCCTTTCAGTAATGAACTCCACACTGTAACGCTTCTGTTGGCCTCCACCAGAGCAACTGCTGAGGGTACATTTGTTCAGTGCAACACTGGAAGCTTCCCAGACACTGTTCAGACAGCTTCAGCATCTCATGTGATGTTTCGAAGGGAGAAATCCCAACCTGCTGGGACCACAAGGCATGGAGCACTGCCTCCCATCCACTGCTGGCAGCAGCGATGGTTAAAGACAGCCAGCAATTCCTCTGTAAACACAGCAAGGATTTACTGAAACCAGGGAAGCTGCTGTACAAGTCAGAAGGAAATCGTCACAAGATTAGGAAAAAAAAAGTGCTATTGGTCTAAGCATATTTATTTCTGGTCCCATCAGGCAGCTCCTATGGAGGCAATGGATGCATCTTCCCCCTGCAAACCCTGGTGCTCAGGGTCACTGGAGCATCACAACAAGGATGCATCACAGTGCAGACAACAGAAGGATTAACAACATATGGCATTTATAAGGTATTTTTATATGCTCGAAGCATTGTTCAGGTATTACCTGCCTCCCAGGGTCAGCCAGGCAGGAACTCCTCTGTTTTGAATTAGTTCTCGTGGGATTTCTGATAATGGATGCTTCACTTACGGGAGAAAAAACCCACAAAAATAGATCTGCCTGGGGAGTAGCACAGCCTGCATGCTTCCACTGCAACCTGCAGTCTCAAATGAATAACATTTTCTCAAGCTCTAAAATTCTCCTTTTCATTTGATTTCTACACAAAACGTTGTGACAATGCACAATGAGAGATGAGGGCCTACTTTAACCTGGATTCCAGCTCCCAGGTCAGGCAGAGCACCAACAGTTGGAAAAGTCACCTTCTGATATGTAAAAACCAAGCTGCCGATTTGAAAGTCACTGAAACAGAATGAATAACATAATTTTTTGCTACCTTTCCCTGTTACAGATGCTCTTTAAGATCCCAAAAGGCACAGCTGCTCAGCACCTGCAAGGGGTCCATAACTGCACAGGGACCCTCCCAAGCTGCATGCTGGTGGCCCAGGCTGTGCTTACTGAGATGTGGAACTCCTCCATCCAACTCAAGGTGCTGCAGTTCAGTGCCACAGTTCAGCACTCATTCCTGACTCCTCCCCATCTTTGCACACAGCAGGCAAACCCAGGGCAGCACCACAAAGCCAGGAGCAGATGAGGGTGCTGGAGGAGAGCTCAGCATAAACGCATCCAAAAGAGCACATATGCACAACTCTGTCATATATTCACAGTAGAGCACAACTGCTAATGAGATTACGATATGAAATATGCTACCAAAAACTCATTTTCCTCCCACTGTGCATTTCTGCAAGGCTGGTCTAATTTTATAGGATGAGAGTTTACGTGGGAAGAACACGATAATAGTGAGATCAGCGACAGCAAGAGATTTTAATTAGCATAAAGGCTCTCTGTGTTAGTTGGCAGAACTGAGAAAGCACTGCAGTGTCTGGAAGGTTAATTTCAAGGTAGTTCTGTGATCCTTACTATGAGAGTGGTGAGGTGCTGGAACAGCTGCCCAGAGAGGCTGTGATGCCCTGTCCATCCCTGGAGGTGTTCAAGGCCAGGCTGGATGGGGCCCTGGGCAGCCTGGGCTGCTGTGAAATGTGGAGGTTGGTGGCTCTGCACGGAGCAGGGGGGTTGGAGATTCATCACCCTTGAGGTCCCTTCCAACCTGAGCCATTCTATGATTCTGCAAATCCAAGATGCTTTCAGATCTCAGTCTGTGCAAGGCTGAGCCTTGGGATGCTCCCAAATCCAGAAGACCAATGGGCAGACGTTTGAATCTTTGAATGGGGAATTCTGTACGTGTGAAAGAAAGTAAAGAAAAAAAACCAACAAAAACTCCTCCTTGCAAATCGTTTTCCTCCATAAGGCCAAACAAAAACATTCGTGAAATCAATGAGCTTCCCACCAAAAAAGTAAGAGGGACTGCCTTCACATAATGTATCTTAAAGGGGGCACAGAGGAGAAGTATAAATCTTGGAGGGAAGGAAGTGTATTAGCTATATTTCATATGCAACACTGTACGTAAGTGAGTATGTGAAAGACTAATCCTCTTAAAAACCAGACAAATAAGGGAAAAATGCTCAGAAAGAGCCTCTTCCCACAGCAACAAGCTCGGGATTAGCACAAAACCATGTTCTTATGCTTTTTCATACCCACCTCTTTCTTTTCCTTGAGCTTTTTATGCTAAGCTGGAAATTTCCAGATAACCCAATGGTTTATGGAAGCAATGACAGAACTGCCAAACTGCCCCCTCCATCCTCCGTTGCTGATCAAGAACACGGGCCGTAACATCAAAGCAGCAATGGGTATTTATATCTCCTCAGCAGGAAGAAGCATTTTGAGTGAACTCTCATGCTTCCCAGTTAGAAATGGATGCAAAGAGGAGCTGAGGATCTTTGTTCTAAATACTAGATTAATTTTTGTCTCCTTAGTAACAAAGGCAATTCTCCCTGCTTTAGCACATCTAAACAGACCGAAGGGCCAGAAGTTGATGCGGGGTGTTGGGAGGGGATTTGTTGAAAAGAAAAAGCAGCATGGGGGGGATGTGCACAGGAGAAGGCTGTGATCTGCCACCTGGACTCGGTAACACTCAGTGCAGGTTATGATAACCTGAACCATCAGAAGACAGGCACCAGATTTGCACCAACATTCTAAAACAGCGCTCATTGCCAACGTTGTAAACTCCTTTATTAAGCTCAGGACAAGCTGTTATGAAGGCAGCACGAAGTAAAGCTCTGTGAGAGTGGGGCTGGCGGGGTGGGGGAAACCTCAGAGAAGCACGAAGGGATGAACCCAAGTGCTGAGTGATATCTCTGCAGATGAGATCTCTGTGAAATCTCCAAGATAAAGCACAGCACAGTGCTTCCCCGGGGGCAGGAGGCAGTCGCCACGACGTTATCAACTAAGTAGTTATAATTTTCATGCAAATAACAAGAATAATCAAATGAATATCACAGCTGTGTCAGCCTGGAGAAAACACCATCGCCAAGCCGATCAAAGCAAGCAGCTGACCTCACAGCATGCACGTTTGAGATGGTATCTATCCTAATGCAGCTCATTTGCTTTGGTGGGAGCTAAAAATAAAGAATCAGCACTCGGGCTGCCTGTAACCGAGTCGTGATGCCGCATGGATGGATGGAGCAGCGACCTGCAGAGCACAGCAACCTGCAGAGCACATCTTGCACGTGCTGGGCAGCAGCCAAAAGCCATGGCCACACGTGCCCCATTTTTTTTTGCATGTGCTCCATCTTTGCTGGCACAGAAACACAAGCGTGCAGCTGCCATTCCTCCAGGCGAAAAAATAAATAACAAAACAAAGAAGCAGACAAGTCGGTGTGTGAAGGAATGGATGAAGCAGCTGAACAAATGAGGACGAGATCAAACAATCTGTAAGGGCTGGGCGTTGGGTTTCGTCTCCTTCGCCTTCCAGCCCACCAGGATAGCATCACACGATCACACAGACCTGAGCTTTCAGTGTTGGCAGTCCTATTGCTTGTTTGCTTTTTAAAGAACAAGCAATCCAACAATTCTTTTATATTGAGCTTTCATATCTTCTAGAGACAGAACAGCACTTAGTACAGCACTGCTACAAAGAAACACGGACCAGATCCATCAGTACCTCCACACAGTGACAGAAAGCCAGGTTGTATTTATTTTGCTCCACATTTCAAGGATTACTGATTGACAGGCCCTGTTTTTATTAATAATAATAATACCACTGAGCCTTTCTGTGCTTGAATAATCATTGGTTTTGCTCCATAATAGCAGGATGTGGTTGAGACGAAAGACTCAATAGCATAAAGCTGTTGTGACCTTCCTTATCCACCTGAGAACTTGCAGAACAAACACAGAGCAATGGGAGCAGCCTTCAGCAGCTCCATCTCCAGCCACACATCATCCTGATGGGTGAGAGGAACAGCAAAGTGGGGCTGAAGACAGCACTGCTTTTGCTCAGCCTCACAGAGCTCTCTGTGGCATTTGCCTAACACCATTTACAAACACGTTCCCATCTACCTGTTGCTCCAGGCACAGTAACCAATAACACAACTGTAAAGGCAGCTGATACTTGGGGACACGAGGAAAACAGTAAATCTGAGGGGAAATATTTTAGTGCATACACGCTATTTGTATATTGGAAGCTGAGCCATTCTCAACACAGCTTATCTCTGCACAAAGAGATTATTTGCAGAGAGACACAAGACCTCGCTTTGAGTCAAGGAAGAGAAAAATGAATATAAGAAATCAAGGAGCTGCTGAGCCCTGCAGTGGTTGAGAGCAGCGCATCCAGGCCGAACCCCAAACACTGCCAATGTCCTCCGATGGGGAGAGCTGTGCCAGGGAAGCCTCATCCACCTGCACTTATCCATGACCTGGGGACTCGCTAAAAACCCAATCAAAGCCGAGCAGTACAGGAAAGGACTACACGCCACACCGACCCCTTACCACCATTGTGAACGCCACTAATGATTATATTTTCCTTTAACCTATATTCCATTTGCTGGAGGGACTCCACAGTGCCTGCACTAAAGCATCGTACGCTCTGCCAGCTGCAAACAGCTGTGAGCAGCCCCATCCTCGTGGCCTTTACAATTAACAATCTCCATTAAGCACAGCCAGCACAAAGGGATTTGTCTGGGGGGGGGGGGGGGGGAAGAGAAGGAGGTGGGGCTGTGTTTTTCAAATCTCTGATGGCTGACAGCTAATCACAGCGCTTTCAGAATCAAAACATGAGTCAAGGTGAGAATGCACGGCAATCAGAGGCACAGATCACCATGTGGCATGTGCATTCACTTCTGGAAACAGAGATAAGTTAATTAAATACTCATTTAATTTGAATTAAGAAGGATTCACTCTATATGAGCCGATCAAAGCCTAAACCTAAAGGTTTGCTGCACACAGTAGTAGCCCTCTGGTATTTAAGCATTCCTGAAGGTAACTGTGTAGTTGAATACATGCACACAAGCCTCTTACTGTAAGATGTGCTTTAGCTCTCCACTTCTTTCCCATTCCCAATAGTAAATCAGGCAGCAAAAGAACAGAAGACTCCTGCCCTGCTCTCTGGGTGAGCCAATGGGGACATGATGCTGATCTCATGTTGGATCAGTCCCTCGCCCAACCTCAGTGCCTTCTGCTTCACCCTGCTCAGCTCTACAAGCACGCAGAAAGGGAACTCCTGTGTGTCCACCCCTGCTGCCATCCCACGTCCTGACTCCCCAAAGGGCCGGAGCCCTCCCAGTTTCCTTCTGCAATAAAAACAGAAGCCACCCACCAGGAGTCCCCAGCAAGCCAAAGCTTAAGGAGAGCAGAGCGATCCCAGCAAGACAGCCCAGCAAACTGCTTCCATTCTATTTCTCTATTATAGTCAGGTTCTGCTTGGACAGATGACATTTTAATCTCAAAATTGTGAAGAAATACCACCTGGTAAAGAAAAGGGGGAAGGAATCACCATCCACAGACTGGGTAGATTTGAACAGATTGAGAGGAGACGTCTCACAGGAGCTTAGATCCAATCAAATCCAGTCAGAGGATTTTGTGGGATAGGTTTGCTGTTACTCAGCCAAGCAAGTTTCCCCTCAGTCTCTCTGCAAGCTGCTTTCTGTTTCCCAACCATTGCTGCTATGAATGACGAGTTCAGATCAGGGCAAGCTGCTAAAAGCAAGGCTGGTCAGCCCAACTACCTCCTCTCCTCCTGCAATAATTGCCTTGCCTGCATAATCAAAAGTCAACTAGCCTCCTACTAATGGAGAATGCTAAGCTTAAAGCTAATTTTCCATATCTAAATTGCTGCACATAGACAGCTTTAGCCTGGATTTTCAGCTGTCCCCCATAGAAGTTCCTCTAAAGTCAATCCCATCTGCATATCAGAAGGGACATTCATGAGCCTAAATTGGGATGGAGACATTTTAACACTGATCCCACTAAAGAAAAAAAAAAAAAAACACACATTAGAGACCAGTGTAAGCAGTTAAAGATGAGGATTCTTGCCAAAGTCTCAGCTGGCATAGGAGAGACAAATCAAGCCCTTCAGCCAAGGAGCAGCCCCCTGTTCCCTGACTCCAAGGCAGAACCAGCTGGTAAGCTGCACAACCAGAAGAGCTGAACCATCACCTCTGCAAATCCTGACGTGCGAGGACCACCTCCAGGCTGGAGGAGCTCTGACTGATGTCCAAACCTCTGCTCACTTGAGCAGGTGTAAGCAGCAGATCCTGGAGTGATGAAGATCTCCATCCCCTGCAGCGGTGCAGGGAGTTCTGTGCAACATCCTCAAAGCAAATTAAAATATGATAATCCCTTAAATGGAACCTCATTGGCTTCAAAGAGAAGCACAGTAAGGAACCCTGATTTCAAGTATATGGAAAATGGCTCAGATTGTGAACGCAGACCTCTGTCCTTAGGAATGTCATTCTACAGAGGGACAGCGAGACCAGATGTTGGGTTCAGGTCGAATCCCTTACACCAATATCCAGAAAAGGAACTGGTTCTGATTTTCAATCAACTGAATTTCACCAGTGGTCAATTTGGGAGATAAAATGACCAAAAACTCCTTGTGTGGGCTATAACTACAAATTGGCCAATACATCTTAAAATCCGCCACCACACACAGAGATACGTAAAATAAGACAGCGGAGGGGCAACAACAGCAGCAGTGGGACTTCCTCAGAGAACAGAGAGGCACCCCAGCCCTCACCTCCCCCTTCACTGCTACCACAGCATCCCTGGGCGAGCAGTGGGCATGATGGAATGGCAAGGAAGGACAGACAAGCCTTTTAACCAAATTGCCTTGGCAGCAAGTCTGCAATTTTCACACAGCTCATTAGTGGTGACTTTTTATGGAAATGTATGCTGAAACAAAACCAAACGCATCTAACAACTACATGTTCTGCAAATAGATTCCCTGATTGAAAAGAAATGGCTCTATTATATGCAAAAGGGAAAAAATAAAAATAAAAAAAGGAAGGAAAATGAAGGTCTGCCAGGAGGGAGCCAGGATCCGAGTCCTTCCCAAGCACCTTCATCAAGGGGATGTGCAGCTCCTGGAGGTGCTGCTTCCAGCTCCTTCCCAGCACCACAGGTCTGGCAGCACCTCCCACCACCAGCAAAGCAGAAGCAATAAGAGATCTTGCAATTTTTCTTTCATACTTTCTGCACTTCCACACACTTATCTCTGAAACTGGTCAGTAACTGAGCAGCTGTGGTTAGGTGAGAACAGTGGGACCTGCTTGACAGCAAAGTGACCCCCATGTTGCAGCTGAGCAAGTATCACTCCATGTTTGTCTGAATGCTTAATGCAGGATCCTATTTGCAGCACGTTATTTCTGCTCTCCTGCGTCTGCACTGATTGATCTCATTTACATATGCAAATCAAACGCCAATATGAGACATTTAATATTCTCTCAACTTCATTTAGTGCCGCAGCTACACGGGTCAATATCTCACTGCATGCTCTAGTGTGCAGGAGGGGAGGGCTGGAGCTGAGTCAGCAAATGCTAATAAGCTCCACAGCTTTCAAGTCTTAAAATCAATTAGTAGTAAATTAAGGCAGACTTGCTGGGAGCTCATTTAAGTAATAAAAATCTTTTGTATAGTTAAAAAGGGAAAGAAGAGGAAGGTTGGTTTTTCCTACCCCAGATCCCCTGAGGGGTGCTTCAATTTTGGAATAAAGTGGGCACAGCTGCCGTGCTGGGTGCTGAGATGCAGAAAACACCCAGTCCTCATTGCAAGCTTTATTATTGACCTTGGGCACAGTGAAACTCAATGAATGGGTCATGCTCTGCCCGTGTTAACACATACAGTATGGGGAGCTCAGCCCTCTGCTCCTGTACTCACTTTTTATCCTTTGAAAAATGCTTTTAAAACAGCTATTTCTCTAAAGCATCTCATTCTGAATATAAGAAAAAACAAGCAAACAAACATTCCTCAAAGGAACAAATCCCTGCAAGGCTGCCAGCAGCTCCATGGAGCTGGCACAGGCCAGAAGAGAGGGGCAGCAGGAAGCCTGGAGGGGATCCGAGCACCTGACAGAGCTGTGGGTGTCCCTGTTTGCTGCTGAGGAGTTGGACCAGGTGACCTGCAGGGGTCCCTTCCAACTCCAACGATTCTATGATTGTATGAAAATCACTTGTGTGCAATATGCATATGGTACATGAAATGAAACAGTAGTTGCACATTGTGAACAGCTGATAACAAACAGGGACACAGCTACAGAGTTGAGAAATCCTGGATAAATTCCAAAGAGCAGACAAAATCTGAAACCATACAATATGTAAACCTATTGCCAAGCACATCTTTCGCATTCACAGAAAACACTTTAATTGGAGACAGAACAAATCCAATGCTATGCTTAAAACCTAATTGTGAAGCAAACTCTCTTCTAGTCACTCGTAAAACAAACCTGCCACTCAATGTTATTGACAACAGCACGTTGCCTCACAGCTCGTTTGGTGTCTTGGTTGATCATGTACTCCAAATACTGACTCTGCACGAGCAGGAAGCGAAGCACAGCACGGTGTGCTGATTGAGAAGCTGCATGGTTTGGCACTGCTCTGACTGCACTCTCTGTATGCATTTGTAAGTGCAATGCTATGAACCCCCAAAACAACAGCAGTCTGGGGGTGTCTCACTTGGTTTGAAAACAATCCGTTCTTTTAAAGCCATTGGGAAACAGCAGTGTGACCCAAACAAGTCAGCTTAGCTGTGAACCCACTAAGAACAAGTACTGCTGACAAGTGCACACAGCCAGCACGGCCAAGCGAGGATCTCAGCTGCTGATCTTTTTGGCTGGCTTGAGTGCTCTAAGCGAGTTACTGCAGCAAAATAAACTCTAATAGAGCAATTAGAATTAGATGAAAACTTCTGGTTCATCTGCTGCTGTCCTCTGCTACTTCACTGCTTCTCCATATGGTGGGCTACACGCAAAAATTAGCAAATTATTTTTAAAACGGATTAGCTGAATTGCATTCAGACCTTGGGTAGGCATTTAGATCATATTTAAAACATTACTAATTCCATTTAGCTTAAATCACTTTGGAAGTGAATCAGCCCACGAGCTGCCTTCAGTCTGACCTCATCTATCACTCCGACTGCAACTACAGCACGGAGGCAACAGCAAACTTCCATAGAAGAACAAGCAGCAGAGCAGCACCCTCAGCTTCCATCCTTCCCGCTGCCACCAGAGCAAGGGTTAACCTGTGCTTTGCTGCAGGATTCACATTCCTCTGCCTCAATATGAAAGAAAAGCACCAACTGAGGAAGCTTACCAAGCACCCAGCGTGTCTCTGCTATGATTCAGGTACTGAGAGAGCTGGGACCCAGCTGGATGTTTAAATGAACCCAATGCGGTGTTTGCTCAGAAAGAAAATTGGCGTAAAAAGTACATTCTGTTACAGCTTTAAAGATTTTAGCCTATTCAGTTCTAAGCTGGCAGACCTGAAATTTATTTTCCCAGATGGAGAAAATACTCTGAGAGCTTCCTGAGCAGTGTGGGTCACCCCAGTGCCTCTGCACCCCCCCAGGCAGCTCCCTCTGCCCCTCTGGGAGCCCCGAGTTGAACAATCAGAAGCTGATTTGGACATTTTGCACCAACTCTGCATCCTTCGCTGCTAAAGACAGAAATCAGAGCGACTCCATTAATGGGGCAGTTGCCACTGTGAAGTCAAATGACAGATGGGAAAAGGGAGACACAGAGCACAGTGACGACACATCCAGAACAACAGTCAAGAAACGTTGTTCAAATTTAGGAAAAGCAATGGATAAAGATGGACAGGACCCACTTTTAAACTGCATTATCTAAATATATACGCACAACTCCCCATACAACCCTCTAAAGAATGAAATATTTGTGCTTGAGAAAGAGGAGGGTATTTATTATGAAGGAAAACAGTACCATTTACTTGGGGTTGTTTCCCTCTGTATTTAAACGCTTCTAATTTCTTAAAATAAGCAGTGTTCTTCTAGGCATAATTGTTTCTTTTCAATCAGGCACTCAGTGTTTGCAGCTATCAAATTTGTTGCAGCTGTAATCAAACGCGATGTCTTGGGAAGGAAAATCTTCACCTACTGTTCCATCTCACTGCATCACACAGCAGTTTTTTGAAGCAGAGGAGTCCAGAGTCCAAAACCCTTCAGTTCATTCCAGGGCCTGAGTTTCTAAATGAACTTTTGCTTTTGGGAAAGAACACCAGCAGTCTTAGAACATCATCTATCCTCTGTATGCCTCCTTGTTTTGCTCACACCCCCAGGCACAGCATCGGGATGCTGGGTGATGCAGTTAGCAGGCATGCTGGGGATGGGCTGACGGTTGGACTCGATGATCTTTGTGCTCTTTTCCAACCTGAGTGACTATGATTCCATGAAACGCCTCCAGCCTCTGTGGCTACAGTGCACAAAGCCAGGGCAGAAGTGTTTTATAGCAGTGCTCTCTTCAGTCATGTGTGATGAAGAGCAGCTTCAGGTATCTTTCCTCAAGTCCTCTGCCATTTTTCATCCCCTCAGTGCTAAAGTGAGGCAGCCAAGAGGTAATGGTTTACAAATAATAACGTAATGTTATTTTATACCTACATTAATAAGCTAAAATAACCCGCCCTCTCTTCATCATGAAGTGTTATTAGTATTATTGAGGAAGTGATGTGGAATGTGTATTGATTTCCTCTTATTGTAAAAGACTTGCCCAATTTATTGTAAATGTTAACTCACTGCGTATTCATCAGGTGTGTGGCAGCTGTGATTGCAATTAATTTCACACTGTAATGCAGGCATGTGCCTTAATATTAGCTTCAGACATCCTTCAGGGGAAGCAATCAATGGAGGCATCGGTCATTTTTGGTTCCTCGGTCCCCAAGAATATTATTCACAAGACAACGTGGTCAAGATTCACATCCCAGTGCAGTTTGTGCTCTGCTTATTGATGGCTGCTGCTTCACAGCTCTCCTGAAAATGGAACACAGGGCTCCAAGGGTCGGCTGGGAACCCTGAGAAGTGTTTAACCACAAAGGGAAATTGCCCCACAGATGGAGGGGAACAAGGCTAACTGAATCATATGGAGTTCAAGGGACAGTTCTGTAGGGGGAAAAAAAGAAAGACAAAAAAAAAAAGTCTGCTGTAGGCATGAAAGCACTTCATGTAAGCATTTTCTAAAACACTGGTCCTGGAGTAGAGCTTCTTAAGAATTGCTTGTTTAAAAGAACAAACCCTTGTGACCAAGGCCATTTCTCACTGCCTCTCACTCATCTTACAGCAGTTGCCCCCACTCTGCTTCCAGATGATCCACCTCAGTACTGGCAATCCAGCCACATCTCCTCATGTGTGAGGTCTTCCCAAATCCACCACACCATAGAGAAGCTCCTGAACGCCACCTTTGCAAGCTCAGAGCAGTGTGTATGACAAGAAGCCATCCTGACCTTATTTTACATCACGGGAACTTGGAATCCAGACTTGGACCAACATGAGATCCTGCAGAACACCCCTGCCAGAGCTGGAAGCAGCACCCATGTCCCCAAAGCTGTCCCCCAGCACCTCTAACAGAGTTCTGCACCCTGCAGCAGCACCACCTCCAGCTGCAGATGTTCCACCCATCAGAAGGGGGCTGTGCTGGGGAAGCATCACATCAGCCTGTTCGCCTTCCACAGCAGGAAAATGAATGTAAAATCCTTAGTGTTTGTACTGGGTTTCAAAATAACAGTTGACATCAATAGAAGAAGAAAAATCACAACAAACATCAAGAGATTGGAGAACAGGAGGAATCAGACAATGAAAACAAACAAGCTGGCAACACACAGCAAACCAAATGAACAAAGATGAGGAAATCAGAGGAAAAGAGAGTTCAGGAATATCCTGCAGCACTGCATAGGTGTGTATAAAACAAGTCAGAGGAGCACACACTCAAGCAGTGCTGCAGCACGGCAGTCCTGGAGCTGGCAGTTCTTCAGATTCCAGTGCCCTTCTGGCACCAGCAATACCTGGGGCTCACAAAGGGCTCTGCAGGCTCCCAGAAATGTGCTCTGTCCATCTGTTCTTGTAGCATCTCTACATGTTCTCGGTGCAAGCATTCTGCCACCCGTGCATGCAAGTGCTCCCTTTCCCAGTTGAAGTGCATGGCTTAAGTGCAGCCAGAAATGAATAAACATATACACAGATCTAAGCAGATGTTTGTTGCTTCCAATAAATTGCTTATAAATGGTCTTCATCACGCATACTCATACTAATTAGATAAACAAGGAAGACCTTCACTTCGATAAAGCTAACCTCAACTTCTTTGCCTCCCAGAAGACCAGGATAGAGCAGACAGCAGCTTATGTGCAATGTTTTCCTATCACTTCAATGTCCCATGTATGTATTTCCTTCCTTCAAAAAAGGGGTTCCCGAGATCTTTTGTTACCATTTCCAAATGCCTGCTTTCAGGGAGGATGCAAATAATGAGCGTGCTTTGATAGCAGATCATAAAGGAGCCATTTACCAAAAGGACTCTGATGCATTGTTCTGTCTTTAAGCATGAATTATAGAATCACAAGCTATTCACCGAGTCGTGGATTACCAGCGAGCTGAAACAGCACTACAGCAGAGCATGTACCTCTTATCAAAAGCTGGCTTATCTCCTCCTTTACCGTGAGTTAACAAAAATCTAAATAGGAGCACCTTGTTGGGAGGGAGGCACAACGCCACGCTTTTAGCGAGCCTCCATCTGCTCTGTGTCACTCAATGGTTCTGTCAAGTTTGAAAAACCATTTTTTTTTTTCCCCTGCAATGCATTCTGTTATCTGCTTTAAAGCCTCCTTAGCAAATTTATGACATGTGACTGAAGGGCAGCCCTGGAGCAGGCTGTGTACAAGAACACCTGCTGCAGCAAGGTCACAAGCAGTGAGCAAGGCACAAAGGCAGGAAGGTACCACAGAGAAGAAAGGAGAACACAGCTTCATGAAAATGAAGTTATATACATTTTATCTGCAGAACTTCCTATGTAAGAACAAGTTGTGGCACAGAAGCATGGCTGGCATTGCCTGGGCAAAGGGCAATTGGTGGAACCAGGCTAACCAGCAACAGGATGGAGAGTGCAAAGAGCTGTGCAACTAAATGGCAAAAAAAATGAATTCTCAAAGTCAGGAAAGTACAAAAACAGCTCTGTCCTCTGTCACCAAATTTGGGAGCCATGAGCTGTTGCATTTATCAAGCATAATGGCGGACTTCTACCAGAGGTCCCATCAATGGGATGAGATTGCTTCTCCTCCTCTGCCCTGTGAACAACCAGAGCCTGCTCTGAGCTGGACAACAGCACACAGCAGTGCCAGGCTGCTCTCAGCACCTGCTGCAACACCAACCATTGGAAGTAATAAAAAGCCCCTGTTCTCTGCAAAGCCTCTGCTGCCTCAAGGCAGAGCAAAGTGTTTAAACAGAAATTAGAGAGTATTTAAACAGAATTCTCCTGAACCTGCACAATTGTCAAGTGCAAAAAACATTGAGAGATCAAATCATCATCTAAATGAAGGCATCTGCTTGGTTTAATGCATTGGGTAATTGGCCAGTAGGACTCATTACCAAAAATTACCATTAAGGCTGAGAACTTAAGAAAAACATTTACAGGGACAGAGACAATATTCTAGGTTCAATAATTAACATAAATGCAACTCCAATTTAGACATGGTTAACCTGTCCTTTATAGCAGCCCCAGCTCACACAGCCACAATCTCCTTCGAGAATCAAACAGTTCTTTTAGGTATTTCATGACTTCCAAGAGAGATGGAAGAGATGCATGACAAAAAAAAAAAAGCAAAGAGAATGGAAAAAAAAGTGCTGCAACCTCTAAACATCCTTTGCATTCCTCTGTGCTCCCCATGAGCTCTGCTGTAAATCCCATAAATCCCACTGGCTGCAGCCTTGAGGATCCCACTGCCAAATTCCACTCCTGCCTCAGTCACTCTGGAGTTGCTGCTGGACTAAGATTTTAAGCACAAATGCAAAGGAGAAAAATGCATTTCCCCTTGTAAAGGGTGAGCGATTTGAATCGGGTGTTTTGTCCTAGATTAAGCATCGGCACATGGGTATATATGTGCGTATAAACACTTCTTGTGGTATAAACTCCGCACTTCAGCTTCTCATCCTGCCATAAGAGCATGCACACATGATTCAAGACAGGTTTGCACTGGGCACTTACCTTCATAGTTTGCCTGGAAGCCTTGAGCACTGACTGCGTAGTCGCTCACAAGCCACAAGGACAGCACGACCCCCGTACTCACTATAGGAGCAGGCAGCTGGAAACCCGTTAACCTGGAAGAAAATCAAGAGGAAGATTACACTCACCACTGCCCCTCACCTCCCCACACAGCAACAAGCAGGGCAGCTGCCGCCTGGCCAACACAGCATAGCCTGAAAGGGCTGGGAAATCCCAAGAGACAGAAGGAGAATGGCTAACAGCTCCTTTGGAAGGGACATGCAGAGGTTGAGTCAATGACACAGCTGTTCAGCTAACGCTGGGCAAACCCATCCTGGGCTTGCAACCCCTCCTGGCTTTCCACAGGAACTACTCATGTACTCCGTCCAGCATAACACTGCAGAAATGCCACTTTCCATGTGCATCTCTGCCCTCCCCCCTTGCAGACTCAGAGCTAAATGGCAACTTAATTTTATTACAAAACTTTCTTCTGTAATGTTTTATTTGTAACGCTTTATTAGATGGCAGACACCAAATCCCTCTCACTATATTGACACAGCCCAAGAACTAATGCACATTCCTTACAAACAATCGCAGTTTTATAACTTATAATCCATCTCCCCACACAAGGCTAAGTGATTTACATAATAGATTTACATAAGGTACAAACACGCTGCTGTAAGAGAAAGCTGTAAGAGAAAGCCTAATCCTTCTTACTCACGCAGACGCTCATCCCACATCTTTTATACAGCAGTTACATCTTTTTTCCTGTTCCATGAGAAAGATGCTCGCAACACAGACAAGCGACGCCTCACAAAGCACACCTACAGAGATTTATCCCATTCACCTCCTGTATCACAGCTCCACTGAACAACCCTTAGCACTGGGGCCACCCACCCTCACCAACCAGGGGCCAGCACAGCCAGTCCCAGCCCAGCAGCTTCTCCTTCAATCTGCCCTCAGCCAACTTACAGAGACAGTAAGCGAACCTCCCTCACTGCTCTTATTCCATCCCCAACTCGGTGAGCTCCAATATTTATGTCAAACAGATTGAACTGACTAACGAAAGCTGACATGCTCTGCCTTTGGAACCTTATTAAAGCAAAAATGTTCAGTTGCTGGCAAAATTCATGCACTTGCCAATGACGGCAGATGATTTGATGTCAGCAAAGAAGTAGTTCCCAGCTCCCAGCATAAAACCCATTGTCTACGCAAGTTGAAAGAACAATTGCTGCTGTTTATTACAGATTTAAAGCTTCCAGGTTTTTCTTAGGATTCAGACAATTTTGCTGTTGTGTGATCAATGGATATTAAGACGTTACAACCACAAAATAAACAAGAGAGTTAGGCAAAGTGGACTATGATAACAAGAGAGAACAAATGGAAGGCTTACCCTTATGTTGGGCTCACCCACAAAACACCAGAAGGAGGGATCTCCAGACAAGATCCTCCCCCACTGGTAGCCAGCTCTTCAATAGGTCTAGGAGGGGGGCAGCCTGGCTCCACCCCTTCCAGCAGCACAGGTGAATTGCCTTCAGCTGTGCTCCTCTGGCTGGCTCATGGCTCGCCTCAGGTGATCAATCAGAGGTTCAGGCCGTGACTCAGTAGTTCCCATACAGCTGTGCACAGAATTAAAGGAGAGTGCCACAGTTTTACTGTGCAACTTAGCTACAATGGCTGATGGAGACCCCGACGTCCCCAAAAACACCAAGCAACGCACAGATAAGTTTTACTAAAAACAGAAAACAGAACCTGGTGGTTTTTCTCCCCAGCTAACCTCCACACACTGCTTCATCACTACCCAGGGATCAGTTACCAAAAGCCTGTGCTTTTTATTTTGAGCAGATCTGTCCTCTCTGAGTGAAGGTTTTTGCATCTTGGATTCAGCTCACAGTGCGCACCAGGACGACTCCACTCTGCAGATGTTGATTTTAATTCAGGGCAACATTTACATGTCTGCTTACCTGTAAGCAAGTGCACACGTCCCAGAGGAGACAATGGGAATTAAGTGCTCCTGAAACAAAATTGCCCTTAAGCATATATTCATGCATTGTAGTTACAGGGTGCTTAAAGAGAAGAATGGTCTGTGCACAGGGGCATGACATTGAGGCAGAAGTTTGGCCTCAGTCTTTCCACAGATTCCACACTGTTTGAAGATGTTTCCATGGGCACCCAGGACTTTCAGAAATTGTAAAAGAAAAAAATAAACAACCAAACCCAGCCATCTCTTCACATCCTGAGCTTCCTACGTTCCTTTGTAGGAGGTACCCCTGGAACAGCAGCAAGAAGCAGTTCAGAAGGCAACCAATGCCATCCTGCCCTTCACACTAGACATCGGAAATGTCCCCATTAATGCTACACCTAGGAAGAAGAAGTAAAGTTTGCCTCAATCAAGTATTTATGCAGCAACTCCTATCATAGCTTTAGCATATATAGCTTTTCTACAGCTAATTTTCATATCTTCTACAGTGACAGCCTGCATGAGAAATGCCATGAAATTCCACATGCCCTCCACTACAAGCAGCTGCAGTCAGAGAAGTTATGACTTTCCTCTCAACCCCTCAACCATCATGTGCAGCTAACTTCTCCCATCTGATGTCCTCAACTTCTCTGAGTAAGTAAGAGCACAGGCAATATTCAAGGAATGGGAACTTCACTAACAAGGCTCTGCCCAGATGCCATCCATAAGCCCCAGCACTGCTGTCCTCAGCCTGGAGAAGCCCAGCCTGCACCACATCCCTCCAGTCCCACACCTCCTGCCTAAACCTGCAGCCCAGGCAAATTCAAAGCGTGGGTATCATGTCTGCAGACAACATGAAGTCATCCCCAAATGGCCTCATGCACGAAACAGTCATTCTGACATCACCGTTATTTAGCGTGGCAATAAAAAAAGATGTATACAATAACAAGAGAGAGGAAAGCAGCAAACACTGTCCCTTGTTTTCATTAAGGGCTGGAACAAGAAGGTGAGGGCAGTAATAAGAGCACAAATTATCTCCCATTCCTTCTGTATCTCTGGCCAAATGGATTATTGAGTCATTATCCCCTTAAGTTGCTTGGGGGCCAACGCTGATTGTGTGAGCTTTTCAATGTGTTTTCCATTGGCTTCATTCTGCTCCTGCAGTGGGGAACCAAACTAAAGCAGTGCCAGAAGCACCACCTGCTAAGCTAAGTGCACAGCAGGTCGCAGCACCAAACCCCTTTGCTCGTGTGCCCACCTCCACCTGTTGCATATTGTCCTGCTCCACTGTACCAAGTACAGCAACATCACAGACTGTGACGCAGGCTCCCATTTTGGAATGCAGGTGCCATAATTAAAACAGAGCACATTATTTTTCTGGTAGGATGCCCACCATCAGCTCAGACTGCAATCAAAATAGTTATTGCAGCTGGCAATCCAGCAGCCTTCAAAGCATAAATGCTAGAGAAGTGTCTCAGAACATCTAATGAAAATGCATTGGATTGCATCGTTTAAACCAGCATTAAATTACACTACACCATACTTCAGTGATTTTTTCCTGTATCTAATTTGAAGGCACCTATTAAAGAAATTTCCCATCAAATGAACCACTCTCTTCACCATATACAGTCAAAACAAGATGTGGTCTGACCCCCCTTGCTATCCCCAGGACAATTTACAAGTAAAGTTGGGCGTAAGGGGACTGCCTTAAGGAAGCACTCCGGAGCAGGAGTTGCTCTATGGAAAACTAAGAGGGGAATCAGAGCAAGTCCTCCAGCACTGAGCTCCTGCTCACCAAGCAGCCAATGCAGGCGATGGAGAGTTCATGATGTACAAAGCTGATTTATTACCGACTGGTGCCAAGAGGAAAAGCCCAATAGCTTCCCATTGACCTGGAATTGAATTTCATGTCTTTAGCATTCAGTTAGACAGCTGGCTGATGTAAACACAGAAGTACGAGGGAACTCGCTAGTTTCAAGGAGACTACCTTGGAGACTGAATAAGTGAAAGATTGTTCATCTCACACCAACAACTTTCTCAATTTTGATGAAACCAACGTGCAAGCATTCTGCTGCCAGAAGACCACCTTCAGAAACGTGTGCATGTTTAAATATTAAAGCCTTAGGAAAACAAGAAACAGAGCCTCATTTAAAGTCAGTGGTGACTAACAAATATCCTCCTCTAGGCTGCCTTGTGAACTGCTTCATGGACTATGTCAACAACAATAAAAGAACAGATGCCAGAGATCAGGGAATTTATCCACAACAACCCAACCCCAGCACAGACACCCCCACAAGTAGATGTTTCATTTCAGAGCAGCCGTGGTGGCTGCAGGGTGAAGTGGCCAATGGAAAGAGATGGAGACCATCTTGGCATTCCTCTAACACACAACTTCTACAAACTGCAGACATGATTTATGCCTGGAACCAAGATGCTTTTCTTTTGGAGTCAAGCTCAACCAGACCCAGTGCACTGCTGTATTTTTCTTCCTGAGACAGCACAAAGTCAGCATCCCTTCAGCTCCTGCCCACTGACAAATGCAACGCCCTGATTTCTCAGGAAGTTTACCTACCCTTTGCAAACAGCCCTCAATCTAACTTGATACAATCAACCCCCCCCATGCCAACATGACTTAAGCAGCAACTGCATTTTCCCTTCTCCAAGCCAAGGATAATTCATCAAGCCACAAGAGTCCTCTGCTTACCTCTGACACTGACAAAGGCTTCATTAACTAACACGGTCTCCAGGGACAGTCGCAGGGCTCATAAATTCCAGCCTGGATGGATTTCTCTGCTCATTTAAAATGAGTTTTGGGTGAATTCCCACTAGAAAAGTATTATTTATAGGGCCTAAAGCCTGCACAGCCATTTCAAATACATGGGGCCTTCATGGCTCTCAAGCTATGAACAGGAACTAAGCATCAGATTTCAATAAATGCCATTTTTCCAGTGTATGGAAAAAAAGTAGAAAACTCCCAAGTTCACAGCTTTCCTATCACATCCTTTCCATGCACATTTTGCCTTTACTTCCTCAGATAACAGAGAAACAAGCAAACTTTGGCAGCTGTATCTCTGGTCTTATTATTACAAACTCAGAAGAACAGCACAAATTATCAGAAAGGTTCACCAAATTTTAGCAACCTCTCAGCAAATCAGATCTGATATTCTGAGTAAACAGCAACAAGATTGGCCACAAACCAAGTAAGGCTCAGCAGCGTTAACTCAAAAGTTGGCAGATTTGGGTTATTTACGACTTTCTTCAGAAAGAGTCATTAGGGGTGTGAAATCCAGTTGCTGGGGGACTCAATGCTGCATGTGATGCAGCTGATGAAAAACAATTATCAGCATACCGGGCGTGCTGTAAACACCCCAATATTCACACCATTAGTTCTTCTGCTGCATGCTGTGGGGGGGGGAAAATAAAAGTGTCTTAAAGAATAAGAACTTTAAACAGATACAGATGCTCAAAAACAACTTTAAGTGTGGAAAAGATGTGGGAACGAATGTAAAAATTCTCAGGCTGCTTTCTGAGCCTGTTCCCCTGGAGGACAGCTGGTGAGATCACAGCAGTGCAAGGCACAGCCAGTGCCCTCAGAAAAGCCAGCCATGATGTAGGCAATCCTGCTGACCTCGTATGTTCCTTCTGAGCTCCAGGTTCAGCAGCACTCAATCTCCTGGCTCGGACTGAAGAGGCTCTGGGTCACACTGCAACAACTGCAGACACCATTAAGAACAAAATGCTGTAGCTCATAAAGTGAGCGGGTGTTCTGCTTCATTTTCATTTCTTGTCCATCCAACACAGAAGGTCTTTGCCCAAGCATCTGTGAGTTTGGCTGTTCTCTTTCTGGAGCAGCAAAATGTCAGTTTGAAAAGAGTCTGACGATCAGTTCTATCTAGCCAAGAAGATGGAATGGTAAATTATCTTCCTAGCCAAAAGAACGTACACACTGCAATCAATAATGCCAAGAGAATATTCTTCCCTTTTGGGCATTGGTACAAACACATTCTAAAAAGAGAAAATATTTTCAACCCCAGGCAGTCGCTTAATTTCCCAAAAAGATCCCCATCAACGATTCAAAAAGGCTCCTGCAGGACAAAGCAAAGCAACCCAGGACAAATGCTGTGCAAGGAGGACATCGCCTGCCCTTAACGGCTCCCTTGGTGAACATCTGCTGGTGGGAGCTGCTCTGTTCTCAGACCCCTCCAGCAGGAGCTGTGTCTGGGTATGCAGCACACTGAGCACAGCACGAGCATCGGCCTGATGGAGCAGCATGCTGCTGCTGATGCCCCAGGAGCACAGCAACTTGTCCTCAAGTATCATTTCTAACCTCACCGTTTAACAGAGACCATGGGATTGTTATCATAAATCCTCTAGGAGCACAGACAGGCTTTTGCTCTAAGTGCCAGCAGCTAACAAAGCCAAGGAATTCTCAGGGAACCTTACGTTTTCCAGGAGCAGGAGCTCAATGGATCTTAAGGCTGAAAGCCTGCCTGTTTAGCCACGTGAATAAACCCAGAACATGCTGGGCATCCAGGAGGGTGAGTGTATGGAGGCATAATCAAGCAAAAACTTTAATTATGGCTTTGTTACCAGCCATGCAACCCTATTCCTCCTGCTCTCTCCATCTGAATCTCCAGAAGCTGAAGCCACACAACTGTGAAGAGCCAAAGCTGACATGCAGAGTGACTCTGGGTCTCAGCTGCCAACTCTGTGCATCCCTCCGACTCCTGACGCATACACAAGCAGGGTTTGAGCTCTGCTTCAGACATCGGCCTTCAGAGGGAACCTTCACTTCTCCCAGGTGAATGTTAAGCAGCAGCAGAAGGCAGGAACTGTTCTGCCCAGGTGACCCCAGAACAGCAGCTCAGTGGTGAGCTCTGATCCTCCTGGGGATGGACACAAACTGCAGCCTCACTACTGACCAGAGGACAGCTATGCCTCCTTAGAATTTAATCTGTAACTGTACACAGTAATGAAACTTAACAGCAATAGGAAAGAAGGAAACAGCAGAAATTTGCTTTCCATAAATCTAAATTAAAGGGAAGCATCCAAATGGCACAAATAAGTGATGCAAGTTGGCCTCCGTAACCAATGCAGTAAAAACCAACCAACAAAACAGGTTAATAAGGGATGTGATTCTCAGATGTGCTGGATGATGAAACATCCTGAAACAAAAAAAGTTTCTGATGATGAAGATCTATCTAAAAAGACTGCAGTATTGATTCACATCATACCTAATTCTCTGTTCACCTGCACCTTCAGTGAATGCTGAGTACCAAGCAGAGATGAGATGAACCATGCAGATAAATGGTGGAGTTTAGAGGAGATCCCAGCTCCAGGAACGCTCGATGCACTGGAGACAAAAAGCCTCAGTCCCAGCAGCATCACAGCTTTCACTTTGCATCAGCCACTTCTGCTTCCACTTCTCCTCCTCTGCTACGAACACATGGGCTGCAAAGAACTCCAGCATGAGGCTGTCGTGCTACAAATCTGCACAGCTTAAGGACCCAATTCCAGTGGAAAAAAAATCTGTGTAGGAAATACTAAGACAACATTTCACACTTCAGTTTGCACATGGATTGGTGACAACAGCTACCAAACAGCTCAAGTGGAAATATTTCTCCTCCTCCCAGTCCCTCTAATTCCACCATAGCAGCAGTAATCAGCTGCAGGACTGTGTATCATCAGGTAACTGAAGATGTCAGGGCAATTACTGCACCTTTGGACAGCAGAAGCCTTTATGTCTTCTGCACAGTTATGAGACTGCAAAAAGACAATTATACTCCCTAAGAAAAAAAGACCGGACGTCAGCAGCCTTGTGCCACACCAAAACACAATTCTGAGAGCCTGAAGGGAGTCACAGCCCACCCTCTGCTGCCCAACAGGAGCGTAATGAATTAGAGGCAATGGGCACTGCAGATTTGTCAATTTTCCATTTGAGTCTGCAAGTAATAGCACTCCACAATTTCATTGTATCTTCAATGATCTAGTAAGATTGTATCATCTCCTGCAGTCTTTCATTAATTCTGATAAAAGAGAAATACGCATTGACTGGAGAGATGCTTTGCCTGAGAAACTCTCAAGGTCAGACATTAAAGTGAAATAAAATAATTCCTTGACCTGGAGACTCACTGCATCCAAAAAAGCCTCCCTTCAGGAGGAAGGCACAGCTCAAGTTTGTTTTGTGCACTGAGTCTTTTCCCACCCCAGCAAACAGGCCCTCCAAGGGAGTTTTTAAACATTCTACAGCTACAACTTCCACAAATAAAGCTGTGCCATTTTACAGATGGAAACAACCACTAACCAACAGCTGCTGACACACTGTGCTGCCTAAGGCAGCTCACTGAGCCTCCCTGTGCTGCTGTCTGCCCTGCCCTATAACATAAGAGGCCTCAAAGCACTGATGGGGAGGTGAGAAGCACCAGGCAAAGTCAGTAGATGGGTTCAATTTCTTTCCCTTCACTGCTAAAGACAAAACTTTCAAACTCATTTCCCTTGCTCTGACCCCAGAAGCTCGCCCACTGCCTCTGTAAATTGCTACTCCTGCTAAAAGAATTAAAACTCCACGTCTACATCAATGACTTCTATGGACTGCAAACATCCACGACCGTATCGTTTTGAACACCACACACATAAAAAGATAATCAACTTTCCCACTATTGGACATTCAGTAGCAAAACAACTTTGATAAGGCAAAGGAGCAATCCCAGGAGAGCCATTACAGCTCCCACCTTGCCCATGTATTTTACCTGGAGCACCAGTTCTGGGCACTGCAGGATCTATAGTCGTAAATAAGATCACATTCAGAGCTCACAACACTCTGCTTCTGCTGTCTAAATGCTATTAACACTCAGCCTGAAGTTCTTGTGCTCAAGAAACGTTTAGATGTTGTACTACAGGACACGCTCTAGTGGGGAAATATTGGTGGTAGGTGGAGTCTTAATTAAATCTAATAGACATTACCTAATTATAGGGAATCCTTCTGCGCTCAGCTTACCTTAATATGAAGCAAGAGTCATTGTCAAGGATTTCTAGTAGATTTTCACCCATAAACACCATTAATCAGCAGTTCAGTGGGAAAACAAACCACTCATGGTTTGGATAACAGCGATGCTTTAAGGCTCAGCCACAAAGAGCCCCTACACTGAGCACACAGCAGGAACAGCCGTATCTGGAAAAAACTCCAGTCCAAAAATCCTCCTGCCCCAATTCCACCGTCAGCTTCTATCACCCATCACAAAAACATGACCTAATAGAAATGCAGAGAACGCAAACAGCCCTAAATGCTGTTGCATTTACCCCGTTAGCTCTCCAAAACTTTCAGATTTCCTTGCACCAACTGTCCCTCTCATCACCGCTATCTGACAATTTTAAGATCAAACAAAATACTTCATCTTGCAACCAATTAAACATGGCCAAAGAGATGTTTTTTAACTACATATTGTTGACATTCTTCCCCTCAACAAACCACTGGTACATTCTATTTGCCTTTCCTGAATATTTTAAGAGTTTTTAGAAGGAAGAGTACAAATCTGATTTTCTCCACCCATCAGTCCTATACTGAGTGTAAACCCCACAGCTTCCATCACAAAAAACATGTGAAATGACTGACTTACTGAATACATTGCAAACACACTTTCCCATCATCTTAATTACTTGAAGTTTCAGGCCTGCACTAAGTTAGCAACTAATTAAGGATTCTTACATTAAGATCACCCTACAAATCATCAGCATCAGATGAAAACGTTTGAAGATGGCACGTGGCCTCACTTCTCTACTTTCTTTCTTTCTTGTCAGCTACTGTCTGGTTATGTCACGTCCCCACAGTCAGATATGAAAAGGTGCAAAGCAGCTCCCAAATCCCACAGCAATCTAAGATCCAAAAATAACTCCAAATATTCAAATTTCAGTCAGGTCTCTGCTGAGCTGCTAAGCCCAGCGCGGTGGGAAAGCAATCAGGAATGGAACCTGATTGGAGCATCCCCTGCACAAAGGCAATCAGCGAAGCACAATGGGAATTCACAAGAAGTGTTCTTGAGCAACTGCAGCTTTCAGATCCGACCTCCAGTGGCAGTTCAGGAACTCAAAGGATGGGAGTTTGGGACAGCTTGGTCTGGTGAGCTCATGCAGCTCAGGAGAAGGAAAGCCACGTGCAGCCCCAAAGAGAAGTTACGAATCTGATGGTTGAGAACACAGCTCTGCTATGCAAGCCAAGGAGAGAAAAATCTGCATCTTTCCACATTCCCAGGATCCAAGGAAGATTCTGCTACAACGGTCCCTGCTTGTGGTGCTGTCACTGATAAAAGCCCCACAGTGAGGGGAAAAAGCAGAATCACTGAATCAGGCTGAAGAAGCAAGGGCTCTGAAGCAAGCTCCCATTCTACCAACCACAGCAAAGTCATAGCAAGAGATGGCAAGATTCCTGCACGTCTAAATTAAGACACTGGAACACATTTAATATTCACATACTCATCACAAACACGCAGTGCAAATTCCCTAATATACAGTAAAGCAGTTTATTAGCAAATGTCTCATTGGATTAAGTCTGCTCTTATTCTATTAGGCAACTTTCACACCACATTAAATTGCATGACAACAGGGTGTTTGGCAGCACACGATGAAGGCAATCATTAACCCTTCCTTAGGAAGGCACAGGCAAAAAGCATAGGTGTGCCACTGAGCCATCAGACTGGAGGGACTCTTAGCAATATAGGCCTGAAATGGAATATCAGGGTTTAGAGAAAATTGTAGCATCCTTTATCTCTCAGCACATCGACACGTAAACCACTCATTTATACCCAGATCACTCACTTCTCCCAGTCAAGACCTACTGAAATAAATCAGCGATGCTCAATAATACAAGCTTGAGTGGGAGAAGCAGGGAGGCACGGTTCCTGTCTTTGTTAACTGTTTTGTTCATAGGCCTTGAACAACAGTGAACAAAGCAGTTACCTTCTCTATAGAAACAGCTTTTCTTTCCCTTTTGTATGCTTGCTTACAGCTTATTATGGCTCACCTCCTGGTAGCACCAGCTTTGATGAATGATGTGTGGTCATCCATCTTCAGGTGCTGCAATTCAGTGATGAATGGAGTACATTTGGAAAGCAGTCCAAGAAAAAAAAAATTGATAGCCAAAGGGGAAAAAAAAAATGAAGAAAGAAAAAAAAAAGTCCAATGTTGGGCAACAGCTTCAGAGCTTAATGAAGTAAAATGGATGTATGAAAAAATATGAGCTGAACAAAGAGATCAGACAGGAAACAGCACAGAGGAGCAAGATCCAGGTTTTGCAATCACTAATCTAGAAACATACGGGAGAAAACACAGGTGTCCATCACGTATGAGCCCAAATCTCATTGACTTCTGTAAGCCCCCTGCAAGTGCTTTCAGTTCTCTAGAAAACTTCCACAATACCCTTTTCTGTTTATTTCACTTTCCTCCGTGGCACACCACCACCTGAATGCATCACCCACTCATTAGAGATGAAATTCTCACGTTGCTTTGTGCTCCTGCAAACTTGCATATGCTTCAAGTCGTGCAAAACATCCATCAGTGATGCAGAGGATCTGATTTGTCTCCTGCACCTTCCCCAAAAATGCAAGTCCACACACTAAAAGGCAGCAGCCAAGCTGCACCTCAGAGGTTTGTTGTACCAATGGACTGTATCACGACGCCCTTGCTGGTACTTCAGACCATAACATATTATGCTGAAGAGCAGCTCAGGGCAATAGCTGGGCACAGTTATTCTACTGCGTCCTACTGATTTACTCCACCACGACCCCACTTCTGAATTCATTTCATTCATGGATTTTGCTTCTTCAGCAGAACCTCCCACTGACACGCAGAGGGCAAAAGGAAACAGCTGGCACTGCTGATGAGCAAAGCCATTCACTGGGATGCCTCCAAGGGCAAGAGGTGCACGTAAAGTTTCATCAGCAGAATTATATGCTAGCTGTGGGCATCCTTCATGTAATATCTGAAGCAAAGCACTACCTCACCTTCTGCTTAAGTGATGAGGTCCCATAATTAGGATGATTCTAAAGAATGGTTGCTAGATGAATATTTATTTATATAACTGTACATAAAAAGCTGATTTTTCGCCAGTGTTTCTAATTCAGATTATACAGTTGTGTTGGAGAAGATACTGAGGTCAAAGGACCCCTACTAAAATAGTTTGAAGTAAAACTTCCAGAACTGTCCACGTCCAGCATCCCAACCAGGATTCTAACACTAGATGCCACCATTGGTCCCTCTCTGAGCACATCACTATCAGATATCAGCAGCAATCAGACACCACATCACACAACAATAGTCATACTGTCCACAACATATAGGAGTCATTACTCCTCCAAATGGAGGAAACTAGCATACCATTTAACAGCTGCTATACAGTAATGCATTGTTTTCCATAATCAGCCTCTCGTTGACTTTTTATTATTTCAGGATGGTACTCTGAAGTCTCAGAAATCAAACTCCATGGAGGGTCTTCATACTAAACTATCTTACTCGATAACTCCTTACCCCGAAAGATCCATCAGTTCAGTCAGAACTGAGAGAATATCACCCCAGTCCAGCTGATGGGCAAGCCACAGATTCAGTGATTTGGCTAATTCCCCACACAGCATTTGGCAGAGATATAAACTGAAGCCCATTATCCGTCCTCCCACTCAGAGAATCTCCTTCGGATTGAAGGAAGCTCCTCTGCACATTAGCTTTGCTTCCCTCTTGCTCCATTTTCTAATTAACTTCTCTGGATATCTGGAATGACTTTTGATAAATCACTACTGTCAGGCATTCAGAGAAACATATCAAACTTTATCAGAGATAAGAAAGCAAAAGAGCTGTAAGAACTGCTCATGAAGAACCCCAGTTTACTGCTGGATGCATTTAATCCTACTGGCAGAAATAGGAATAGGTTTATAAACATCTCTATAATAGACAATATACCTTGTTCTCAGGTTTCCCTGCTGAGGCAGTCCATCGTAGATAGATAATACATCAAAATCTTCCTCTAACGCAAAGGACTGGAAAACAAGCTGTATCCTGTTCTTCTCCTCAGCAGTGATTGTCCACGTGCAGTTTGCATAATTTGGATATCCATACGGAAAGCCTGGACTCTGTATTGTCCCATTCGGGCCATGCAAAATGTGACTGCAGTTCTGGGCTGGTGAAAGAGAAGACAAAAGCACAAGTCAGACGGCGCAGAATAGAAATCCAGCATCATCTCCATCGAAACAGGTCATGCAGGATTCTTCCCACTGAATTTGTTCTTCCCCAGGCATTCTTCCCCAGGCACACACCAACATAGCACCTGTTTGTCCCCCCTGTGTGAGCTCAGGCCCCAGACACAATCTCCTGTATTTAAAGCTGTGCTCAATCCTTACATCCCCCACCTTGTCAAGGTTGCCATGACTCAGGTGCAGACCTAGCACTTGGATTTGCTGAACCTCATGAGTTCACTGGGCCCCCTGCTCAGCCTGTCAGGTCTCTCTGATGGCATCCCATGCCTCGGGAGCACTGACTGCACCACACAGCTTGGAGTCATCAGCAACCTGCTGAGGGTGCAGGCTAAACACACAGCAAACATCTGCTGGGCCACATTCCTAAAGCACTGCCCTGACTCCACAGCTGAGGCAGAAACCCCATCCCACATCCACCAGCTAAATACCTCAAGCCTCCCTTCATCAATTTTTCCTTCCCCAAAGCACTACCTGTGAGCACTCCATCCCAAAGATAAAGATCAACTGCCATGATGCACAATTTCCGGATATATGAGAGTTTTTTTCTATCTCTCAAGGGAAACTAGTACATAAATATGTGCTGGAGACAGCCCAAATGACAAATTCTCCTTAGTGCTTTCCTCTCTTCACTGCTACTTTACCGGAATGTCTTTTGAGGCACAAAGACAAATTCACTCATGCAAACTTGGATATCTCTTTGCAGCTGTAATGCAATAATCTTCCACTCACCCGCACCGAAATGAAACTGCAGACAGTTTGCAAGGCAACTGCTGTGAAACCCAAAGCAAAGTTTCACCTTTATCCTACAGCCAGCAGACCTGCAGGTCAGCACTGCTGACGTGTGGGCCAGCTTTTCTCATGGATCCTGCCTTGCTTACCCTGCTTATGCATCACCTGAGTTGAAATGAATCAGAGTAGAAATTGCCTCTTTGATTTCTCACTGCTTTTTTCAAGGCAGCAATGGCATTTACACTTCTGAGGGCCAACCAGCTACAGGTAAAGAACTGCAGAGTAAGGCTCATTAAAGCCAATTACAATTAAATTGACCTACTTTGGTGCAAAAAATGCTTAGTGAAACTTGTCTCTGCAGGATGGAGCTCACACCTTCATGAATCTAAAATGGTTAATCATATTTACTACCCGGGGACTCTTTTTGTATCATGTTTATTACATCAGCCAGAGTTACGACAGCCCAGTAATCCGCGGGGGACTGAAGCTGAGCTAGGCACATAACTCATTAACAAGGCCAGACTCCAGTACTTTGCATTGCTGCAGCACCTGGCATCTGCCTCTCTCAGTGCAGCTTGTCAATATAAATGAATACAAGAGTGAATCCTTCCTCCCTCTTTCACCTTAGCTCCATTTCCTTGCAGGATGTGTAAGCCAGGCGCCAGCACAGGACTGGGAATGGCACAGAGGGGTAAAATTCAGCCGGGTTTGGTTTAGTGCCTCAGACTGCCAGAAGTCCATCACTTCCAGTCCTCCAGAATTCAATCACAGCCTCTTCTCTTCACCAGACTGGCACACAGTAGGCAATGCGGCAGTTGAATCTCTAGCTACTGCACATGTTTTATCTTAATTGTAAGTAAATATCATCAGAACAATTTAAGGAAAGTGGGAAATTAAAGAGCCTGTATCTCTCCTTTTCCTGATGGTATTAAAGCCACCAGCACTGCATGAGAAAGGAAATTCAAGGTCAGAGATGCTGCGTTCCAAATGTTTCCAAGGTCACAGGAAAGACAACAAGATTTAAGATCAATACAAACTTATGCTATCCTTGCATAATTAGTGATTAAAGGAAAGAATAAGGCCTCAAACCTAGCTGAATAAAAACAAATACATAAGAGAAAATTAGGACAGAGCTCTGTGACATATCCAATCAATCTACTGAAATAATTGCGCGTTCATGATTCTGACCAAGATGTGCTCTGCACATCGCTAACAAAGCTGCTCATTGCAAAGAAAAATTAGTTTTCCAAAAGCTGACAATCTGAAAAGCAATATATACTTCATCAACTGTGATAGTAGGGAGCTTCGTTTATATTGGACGCTGATGGAAAAGTCAGCAGGCACGGGAAAGAGATCCAGAAAGCCCAAGAGAATTTATGCATGCTCTGTAATTTGTTTTCAGGTATGAGTTAGCTCAGCTCAGGCTTGACTGACAAAACCTTATCTGAAGTACATGACAAGGAAACACACCATTTCTCCTCTGAATACTTGCAGAAACAATTCTCTTTATCCCTTTGGCCCAGAAGCACGAACAAACAGAGAGGTCTGAAAGGACAATGCCACTCAGCGCAATGCAGTTTCGATGAATTCACCTTTGGCAGAGAACATTCCCTTCACTGCCCCCCACTCCCTGCAGGCTGACACACACCAGAACAACCCCACATCCCCCTCTCCCTCTGCCACTCTTCATCCAAAAGCCAGAACAAGGATGAGAAAGGTGAACACTGGCAGCGAACGGCTCGGCACCAGCATGACCGTGTAAATATTTGTGTACATCTCCCCCTGCTAATGCTGTTACTCACAGACTCCCACTTTCTGAAGGTAAAACACCAACATGAAACTCATCGGCGGAGATGCGTCTGCGGGCAGCTGTCCTATTTTGTGATGGAGATGGGCAGTCTGAGAACAGAGCTAATTCCAACCCGTGCTCTGCCAACGCAGCCTGCCATTTTCAATTCTGGGAAGTGGTTTATTATGAGGGTGTATCTTTTTAATGACTGCATCAGTGTAATTTTATTGCGGCAGCGCTCGGTTTGTAGACAAGGACAAAAGGCTTGGCACTGCTCAGTGGACAGAGCCTTTCAACCACAGAGATCTCAATTTGTGGAAGAGGAAAACATCACAACCCAAAAAGATGCATTAGTGGCAGGACTGGGGTTCTGCAGAAGAGCATCTCTTCCCAGCAGCACAACCACCGCCTCCTCAACACAGAGCTTAAGGCAGCTTCACCCCGCTCAGCTTGCAGCACTCGGTTTCACTTCTAGGCCATATACACAAGATATACATATAGATCAGCTTTACTTCTAGTCCATACACAAGAGGAAAAGGATGAAGCATTTACCTTGCATGATGTTCACAGAGGAACCATATTTCTGGCAGAAATAGGGGCTGCCTGCAGTTTTATAACACACAGTTGATCTATATGCCACAGAACTTAACATGACTGGGCACAAATATCAGCCAAGGACAGCTCTGACTGCCTCCTGCTTGTTGAGCAGGAAAAGCTGCAAACCCCTCTGCATGGAACCCATCAGCCTCGTGCCAAGAGAAGGGCAGAGTGCCCCAGAACTCAAAAACTGGAACTTCTGGTAAGAATGGTAGTAATATAAGATGCAGTCTGATGGTAAATGTACCCATTCCCTGTACAATAGACAACAATCCAAGGCTGGTTAACATCTCCCACCTACTTCCAGTTCCTTAAGCTTACCAGGCTGGATCTGGTAGAAATCAAAGCAGCATTTTAACTGCTCAGATGTACACGATATTAAATCTCTAGAATGCGATTCTTAGGAGAGAAGAAAACAGAATTTACTTCTGAAGTATTTCCTAAAATGGAACTCCATGCCCTTTGTTTCTCAGCAGAAAAAAAGGAAAAACTAATTTAGCTAACATTGATGTATGGTCACTGCACAATTCAAGGAACAAATATCAAACCATATCTACTGAGTTGCTCTCAGTAGTAGTGGCTGTTGGTGATACATGGCTGCCTTCTCCTCAGTGCAGCAGTGCTCCATATTGTCAGTTTCTGTAGTTATTGCTACTTAGGAGCAAGTGTTTCTGGTCTGTGTTGTTCTAGTCTACTCAAGGAAACAGACTAATATAAAATACACCTTCCATCATAAAACTGAAATCCATACCCTGCAGACGAGCACATTCCCTTCCAGGCTGCAATGCCAGGGCCAGATTCTGCTCATGCATCAATAACTCCCCAAATTTTTCTATGTACTGCTCAGAATCATTCACCTTCACCACATGAAGATCTTCAAATCAATTTTTTCTTTTTTTTTTTAATATATTTTTAAGCGTTGCTTGATCTGCCATCTAAGGTTAGAAAAAGGCCCCTTTTCCTAAGGTTTATTGTTTTGAATGATTTATCTGCAAGTGACTGTGCCTTCTTACAAAGCAGGTTTCTGGATCTTTACAGACTCAGAAATCAGAACTAGATTGCCCATAGGCTGCCTTTCATTCTCTTGTTCACACAATTCAAGTGAACGCAGAGGGAAAGTACCTTCATACTTCATAAATTAAGCCCTGTTTCCCTAAGCATTCACCTTTTCATAGTTTTAACTTAACCTGCAGTCTAATATCAAAGCCCAGAGGGTAATAAATAATGCAGAAACATTCCATTAACTATAACTTTTAATCAAAAGCCACTGGATTCAAGAACATCATCAAGGGGATGATTAACATCTCTGATAGCCAGTGCCTTTTTACTGTGAACACACGAAATGAAGAACACAAGGGCAAAGAGCACACATTTTATCTGAATCTAGCTCACACCCCTACTGCCAAGTCCCAGAAGGAATTACAGCATGGGCCTCCAATCCAAAGCAGGACACGAGTTCCATACTACAGCAGATTTGCACAGTACTGTGGGGATACCAGAAACCCAACACACCATTTCCAAACCCAGCTACGTCACCCCTCCAGTCCCAAGGCATTACTTCTTCCCATCCAGCAGTCTCTCAGTCCCATCACCATCTCTGTGTCCCACTTAGTGCTGGCTGAACAGCTTTTCCAACACATCTTGGAAGCGACGCACACATCCGAGATGCAGAAAATCCCACACAAAAGGATGACAGTTCATTTTTCCCAAAATAACAACCTACATAATATCATAATATAATAATTCATTATTACACAATAAAGGCACCTCCACTGAAAACGCTGAGGACAACACATCCAAAACGCTGGAAGTACCGTCATAGATGAACACAACCTGCTCATTGCTTCCTTGTTCAATGATATTTCTGAGGCCCTGGCCAGGTTCTAGACTCCCCAAGCCCTTCCACAGCTGTCTGAAGCCAAGAATCGGCCAGAATGCTGCAGTTTGGGCAGAGACTGAGCAGATCACTGCCCCATCCATATAGAAGGGAAACTGATTGTCATCCCTGCTTGTACATTCCCCTCCTCAGCACCAAGCTGACCTTCTCCCTTAGAAGGGAGGAATAAAAAAGACATAATAAAGCTGAAAAGACTTATTTTTATATTTCACGATTGAACCTCAAAAGGGCATGCAGTTCCAGTAGCAAGATCAAAGGAGTTCTGATATGCTATCCTGAAAAAATAAAGACAACATCCCATTTCGGGTAACATCAAAAGGCATTGCAGGGCAAAACTTAAATCACAAGAACATGACAGTGCACATATGTCTGTCTTACAGCTGCACAGCAGCCCCTGACATGTTGAGAGGCCAGAGACTTCAACTGCTGGAATGTAATGCCTTGTTGGGTTAAGACAAATTGCTGCAGTGAGTACATGGGTCATGGCAGCAGCTGCCAGATCGTCCCCCGAGGCTGAAGCTCCCTGTTTCTAACAGGAGGACAGGGCAGCATGGCAGCTGACCTGACACAGGCTGTCCCCTGCCCTGGAACAGCAGGGACTTCAGGCTTCAAGACCTTTATCAGATTTGTATTTTAAAAGCAGATTGCTATCAAAGGGGGACCTAAAAAAATCACACTACCCGGGGCATAGCTGGTAAGGATTTGAGTTGTACTGCGAACATCGCAGCACACCTCCCAGTTGGGTTATCAGAGACATTACTGTGCCACGCTGCCTTCCCCAGGTGCGTGCTCTATCTTTCTCAGCTACTTTAGAAGCACTTACCCCAGCAGATTTATATACCACTTTATTATCTGAAATGCTTACAATCTAAACAGAACCAAAAGCAAGCTAGAGAACAGGCCAGGCCTTTAGCAGAAGATTTGCACCAGCGTTTCAGAGATGGCACAACCAGCAAAACTACATCATCTTGTGTTAAGGGGCTGCTCTACAGATGAATCACTGCATAAGTAGATAGACAAAATGATGTCAATATACTCTGTTAAACACAGCAGGAATACATCTACTTTTAATAATCATCTAAGAAAATCCCTGCTATTAATGCTAAATAATCTAAGCAGTATCAAAGAAAATGGAGATGTCTCTGTTTATTAAAGATACATAAATGATTTTTTTCCCCTCAGTATTTTGCACCAGCAATCTTAAAACCACTGTTCTCTCTGAGCTAGCTGAAGTTCACTAGCTGGATGCAGATGGGACACATATCCCTCCATACACATCTGATCCAACAGTGCGACATCAATAGATGCAACATCAGACAACATCCCCCATGTAAGTAAAACAGAACTTTGTTTGGCCAACGCTGATGAGGAACCTGACTTACTGCATTACCAACTGCACACCTCAGCACCTTTTAGCCAAATTTCAGCTTTCACCATCTTCCCTGGAAACACGGTAACAAAGAGCATCACAATGACTGCTTCATCTGGAAGTGTTTGTAGAACAAAGCAGAAAGATGGGTCTGCCTGGAGCACAACAGGAGAGATTGTTTCCACGCTCTACTGACCCCCAGAGATGGCGTCCAGCCAGGCAGTTTGTTGATGCAAGGAGTGTACATAGAAAAAGAAAACCCTGAACCTTTTAACAATGAACAAAGAGCAGGAATCCCATCAGCAAGGGCAGTGCACTGCAGCTCAGCCAGGGAGCGGGGCTTGGCTTCAGCACAGCTGCTGCTGAGGATGTGCCACGCTGGTATCTCTGCGTATCAGTGTGAAACCAGAGCAAGGGATTCTGTTTAAGATTCCTCATGTAAATGGGGAGAGAGTGGGAGGAAATGTTTGTTGTACAAAGATCTACATCACGCATCCAAACGCAGCGGTACGGCTCTGAGCAGCATTTGTGGCTGGTGCTAAACAGAGTCAGGACATTTGACAGCCCCAGCTCCAGGCTGTGCTCTCTGCAAAGGGACCGTGCTCCCCTCCAGTCCTTCATGATCTCCTGATGAAACTGAGGAACTCACACAGACCATCCATTATGTGACATCACCTGCTCAGCTCTCAGCACTATCAGTTATCCCAAATTCAGCCTCAGCGGCTCCTTCTCAAGGGATGCAATTTTCTCCCTTCAAAACTTTCCCTTTCAAGATCATCTCTTAATCAATTCTGACTGCTCCCTGAGCACCACCACTCCTCTACCTTGCCATTGTCAGCATAATAATCACACCAAGCACTTATACAGTTATTTCCATCTTCAAAGCCCTCCACCACCATTAACCAATTAATGCTTATTCTCCTCACGCTGCCTCCAGTGTGAATAACAGCCTCACCAGGTTCTCCCACCACTTCCCTTCATGGCTTTTTGGTTGCCCAGATATCCTTCACAAATACCACAGCCAGTCTCACGTTGCTCAGCTTTGTGCCATTCTCCTGCAGGTTGGTGTTCTACACCTGACAGTTCATCTCAGCTCATCACTGACGTGGAAATCCACAACAAGGAAACCAACCTGTCAAAAGCATCTGCACAAAGCCCAGACTGACTCTATTCACAGGCAGAATTTTTACTCTCTCAATTTTTAAGGTGCTAATTAAGATCTTATGACCTGCAGTACCTGTGGTGTTATTTGCCTTATTAGATATGAAGCATCCACCTGTGAAGTAAAACGTTCCCTTCAAGGCCACCAAGAAGGGAAGTTGTCCCAGGAGAAACCTTTGGCCCAGCTATGAGTTCCCCCAATATTGGCAATTTCACTGTTACACTGATGGAGAATTAACAGCCCAAAGGGAAAAACACACTGGGTATAGAGCCTTATTTAGAAGCACGCCTGCCCCATGCTCACATGGAGTTGCAAGCTTTTTCTTTTTCTTTTTTTTTTTTGCCTTCCCACTACGTTTCCACTTCTGGCTTAAACCTTTAAATGTCAACAGAGCAACCTGGTTATGTTTTCATCTGTTTGTAATTCCTGGAAAGCCAGGAGCTGCACCAATCTGCGAAAGCTTGTGGTAATTGCAGGGCAGCCACCGGTCCTTTCCAGCACCAGGAGCTCAGAAAGAAAGGAGACAGAAGTTCTGTAGGAGAAAATGACACAGAACAGACTTCAAATACTCAGCTAAAGCCATAACCAGCAAGTTAGCTGTCAGTAGTGACCAAGATCTTACGCCTGTGGGTAAAAAATAAAAAGCCCTCATCCTGAATAAGCACATCCTCCACTTCATTCTTCTGCTGCACTCAATAAAGAAATGTGCTCTACATTTACAAGTGCATTGAGATCTTCCAACAAAACACACTGCCAGGCGTTTGCATTGTAACAGCTTGCTCTTCTATTATTGTATTTGAATTACAAAAAGAAGCAAACAGAAGGCAATTTCTCTAGGGAATTTTTGTTGGGACATAAATCCATTTTTGTATTTGATTCTGTTAGCAGCACTTTCACATTCACATCCTTTAAGTGTAGCTGTGCTTCATATTTACTACCAAATGCCTGCTTCTCACCTTGGGCAATCAATGAAAGTCACCAGAAATCCACACTGCACAGACTTTACCATTCACTTGGCCAAATGAGCCAAAAAAAACAACACCCTAACCAGAAGAGGTGACACAAACTAATGAAGAAAAAGCTACCAAAGGTCTCTAATGAATCAGATGCAGAAGAAAAAGCAACCATTTGAAACCATTTCAATCGTATCCAAAGTTTCATTCCTTTCACACAAACAACAGTTTTCAATGTCCATAATATTATACCAGCAACCAATCTGTACTCTGAAACTAAGATACCAGGCTGCTTTATCTCTTGTTCTGATCCAATTTAGAAAGTTTCTCACCAACCTGACACGCCACGTGCAACTCCCAACGCACCTCCATACAGTCGCTGTATTCTGTGGCCTCCATCCATGCTAAGCACCAAAGTCTCAGAACTTATTTCCAGTATATTGTACTATTTTATTTTTCTTTCAGCTTGTCCATTCATTTAAAAACTCATTTTCACTCTCGGACTTTCTATTTAATCTTAGTTTTCAATCCCAAAAGGAGATCAATACCTTTCTTCTTCAATCTACATAGCTCTCAATCAAAGAGTTAACAAGGGGTGAATTGCATCGACTCGTAGGTTCAAATTGGGTATTTTTTTGTAAGAAGCCTCATTTGCTAAATGCAGTCATGGAAAAGGAAAAAACCTGCCCACAAGAGCCCTCAGCATCAGGTTCCTAGAAAAATAAATAAATAAATAAATAAATAAAATTAAGGTTATAATTTGTTCTCTAGTTTAAGTCTGTCGCAGCACTTAGTAGGAACAAATACAAACCCTCCCATAAAACATCATTTTCTGGAGCACTTGAAATTCAATGAATTAACTCGCTGTTGCTAAGCCGACTTCCATCAGTTAGAATTGATTCAGCTATTTATGAAGAGCTGTTGACAGCAGCATGAGCTTGCAGGACCGTTTCTGATGCCCTCGTTCTTGCCAAAGGCACAGCAAACACCACTTTCCAGCACGGAAAGATCTGTGGGTCTGAGACATCAGCACGGAGCTACCACAGCTGCCTTCACCACCAAGGCCCAAGAATTTCATTCAAAAAAAATTAAAATAAAAAGCCACACAAACCACGATGGTTTCACTGTGCTTCAGCTCCAAGCTCTAAGCAAAACGATGTCTGCAGCGTGGGGACCATTTCACATACTGTTCCCTCAACAAATGCGTACCTGCCAGCTTTTTTAGAGGTGTTTTCATGAAAACACCCTGCCAAAACACTGGGACTCCAACACAATTGCTTCACCGTCATCCTTCATGAACATGAGAGTCATCATAGCTTATAGAAGCAGAGCTGGAGCCCTCGGGGAAAGGGAGAGCCCTGCAGAGGCTTCAGCTTCTTCTCAGCCCATCCCAGGACTGGTTCCTATGGAGGCTGTGTTAAACCCAGCTTTAGAAGAAATCCCAGCAATCAAGGAGAAGTCCCCTACCCTTCAAACGCTCATTATTTCAGCAGGTGGACGCTTCTTTTCATCATTAACACAGAGGTTTTCCGAGTGGTGCTTAACTTTAATGGAAACAACCCAGGATTGTGGCTGACAGATGTGCAGGGTCCACAACCAGCATCTAACCTTTCCATAATGGAGACAAAAATACAATCGAGGGATATAAACAATATGCTGCACAATGCAGGTAGCATCTTGTAAAATGACACTGGCTTTGGGAAAGCTTGTTATCCTTCTGAGGAAACAGATTTCTTTTTTGGAAGAATATATGTTTTTCTCGATATCATTATTCGGTGTATCAAATGGGAAAGGAATACTGAATTGTGCCTTTGTTGTAGAAGAAACGAGCTGCCATTTTCTGTACCTCCAGCTTGGCAATGGCTGCTCACCAAGCATCACATCTATCTGACAAAGGACCAGATCCTCTCTGGCCCTGTAGCAACCAGAGGTGGAAAGAATCCTGCTGAAGATAATGGAGTGACAAATGTGAAGGAGAAATGGCTGAGGAACAGAACAACACCCAGAACATCCTTACATTTTGAAACTGCGAGACTGGCTCTTTTGCAAGATGCTTAAAACGCCAGCTAGAATTGCTCATTTCAGCTCAAAGAACAGAGAAAAAGAATTCCCTTTACAAGCCATTAGATCTCAAGCTTGGGAACACACCAGTCAGAAAAGCAGAGTGAGGGCAGAACTGGAACAATATGCAAGAGATTACACAACCACGTTCTTTGACAAACTTTCTATTACAAAAAAAAAAAAGATGAAAAAAATTCATCAAATGGCTTCCAGTGCTTTAAATAAATGTTCAACTACTAACAAGAGGCACCCTGACTAGGAAACAACTTCCCTATTTCCAAAGTCCTTGAAACTTCCATCACACATCGGGTAACATTGTTTTATCCATTCTGTACAAGAAGCTGAAGCTCACACAGACTGAACAACTGCTTTGGAGCCAGTGAGTTTGCAGAGGGTTCAAACCTCAACACCCAGCCCTCCTCCCCTGTCAATACTCTGCTTTTTTCAGTATCTCATTCCTTGATGCTTTTGGAAAATTCTTAGTCTGCAGGTCTCCTACCCTCCATTGGAGCACATGTAAATGCTGTGCTGCAGTCTTTCACCAAAAAAAATGCACAAATGTGGATACAGACATACAAAAAAACTCATGCAAGTAATGCACCACAACCTACAGAATGAGCCAAGCAACCCGGGCTGGAACAGAACCTGCATCACATTCCTGACTTTTTGCCATGAGCGCTTTATTTCTTGAAGTTCAGCAGCAAACAGACAACTTTCACCTTAACATCATTCCCAATTAATCCCAAATTGTACGTGAAATGATTGAATTCACTCCATGCAATCAAGGGAGAGAACCAAGAGCACAAAACCTGTGAGGCTAATCAACAGAGCGCAATTTGTATCTGCTGAAAGCCTATCACAAACATACCCGCATCTCTCCGCAGAATAAATCTGTAAATCATTTCAGGATTTTGCAGATTCTGCTCACCCCCACCTTACAGGGATGGAAGTGGAACAGAAGGACAAAGGCTTACGCCCTCAAGGACTTCCAGGAGCCACGGAAAACAGCAGGAATTGGGCTGCGGTGACTTCTCCAAGTAGAGAAAGAACACAAATAACAGGAGAGCACTGAACCATAAAATCCCCAGTGGTGGGCAGCTCTCTAGCTGTGATTAATTCATCTTTTCAGTCTCCTTATTTCAGTGCTCTTGCACCTCCTACAGCACCTGGCTCTGGATGCTGGTGGGGCCATGATTACCAAGCTAGACTGGGGCAGAGAGATGTCCTCCTTGGTCCACATCTGAGCTGACAGCCTGAGAAGCAGCTGAATTCCTATGTTAAAAGCAACACGTGTGGCACAAAAACAGGTGGATTGAGCCTAAATGAAGCCATTTTATTAGGACGGAACACACTTAGCATTCCAGAGTGCTAACAACAGCCGGAGGCCAAAGGAACCAATCTTCTCTTTCTTTCATTTTTAAATGTCCTGGATAAAGACACCTTTACTGATATTCATTGTTGTTTTATCTGCCTTGAAATGGGAACTGCAGACATTTTGATAAATTGATTGAGAAATTGTTCTGTTTCAGTGTAACTACAGTAAAATGCCTTCACATTCACGGTGCGGATACAGCTGAGACCTCATCCACAGAGAGAAGACATCTCAAAAACATCTCCTATCCCAGCAGCAAGAGGATGGCACTTCTGTGCTGCAGTAACAGCAGGAGAAGACCTCAAGTTGGTCCTCAGCTCTGCTAGGAACATGCTGGCTGACCTTGGGCAAGGCTTTCTGCATCGGGTCCCACCTCATCCCCACTGTGCACTTACAGGCAAATGGACTGACTTTTTCTGCCCAGTGCCTTCACTTAAAGGGTTAACAGCAAAGCAGGAGCAGCAATGGTTCACACGTGGAGTGGAAGGGAAGAAAACACCTGCCAATAGGAATATAATACGCTGTTTATTTCCTTCTTATTACAGATGGAATCTTGCATGTTGAAGTCACCACAAATTACTAAGGAAGAGGCACAAATGCCAGAGAACACTGAAGTACACCAGGCCTGGGTGAGAGCTTGGCAGTGCTATTAGCAAGCCCAGTCAAAGGTACAGATGAGTACAAAGCTGTTCTCTGGTGGCGCTGGTTGCCCCTCACACATCACCTCTAGATGCTGCATTGCTGTCTCCTCCAGTCTTTGCAGTCCTCTAACACTCAAGAGATACATTCGGGATTGTTATCATTTGGATTGCTGTCTTCTAGGCAAGGGCTGCCTCCAACATTATGAACACATAGGTTACGACCTCTGCTCACCCACAGAGCTGCAGCAGTCACCATACTACAAACATGTTGCATGGGTGTCACAAAATCACAGAACATCTCAAGTTGGAAGGGACCCATAAGTCCCTTTCAGTGACATTCCCCTTCCTTCACTCTCTAAATACCATAGGCTCGTCCCCAAACCTACACATCAGTTCATTTTCATGCAGATTTTTTTTTTTTTTTGCAGTCAATAACACGGAGAGAATTTTTTTTTTAATTACTTTTTTATCACACATCTCCCTGGCAACCATAGCTGCTCCAGACCTCACAGTTGCAAATCTTCCTGCACTTCTATGAGAGCCATAGCTCACCACATCTCCCTGCTGCACAATCGTCTGGGCCTCCCAGCCATGACCAGCAGCAACAGCCCCTGCTCCTCCTCCCACCAGCAGACAGCAGTGGCACACAGTGCATCACAGCAGCGATGCCTGCATCTCAGAGACAGGAAATTACTGCAGTCACTCCTGCAAGGGGCTGAAGCAGGGCATGTAGCTCAGCCTGGGAACACCATATTCAGTCCACTGTGAAGCAATGTAAGAAAGCCACAAGTCAAAAAACCCTCTGTTCCACTTCCACACAGGGCAGGTATAAGGAAATTGCACACAAGCTCATTGCAGCATACTGTCTCCATCCTGGCCGTGTCCATGGTAGCGAAGACTGAAACGGAGTTAATTTGATTTCTTTAATCAATGGGATTTTCCCAGTTACACATAAACCACTATCAGATCAGTCAGCCACTGCATAGCATGGCAGAGGCATATTTATTTTGCAGATTACTGCACTGCATCATGTTTATAGCAAGTAAAGTACATTGATTTCCATAATTGCACTGCACTTCACTCCTCCAGAAACACTGTGTAAACACAGAAACTATGGGGGCTACCATCACTGGAGTGTTGGGGATTTTATGCATCTCTATCTAGATTTCTTTGAAAGCAGTGTAAGTACCTACATCTGAAAGTCTCTTCTTGTCCCTGAAAACAAATCAATGAGGCAGTCACTCTTGTTTAGGAAAAAGCATTCTCTACAGCAGGAATACAACCTATGATATGAATACGCTATCAACAGCTCAGCTACACCTTGAGCCCTAAATCACCTTGGCAAACACACATCCACTGGGATCCACGGCAGATTGCCTGGATCACATTCCCTGAACCCATTTTGACAGTTGCCTTCTTTTGACAGAAACTCACAGACAACTGGAAGGCAGCCACCAAGGATCAGCAGAGCAGACATCCACCTCTGTACCACTGCAGGCTGGGAACCATCAGCCAGCTGAATACAGAATTTCCCTAGGAGGTATCTGACATGACAGACCGGCTCTGCGGCAAGGAGAGCTTGAGCCTGGATGTTCTTCAGCAGCACCGAGAGGCCACGACAAAAACCAGAGTGATGGGCAATGGGGAGCCACATAGCATAGGAAAGGCTCCTGCACCCAAAATGATGAACTCGATCAGCACAAAGAATGAGAAGCCAAAGAATGAGTGAGATCGACTGCCAAGGGTTACATAGCAAGGCAGCAGCACACACTGCAGTGCCCCTGGTTCCTTCCCCTGTGCTCCCCTACCTGTTATGTGGGCACATGCTTCCATGGAGAAAGCCATGACAAATGCAGATATTCTTCAGGAAGAACTCACGAAAGCACCAACCTCCATGGACAGGTAAGAAAGCTCAGTGTGCACCAGTCAAACCAGGTACACATGGCACACAGAGAGGGAAGGATTGGCCAACCCTACCCAACTGAGGATCACACCCGTGTCACCCCACTGTGACACACTGAAAGCATCCAGCCCAGGCCAAGCATCTCCTCCACCGCAGTCCCAAAGGCAAGGAAAGTGAACTGCAACACAAAGCCCTCTGCTGTGCCCACCCTCCCCAGGCCAGCCTGATCCCAAGCAAAGAGCTGCACCCTCTAAATGTTTGCCAGAACCACCTCCCCCTCCTGCAACAAGAGGCATCAGCAAGATATGAATGAATAAGTGGGAATCATTCATTCCATTTAGCACTGATATCCACACTGCCTGAATGCTGGTAGTAGGACTCACATCAAAACGATACGCTCAGCTACTATCATCAAATACTGTCGTTTCATTGTGTGCCACAATCAAATGTAATCACGCTAGCGACTGTTCCCTTCCCTCCTACACAAACATCCATCCACTGCATCAGAGTTAATATCTCACATCCTTACCCCCTACAAAAATACTCTGAGTGCTTCACTTGCTTCCCTAGCAGAGCAACTATCCCTGAATCACTCTTGATCCTGTGCAGATTAGAGACAACAAAATAAAAGGATGGTTTACAATGGAGATACGTACACATGCATCAAAATTCATAAGCTGCTTCCTACTCCTCAAAGGAAGAATTTGCCAAAACTCTTTTCCGTCAAGAAAAACAGAAAATTACAGTGGGATAAAATTGGTGAGACCACATTTCAAGCCACTGCAACTTTCTGTTACGCAGCACAAAACAAGACGTTGACTAGTAAAGCACAGTGTGAATAACAACATCGAGACCTCCTTCACAACAGTCCTTCAAGAGAAACTGCATGTGTGCACCAAACACGCTCCGCCAATGCACACACCAAATGCCCCAGTGCCAACGCACAGCTCATTACCCAGCAGGGAACAGAAACATTCTTATTAAGACCACCTGTTTGCACCATCGAGAAATTTCAGCACAAGATGCACTTTGTTGCTGAGAGCACATACGTGAATCAGTCTGCTCTCAGCCAAAGACCTCTCAAACCCAAATGCCATCAAGTTAGCACACCATCAAAATAAGAAAGGGAAACCATGAACCACTTCCTCTCCCATCAGCTCCCATATTCATAATGAACTTTGGGGTATGGTAGAACACCTTCCTGCAGCTGGTTCAGCTCGCTGCACAACAGGAGCTGCCTCGTCTTGCTTCCCCACGCGTCTGAAGGAAGCACCCACAGCAAACAGCCATGTTTTGGAAGGATGCTGTCGGGCAGCAGAACCGCTGTCAAACACAACTGATGTGATCTCAGGAGGATTTCTTTCCCTTATTTTTTTCAGCCGGCCAGACCCACTAACCGGTAGTTTTTATATAAATACATACAGCTCTACTGCCACACTATGGGTACTCGTGGTTATTACTACCCACACAAACCCCCAAAACTGGCGAGATCAGAACTGAAGTCTCTGAGGAACTTTGCTCTACCAAGGATCACTGCCTGCCCACCAAAGGGCACAGTGAGCTTCCTTGCTGGGGTCAGGCCCCAAAACTGCACTGGGTTCTGCACTGAGGTGGCTGTGTTTGCCTGGTGGCAAACTGCACTGTGGAGCTCCTGCAGCAGGGCAGCACCGGTTCCAAGTGGAACCTTTACCTTGACAAAAAGGATCATCACTGGGATTTCAGAATGTGGTGAAAAGGAAGAGCTTGGAAAGAGTCCTCATCGACTGACAGCTCTGATTCCGATGCAAATTTTAAAAACAAACAAACAAAACAAAAACATGGCATCTGAAAAGCTTCTGCAGATTTACTTGCAGAGGAAAAAAAACAGAGCGCTGACCAGGGGATGAAGGCATCAAACAGCACTCTGAATGCAGGGATAGAGCTAGGGGCCTGGAAAGAAAAGATTAAATACTGAACAAGCAGGTACAGAAAGAAGCCTGGAAAATCTAGTGTGAAAAAAGCTACAGATAGCCTGAAAGAAGGAGAGAGAGCTGCAAAAACCTGACATAATAAATCTTCTTTAGGTATCTCTGCATCATTCTATTTGTATCAGAGAAGCACAACAGAAACTGCTGGAACGGTTCTCCCTTGTGGATAGGCAAAATGCTCCTGCCGAAGAAAGGGGAAAAAAAATAATCACCAAAAATAAATACTCATCCCTAATTATGGCTTGTGGGTTGCTGGGTGGTTCCACCTCCTTCCCTAATAGATGCTTCCCGTTAGCACAACTCCTCGGGTCCACTGCAAGAGTGCTCGGGAGGAACAGTTAATTATTCTGAATCTCTTTGGAGAAAAGTCTGTCTTACATAATGAAATGAGTGTTGCATTCTAAATAACACGAGGATTTTTAAAAAAAAAGAAAAGAAAAGCTTTTATACACATGAACGCACACAAGCATACATTCCTCCAGCCTAGGATGCAGCAGACAAGACAAACATTACTCAGAAACTCTTGGAAACCAGGGCACAGCAGCGTTGAAAGAAGGCTGCCAAGCACAGCTCTCCCACTCTTCCCCCTCCCACATACACAAAGACAGTCCCTAAATATTTGCTGTTTGCACCAGAAATAAACTTCAGTCCATAGATATCCTTTGGCTACAAGGTCAGCTGCAGAAAGCGGGGAGGAGACGAGTGCACGCTGCCCCCAAATTGAAGTCTCCTTCTTCCAAGTCAATACATGCATTTCCCACAAAAATCACCACGCTGAGGCCAAAGAGCTCGTCTTATCAAGTTCAAATGCAGGGGGGAATAAGAGGAAAGTGCTTCAATTTCCATTCAAGGAGTGCAAACCTGTTTTATCAGCTATGGTCAAACGCTGTGGGTACTGAAATAATGAATTAAGATGCAAGGGAAAGACAGGGGGAAAGCAATGGCATTTCTCTACAGTCGTCTTGCGTATCACACAGCAACCGTGCACAGATTATTTGACCCATCAGAGATGGAGAAATACTACGGGGTTCTATGTGGTATTACATCATTTGAGGCAGTTTCTCTCCAGCCTCTGGGTGCAACAATCTTGCCTGAAGAAAACTGAACACTCATTCAACACTACAGGGAAGCGTGTGCTGACATACAAACGCATACACACACACCAGAGTCCCCTGGAAAGAGGATTAACAGCAGTCCCAGGCTATAAGCAGCAAGCAGGGAAATGCCCCAAAGTTACCAGCCTTCCCCAGCACACTCACCGTTCGCAGAGGCAGCCAGCAGCCCCACGGAGAGCAGCAGCACCCGGCTCCAGGAGCTCAATTCCACCGTCATCAGAGCCAAGATCCCCAATTTTCCCCAATTCCTTCCGATGCTGCAGCTGCATCCCGGCCGGTCCCATCCCAAGGAAGGTTGCATGTCAAAGGGCGGCAGGAATGGGGCGTGCTGGGGGTTGGTTGGTGGCGGATTTTCCCCCCTTTTTCTCCCCCTTTGCGATTGGGATAGTCCTCGGCTCGGCTGGAAGAAGAGGAGAAAGGCAAGAGGGGGGGGAGGGGGGGGGAGGAAGGAAAAAAAAAAAAAAAAAAAAAAAAGCAGGTCAGGCTTGCGATTTCTTTTTTATTTTATTTTTTTTTTTTTCAGCTCAGGGTAAAAAAAAAAAAAATCCCACCGCATGGAAGGCTCTGAGCTTCTGCAGCTGGAATGAACCAAGTGTGGCAGCAGCTCGGGGAGAGGAGAGGCGAGGAGAGGAGGGCTGGCTCGTCCCTCCCGGCGGCTGTCTCCGAGCCAGCTCTCCGGCATCAGCGGCGCGCAGCCCCCGGGGATTTATACTTTTTTATTAGCCACTTGATTAATCGCTCCTGTATCTTTGTTCTCCTCTTTCTCTAAATGCTGGGAGGGGGCTCGGGCGCTGTCATGAGGGGCTGCTGTGTAGTCAGCGAGCAGATCTGCTTCGCTTCTGCTTCCTGGACCCAGCGCAGTCCTCCCACCAGCCCCCGCCCCAGCAGCACCACCGCCAAGCCGCAAATTACGTTTTAGCATCTTTAGGCATTGTTTTTTAATGCACGCCACAGGTTTCTGGCGTGGCAGCCGGGCCCGCAGCCCCCCATTTTGCAGCGAGCACGGCGTGCCCACGGACACACGTACAGCATCTCTGCTACGAGGGCATCAGCCGGGGAGCAGCGCAGCCCCCTCCACCCCCCCTTGTAAACAACTTGATGATATTGACGCGATTTTGGTGATGAAGCAAAACGCAGAACACAGAAGGGCCACCCCAGGGCTGTGACCCGTCCTGGACACCGGAACGAGCTGTGCCCTTCCCCCCCCGGGCACCCTGCTCTGCTGCCCCTCTGCGGGGCTGAGCGGCATTCTCCTCTCCCCTTCCTCCCCCCCACCCCCCTCCACCTTGTTGGTGGTTTTCTTTTAAGCGTCTGCTAGGACATTTGCCCTACGGCTGCATGCAAGATAGGGGGGAAAAAATGCTGTCTTTAAAGATACAGTGAGGAACTTAATTATCGTGGTAATGATGCGCAGATCTGTGGACAAGAAAAAAACAACAACTACGTGACCCTACAGCCTTACAAAAAGGGGAAAAAAAACACCCTCAGAAGTCGTCAGTTCTCCCCCGCCCCCCCAATTCCCGGCAAGCTGCTGCCTAACGACCGCCCATAGGCCAGCAGCAGCCCCATCCCGCAGCACCGCGACCCGCACCCCCCCCCACCCCCCCAAGCCCCCCCGGGACGGAGCAGGGCGCAGCAGCCGACCCGGCTCAGGGCCGCCCCCAACCCCCGCCCCGCGCTGCGTTTGCTGCAGTTGCTTTGCTGCAAAACCCCCTTCTTGGGGCTTGTTCCGGTTGCCCTGAATGAGCTTATTTGACAGCTAAAAACAAATTATATCGAGGGTTCGCAAATCTGTCCCTCCGCCCTCGGATCTATCCTCTCTCTCGCTCCCTTTCCCTGGGTCCCCTCTGCATTTGAATCCTTCCACTGCCTACACTGTGAGCCGATGCCAAGAGCCAAGGCAACCAGTGCTGTTACATGAAAGAGTTGCTTTATGTCTGCTTAAACTGCAGTGTCCTATTCAAATAGACCTTATTGTTCAAAGGCACAGATCCAAATCGAAAAGGATCAGAGAACAGGGTACCACACTTGACAGCTCTATACATTGCTTCTCCCTTACACAGCCATCCACCTCGATCCCCCACCCCCAGGCTGTAGCCGGAGATGCGACTCGGTTGCTGCGCACAGCAGAGCGCGGCCGAGCCAAGGGCTGGAGCTGGAGCCCCGCACCGGGAGCAAGCAGCCAGCATAATCGAGGCATTGAGGAGACACAGTCCTACTTTATTCCTGGGCAGTAATGCCATACCTATTGCAAATGAAGGGCTCCCAACCAAGCAGGACCCCACACCTAGCAAAGAAAGCTTACTCGCTCTTTAAGAAAGAAAAAAAGTATTTTATCTGCCAAATGGACAGCGTGATGAATGCAGTAGAATCCATCACCATAACCAGCATCTACCACTACAGCTCACCTCCCCAAGGAGATGCTTGCAGGTTCTGCTTAACAGCCCACTTCTGACCTCTGATGCTCACTTTGCATCTCACCTTCGGGGTGATTTTGCAAGGAGTCCTCAATGGGGGGAGAGGAGCATCATTGGGGCTGGGAAGTCTGCAGTCCAACCAGGCCTCAGATCAGCCTCCTGCCTTCAGACTTTGTGGCAGATATTCAGCCAACTATTTCATACTTTGTGTAGCTCAAAATACCTCTTCCTCCCAGCCCGAACAGTAAACTCTGTGATCCCTCCCAATGAAATTAGAGCAATTGTAACATCCCTGATTCCTGGTTTAAGGCAGAGAGCTGAAAGCTCACAGATAGGAACCACATCCTCACAATGGCCTCCCACAAGAAGAGCAGCCTAGAGCTTGGCAAGGGCACGTGTCAGTACCAGGCACAAACACCAACCCACATCCCTTGGGCTCTCCTTTCTCTCTTCCCCCCCAATGCAGCTCACAAACACAACCCTTGGTGATCAATGAGGAACCACAGAAGGCATTCGCACTTGGAGAACGATGCCAAAAATGGAGAGTTTCACCACTAGTAATCTGGTATAGGAACGCAAAACATCTTAGTAACTACCACACATTTGTTCTTTCTTAACCATATCATCACTATTAGTAGGGAGAAAATAACATTTATGTGGGCAAAGCCATGAGTTAACAGAGCCATGCGCCCTTCAGAGCTTCAGCACCTGCACATCAAGTAAGAGAGGCAGAGCTCCAGGAGGAGGAAGAAGAGCAAAGGACAGCTGAATGCCGACCCTGGAAAGACAGGAATCTAGTTACAGGTTTATTGGAGGGAAAGCTCCCAGCTGTGCCAAGGACAAGTGGGTTTTTGCCGTTACCAACTGCCAGGTCCTGGCATTCCATGGTTGCCACGGCTCTTCTTTCCGTTTGCAACGTACACAAAACATCGTTCAGAAAGATTGCCTGAATGCAAAGAGGCTGAAGGATGCTCAGTGGCACGGACAGGTTTTCAGCCCCAGCAGTGAAATCAGAGGGGCCGTTCCCACTGGGGCCATTCCCACGACACATCTGGATCCACGACAACACACCCCAAGACGGGCTGGACAAAGCCTGCCACGAGATCTGGAAACGCGTGCAGAGCCTCTCCTGGGATCTGCAGCCCATCGTCTGCACGGATCCACCTGGTCCCCCATGGAGCAGGAATGGAGCCCACAGTGGGTGAGTGAGCCAGGACAAGGGGCTGCTGCCTTCCCTTCAGTGCCCGGCTCAAAAGAGCCCTCATAACCCCTGGAAACAGAGAACTGGAGCACGGGGTGCTGGGTTGGCTTCAGGCAGGATCCTGATAGGACAAAGTTTTCCCACTTTTCCCACTGTAACCAGGCTTTTTTCTTTGGGAGAGCGTGTCCTGTGAAAGCCAGCTACTTGAAAATCTGAAGCACCATAAGCAGCTGCTGCGTTCTCTTCCCCACAACATTTAAAGGAAAACAACCACACGCACATCAAAATATTTACAGGAAGAAGTGAAAGCAGCATTCAAAAGGAACAAAATCGAAAATTAAAGTGTTATAAGGAAGCTACTGTAAACAGCTGATCTTTACAAAGAGAAGCTGAATTTAGTACAGAAAAAATTATGCCAAATCATGTTCTGTGGGACAAATGGTGATAAGGGAGGGAAGGATGCTCTTCAGATTAATGAGATAATATTTACTATATGCTCCTGAAGTAGAAAAAAAGTGAAATGTACAAATCCAGCTATCAATCAGCAAGTTATTAGCACGTGTCCAGATCTTAAAGCCTACATAAATCACACATCTTGCCTGATACAGTGAAAAAAAATGTGATCGTGTCTTTTGAGGCCAACTTCACAGACTGAAAAAGCTGATAGTTTGATAATTTTAGCTGAAGACATGGAGGAACAGAAGGGGAAATGGCCAACACTGTATCAGTGTGAAACCCAGGGTGTTGATCTTGGAGTCCTGGCTCTTTCCCTTTCCCTTCCATATCCGTAACAAGAATAGTAATTGAACTAGAATAAACTAAGTGAAGGCAAACAACCCAAGAATAACCAGCAAAGCCAATGGAGTTGCACTGGTAGGTCAAGTTGTGCTGCTGAAACATCTTAATTAGCACATGCTCAGCTACATCCCTTGGTCCTGCCAGCTGCTTAGAAATCCAAGCAAGGAATATGATATGAAGCACCGTGAACTATTAACAGCTACAGAAACAAAGCTACCAAAAGAAATACACAGATCTAGTTTTTAGCAATTAATCTAATGCAGTGACAGCAGCCCAACCAGCGGCCTCCCACCCCCAGCAACCTGCAGCCACGCTTAAGCCTTAAGTAACAGGGCTGAGGCAGCAGATCAGAATGGTTTGGGACAAGCAGAAAGGACCTGTGACAAACTCAGCAACTCCAACCAAGATGAAATTAACAAGCCAGCAAAGCACAGTGGCTAAAGCACCATTCTCAGGTTCAGAAAAATGATTCATTGTTCGCCTGCTGATCTTCGAGTTGCTTTGGGCAGCTGCTCTGACCCTTCTGCCAGCAGCATTTTCATGCATTCAGCAAGCAGGCACTTCAGCAAAGAAGTACCCTCTGCATACACTCATCACAGTACATTGCTCATCAGTTGTTCAAAGACCCTCCTGAGTCACTGAACCTCCCAAAAATACCGAACCTGAAGTGCTGAAACCAAATTGCTGTACAGAATTCAAAAGAACTTCCTTAAAATCTCTTCAGGTGAGGCAGCCCTGGGTCAGGCGCCCACCTCTGACCTTGGAGAGAGCAGCTTCTGTACCACGGGTACCTCTGTTATTCCTGACAGTGCTGCACTGAATTATTTTCCCTCATCTCTCCATACCCAGGAGTCAATAGAGATGCTCCCCTGCCCAGCAGCTGCAGTAACGTCAGTGGTCAAAGATCACACTGCACGACCTTGCTCTAGTTAGCAGTCTTTAATTATCTTAGAATATTGACTTATGCAAATTGCTGTTTTGCTCATTTAAAAATGTACCTGGAATCTTTTGAACAAACAACAACAAGTTTCACCTTCCTGGGTTTGTTCTGGAGTATTTCAATTCAGAAGAGCAAAGCTACTGAGGACTTCAGTAATTTAAAGCCCATGTCCAAAACCAACCCTCCAGGTCTTTCCAACCACCATTGGAGAGAGGAATCCCACTGAAAGGTGGGATAAAGTGTTGTAGAAAATAAGCTTTACTCTGGAAATAACAGCAATTTTCTATATTTATGCCCATAATATGAATTTGTTGAGGATTTTAAGGTATCTACGCTTTAAAAATAGGGGACAAAGCAGCATCCTGCCAATTATAGTGATCCTATGATTAGGGATAATTAGATACCTCTAACTATTCAGATTTCACTAATATTAGCAATCCATTTATGTACTATATATGTATCTGTGCAGTGCATGCACAGAGCGTCGCTTTCCCTCAAACTGAAGAGAGTAAACTGATAATACGTTAAGTTATTGAACGTACCTGTCTGTGCAGGAGCAAAGTGGAATTTAAATGAGTATTTTGAGCAGGGAACCACCACGGGCACTGAGGTGTGCCTCAGAGAACACAGCATTCAGCCCTTGCAGCCATCCCACTGTAAGGGCTTCATCCCTTCAAGGGATTTCAGGGCTTTCTATCTGAAATGCTGTCACCCAAGCTTCAGTTATTCCTGAATAGATGCATTAAGTTGAGATTTTGTTTTAATTTTTCCATTTTTACGTGGTTCTTTGAAAAAGAACAGTGTGCTGGGAGAAGTTTTTGTTCTGGTTGAGAAGGAACGCTCGAATCTTAAACAGAGCATAAATGAGAGAGAAATGCAAGGTGTAGAAGGAGTCAAGAAAATGAGCTCAATCTTATGTCAAACTCTGAACAGAATCCTTATTCCACTTTCTTACAGAGACTGGTTGCTAGATGAAACAGAGGGACTTGAAAGTATATACAAAGCAGTGATTGGAAACAGAGAAAGAGAGATGAAATTAAGAGCTCTCTGCGATGCTCAGCTTTCTGCTAAATCCACCATCACCAACCTCCTGCATTCAGCAAGCTCTCCCAAGGGCCTGGGGGACAGCAGCACCACAGATGCTGGCAGCAAGCTGGGGATGCCATTGCTGCTGAAACACACAGACATTGCCAAAGGCCCAGACAGGCAGGTCATGGCTGAGGAAAGCAAGGCAGTGAAAGAGTTCCTCCAGAATGGCATGTTTAGCACTGCAAAGAACAGCACAGCTGTGCCAGCTCTGACAGCAGAAAGTCAAACTGCAGGACAGAAGCAGCAGCTCTCAACGGTTGGCAAGATTTGCTCCAGAACTGACTCCAATGCAGCCACAAAGGCACTGCAGAATCCAGGTATGGATCAGGGCATGGTGCTGGTAAAGCAGTGGGAGCTATGGGAGAACCAAGGCTGAGTGGAAGTGGTTGCACGCAGTTGGCTGAGGTGGCCAGCAGCCCTGCAGGGTTCACTTTGCGGTGGTGTCTTTCAAACGTGTACGTGGGACTGAAATGTACCAAGCTAATCCTTTCCATTCTCAAATTGCATTTCATATCAGATGCCAATATTGCTCTCTCCTCTATCCGATGTCCTCCTCATACGAACAAGCAAGGAATACAGGAAGGTCATAACCACAGAGCTTTGTGTACCTGGTCAATATTTTCTATAAGCTACGCTGTTTGGAGGGGGTTGGTTGTGTATCAGATGTTATGACTTTGGGTTCCCAGTAAGAGATGCTTAAGAGATCCACATTTCCACAAAGTATTGATAACTTAAGGCATTTAAACATCTCAGAATGGGGAAAAATCACGATGCATTTCTAGATGTGCTGTTAAGTTTCTGGGTTGGATTTATCAGTCTGGAGACACTCCACACCATCAGCTTTTTCTGTGGTAGTTTCCTGATCTCAGATAAACTATCTCTGATCTCTGTAAGAATGAAACAAGAACCTTGTGCCCCATTCCAGTCGTTCTTACAGCTCAGGCAATTAACTTTATCCCAGGTCTTGTGGGTTGGTGTTTAATGGCCCTACATGTGAATATGAACTGCTGATTTCTAAGTGTGGGGTCTCTGTGCTGCAGAAATATAGCCTGCAAAAGCATCTTAAACACTTTGCTCACAGGGAGAGCGTGTCCTCGTAGTTGCAAGTGCTTCACAATTTAATGAAGGGAATGCTTAATTATCTCCAACCGTGTTTTATTTTACAGTAACTACTGCAATGTTGGATAAAAAAGTTGTTATATACAATGCCAGTACTTCTACTCCATGCTTTTCTGCTACTACAACAACCACAGCCTTCAACCAGCCCACGTGGCCCAATCTGAGCTTCCCTCCACTTCCTCTATTTCCAAACCAGCCAAACTTCCCACCCTTTCAGGTAAGATTAAGTAAACCCACATTTTGAGAAGAGGAGCACATTTCCAGGCCCGTACCAACAAGCTCAGGGCACCAGCTACCAGCGCTGTGAAAACTGCTTTCTGATTTGTAGGGCAGAGCTTAAAAGCAACCAGACTACTGTCCTACAGTGATTAATTACACTGGCATCGCAGTGGTTCACCATTAGAGTATTAACATCCTATGTAATGCAGTCCTCTGAGATGTTTGTGATCAAAGGATGATGTTTTATTGACATGTACTGAATGCTGACCTCACTTGGCATTCATTAGTTTCCACGTTTATGTTGTATTTACAAATATTTATCCTGTATTACAAATACTTTGAGCTAATAATTCATTAGGGATATTTCACTTGGTGGCTCTGTTCACACACTGGGATACTGCTTTCTTCACCTGATGAAACAGGACCTCATCTCAAAGTAAAAAAGCCAGCCAGGATTATTAAGACAGCAAATCCTTAAGTCAAGAGGAATAAAACCTTGGGAATCCCATGTATCCATGGCTTACAGTCCAAGAATTTCCCCATTTTCCCTGAAGCCCACAGTTCAGAGACCTACTGAGCACAGGACAAGTGCAGCCCTTCTACCCCCAGCACTGGGCTGCTCTGCCTGGGCAGAGAAAGAGTTTCTGAAAGGAAACACTTGTGGATGCCGTAGGGAGACCAAGGGAAGACTTTTCCCCAAAGCTAAGAAATTAATTTAGTTCAACCTGGTTTCTCTGAACATAACTTCCCACTAAAAAAAAAAATCTCACACAAAAGTAATAATAATTAACGGGGCGACTCAAACTGTTTTTAAAAATCATGCTTTCCATATGCTTAACAGGGTCCATACCAGAGAGCAAGGATCCCTTTCCAGCAAGCTCTGCACCCTTCCTTTGGATGCTATTCAAGACAGGTGTGTTCAAATGGCTACAAATGTGCTTCAATTTGCAGAGCACAGATGCTAAGCACAATGGATTAGTCAGTAATGTTTGTCGTATGCCAAGATTGACATTGGTGATAAAAACAGATCTGGGGACAAGATGCTGAGCTGGGCTGAGTTCATTTAGTTCTTTGGAGCAGGAGTTATTGCAAGATAGCTCAGGAGACAGCCCTGAGCCTCTAAGGGAGGAGATCTATTGCATACGCTCAAGTTTTGTACCAAATGATTTGTCTGTCTTCTCCATTCAGACTGCAGTTTTATTATGATTATTTTTTTTAAGAGTTTGCATTTATATAAAGGCAAAAACCACCTTTCTCTAGGATCAAAAATAGAGAGGAAGAGTGAACTTAGAGGGTCAAACCCACAGCTGTAGGTCCCACAGCCATGCAGCTCCTCCAGCTTTTGCTCCAGAGACTTACTTGAAAAACACCTAACGTGAAGCAAGCTGAGCCCAAACTTGAGTGAAGATGGGAGTCTGCATGGAGAAGAGCAGCGGGTTAAAGGAGATATTAGGGGCGGGGAAAAAGAATCCACCAAAATATCTGAAAACGTTTCAGTGAACTGCAGTTCCTATCGTTGGGATGATCACCCCCCTGCAGACTCTCACCATTCTCCTGTGCCTTCTCTCTCCTCCCCAGGGGGCTCCATTCAGCCCACAGATGTTCCGGTCACCCTACACTCCTCAGCTGAATTACATCCCCCTGGTTCAGCCTGGATTTCCCTACCCGAGGGCCGCACCTCAGCTGCCCACCAGCATCCAGGATCTGCCAGCAGCACACAATGGGATGCAGTTCCCGTTTCCTCCTCTCTATGGGTATGGCCGTGCAGATCTGCATTCTAGCTTCAGTGCCCAGTGAGGGATCATCCCTTGTTGCACCCCTTCATGGAACTCACAGCCTAATCACAAACTGGGTTCCCCAGCTCCATTCTCACCAAATGCCAAATCAGAACAGAAAATAAAAGTTTCTATAGGGCATATAACTCCAAAGTAAGTTCGATGCAGCAATGAAATAGTTTGTTTTAATCCAATGAAGCTGCTGTGGGATAAGATCACACCTACAGCTTTCCAGTCCTCGTGGATAAAGCACGAAATTTTTGTAACCTAGCAGAAAGGAAATGCTTCAGCATGATAGAAACCAAAACGTTTTGACACAGAATGTCATTAAAAGATTCGTCTCCATAGGTTTCTATAAAAACCAAGGATCTGCTTACAATCTTAGGATATGTAAGTTCTGTGTAACATCTTTCAGTACTTACAGAATAGCACATAATTTCCCTCCATCACCTTTCCAGAAACCACATGGGTGTCTTTTTAAAAAATTCTTTGTAACTTGATGCAATCTCCTGAAGCTGGACTGAATGTTCCTTCTTGTTTTAGGTTTGGTGCCGCACCAGGAGGAGCTGTGAGGTCCACACACTATTACCCCCCCAATTGGAACTGCATGAACTTCTAAGAGGACCAGTACTCCTGTTCTAATAGCACCAGATTTTTATGTAAATATCAGAAGCCCTAGGATTCCATAAGAACTTTGTGTTTCCCCAAAGAGAAAATTTCTATCTTGAATATAATTCCACATGAATTACACATTAAGAAACATTAAGAAACAGCTGCGTGACAAATCAGAAATAATTTTTTTTTTTTTTTTAGGATGACAGAAAAAGGGGCTTTTTCCCTTTTGGAAAACAAAGACGTAATAAAAACTGTTTTATTTATGACAGATGTCTGAACACTTAAAATTGAATGTTGGTGCAATAAAGACTGTTGGAAAAAAAGAAGTTCTGGCCACAAATTTCAGCTATGGTAGTTCTAAAGCATACATCCAAAGTGAGGTGAGCACAGATGCAGTCTGTGCTGCAGCCCCATGAATGGAATGTTCCCATCCTGTTACTGCAAACCCTAGTGCTAATCCACGTGCTAATCTGACTTGTAGTATTAAAGGTGGTCAAGCCATAATGCCTGTATGAAGAATCCTCTTTAAGTGTATTTTGTTGGTTATTTAATTCAGTTTCAAGGCTCTGGCTTTTGACTCTGTCCCTGCTGCTGCCTCCATACCTGCATCATGACTGCAAAGCCAGAGCAGCAAGGCTTTCTTCCACACAGAGCAGGGAGAGCTCTCTGCTGTTACCTGAGCCAATTTGCTGGGTCTCAAGGGCATTTGTGGGATCTCACAGCCTGTGCTGTGCACATCACAGCAAGTTATCACAAATCTCTTCCTGCCTTAAAACTGGTGAAGAAAGTTTCAGTTACACAGAGCTGACAGTTTGCAACCATGACAGCCCTAAACTGAGCAGTGTGAAAGAGTCTGCTCTTAAACTTGAGATTTGTGTTTTGCATAAGTATATTACATCTGTGTATGTCAAATCACACAGTGACTGAGGTTGGATTAAATTGACAGAAATTAGCTTTTAAACGTTGCCTACCAGCAGCTCAGGTATTTTGCAGATAGTTACAGCCCCACAAGACATGGAGCTGAGGGGATCAAGTGTACCTCACCCCTGCAAGGGGCTTTGGGAGCCATAGGGCTGGCTACAACAGCACCTTGTACCTCAAACAAAGGATACAGCTTCCTTCTATTCACTGAGCTTTAGATCTAGCCCCAGAGACTCAACAAACACAGGATTAATTTACTAGGAGACAAATGCAAATGAAACTGGTCTTGTAACTCAAATACAACTCTTCCTTCCCTTCAATCTTGTTTAACGAGCAGCACAGCTTAGCTGTGTAGACTTAACCTGCAGCCAGTGCACGTTCACATGGAGTTCCTTACTTCTGAAGGGCTGACACACAATCCCAGTGACACACAGGTGATGTCTGCTAATAGTTTGCTCCCTTCTCATTGCAGCCTCCTTCCACACCGCATCAACGTTCATTTGGATCAACTAGCTGGTGGCCAAGGAGATCTAGGATAATTTCTATTAAGAAATGGATGCTTTGACAAGATGTTCATGCTAGCCCTTTTTTCTCCATGGTACAACCATGAGCCCAAATTTCCACTGAGATACATTAATAAATCAATTAGCAATTAGGAACCTCTAGTGTTTCCTCAAAGCATTGCTCCTCAATCTCCTTGTCCTGTGGCTGATAGGTTGATAACACGATCTGGATGACTACTGAAGAAAATCAGCGCTGATGTCCATATGCTGCTTACAAGCTCCCACAGGTGTCAGCAACACAGACATAGTGATCTTACAGCTCCAGGGCACCTCACATCCAAAAAGACAACAAAAGGGGCCACCAAGATGTCATCTGTTAATGACATCCCCTTAACCAGGCGTATTACAGCACCACAGTTTGGGCTAGAAATCTGTGATCCTTCAAGGAACTGAAAACTAGCCCAGATGTACAAAGGAGCTCCCTGCAAGGAATGGGGCCATAGGATCATTACAGCACCAGTGGTCTGACCACAGCTGGAGCCTCAGTCTGTAACACCAGTGCACTCAGGCAGGATTGCAGTTTTTTTCAGCTGGGGATCAAAGGCACTTAATGAAGACACCTATCAATGTTTCCTTCCTTAGCCATTACTCAACACATGGCTGTGAGCCCTGTTTTAACCCCATGAGTATTCCAAGTTCTCAGGAGCTTTCTGCTCACACTCTGAAACCCACAATTTCGTTCTTGCACAAAACTCTTGTCCTAAAAAAAAACCCCAATTTTGCAATTAAAAAGCTGAACTCTAGGAAATAAGAGACATGAAACATCGTTCATTTTAAGGGCTCTAATGGCAGGCAGTCAAATATAAGAACACGAATCAGTCTCTAGAGGGCACAGCACTCACATACACTTTTCCACTGGTTTGACCCTTACTGCCATTCTCTTCCAGTGCATCCCACCACTGCTTGATGTCACATGCAGCTCCCTGACCAGGTCCTTGCTCATGAGAGATATAAGTACTGAATTTTTCCAAGTTCCTCTTACAACTCCTTCCTCTCATCCTGTTCTGTCTGTTACAGGCTTCTCATATGAATTTTAGATTTAGATTTTTACATATTACTTTTATATTTCTGTTTTTCAAAAACCAAAACAGATCAGAATTTGCTTTGGCTAAAGTCAGCTGTGTTCAGCCCCAATAAATTCCCATTTTCTCTCAGTAAAATACAGGCTTGGATTTTTCTGCTGTTAAATTCACTGACTGTTTTTCTCCAATATTCCTAATGCAATTAGCATAACAAGATAAAGGAATCAAGTCCTTTTCCATTTTTCTTCCTTTACAAAAGGACTGATGACAAACTGGGAATCAGAATCCGTATTGAATTACATTTGCCACAAAAGAGTTCATTAAGTAATAGTACATAATAAAAATCATCTGTCAACTTGAGGGATTGAGCAAATTCACTTAACGAAACAGCTGGTTATTTTCTAAGCACTCCCTAGCCCCAATGGCCAACATGAACAAGGACGACTGAGAAAAAGGAAAGGAAGGAGCAGCTCAGTTGTGAGCACGCTGAGCCCCAGCTTCAAAGCTCTTCTCTTCTGCACAGCCATAACCTGGCTGCAGCAGCACTGCCCCAGTGCCTTGATTTCCCCTTCACTACAGGGATGGCAGCAGCTCTTTTCACACAAAAGGGATTACGAAGTGAGGGCACAACAGAGCATGAGATGCTTCCCCAGCTGGCAATATCACAAAAGGAGCAGACTTTCCATCCCACTCCGTCAGCTGGCTGTGATGGGAGCTTCCTGCTCCACGCATGAGGCTGAAGCAGCTGCATCACATCCTGCTGGAGCAGCATCACCACTCCCAGCCTCCCAAAGAGGGAAACTCAATGTGAAGGTGCTCGACTTGCAAAGTTTGTGCTCCCAGCAGCAAATTTAGAAAGAGAGCCGAGTGCCCATCCTGTGCTCTAACAAGTCACACCAGCTCCAGACAAAATTTACGTCTCCTTCCACATTCAGCTCACTCACTGAATAATCCAAACCCCTGCACGCTGCCTGTGCTGCTCTGGCTCAAGGGATTTGTTCCAAGCTCCTTGAAGGCCCATAACATAGCACTTACAGTAGGAGTACTACAGGAAACGCTCTGCCACAGAGACAGCTCTCTGGGAACAGAGGTCATCGTTGACATAGCATTGCTCTGCGCCTCCAGTGCCCTTCCTGCATGTCTTTAACACAACGTTCTCAGAAGAGCAGCCCTCCTTACAAGCGGTCAGCTTCATTTTCATCTTGTTGACTCTTCGCCACTTAAGGATTTGCTACAAGTCATTCTCAGCAGTCCTCGTCTTCCACCTACGTACAAGAATGTCAGATTTATTCAGCAGGTCTCAGGAGTGAATGGATGTAAAAGGCTGTGCACTAGATCCTTCTTGGGCAGCCAACCAAAACCAATTGTGAATGTGAGAAACAGAACAGATGGGTTTTAAGAATCTCATACCAGGACACAGCCAGGATGGAAACACCAACCCCAGCACACGGATGGTGGAATTGCTTACAGCTCCACAGAGCTTTACAGGACCTGAAGGAATTCAGCAGACACTTGCAGGAGTTGCAGTCGCTTGGATTTGCAATACTGGAGACAGCACATCTCCATCGGTAGGCACAGAGCAGCTTCCCTCCCTTCCCTCTAGAGCCTTGCACTGCTCATCTTGCTATCACTGCAGTTTTTTCCCCAAAGTAATTTAATCCAGCTATCCAAAGCAAACTTCTAGAAAATTAGCTTGCTTGTTTCCTAAGTCCATTATATTTAACATGTGGGGAGGGGATGGATTGGATAGCTATTAATCAAAAGATGGGTTTTATTCCTGTGATGTCATAAACTGCAGAAATTGAGCTCACACCGTTTATTAAATTACAGGAACGTCAAGGAAAAATAGATAGCTCCAATAATACATTTCTGCCTATCTGTTATATTTTATATATAGCTTATAGAGAAGAATTTAAAAGTTTTCTACAATTACAACTTAAAAAAAACAAACAAACACAGAATAGATTCTCTTACTAATGCAGAACACAATTATTCCAGGCAAAAGGTTTATTCTTTCACCACCATTTGAGATTACTGCAGCTCAGAGCCTGGGGGAGAGGAAGAGGATTGCTCCAAGATAAGGAAGTCTGTGCTTAAATACATAAATACTGTAGATGAGGAAAGAATAACAAGCACATCAGTGTCTCCTACAGGCAGCCCCTCTGCACAGGGGATCAGCTCAGCAGGCACAGTTTGCACAGCACTGCCAGCACCCCAATGGAGTGGCTGTTAGTGGAGCTGCCAGTGGATCCCAGCACGTCACAGCTGCCAGGTTGGTGGAAGCACTTAAGAGGAGAGAACTGGGCCAGAAATCTCAGCTCTTTGCTGAGACCCGACCCAGCCTGAGAAGTAGGATGGCATCAGACTCACCAAGGTCAGAAGACTCATAAAACTGTTTCCATGAAGAGCATCTCTGCCTATTATTCCCAAACCACTCTTAAGCGCTGACAGCCTTTCTTGTTAGCGACTACTTTTTTTTTTTCTTTCCCCTTTTAATTAACAGTTCAAGAAGCATCCCTCTACACAGTTGCAGGCCCATCAAAATCTGACACTAGCTCATTTTTATTCTTCTCCCACCATCCTCCCTCCTCTCATCTCCAGGACTTTCCTGTGATTCAGCACCAGCCCTTCCCAGCTCCCCTTGCAAGCTGCAAACTGAGTCATTATTGGATGGAAGGCTTCCAAGGAAAGTGCCCAAATGGTGTCGATGCACCAAATCCTTCCTCTGGGAACAGGGCTCACAGGAGCATTGCCATGGAATGCTGTGCTGCAATTCAAGATGCAGGAGCAAAGCAAGTCAGAACTCTGAACTCCACGCTATTAAGAACTGTGACATTTACAAAAAAGTTTGAGGTGAATCATTTGTGTTAGTCTTTGGTTTCACATTGATCTTGCAAAGACAGACATAAGTATACTGTAGTGTTATAACCTTCTATGGAGCAGGCTACATAAAAATGTAAATTTATCAATAAGTGCAATTGCATTGGGCAGGGGGAAGCTGTCTAAGGGATTTAACAGGTAAAGCCAACCGACAGAACACAAGATTTAGTGATGGCCCAAGGTGAGGAGAAACAGAAACCCGGGAAGGCTTCTGTCACGTTGGTAGGAGAACTTGACCTCATTTTCATATTCATTTCTCAGGGTTGTGTCCCTCTTGCTCTCTCACAGGTGCTTCTGCAAAGGTAGGGCTCATCAGAGCTGAAGCATCTTATTGAACATGCATGCCTTTCTCACCTCTGAAAGCAGATTGGCTCCTGGGAGGAAAGAATCATCCAGCCAAGGACGCAAACAGCAGGGAGCAAAGTGTACATTTCAGTGCTTCACACTGCTTTTCTGCTCCTCTGGAGCACTTTGCTTTGGCAGACATGCACATGGAAAATAAGGAGGAAAGTACAAAGATCACCCAGCACTCCTCCCACGTCAAGGCAGGATGTGCATTGTGCAAGATGCCTGTGTAAATAAGGTATATGTGGTTAAAACAGGTGGATCTGATCCTGCCTTGAGCAGTGAGCCAGACTGGCTGGCTTCTTGCACAGGAAAAAGTTTATGAACATATACTCTTAAAAAGGAGACAAGTGTTCCAAACATTGGTTGCCAATACACCTCATCCCTATACTGACAGTGACCAATAAGACCAACTTCTGCCTTACCTGTTGAATTTCCCATGTAGGTCCTATAACCTGCCCAGCAGTAGCCTGCCCTATGTTCCACCTCATTCATTGTACCAACGGATGCAACTGATAGAGGAACACAGCAGCTGAAAAAAATTACTCAATCTGAACTAAAAGACAATTCAGTTATTGATCAATAGTTGAGAAGATGCCCACCAACTTCCCCTGTTATCTCCATGCTCTGAAGGTTTCACTCCGTAGCTCTGCGTGATCTCTTTGCTTGCTGAAATTGCTCACTCACAGGCTTGCAGCAACACCCCGAGTGCTAACATGCTGTAAACACATGGGAGGAAGCTGCATCGCACCTGATGCAGTACTGGAACACTGAAGATTTGCCTCAGCCTCCTCAGTTCATCCCACCATAGTCAGTACAGGATCCACACCTGATGTGAAACTGCCTTGCTAAGCACAGCTTGGAATCGTGACATTGAAAAAAAAATGCAGCTCTACTTGTTTTAATATGACTGTCTTAGATCAACTAAGAGTCTTTAGTGCACTCCTGCAACAATTAAAAACATTAATTAGACAGCAAGGCACACAAGACTCAAGGAATAAAACCTTCGCTGCAGATAATGAAAGTGAGCTCAAAAACGGAGTGGCTCCTGCCTGTTCACCCCAGGGTTTTCAACAGTTTCTTTCCCAGTTGTTCTCTTCCAAGGGCCTTTTCCTGTCCTCACTTGCACTGCCCATGCAGGCTCCATGGTGTGTGTATGATTACTGCCCCATCTTAATAAGATATCTTGCATATAACACAAGTCACTGATAAATGCCTGCTTGCTGTTGTGTCTGTTCTTCACCATTTGTATGCTACTGAATTAATCTTATTAGGAAGTATAATATTCAGAACATTTATTCCTTACTTCCTTTCATTTGTATAAATATGTTGCTCTGCCATGTTCTAATTGCTTAACATCTGTTAGAAGGAAGAGAAAATAAACACATTATGGCAAGAACAAACTGTAATACCCTTTTAAAGAGCAAAAATGTGGAGTGGGCTGAGAAAACCAGGAATACCAAAGCCTGGGAAGTGAAAGCCATCCAGCCCATAGAGCAAGAAGTTCTTGTGCCCAGTGCTAGCAGTGGGCTGAATCACTGCCACCGAGGTAAGTCCGTTCAGTTTCAGCTTTGGATTAAAGTGTTCATTTAGTCAAAGCAGTGTTTTGGCCAACATACAACACATGTGAATGCAGAGAGGTGTGGGAAACATTGGGAATATTTCAGAAGCACGCAGGCAATGCTGCAAGATCCAGGGACAAAGCAGCTCTGTGAGTGGAGCATGAGCTCAATGACCCCCCGTGACTCCCAGCTCAGGATGGTCTACAACTCCAAGTGCCCTCCAGTGCAGATGCCACCAGCAGCTAAGAAGGCTCCAGCCAGCTTTGCCTTGCTGTTTACACGCTCACTGAAGCAGCTTATTAGCATCTCCATTAGCTTAGTGGGAACAACTGTTAGTAGTAAAAAGAAATCAGGATAATTGGCTAGATCTTTCTGCTGTAAGGAACAAGAAGCTGAACAGAAGCTGAGCTCAATTCATTTGATTTTACCTGCCTGAGAAATACTGCTTCAAATCTTTCCCTGCCCCAACCTGTATTTTTAACTCATGTTTTAAAGAAAAATAAAGCTTGATACTAAAACAGCATGAAGTCCACAAGGTCCTCAACCTGCTGCATGCCTCTTGTACGCCTGAAGGGCATTCTGACTGAGGAGACAACAGTTGCAGTTTACTGTATGATTTCCAGAATGGCTGCTAACCATAGACAAAGAGCCCTGTAAATACATTTACTACTTTGAGTTTTGCTGTGACTTCTGATAGCATCCCTCAGTAATGCACAGCATTATACAAGCCTTACTGGCTCACCAATCCTGTGCCACGGGGCAGTATGGCCAGTCACCATGATGGCTCACTGTTTTCTTCTGATGATTCCCCCTTTCCACAGAGGCCCATCTGACAGAGCCAGCCAACAGTAGCAAAATCTAATATTTTCATGGATAAAATGCCTTGTAGAAGGTTTCAAGCCTCCAGAAACACAAGTTGATGATGTAGTATAAATGCCAAGCTAGGAGAGCCCTTAATTTGCTAACTCTGGCAGGGACAGAAAAACACAAATGCACATTTGTTATTTCCAGTGGGTTAGCATTTTCCTTCCCTGAGCTGGACAGACCATCTGAGCAGAGAGGAGGCAGCACTGCTTTCAAATGTTTATTTTTAATGAGCAAAAACATTCTGCCTCCGCTTTGCAGATGCAGCTGCAAGGTAAGACACAGCCCTGCCTGTGTGCTTAATGGTTTTTTTTGTCAGGACAAGTTAACACAGCACTCATGGAACATATTATCACAGCCACCAAACCCATGGAAGCGTACGCCTGGAGCCTTCTGGACCCACAAACAAGAGGAGGCACTTTCCCGTTGCCTGGCACACTGCACAGCAGTGCTTGATGGGTGCAGCTGAGCTGCCCAACCCTGCCCACCTCCCTGCAGCACCACCAACCTTGAGATTTGCTTTCTTTCTAGAAAGCCTCCCCAGGAGCTGGAAAGCCTCAATCAGCACTGGCTGCCACTGTGCTCACCACAATCTGTGGCTTGGCAGCACTGTGTGACTTTGGACAGTTTTCCTTGCCAAGGGACAAACTAATTCACACATGGAGTTATGGATGCAATCATCTCCTTTTTAAAGCCCATTTCTATCCTTAATTGTATGCACACAAAGACATCTATTCTCTGGAGCACATCAGTGATATTATTAACACGAATACAGAAATAGCTCTCCCTCCCTCCATCAAGAGGGACATTTGGTCTTTAAATATGGACACACCATCTCAGCTTAAGTTCTTAGAAAGTATCTGTTGAAATCCAACTGGATGTTTGTTTTCAGTTTGTTTTCCTTTGATAGATCTCCAGGGGAACTAAGGAAAAAAAGGACACAATCCTTTCAAACCTGTGATGAATGGAAAACACTCTCCAGAACTCACAAAGGGTGAAAGTGATTTACACTTTAAAGCCTGGCTGATTTGAAACACTTATCTACGTGGAAATCCCTTTCTTTAATAGGGAAATATTGATGACTGAACTACTCTACATACTTAAATCAGCAGGAGAGATGCATGGCACCTCAGCAACTTCTGTGAACAAGTTTTAGTCTCTCTACACAGAGCAATTTCAAGCAACGCACGAAACACTCCCAGACCCAACTTCAAGGATGAAATTAGGACAGTCATCTCCAGTTTCAGGACAGCCAAGATGCTCTTTCCCTCCCAGATCACACCAGCAGTCATTTAACAGGGAAACACTTACCCTGCCTGGGCACATCCTTCCACCAAAGCTGTCACACTGATTCCTGTGCCACAGAGGAGCAGCACACAGCAAAACATCTTCGCAAACTGCGCTTCTGAGTGCAGCCAAAAGTCAACTGCAATGTCAGAACTTGATTCATTGTTGTGGAAACGTTATAAAAGTGACAGACAGGAAAGAAGTTTCCCTGTTATCCTGAAGATTTGTCCTCTCTGCACTCCTGGGAGGAATACGCCGCGCGATTCACCTTCAGTTTACAAATGGCCACACAACGGTGGAAAAAATAATGAAGCATGAAATACAAAACCTGCATTTGAACCAAACCATTAAGCAGTAAAGGCAACACAGCTGGATCCAGTTCAAGTGCTCTTACCCTGACACAGAGTACACATCAGCCTGATTTAGAAGCCTGGCAATAATCATTCCATCCCAAAACCATCCCTTAAGCAAGGGAAAGGATTCAGTGCAGTAACACACAGGGGCTGACTTCTGTGCCAGGCTCAAGCAGGAAAAGCTGTACTGAAGGTACAAGGTGGAGAGCATTGGAACAGCAACAACTTGCACCAGATTAGAAGTCAACTTAGCAACAGAGCAGCAATTACAGGAATTTCGAGCCAGCTTAACTCAGTTGTTCCTGTGGAAATACTGAGAAACTTCAGGGAAATTACCAAGATAATGCTAAGGAAAAACACTAAGAGCATCTTTCTTCAGAGCCCAGACAAATCTATAGCCTCATTTTGAATTACTGCTCTTCTACAGTCATTTGCTAATTTGCAGAGGCCCACAGGAAACAATAACATTGTTCTGCTGAAGATCTGCACTTCAGTTATCTCTTGTACACCTTCACAAACAGCAGCAAGCTCACTTCCAGGCATCCAAGTCATGCAATTCATGGGCAGCTTCTGCTGGTGCGAAGGATGGATGAACATCAGGATCCAGACTCTCAGCTGCTGCACAGAAACTAGGAAAAGACCAGAAGGCTCAGGACAGCTTTGTTCTAGACAGAATGGTCTACTGTGATACCACACCTGTACAGAAGCCTTTTGCATAGCAGCAGAAAGGAATGCTTCAGCAGGGCTGCTGGTGAGGATTCAGAAGCACTGTGCTTGCCTCCAGCTCCGGACAAAAGGAGACTTTATCAGATGCTGCGGGCAAGAGAGAGCCAGGAAGAGCAGGTGTTTCTTCAGTCACTTCTATTTGCTGTAGCAGACATTTGGGACGAAGGGAGGCCAGGGAGGCTATTTGGATCAGACCCTGCAAGGTGGCAATTGGCTCAGCCACCTGGCACACTGGGAACAGCAGCGACCTCCGGCACGCAGCCAGCCGCTTGGCAGAGCATAAGTGAGAATTTTTTTAATTTATTTTTTATTGCTAGTATGGATGGGACCAGGTTGGCAACTGAGATAGCAAGGTTTACACAGGTACATCATCCATATGCTGTGGACATCAGTGCTGTCCAAAAACAGCGTATTGCACAGAACTCAGTGCATCGTCTGTACTGCTCCCAGCACTTCAGATGCTGGAGTCATTTGTGCACCTGTGCTGCGAGTTGTGCAGTCTCTGGAAGCACTCAAAAAAGCTCTCACCTGGGTTGGGACTCCTTCCATCTTCTGCTAACTGGAAACAGTACTTCTGAGCTATGTGGCCAAGCTGTCCCTGTCCCATGCTTCAATGGTGAGGAGCAGGTCTGGCCCAGAGCTGCTGTGCTGTTAGAAAGCGAGCCCTAGGTGAGATGATCCTGGATACCCCATGAGCCCAGAGCAACCTTGAAGGGCTGCACCTGCATAGAATGGGGTCTGATGACCTGAAGAACCACGTGCACGTTTTAGAAAAGCATATTGCTCATCTGAATTGGATCCAAAACTCTTCAACCACTTTATATTTAAAATGCAGCTTCCCATTTCTGTGGCAAATAGCATTGCCTGCCTTTCAGTACTGCCTGTTCTTGAAGGAGATCGGATATCAGCTATCAATTGCAGAAGCAAGCATCTAATTTGACTTTGGCAGCAAGAATGACAGTGTCTTGAATGCTAAATTACATCTGCAAAAAGGTCAAAGCCTGTGGATACCTGAGCATTTACATAATTCAGCTCATCATCAGTTGCCTCCATTTTATTTTATTATTTTTTTTTCCTTTAAGCTACTCCAGGCAACAATTTTGATGTGACTTTCAGGAAAGGGACTTTCAGTGGGTAATGTTCTTGGGTTTGACCTTGTTTCTACAGTGTTAATTACTGTCATTATCAACTGCTTGTACCTTCAGAAAAAAAGGCAGCTAGTGGTAGGAATGGGCCCTCCCCTGCAATCTTTGTAATAAACCAGAAACCCTGCCATGGAACAGGCAGCATTCAGTGGTGGAACATCACCTCCCAGCCCCTCCTCCCGGCATGAAATAACCCAGAGCTGCTCAGTGCACTGCTGCATTTGGTCGGTCAGCTTCTCAGCTGCTTTACACTGCCAAAAGGCACCAAGGAACGAACGCAGGGCACCAGCCAGCAGCCCTCCATTTCCTGTGCCATTTGAAACACATTTTAATAGAGAAAACACTCAGGGTAATGGAAGAGGATTTCTGTCGCCCATTTACAGAGAGGAGCAAAGTCAGGTCTTTCAGATCCTCAGCTCTGATTTTCTGGATGACAGATGAGGCACTTTCCCACTCGCTGCCTCAGTTTCCATTCCCCTGCCCAAAGCTTCATCTGCATGGCAGCACTGGCTGAATTCTTGCTGAATTCCTCAGCTTGCAGGTCTCCTAAGCACACCTCATTACTGATAACCTATTTGAGCATTCCTCGTGGTTTATATTCTGCAGATGAATTACAGCTTTGTAATTAATCTTCCTCCTTATAACTCTATATGTTAATTACCATGATTATTTCTGGTAATTCCATTTTATAAATGCTCCTAAAAGTATGAAGCACTGACTGCACTATCTGAAATGAAATCTCTGTTCAGAAAACACAAGGAGGGAGCAGAGGGTGCAGGGCACAGCTTTTGGAAACCAAGATGAAATTGTATGAGTGCTTGGTTCTTCACTGGACTCCTCCTGCCCCATAACTCAGCCTAATTACCACTCATCAGCACAGGAGCATTTTGATCTTGCCTGCTCATAAGGCAAGAGATCGCTCACTGATGGACTATTTCCAACCCCCCCTCCATCTCTGGCAAAAAATAAAACAAAGTTTGCTTTGAGTGCATTTGCTCCTTGCTTTGGAAGACGACTTAAAAACAAACATACCCCAGGTTCCAAACACACTGAACACCTGCACCATCAAAAGAAACCTGTCAGCCAGCTGTCTGCCTCCCTCCTCAGGCATCACTTCTTGTCCCATTATGCAGCACTTGTTCCAGCCAGCTTCAGTGGTCGGCCTGATTAGCCAGCTTGCTGCTTCCCTCCCAGCTCATTTCTCCACTTGAATTCTGCCTCCCTCTATCTGAATTTCAAGGGATGATATTTTTGTTGTCAAAAATTTGAAACCATGATAGAGAGACATGTTTAGGGTTAATAAGCATCTCTATCGGCAGAATATTCGATCAGCATGAATAACCATCATATCTCTCCCCACCCTTCTGACTGATGATAGCTAAATTACTTCTAAATATAGCCTTTAAAATCTGCATTAATCCTGTCTGCTTCAAGCACGTTGGGTTTATTGACAGCATGAAGATAGAAGCCAAGCACCTGCACAGAACACAAGCTTATAAAACAGGAAATAAGAGCAATCCAGGTGAAGTGCAGCTCCCATTAACCTTGTCTTTTTGGTTTCCCTTCTCTACAAGCAGACTACCACCAAATAATCTCACTGTGATAGCTCTGTGCCGCAGCCTAACAAGAGCACTGTGCAGCAGTACCTCTTCCATTCATATCGTATTACTCTCCAGCCTGGAGGTAAGTAGCCAGAACGAGAGCTTCCTCTTCATCTAGGAACAAAGAGAGCTTAAAAAGAATAGTAATATGTTGGAGCTTTCAGTGTCCCCTTCCTCTAAGCGTGGTGTTGGTGCATCCAAACACCACAGCCATCAACAATTCAACTTACAAACTTTGGGCATTTCTGTACAAGCTAGCAGGAAATGCTGTCGTGTTTTAATGACCACATTTGTTAATGTCTTACTTCCCTTAAGAGTGCAGCACCCAGATTGACAGCATGGTTCTTTTTAAGTGTAGACATGCAACATTGAAGTGTAGGTATTTTTTTCCCTCTGTGCATCAAGTTGTTTTCCCATGATGGACAGAGCCAAGGGAACAACCTCTTACACTGCTCTGATGTTATTATACCACCGAGTTTGTTTCAAATGCAGCAATGAAGCATGCCACATCCCCAACATCAAGTGGAAAAGCCTCTTCTGCACAAGCCAAGCAAAGAATGGAGAACAGTCAGTGCATTAAGAGCCTGATGGGAGAAAGACCCCAACCACTAAAACTATTCTATGCCATAACTGCCTAGCTGTCCTGACAGGACAAGGAGTCAGTGCAGTTATTACTGCTGCCTTGCAGAATGACAGTGCACCTGGCAAGAGAAAGTTGTTCACCACCACATCCATCCAACAGAACTTGCCATCCAAACAAACACATAAGGCAGGAGCATTAGGAATCTTCCATGGTGAGCTGACATGTTTAAAGCAAGCCTTCCAGAAGGCAATTGGAGGAGCTGGTAGGACTGCAGCTTCTCTTCCAGGCTCAGGGCCATTTTGTCAATACTCAGTGCTTTAAGAAGTCTACAACAAACCCACAGATACACATCCAGAGTCAATTCTGTTTTGGTCTAGTGTAAATTAGAAATAACTCCATTAACTCCCAGAGTTACATCAAAGCAAGAGGTAAATAAGGCCCTGATCATATTCCCTCTAAGGACAGCCTGCCCATCACACCGTGGGTTAATGTACTTTGCTGCTAGTTCTGGGCTGTTCGCCATCAGTAGTAATTGGATTGCAAGAAAGGCAGATATCTGGTTCCAAATGACATTTTTATCAATATCTGTCTGTTTACAGGTGTCTGTCATAACCTTCAAATATACTTCAATGTCTCAATCACACAAGCACTGAGCATGTGCTGGGAAGATTCATCAAGCAAATCACAACCACTGCTCAAGTTTTTGCCTTCTAAAAACATTAAAGAACAAACTTCCCTTACCCAAAATTGAGAAGCCATACAGATTCCATGGCCAAGTCATCACAACAGAGTAAATGGCTTGGACTTTTTTTTCCTTGATTTTCAGTAGCACAGTTGTTCAATTCTTTCAACTGAAGAAAAAGTACTTAATAAAAGAGAAACTCCACAGTAAAGAGAGCAACACTAAAGCCTTCCATCAGGCAGAATTCTATCACACACTCCACACAGCTTCATACTGAGCTGCACAAAACGTGCCATTTGTTCCAGTCTACAGGGAGGCACATCAGGATCTACTTCCTCAGCTTCCCCCAAATGCTTCCCTGCATTCAGGAAGCAGAAAGCAATGCTGTCAGTTTACACAACGGTAGTCTTGTTCCTACAACAAGCAACTTTCTCTCAGAAGGGCTTAAAGTTAACATACAGTTAAACATTTCCCAGTCAGGTCACCTGAAATCCTGTTGAACGTCCCTGCCTTGATGAAGCACAGCTTATTCCCACACCACAAACAAAAATGGAACAATTCTGACGCCAGATTCTGCAATCCTTTCTTATTTCTGATAAGCCTCAGTACTATTTGGAAGGGCTTTGGGGAAAGGTCAGTTGATGTGGTGGCTACGTAGGATTCATGCAGGAGAAACTCCCATTTCTAGAACTGACTGCAATACTTTGATTGAAAGCTTGAGTGCCTGTAATCAAGTGGTTACTGCTTTCATTGAGCAGGACAGGACAGACTAAATCCTCACAGATGCAGGCAGGAGATGCAAAGAGTCGTGGGGTTCAGAATAAAACAAGTGAAATTCATTAAGAAAGCATCACGATGTTGGAAGGTGAGCAGGGAATCCCAGCTCTTGGATTGGCATTGCAAACAAACAAGTGCTGCTGCCACGTTGGGCACTGTGTGTGCAATGCTGTTTAAGGTCCTTAGCATGCTGCCAAGCCCACCCTGCAGAGCACGTGCCTTCCTAAAGAAAAAAAGAATACCCCATCCTCAAAACGTTGATCCCTCAAGCGTTCTAACCTCCACAAACTCATTTCTATTTATTTTGCCTTGCTAATGACCTCACCGATTAGAAAGGGGCTTATGCACATCAGATTAAAGCTCTGTGATAACGTCTTTAATGTTCCACTTTAATATTAGATTTAATTAGGACAGCAAGGAGGTGGAGAGGGAGGAGGGCTGAAACCTGGAAAGTGTCGCCAGCAGCTCCTTTTCAACATCTGAATTGGAATGGCTTTTAGCCAGATAAGCAATTACTCCAGTAGCAGACAGACAACCCATGCATGCGAGGCCCATATGCTCCTGCCTAGCCCAGGCAAGGAGCTCCAGGAAGCTCTGTCACTTCCCACTTTTCTCTCCAAGCAGATCCAAGATGCGCTCCTGCTGACAAATCAGTCCCTTAGAAAACAGATCTGGAAGACAGGCAGCCCCAAATCCTTTCATCCCTCTAGCCTTCAAAATAACTGCAGTGTCACTTGCAGCAGGAGGCAGGGACAAAGCTGCAGGTCTGTGATCTTTCGTCTCCAGCTCAGCAGGAAGGAAATGCTCGGTTAAGTGCATGACCTTGGAGCCAGCTTCCTTCAAAGGCAGACAGCAGCGCAGCTAGCCTCAGATGGGACAGACAGGCCCAGGTGAGGTGACAGGACTTAATGCTGCCCAGCAGACAGAAGATAAAAGCAGCCCTCCTTGCAGCACCACAGATGGCAGAATTGATGGCACTACGCTTGGAGAGAAGCCCCAGTCCCTTTGCTGTTTACACCAGCACTGCCAGACCCATCCTTGTCACTGAGAGCAGACAGGCAGCAGCCTGGGAAAAAGACAGTTCTGCAGCCAGGTCCATTAAGTCTCCATGATGTCCCTCCTGTTTTCCGGTGCTGCAAAGCCCTGTCCTGCAGGAGCAGCCACACAAGTGCTCCTACAACCAAACTCCACCGTTGTCATCAGGGCAGCAGATGACAAAGCCACAATGAAACGACCATGGATGAGAACGACCAGCTCCAGTTTAACTGTGTGCATGGTGTTTGGCCATTGCACCGGGAGGTTAAAAGCAGATTAAGCAAATAGTTTGTATCAGTCGATGCACATCAACAGAACAGCAGTTAACTGAAAAACTCCAGTCCCTGCTGTTAATGTAATTAAGACAAACACACACCAGCTCCCGAGCAGCAGGCAAGAGAAGCTCAGAAGCCCACATCTCACAACCCTCCAGGTAGGGATCTCCAAAAATTCCACTTCAACCACAGCCACACCGTGAGCCAAGTTCCCAGCCCTTCCTTTTTCCAACAGGAATCAGCATGGTGATTCTCTTTTAAAGCAGCTCGGTCTTCAGGGAACCAAAACTTCGCTTTAGCAGTAGTGGTTACATATTACATTTACAGAGCCCTTTGTCCAAGGATTACAGTCTTTCCAAAACTTAATTAATTAAGCTGTAACACCCACCCATCCCTCCCCCCACCATCCATAAGGTGCATTAAATTCACTGTCAGCATTTTTTGAATAAAGCACTATTTTATAGCAGTTATTAATTGGCTGTAGGCATCAAGTTCCTCAACCAAAGATTTAATTCCTGCCTTTCAAGCACTAAGCTTGAAGTCAGGACTCCTGGGGCTTCTAGATTTCACTTCTGCCACTGTCTTCCTCTTCTGACACCAAACACTGGCTGTCCAGCCACTTGCTCCACGGGGAACCAGAGACAAAAATGGGTAACCAAGGGATTAAAACAGGTACCTAAGAAAAACTGGCGGTTTACACACTAAATACATTCTCTCAATCCAAAATGAGCAGCTCTGGACTGCCTTTTCCTTTGCACGATGTGATGCCACATCTCAAGATCGCTCTCCCCACACACTCTGTGCCTCCATTTGTCTGCAAGGCCACCACAGAGAGGGAAAATGATTTGCCTGTTTTCTGGGCTGGAAGACACGACCACCAAACCTCCCGAGTGACTGTGGCTCAGTCTTCCTTCTTTGACAGTTTTCCAGGTGTTCAGGCTGACTCCCACTCTGCACGTCCAACACCCGGTGCAGTGAGGATCCAACTAAGATAGGGCTCTGATGCCATCATCACATCTTACATGAAGTTTCCTACTTGTCTCCCACAGGCATCTCGTGCTTCTTTCTTTCCTTCCCATACCAAGAGCCTCATGCCCATCTACATTTCTAAAACTGAACTGAAAGTCAAGGCAGCCTGACCTCCTGCCGCAGAAGACAGAAACCCAAATCATTAGAGAGGTGGCCATTTTAAGCTACACACAGAATCTTTCACATTCTGCAGGACTGTGGCAAAAAGCCTCAGAGTTCCAGCTAAAAGTCAAAGAGATTCACCTGTGCACAGCTGAGAGCTCACGTGCCCCAATCTCCCCCATCTCCATAAGGATCTACAGATTATGCTGTGAGTCTTCCAGAGTACTGTCAGATCCTCAGGCAACAGGCTTGGGATGTGTGACCTGTGGCACAGAAGTATTTATCTTCTATAGAAAGCAGTGAGATTTTTATAGGATATACGTATGAGAAATCAACACCTCTATTTTCATCCCCAGCACAGGAGATGCAAGCAGATGATTCCATCTTGGGCCTGCTAAGGAAACCAAGAGAAGCGGAACCCACAGATCTCCTCAGAACCTTTCTATTCTAATGTGACTGTAATAGGAAGAGGTACAAGTGCCTCAGGCACATCCATCAGCACATGGGCATACTGGGAACTGCCCAAAAGCTGGAATGGAAGCACAAATGGACGCACAAAGGATGCAAAGCAACCTGCAGAAGAATCGGAGTTCCTGGTTCTCCTTTAACCCAACTGAGCAGCCCCTCTGCTTATCACATAATCTTGTGCTCAGCTCCCTGCTGCGATGAAGAGATGCTGCGTTACTGGGAAGAAAAGGGTTATGAGCTCAGGGTTTAAAAATAAATCAGCCTTCGTGTTGTTTTGGAAATAATCTATGAGAAGGGTTTGGTTGTAAAAGGCATCAGATAAATGAAAGCACTATTACTGTTTGACAATAATAAAAACTAAACAGTTTTCTTATACTTGCTTGGAATAAAACCATTTTGCAGATGTCTTCAGACTGACTTTTAAACTGCTTTCCACAGCTTAATTTCCCCTTGTAGGTTTTTATTACATTTAAATTAGAATTATGCCTGTAAGCAGTCAAGGGCAACTTCTTACAAGTCTGTGATGGCTGAACTTTTCTCCGCTCCTATCGCCTTTGCTCAGGAGCCTGCAAACAAGCTCTACTCCCTTTCTGATAGTCATCATCTGCTCTGCTTTAAGTAACAGCATTCACACCTACCAATCTTTGAGCTTTCAAAATAACCTCATCCTGCAGCTCGTTACTGCTCTAATTACTTATTACTAGCAGAAGAGCTGAAAGCCCCTCTGCGTATTTGTCTGCATCTTATAAAAGTGACCTGTTAGTGTGGTAACTTCAGTTACAATCAGAAGGGAAGAGACTTTTCTACCACTCTCTTCTCCCTGAAAGAACGACTGGTGTTGCTCTACTCAACAGCATTAAGCTCTTATGCTGCGTTCCACTGATTTCCATTTTCTAAAAATCAGAAATTGGGAACTACAGCATTAGACAACATCCTCATGACAGCAAATAATGGAATTGTCCCACCGTAGACATGTGGGTGTTCAGACAGACATTTCCTAAGCTCGGTTTGCTCAGAGGCTCTCGGCACAGAACACGAATCATCACAGCAGCACTGGCAACAGCAGGCACACGAGGAGACACTGAGCTGTGCACAGCTTACCATGAGAACTTTGCTTTTCCAGGTATTGCAGTCAGGTAGCCCAAGCACAGCCATTTGGCAGCCCCGCCAAAAGAAGGGCTGCACCTAAACCACCAACGCACACCACAGAGGTTGCCTTCTTGCTCACACATCCCTGTACTTCCAAGGTCCCTCACTTCAGTAGAAGCAGCTGCAATTGCTGCAGGCCAAATTAATGCAGCATGTTAAAGAGGAGATCAGCACACCTGCTCTCTAATAAAGATTTTACTTCTGTTGCTATATTTATTCTTGTTTCACTCAAACTATAAAGTAAATGCTACGCAGACTCAAAGCTGCTCTTTGCGTATGGAGAAACGCAGCAAAGGCCCCCAGGTACCCCCAACTCAGGATTAAATAAACCATTATGTTACCTCATATACTCTGGGTTAACTCCCATGCCTGGATACAGCTCATACTTTCTGGGCTGAAGAGATCTTGGTGAATTAAATCATCAGTTCATCAGCTAAATGAAATATATATACACACATACACAGGCAGTAGTCAGCTGCACTCCTCAGGGTCACTCACTACACTATTTCCTACAGTGCACATATACTTAAAGCAGAAAGATTTGACTTGGAAGCCTGAGGAACAGGCATTTTTCATCATCATCAGGGTGCTGTTTTCCCAAGGGGAACGGCCCATTCGCACAAGGCACTGCTGACCTCCCCACAGGCCACACAAAGCCCAGCTCCCTATAGGAAGAAAACACTTCAGAAAGATGCATCTCCTGTAGAGCCCCAACAGCTAGCACAGAAAATACCTCCAGACAAAAAAAAAAATGCTTACCCTGAGGCAAGATTAGAGCATAAAACATACCTTTGCATCTTGAAAGAGCAGCCCAAGCAGCTCCTGATGAGCCCGCGGCGTCCATCAGCGCCCACTGCAGCACTGCTCAGAACGTTCTAGAAGCGCTCCTAACCTCACCATGAGCAGAGCTCATAGGTCATACGTCATACTTCCCCTTTCCTTTGATTTCAGTCTCTCTTTTAAACAAAAACACCTAGAACTCCTACAGAACCCACCCTGAGGCATTCAGCAGAGCTGTGGCTGATAGGGGCAGCTGTAGGGAACAACCTCTTCCCCACCTCTCCCCGACCACCTCAAAGGCCCTCAATCTCCCCCATTTTATAATCATATATATCACCTGACTAGACTTGATAACATCCCCCTCAATTATCATCTCTTAAATCCGTTTCTAAGCGGGAAGAATCCTGCTTTAATCCCACCCAAACTATCCACCATTAAATGCTTCCCATTGAGATCTCCAGTCACGGGGTTGGGGTTTGCAGGGCCGTGTTCTCAGCTAATGGTGGTGTGACCCACTGGTTCAGTGCTTGTCTGCCACTGCTTGTGAGAGCAGCTGGACCAAAGTGGAGTTCAATAAGTGTCACCCAGGTATTTGACATGGAGTTATCAGCCTCAAGCAGTGAGCTGGAACCAAACTGCAACATCAGCAAGTCCCTGCTAATTCCCAGGCACTCGTATCAGCCATCACGTATCTTGATTGTGCCTCCAGACTGGTATCTCCACTTCCAGATGTGAGCTCTGTTATTCAACATTATAAGGTAAACACTAAGACCCCATGCAGGATCTGCTACCCTCCACTTTTATTTCCTTTTACAGCAGTTGTGTGTCTTCTCTCCTGTGTTTAACATGGATGAAAGCATGAACAGCCTTGTCAATAGGAAATGTGATGCTGCATGGTATGCTTGTGAATCTGAGGCTTGAAGCAGAGTGCTAAAACCCCTGTTGCCATAGCTTTCATCCCTCTTAGACTTACATGTGTCACATAAGCTGAATGAGGTACGGAGCCAAAGCAGGAGAGGAGTACAAGAAAGGAAGGAGCTGCAAGCAGAGCAGGAATCCTTTCTTTTAATTTTGGCTTCATGATTCAATACTTATGATGTCAATAACTTCAAATGGTAAACAGCAAGCTAACAAAAGGCACGTGTGGGAGGGAGTTAAAGTGGAGGCCGGGATGACTGGCATTCCTTGCAATCACTAGTCAGCTTCAAAGACCTCTGTGTTCTTTTGGACCTCTCGTTAGCACTGGTGGCCATCCCAATGGAGATGCTAATGCCAGAAAGGCACAACGGTCCCATTTATACTGTGTTGGCATGTGCCTGAGTCTAGGTAACAAAGGCAGGAAATATTTCTTACATAACTATTCAATCTCCTGGGTACCTTGTGTACTGCTAGAGGAGGTAACAATAAATGGGAAGGTGTCTGCAGGAGTTAGTTCATTTTGTTTTCTGCCCTGTGAAAGGTAAAGGGAAACGTTTCAGCCAGCAAGGCTGCCTTGGGAACCTTACAGGTGAGTAACAAATTGTTCTCTTTGATAGTGTTTGTAAGAGGTGCCAATCCACATAGGGCTGTAAAATAAGAAAGCAGCTGTTCTGTGCTGGTGCCCTGAATGGCTTTGGGTATTCCTGTGCTGATAAGTAAGCCACACAAAAAAAGGGGGGGAGGGATGGAAGGTACCTGGGTAGGTAGCAGTGACAGAAAGGAAAGGGCAGAATTTGCTTTTTAATCTGCTGCTTCTATCAGTCTTTGTTTTTTAAACTTAAGAAAAGTCAGGCATCCTCCTGTTACGTTTTGGAGATCAGCATGGGATTTATTATGGAGAAAGCCAGAAGGCAGCAGTGTAGCAAGAAAAGGTGAACCTGGGCTCAAGGGGCCCGTGTGCTGGGCCCTCAAAAAAGGGTTTTGATTCTAGCTATTGCTTCCCATCCTGTGTGGCTCAATCCCAAGGCAAAGTATATCGTAGAATAACTTTCAGTGTTTATTATATCTTTCTGTGCTGATTAGTGCTGAAGGCAGTGTATCATGAAGAAAATTGATGCAGCCCACGTTTCTATTACAATGGGGCACTTGAATGTGTGCCCTGTGGACTTTTTTTTCTCCAGGTGCAGATTAGAGCTGTGTCCAGAGGTCTGGTCTAGGTCCTACCATGGCATATAAGAAATGTGCTCCAGCTGGCCCAGATCTTGAAGGTTGCTCTGAGCATCAGCTGAAGGTCAGTGGTGTGTGAACTATATGTATTACTTGACTATAAGTACAGCCATTCCTTAATTAGATTAATTACCTGCATGGCTTCGTGTGAAGATGCACAAATAGATCTGGGATATAAGGGAGTGCCACACTAACAGATTAGAGAGAGAAACAAGCAGAAAAGGTGTATGGGAGCTGTTGAGTCATGGCCTGAACCACTGATTGAGCACCTGGGGAAAGGATCTGGTCAGCCTTGGGAGCACAGGTGAAGGCAATTCAGCTGTGTGACCAGAAGGGATGGAGCCTGGCTGCACCTCTCTTAGACCTCATTTCAGGGCTGACTGCCACTGGGGAAGGATCTTTTTCTGGAGATTGTTCCTTGGTGAGGCTTTCCCCTGCAAATCTAGAATCTTCTGATACAGGTGAGCAATATTCTTCATTTATAGCATCTATGTGCTGCTCGTTCTGTCATCGTGCCTTTGTTGTAATGCCTTTCCCATTGCATTGGATTTGTCCAATTGCTATGCAAGGTTTGCAACAGTGCTTCTGAGTAGGGGCTGTCGTGTGGATAGACACACACATTGGTTTAGGGAATGCAGAGAGGTAAACAGTCTTGTAATCTGAAGACCTACAGGCACAGAGCTTTAGAGGTTGTGGGCAGTTTCAGGCAGAGGCGTTACTCTTTTCTGGCACTGAACAAATCAAAGCTTATGTGAATGATGGATGTATGTGCAAGTCAACTTAAGCCTGATCCAGCTGTCAATTGGTTTCTGCAAGTTTATCTTCTCCTGTTGCCCTGCAGCACACCTGCAAGTGTTCACAGCTGTTGAGATGAACAGCACGTGTTTGCAGCTGTATTCTGTTCCCAGCACGTCAGGAGATTATGATGAGCTCTGAGAAGGGGCATAGAGGGAGGGTGAGTGCATGGGGAGGGCTCTGCTTGCACAGGTGTGCTGAGAGTAAATACAAAACACTGGAGCGAGGGAGCAAGCTGGAGTTGTCATCAGGGTGGAAGCACATTCTGCTGGTTGAATAGCACTTGCTTGGATTCAGTTCTTGGTTGTTCAGTCAGATTTCAGACAAAGCTTTTAGTTTGGCATGCAAATAGGTGTCACCTAGGAAGTGTGGGGCTGTCGGGAGGGCTGGCTGGCCCCTAGGAAATGGGGCTCATTTCATAGGGTGGTGGTGCATCTCCAGGATTTGTTCCTCCTGTTCAGCAGAAGTTGTTGGCCACACTGCTGGCAGAAGGAAATCTGTGGGGGGAGCTCTGGTGGGGACACGTTAAGGATGCATCCTCTCCTTCCACAGCAATAATGAAGGCTGCTCACAGGACCTGCCAGGCAAGCTCCAGTGAACATTATTGGAATGAATCTGATATAGTTTATTTGTGTTTCTTCTGTAGTCTTCTAATTTGGCTGCCTGTAGCCTTGGGCTCGTCTCCTTATTATGGTACTTAATGGAAATAAAATATGTGCAACACCTGTCACACTTGGACCTGAGCTCACCTGGGGTCTCTGCCTCAATATGAATAATAATAGCATCAGATTATATTTTTGAATGTTTTGCTTTGTGCTTCTATACCACTGCATAATTAAATACAGCAGGGCTGTATTTAGATTGTTTTTCTGTTGCAAGGGCCTATCTCAGGGCATTGCATGGAGTTAATCAGTTTTGAATAAGAAAGGCTGTGTCAAGGAGATGCCAGAAGGTTAATCCACCTACTCAGACCTTTCTGTGCCATGGGCAAAGGGACTCTGGTTTACTGCTGTGGATCAGGATAAGGCATTGACCCAGAAGATCTGGCAGTGGCAAGACCTCTGTGCTATCTGGCCTAGCACTGTGTATGCTGAGGGATCAGGCTGTGGGATCTGCTTTATCCTTGTGGATTGACACTGAACTGCTCTTCACACAACAAGCATTTGGGGTGAAGGGGCTGAAAGCTTGACTTCTGAAACATGCTCTGCTTGGTAATCCTGCGTGCAGGCTTTTATCGAGGCAAAGGAACTGAGATGAAGTACAGGAGAGTGGGTAACAGGTGTCAAAAATATTGCCTCATGTGCACGTTTTAATTTGGCTTTTAGGTTTAATACTTGACATTTTTAACTGAGTAACAGTAATACGTGTTTATGGAGGTAATAAAACTAATGCCTTGAATGTGAACCTTTCACTGAGTGTAAGTGACGAGGAACTACAGAGGAGCTACCTCAGTTGTAAAAATAATAAGAGAAGCAGATGGGACTGGCACAAACGTTCCTGAAGTTAGTGGGAGAGTCCAGGATTTAATCTGAATTTAGGACTTGCTTGGGCATATTCAGAATGGGTCATCCTTTTAATGTTTCTGCCTGCAAAGGGTTTCTCAGCTTGTGCCAGAATAGAAACACACGTTGGAGGAAGGACTGTTGGAGCACGTCCTGCAGTGATGCCTCTCCATTACTACAACTTCTGTTTGCAGGAAGGATTTAGTTGACATAATAAACATAAACAAGTGGGACTGGGGGAGGGTTCTGTAAATCCTCATGGGATGGCAGAGTGAGAGTGCTAACAGGTGTCCCTTGGTCTCACATAGCAATCTGATAGACCATATCACTGCTGAGCAAATGGAGCCCAAGCCCAGTCTGCCTGCATTGGATGGAGAGTGGATGTTGTCATTGCTGCTGCCTCACTGGAGTGCTGAGCTTCACTCTGAGTTAACGCTCAGGGCAGGACTGTCTGGGAAAGGCTTCCTGTGCCTTTCCATCAGGTTCCACACTGCTTTCTGCTCGTGGCTTTTAATAAGAGGAGAGGATGTGCTATCACTGCTGTGCAGCTCTAGGTGCTGGGATCTGGGGAAATACATCTGTGCGCCCTTTCAAGGTTTAGGGATGGCTTCTTTGTGGCTGTGGAGAGCTGAGAAAAGCCTGCTGAGCCAGGCAGCCCATGCAGCTGAGGAATCAGAGTTGGGAAACGAGGTCTCAATGGGTGTCCATCCAAACTGTGCTGTTCCTGCACAGAGCTGAAAGCCTTCTCCGTGGAACCAATTAGACTTGTTAGGCCTGACAAAGTCACTTCTACAGCGCTGAACAAATACCAGTGAGGTTTTAATTTCCTCCCACAATTGCTTGTGATACCAGAAAACATCATCCAGTTTTGTTTATACTCGAGTAGCTCAAGTACGGCAAAAACAGAAGCAATCAGAAAAGCAGCAGCAGGTTTAACAGAGAAATGTTCTCTCATAAAGCCTTCTGACTTTGCACAGGCCAGATGCAATCCCTTGGTAGATGACATTCTTTGCAATAGGGTTTTAATTGGCCTCCGACAGCTGCAGCAAGATTGCTTCTGGAGTACCTGAGCTGCTGTTTCCAATGCTGGTTCCAATCTCAGTGTCGCAGTGTGCCATCAGCACATCTAACCATGTTGAATGGAGCAGGCTGGCCTCTGCTAGTGCTGATCAAGAGAGAAACTCAGGTTGAACTTTTTAGTAATTCCTCGTGCATCAGCCTGTTTATTGAAGATGCCTATAAAGGAGCTCATCTAAGGAAGAATAATTGGAAAGTTCTGGAAATGGAGCTCATTCCAAATGTCTTGGGAGTTACTGTGAATGCCTGGTTGCAGTTGGAAACTCGAAGCGATGACTTTAATGGATTAAAGCTGATTCTGAAAGAAATATTACTGACTATTTTAGAACAATTTTCTTTATATGGAACTACTCGAGGCCTGCAAGCCTATCTGGTGCCTGAAAGGAGGAATGCTTTCTGTCACAGCAGTCCCAGGTACCTTCCATTGAGCTTCCTTCTTGCTGTTTGCAAGCTGTGGTGAGCTGAAACAACTGTGCAGCAGTTACATGCAAATCCATCCCCCGCTCTTCTCCCAGGGCTTATCGAAATAGCAGAGGAGTTGTCACACATCCCAGAGTGGCAGAGATGATCATCAGCGTTGACGTTCTGGGTGAGAAATGTGCAGTGGGAATTCAGGAAGCCCTTTAAAAAGTCTGGATGTCTCCTAGGCTTTGCTTTGCTTTCATTCTCTGCACGAAAATCCCAACTTTTTTTTTTTTTTTTTGGTATTTATTCTGAAAATCGGCAGCCTACAGAAGGAGAAGTTGCTATTGCAGGAAGAAACAAGTTGACAGCTGACTGCTGAAAGGGCTGATCCTGCAGCTGGCGTTGGTATTGTGCTAACTTGCACCACAACTGGAGAGATGTCTTAAGGGCCAAGAAGGGAGATGAAGTTGGGCCGTCGCAAAGCATCCCTTCAGGGAAGGGAAAGGCTGTGGGAAGCTGCAGACGTGGCTGTGTTTTTCTGTGGGCTCTGTGTTGCAGGAGGCAGTTGTGCTGCTTGCACGTACAGGGGATGATTGTGGTGATTCCCACTGCATGGATAGCTCAGTGCTTCTGCTTCGTTTGCTTCTTCCTACGCTTGTGCAGCGTGGGTAGGATGCCCTGAGGAGGAAAAAAACAAGATGAAGGCCACATAAAAAATTAAAGGATTTTTTTTTTTAATTAATAATAATCAAAATGAGATCTCATGTGTTTATATTGTTATTGGAACCAAACTGTTGGAGCAGCTCAACGATGTGGAGGAGAGGTGGCAGCATAATGTTTCAGTGTTTGGTATTACATGAAAGTCCCAATCCAAAGCAGTGCCCTAAGGGAAGGGGGGAGGAGGCAATGGTGCAGTGCCTTGGTGGTGCAGTGCCTTGGTGGTGCAGTGCCTTGGTGGTGCAGTGCCTTGGTGGTGCAGTGCCTTGCAGGACTGGGGCCATACAAGCATCTTTTACAGTGTGAAGTCCAGCTCCTGGCACAGGGCTCTCTCCCTTCTGCAAGCTCCTGCAACAACCTTCTGGTTTTATAGTGGAAGAATTTCCAATGAGCAGGTGAGATACAAAGCAGGCTGTGTGCCCCTGGCAGCTGCCTTTTCCTCTTCATGTGCTCATAGGTCTGTCCTCCCTGTATTGGGGTTCCTCCTCCAAATATGACGTTCTTTCACCAGAATGGAGGTGACTTCTGTGTTAAATTGTGAAGGTCAGACTGTTTGGATGTGTGCCCCCGACACAGAGCCATGGGGAAAGGCTGCCACAGAATCCACCAGAGTGCTTCTCTTTGGCGTGGGAATTGATGTTCTGTAAGGAGCCAGATCCCCTGCTTGTAAATCAGTTCCGTTTGTAATATCTGTCAAGTGTTTGGGGACACCTAGGTATCTGATGCTGTATAAATGTCAGTTGTTATTACAGTTGCTTGCTCAGGTTATTGATTTCTCCCCTGCTGTTCTCCCTAGGATGGAGTGATTTGAGGCCTTAGGTAGATGAGCTCTTCCTCCTCCAGTTTGTCTTGCATACACTGTACATCAAACCTGCTTCCCCCAGCCTGCGGTGCAGTTTGGGTGTATCATTACCTGTTAGAACTTCTCCACTTCAGCTTTTTGTATCCCTTCAGCACTGCAGGTTAAACAGTGCTGAGCTACTGAGTTCATTCTCTGCAGCTCAGAACATCTTCTGTGATCCTTGTAGTGTTGTTCTGTGGATTTTTGTATTCTGCTCCTCTTCCAGTGCACACATCCACACCCATTTACCCTTTATCCTATGAATTCTGCTCTTGTTCGAATGAGGATGTTCGGCTCTGTTATTCTAGTCTGAAGGACAAGGTTATCATTCTACCTCCTAGCAAATGTGCTGCCCTAACCTTTGAAAGATCAGCTGTGAAATGCAAACCTTTGGCAGGATCTGATCCCTCTGGATTCCCTGCAGTGTTAGTTTTGCACTCAAAGCTTATTTCTTTTCCCCAGCTCCAGAAAGTCCCTGCTCACTCCCATCCCCTTTCTCCTGGTATGATAGCAATAGGAATTTTTTTTTTCTTCTACTCCAGGAAAAATTAGAGCTTTTATTGGCAGATGGGGCCAGTTGTGATTATTTAGGCAAGACTTCTCAGAAGCACTGATGTACAAGCCTGTTTTTCTAAATGAGCAGCATCAGAGGCAGTAAGGCATGATGGATGTGTCCAAGTGTTTGCAGGGCAGATGTTATGCTGCCCTTTGGGGATATGTGCTCTCTGAACTTCAATGCTTTAAAAACCTTTGCTGGCTTTCTCAAGTCGCATGGGTGCTTTCCAAGTGTAAGTAGCCCAAGGAATGCTCAGTCTGTTCTCTTCTAGTCACGCTAGAAAACCTCATTTCCACTGTTGCAGTGGGTAAATGGGTTTCAGGGTTACCCTAAGCAGGTTTGTCTGGTGTCACTGGCACAGTAAGGAATGCTGGTGAGAACTGGCTGTGCACAAGTGGTGGGACCCATCAACCTGCAGAGCAGATGCTCTGGCCCACTCAGCTTTTTAATTAGGACCAGATCCTTTCCTGGAAGCCCTCCCTGCATCAACGTGTTGCCGTGCCAGGTGCTGGGGAAGCACAACATCAGAAGAGAGACTCCAGGTCCCAAAGAACTTGCAATCTGCAGTGCAATTAAAGGCAGTTGCTGCTTGAATCTCATCTGCTAACAGTTGTTCTGCTATCAGAAAGTGCAGCTTGGCTAATTGCCCTGAATATCATCCCGGTAAGCCTTGCAACCAGTCCTTCCAGACCCCAAGCTGCTAGCTGTGCATGAGATAGCTGCTGTAGAGTTCGGTTCCATGTCAGCTCAGCTGCAGCTGTGCCGTGTAGCTGATCTGACCAGCTGCACTCAGAATTACAAATTCAGTTATTTGACTTGACTGGGAGAAAGAGCAGGTTGGTGTCAGAAACAGGAGCAGAAATAACATTTCACGGCTCTTAGGCTAGGTCCTGTCTGCTGCATCTACTCCATCTTTGCTTCCTGGCAGCATTAACGGCACTAAATGGTTCTAGCAAAGCAGAAAGGGCATGGGGTTCCTTTGTGCTTGGCAGGGAACTCAATAGAAATGCGGGGAGGGCAGGAAAAAGGACTCATTTTCACCTGAATGTGAATGAGAGACACTTTTATGGGTTTCTTTCCCTTTGTGTGCTCTGGGAGCAAGGGGCAATAAATTGGAGGATTTTTATATCTTGCACAAAAGCTGACGTTGCTAAAATATTGCATTATTGCCAGCTGCCATAAATGAGCTCTTGAAAGAGACACAGCTGGACCCGGTGAATATGGGGGCGAAGCGATTACCGGAAGCCATCAACCGGCTCTGGAAGAACTGTAGGAAAGTCAATAAGTTATTAACGCTACTTTTTGGATTATCTGGGTTCCTGAAGAGATTGCTCTCCCATTGCTTAAGTAAACGGTGTTTTTGTTATGCAAAGCTATGGATTGTCATCCTTTCTCACACTCCCTACTCAAAGTCCTGGAGTCTAAATTGGGAGAGAATAGATCCAAGAAAAAAAGCAATGTGTTCTCAGCTCGGGGTTTAAAGATGCTGCTATTCTCCCTTTCTGCGCTCCTGGGGAATTATATCTTGTTCCTCGGATATCAGGGATGGCCAAGAAGGCTACTTAAAAGAGCTGCCAAAAGAGCTGTTCTCTTCAGTGTCTCTGGATTTCTCGGTAATGACTCTTGTGAATAGTGACTTGAAATGCCATTTTGCTGCTCTGAACAGACAGATATCACTTAATAGCAAAAACTTTGGCATCAGATCTGGGAATGGGTGATGCTGGCCACCATGAGGGGAAATGAAGCCCAAAACAAGGGGAAATGCACACCCTCTTCTCTGTGTCATGTGAGCTTTGGGTTGCAATCCACAGATGTTCTTTTCTAGTTTGGGGTGTCTCAACGTCCTGCTTTTGGTGCTGCCATTGAAAAGGGTTCTTGGCAGCCAAAAGAACTTTGCAAGGTGATGGTGAGAAATGGTTGAAGGAGGTGAACCATATCCAATGGTTGGGGATGGATATCCCTGGGTGTTTAGATCACAAGAAGAAAGCCTGTGTTCTGATGGTGAAGTAACAGGGAAGAATGCACTGTTTCTTTCTGGGGTGAAGTCTCTGTTTTAATGATGTTGGGGTGGTGCAGGAAGGGAAGCCGTTGGACTGTTCAGGCTTGTGAAGGCAATGAAGTGCTGCCCCATCCTTCCAGAGCCTTCAGAACACTTTTGTGGGATGTTTTGTCCACTGGAAAACTTTCAGGAGCTGTAAAGAGTGGTAGATTAGAAAAGAGGGCTCCTGCTTGGATGCTGAGTTTCTCAAGGGGAATTCTCCTTCGTTCTTGTCGTCCTCCTCCACATACATTAAATTAATTTACTTACTTGATGGACCATGTCTCTATCACTGGGAAAGCAGAATGTAAACTACTTTTTATATACACATTTCTTGCACCATTAAACTATTATTTCTGTGACAGAACCTATGAATAAGTTACAAGAGGTAACCTAGCCTGTTCTTAGGACATCCCTTTCTGTATTAAATGCAGTGTATGAGCATCTGCTCTTAACTCTTCATGTACAATCCAGTTTAAAAAAAAAAAGCTTTGTAAATGATAGTGATAATTATGGGGTGCTAAAGCTTCCTCTGTCAGAGCCTTCCTTTGTGCTGGGATCAAGTGTTGCTCAGTACGACTGGTGGAACTGCAGGAGTGAGGCTTATAGGCACATGGCTGGAAGGGAAGGGCTTTTCCAGAGGCAGAGCATTGGTAGGAGCAGCTCTGCAGCCTTCCTTCCTCCCCATCCTGCTGGCAGCAGATGGGGGGGAAAGAAGTGGGCAGGAGGCTGAGAAAAAGCTTGTTAACAAAACTTGTTTAAACATTTAGCGTCTCTGCTGCTGTTCCTCTGCATTGAGCACGCATGACAGGGGGTAATTTATGTCCCGAAATTACAATCCATATGAATTAGCTTGGCACAAATACATCATTTCCTAATAATATAGACAAGATGCTTCAAGGAATGATGATGAGAACAGCCCATTCCTATATGTTCTGCTTTACCTGCTGAGTAATTATCTCATCATTTTCTCCTAGTGATATAAAAGGAATCTTATTCCCCCTACCCTGCACCCACCCCGTAATGCAACAAGTGCTGCTGCAATACAAGAGCCCTGAAATACCAATGGTAGATCCCTTTTGGAGCACCCTGCCCATGGGTTGGTGTGGAAGGACAGATGTTGGGGTCAGCTGGAGACCCGTGTGGTTTGGGGGAACTTCTTTCTGTCAGCTCAGCAGAGAGGAACTTCACATCTGTTTCAAGATGGGCTGTTAAGTGTGAGTGGTGACTGTGAGTGCTGATTGTGGGGCCACCAATGTGCTCACACACCTCCCTTAGGTTCTGCCAGCCCACATCACAAATAAACAGCTCTCCATTTTGGTGCTATGTGCTTTATTTGGTGCCGTAATCCTGTAGCAAAGCTTTTCCCTTCCCCTTGTTTTGTGCAGCACCGTGCCCAGGGGTTTCCTGAAAGATGATTTCGACTTCTAGATTCACCTGCAATATTAATGATTGAATTGCCAATTAGTCGAGAGGCATTGGGCTAGATTTTCTTTAATGTTCTGTTCCCTTCCCTTACTCTGCATTCTAAGGAAGGCTCTAAGGAGCTCTGGGACAAAGGTCTCTCTCCATCACCTGTGTGTACGATTTCCCATAACCTTGTTTATGACTGCCTCGTGTTACCATAGTGATAAATAACGATTCGAAAGTCTTCCTTAAATCTGGTACAGTAGCACGGAGTCCTTGCAGAGCTGGTGATTGGCTGAGTCTTGGTGCACACACCAACACTTGAACCCTTTCCTTTGCTCCCATTTCATAGGTTGCCAAAACTCAAAACCCAGCAGTTTTGGAGGAGCTGTTCTGCACTGTGTGCTGCTGTTGCCCTGAAGTTCTGTTTAAGGCAACCACCATGTGTGCTGCAGGTGAAGCCCAGGGCTTGCAGCGTGCTGCTAAGCTGTGTTCAGAGCCTTCCTGAGAGGCCCAGGGAGAGGGGCCACAAATCTTCACTGGCAAATAAAATGGGACCTTGTGTCCCACAGACTCATCCCAGTGCCTTTGGAAGTGGCAGCTGTGTGCAGAGTTAATGTGGTACTTAAATGCTTTCCAGCAGTGGAGCGTCCTTGTGCTGTAGTGGTTAGGGATAAATGGCCATAGGATCACGAAGCCTGCTTTCTTTGCTTAGTGGTTCTTCCTCATAAATTTCCAGGAGTTTTTTTTTTACTCTTCCTCTCTTCTTTATAGCTGTCACATAACAGTGAGCTGTGGCCATGCTGATGCATCTTGTATTCTGCTGCCAATTTATTACCTCCTCGAGATGTAATAAACATTATACTAATAATCAGCTTGTAGGCAGGAAACAGAAATCACAAATGCATGAAAGTCTGCAAGGGAAAGGGGAAAACAACTCAGAATTTCTCAATTGTTTAACCTTGTGGCCTTCTAGCAATAGCAGACTGAGAAACAGATGCCCTTCTCCTGCACTCTGTGGTGCAGTGACCTTGCTGGATAATTACCTTCAGGTTGTTGTCACAGCCACTCTCAGCACAAGAAGGGAGCAGAGGAAACCTCATGCCTGTCAGATGCTGGTGAGTGGAGTGTCACTGTACTGAGACAAAGCACATTCACCAAAATCATCAGAATAACAAGCTGACACGATGAAGAAAAGCAAATAAGTAGCAGGACAAGAAGAGGAGCTATTCTGTCCTGATGCAGGCAGAGCTCCTTCACCTTTTCTTCTAGGATTTGCAGTTGAAGTGCTTATTGCTGGCCCTGGATGTGAGGGTCCTGTTATCCCAGTGCTACGTTCTGGATTGTTTGCATACAAAGGTGAAAACCTGAGAGCTAAAGGCAGAACTTCAGGACAAGGCAGCAATAAGTTCCCTGTTCAGCCTGCTCGCTGCTGCTGCTCGAGAGGGAGGTGAAAGCTGGGTCTTTGCAAGGAAATGTGCGTGATAGTGAAGAAAAGCATGGAGAGGTGTTGCTGGACCAAGATTTCCTTAATTTGTTTTGGTTCACAAAAGAAAGAAGGTCTTACCATCAAGATCTGGGTAATTGTGTGATTGAAATATGGACTGTATAACAAGGAAAAGAGGAGCAGTGAGGCAGTCAAGTAATGTGAATTGATTTAACCAACCACTATGAAGCTTTTCAATGATGCAAAATTAGTAATTAAAAAGTATATTGTCGTGTGTTGAGTTATGCTTCTTTGTGAGTCTAAGTACATTAACACATTTACAACCTCGGAATGAATTGTGTATCAGCACTGTGTTCCTAATTGAGATTTGAACTCCTAGATGCTATTAGCATGCAAATCAGAAATAGCAAGAATAAGGAGAAAAATGATCTTAACCCACTGAGCTATAGAGACAATACTGCAGCCAGAAAAGGGTGATGGTGCAGCTGAGGTGGCAGTTGGGATGTTGGAGATGGGGGTTAGTGGAGAGCAGGAGGAATGGCTTTGGCTGATCGTGGATGTGAGCCACAGCAATGCCTCACTGCCCTGCTCCAGTGATGCTCTGTGCAACTGCCTCCACTCTGCAACAAGTGAGGAGGAGTGTGACTTTGGGTTGAGAGGCTGCCTGGCCCCGTGCTGCCAGAAAGACTTCAATAGTGATGTGATTAGGAAGTCCAGGTTGTGAGCATGTTTTGTTCTGTTACAAACGTAATTGGAAAAGAAAACTATTCCAGCTAGAAATTTGTATCATGATACATCGAGGCCTGTAGTACAACAGAGGTGAATTATACTCCAGCAGTCATGAATTATTGAAGTTATTGCAGTCCAACCTGCTTAACTGAAGATTGGGAGTCAACCCCTGTCTGTCTCGCTCTGCAACGTGCTGAGCCATGAGCTGCCTCCCAGCCCTGCTGCTCATCCCATGGGGGACAGAGGGTAACAGTGAAAAAGAGATGCTCCATGCTAAATGTTAAAGGCATGACACCAATTAAGAGCTTATTGTGTTTATCTGTTGCTTTCTAGTGGGGCTGCCAGACTGAGCTGGCTCCAGCCAGGATCTTCCCATCAGACTTGCGCTGTTATCTCAGCTCTGCAATGACATCACGTCCATTCCGTTGCTCAGGATGCCCCATTTCAGCCAAGGAGCAGCATTATCATTCTTGTGCTATTAGTGGTGACAGCACAATATTTTTTCAGCCACCTGAAAACACTGTTTTGCTGATCACTTTCTAATTTATTGTGTTACTGTGAATTATGGAGTCCTTTCGTTCTACTCCCAGCAGATAAAAATGCATTTGCTTTCAGCTAATCTCAATGTAAAAATCAAATCCTGTCTCCGTCTGTGTGTGCAGTGTGATCAGAGTGTGGACTGACATGGGAGGCTGGTGAGAACAGCCAGGTTTGGGTCTGGTTCTGTGCTCTTTGCGGGGCTGAACAGAATGCAGTCCAAACTCAGCAGTCCACCCATGGTGCTTAATGCTAGTAATACACAGTGAATTCTCCAATATCTGTGCAGTCATCTCTTGTGTTGCTATATCAATATTTCTTAAGACTGGCAAACGAGGGGAGGAGGAGAGATCAAGTTCCTTATGTGTTGCTGTGCTTAGGTTAAAGTTTCTTTTCAAATAACAAAAGTCTAAATTGCGTTTTATTTTCTTACCAGCTGCTAACTCCCCGAGACAGATTGGGAGATCAATTATCACAGCGGTGAGTGAATCTAATTTTTCAATATAATTTACAGTAATTCCATATTCTCTGCCTGAGAAGCAGATAGCGCTGGCTTTTTTCCAAGCAGAGAGCTGAGAACAACAGGAGAAGCCTCACAAAGACGGCAGCCCACCTCTCGTACAACAGGGGCTCCTGGTCTCCAGGGGTTGTACTCAGGGTGAGGAATGTATGCAGGCCTCCTGTGCTCTCCTCAGAGACTTTGGGAAATTTGGAATTGACTTTTGGGGGTCAGAGATGACTCAAAAGTCTGAGTCGAGCTGAGTTTTAAGTATGTTTGCCTTTGTGTTTATGGGGGTTTTGGTTTCTGGGGTTATGTTGCCACAGCCCGGGACTGAAATTCATCCCCATGTCCATCACCACTTATCTCTTGTAAATGTCCTAAAATGTGACTGTGAGTACATAAAGGAATGGCATGTGAAGGTAAGACATAAGGGGGTGGGAGCAAATAGCAACTGCAGCACTTGTTTTCTTCATTTAAAACCTCAGCTCTGTGGGTGCAATTAATTGGCAGTAATTTAGTCCTCTGTTTCAAAAGCCCCAGGGCAGAGGGGTTGAAACAAGGAATCTATTGGGGTCACCAGTAGTTCTGCATTTGGTCTAAGGTGCAAACAAGTGGGGAAAGGGTTGTTTATTTTTCCCATATCATTTATAGCTTCATGAAGTGAGAAAACATTTGTTTGTTGCACTGAAGATTCCTTTCCAAAGATGTTTTGGATTGATTTCTTCTCATTCCAGTAATGCATAAATCAAGAAATGATTGTTTTTTCTGTGTAAAGTGGCCCCTGAATGCAAAAATGATGTGAGCAGTAGCACGAACACTGCAAGCTCCAGGAGAGCACAATAGCATGAAAGAGGTCACTTGCCAGGTCACAATGTCTTTTTTTTTGCTTGTTCAGTGAATGGCTGCAATTTCTGTCTTTTATGTTCCCACAATCACTGGTTGTCCTTTGCCATATCTATGATTTTCCATATTAGAATTGAGGCCTCTATTCTCCAAATGACAAGTTTGAATAAAGCAAAGCCCACACCCTGCATTTTCATGCAATTGTGGGGCTGTGTTGTTTCAGCCCTGTGATAGATGGGAAGAGCAACACCTCTTGACTCCATGGTACTCCTTTGGTAGAGGTAGAAAGTGCTTTTGAACACACATGGATTGCACAACATATTGCACAACAAGATAGAGAACGGTATTTCAGCAGCTGAAACGTGAGCAGTAGGCTTGGTAGCTGCTGCGATAGCAAATCTGTGTGCGTGTATGTGTGTGAAATGGTGTGATTGCAGTTCTAAGGTGGACTCTGGGCACAAATGGTCTGCCAGGTGCATCCAGTGCACCGTGGGGGTTCTGGAACTGTGGCTTTTTGTTGTTGCTCTGCTGTAGTACCAGTGATTAAATTGGCCAAGAGAAAGATTCCTGCTTTGTTTGGAGCAGGAGCTTGGTGTGTGCAACATATCTTCACGGAGCCTATGGAAGTCAATGCAGTTCATGGTCTTGGCTTATGCTTTTTATGGCAAAAGCAGGATCTGATGACGCAGTTTGGTGTTCAGAAATCTGCCTAGACTGTATCTTGTTCTGCTCTGGTATTTTAAAAGACTTGATTGTTGGTACCTCTGAGAATGTAGGTCCATCAGTATTTATTAACCTCCTCTGTCCCCTGGTGCTTTTCCTATGGCTGTGGCTGGGGAAGAGAGGAGTAAGAGCCAATTGCAGAGCTCAGAGCAGGGCTGCTCTACTGCTTGGATTGCCCTATCAGGCAGCCCTAAGGAGACTGCATCAGTTCTGTGCTTCAGAACGTTTACTTGGAACATGGGAAGAACGTTTCTTTAGAAATCCTGAATGCATGCATATAGGAATATCCCATAGAGCTGTTGTTGAAGCCCACGTCACTCTCCATGTCCTTGTCATTGCTATGACAAAGATTGCATGACCAGGGATGTGTTCTGATGTCTGCCTGCTGTTCACCTTCTGCCTTCTCAACCCCAGTGCTGCAGTTACAAATGTTTAACAGCAATTTGTCCTCACTCAAATCATGGCTGCAGATTTTGACCCAGAACATCAAGACGAAGGTTATTTTGAATGCAGTCTCAACAAAAGCACATCTGTCTTGAGGTGATGCTATGGAGGTGGTCAGTGACTCTCATGTATAATCCAGTATGAGTTCACGCTGGTTGGGACTGTTCATTGGAACAATTTCCTTGTTACTGCTTATTTTAATCTCAGATTTTAGTTGAGGGGTGGGGATTGGAACAGAGTTGGGAGACGACAAAACCCCAAAACATTAGGAGTCTAAAATGACACAGCCAACACACAGCAAATGGAAATTGCAGAAACGTTTTGATGTTCATATGCTAATTGTGTCTCACTTCCTTGCAAGCCACAATCACTTCATTGTTTTTCTGCTGTGTGTTTTTGAAAAGATTTCATTGAAGCTTCCTTAATGAGGCAGACACACAATGAAAGAGAGGTATGTTGGGATGGAAATTTCTTCTGGATCCTCCACGTTTATTCTCCTTTGATTTCTTTTGCAGTAAACTTGTTCACTTTACATGCAGAAGCCAAATTGGTTTAGCTGAGAGACCAGCCAATTCCAGACTGGCGTCCCAGAAACAAGCTGTGCTGCCTTGAGCAAATTTCTAGGCTTGTTGCTTAGCAGGGGTTTGCAACTCTGCTTCTGATTGGTATGAGGCTGCTCTACCCAGAATTCTCAAGTTTTGCTTTGAGTTTGAGCCTTAAAAGAAAAAAAGTCAATCACTGATGTCTCCCTGTGTTTTTTCCTGTTTAATTTCTATACTATATGGCTTCATTTTTTTTTTTTTTTCCTTCTACTCTGTCCTTTTTGTGTCTGATGTTGCGCCTTTGGTATCTGACCTTGCCAAACCCTCTGAAGAATGTTTGATAACTTCTCTAAGTTGGTTGTGATTTGCAGCTGGATGGTGAAGCATGAAACACGGTGAAGGAGTTCTGTCAGAGATGTGGCCTCTGCTCTAGCAGAGAGCTTGGCTGATGGATCTAGAAGAAGAGAAAACAGCTGCTTTTCTTAATTCCCTTATATTTAGTTTTAATGTGAATTGATGCGTTGGGGGGCTGTACCTAGGATACCCTATTTCTTCTGTCATAGGTGGGAAAGGAGATAACATCACCGTTCTTGATGTCTGAGTGAGCAACATGCTGGCAAAGAGGAAATACCACCAAAGTGATGCCTGCTTTCATTTCTCCCACCCAACCACATGCAAACTTGGAACACAAGCTCTTTGGGGCATGCACTCTGTTAAGCCCACAGCTTTTGGTACAGGTGTATGTTGCCAGTACCTTGGGCATATACAGTGCAAACATAATGATGACCAAGCAGAGTGTGGGGTGTTCTGGGGGCCGTGACGTTGTCCCTTCCAAGAAGAGCTGAGGGGAGATGCTGTGTGCCCTGTAACAAATCCTTGCTGGGTGGTGCTGCCAGATAGAGAGCTCTGCATCGCTGCAGTGAGCAGCCCAAGCCAGGCTGATGGTTTATTGGTGTAATCCTTATGTGAGGGCTGCTGGAGCCCAGAGAGATGCTGCAGATGCTGGTGTGACTCGATGTGTGCTGGAAGGAGTCCTTGGTGCCATTAATTACAGTACCTATAGGCTCTTTCTCAATTCCTTGCGCAGGCAGGCAGTGAGAAGGAGAATGCAGGTGGTGACCCTGTGGGCAGCAGGAGAACTCAGCAGCAGTATAAAAAGCCTTTTATTTTCCTTTCTAAATGTGGTGCTGCAATGAAAGAAAAAAAATGTATTTAATAAATGAGGAGAGAAGCAAATGAGGTTGTTGCCAGGGAAAGGCGCTCATCACTGTGGTAGTTTCTATATCACGTTTGCTTTGTCTTTATTTATTTCTTCCTTTGTTTTGCTGCTATTAGAAGAGGCGATTCCAATGAGCAGTGGAAGCAAATCCCACCTTTTTTTTTTGTTGTTGTTGTTGTTGTTGTTGTTGTTGTTCCAAATCTCCCACAGGGAATGGGGCTGGCTAAGCAAAATGTAGTGTGGACTACAACTGCAGCTGATGCACTCAAAGGCTGAACAAAGGACCTTAATTTTGTGTATGTTACATTGGTGCATGTATATTACATAACGCAGATTATCTTACATAGGAAATACAGCAGCTTGAAGTAGAAAGCTGAGCCCCTGGCGTGACATCTTTATCCAAGTGATGCTCATTTCTTTACCAAGCTACACTTGTGTGTGCTGGCTTAGCTGAGGTATGAGTAGATTTACATCTCTACTGGGGGATACTGAGAACCCCAGTGCTTCCAAAATTCCTGTGGAGTTTGAACTTTGCTGCAGCTCTTGCTGCTTTCTATCATTTGTAACTATAACTGTTGAAACTGAAAGGACAAGCCTGGTTTTTTTGTTGTTGGTTTTTTTTTTTTTTTTTTTTTTTTAACCTATACAGCAACTGAGTGTGTAAGAAATTTAGAATCTTGTAGGATTTCAGACCAAAATGTTTCCATAGTAAGTAGCTGCAGTTCCTGAAATTAGCCTGCCATGAGATAGAACTCCTGTCAGAACACCTCTTGCTGCTTATTTTAGCATATGCCTCTTGGGAAACGGTGCCACAGAGTCTGTGGGTGTCTCAGCCTTTAAGGGCAGAAGCTATGAGCTCTGACAGTGCAGTGCAATGCTCAGCCATCACTGCCTCAGTATGGTGCCTCGTGCCCCATCCCAGAGATGCCTTCATGATGCAGGCAGTGACACTACTGGAAAGAACTCAGCTAAAACATGGTTAATCACTCCTCATGCTTTTCCAAAGCTTATGAGATGCCATTATATCCACTGGGACTAAATGTAGTCCTTAGTGTGTACTGAATAGGCATGAGGGTGACAAGGAATCCAAGCTATCATTTGAAGCCAATAACCACCTGATGAATTTAGGAATAACTCCTGGTTCGCCACGATAGTCTGTGGTGGATCTTATCTTTTGTCTTGCTTTAAAAATAACAAAAAGTCCTTGAAACACTCTGTTGTTTCTATATGAAAACAATGTGTTTGAGTATGACAAATCACATCCCACTCAGCCAAGTCAAAGCCTTCACACTCATTAGCTTTCTGCTTGTTTCTTTCCTTTTGATGCACCTCGCTTCCGCCTCCACTCCTGCTAGCGTGCGCTGCTTTCCATTGTCGGAACACGTTTTGGTCTGTTCAGACAGAGACAGGCATTGCCATGTTTAAAGAATGTAAGCTTTTAATTTGATGGCATCATGATCAGCTGAAGACGGGTTCCTTTTGTTCATGTTTCTCTGCTTAGACACTTGCCAAGATGTGGAAATGTAAAAATAGCTGTCCTTGCTTAAGCAAGTGTTGCAAAGGGAGAGAAGCGATGGACTCCTGTGACTTTTGTCCTGGCTTTGCTGCTGGTTTGTCTCTTAGCTTTGGCGCAACGGCAGAGCAAAACGTTTGTCACTAGTTTGGTGTGTAGGTGTGTGTGCAGACGTGAGAGCCTCGTGTCTCGGGTGGGCCTTGAAGAGCCTGTTGGATAAGAAACATCCTACAGAATAAAGAATGAGGCCATGGGCTTATTTGTGGTCCTTAGCTTTCCCAGCGGTGTTTCAGCTCATCCCATTCACTTCAAACGCCCCTCCAGTGCAGAGCTTCAGCAGAACTGTATACGTGTTCAAGGTTGTATAGAGAAAGCAGCTGCTCTTTGCTGCTGGTGCAACAGAAAAGCCATTTCCACACTTGAACAGCTGAACTAAAGCCAACAGCAGCAACGCACCAACAGGCGCTCACCGACGGCGCCGCTCTTGGAATGGGGATGCTGATCAATTGAAATTGATTCTTCTGTAATGATGGCAAATAATCCCCCGCATTTTCCAGGCTCTCTACACAAAGCTTATTGTAGCGTCATGTAAAATATTTATGCTAAATTCATTTGGATGCTGTGACTTATTATCCACCAATGAGTTCTACAAAACCTTTTCAAAAAAACATTTTGCTTCTGAGCAGAAAAGTGCCTTTCTGCCTTCAGTGTTCTGGGATGTGATCACAGCCCTCCCCTTACTTACATTATCTGTCTGAGGGTAATTTACATTTTGAAGAATAGCATTTAAATTTTTTATTTCTTTTCTGTTTGGGAAGTCTGTTTCATTTTGCATTTTCCCCTTTTCATGTGTTCTTTCACCCTAGCAAGTAAATGTTTTCTCTTTTAGGAGAGGAAAAATATTCCAGTTATAATCTTGTGCTGGGGAAGGAGCTTTGACTTTCCAGCTCCTCTGCCATGGGTTCCCAGTCCTCCTTGGGCAGCTCCAGCTGCTTATTGAAACTCAGCTGGGCTGCAGCAGCAGCTGTGACTGAGCTCCATTAAATCTTGCTCACTGTAGATGAAAACTTTTGTTGTCTTTCTAGTTAGAGGAACCAAGAGGCTTAAGGGCCCCCATGTAAAAGAGTATGGAAGTATCCAAATAGCTGAGATGCTGATTCCTGTATTAGCATCAGCCTTGCTGTCACAGCTCACACATTTCATGCAGATTGGAAAACCAAAAGCAGAAAAAAGGGAATGAAGTCGCACCCTCCCCTGGGAGAGAGCCAAGGAATTAAATTTCCCATTCCATAGCAACTAGTTGGTCAATAGGCTCTGCATCACTGCAGCCCAACCAGGGCTCTGGCTTTGGCATCAATAGGTGCCATTGGGAATAAGTGGTGGTTGCTGCAGTGAGAAGAGAAGGGGAAGCGAGGCTGAGCTGCAGGAGAGCAGGTTGTGTTTTCTCCCCCGTTTATGGGAACAAGTTGCTTTGAGTGAAAGCCTCCTGCCAGCTCCGGATGTGCAGTTGGGTAATTGAGTTAGCGCTTGTCTGTGCTCTGCGCCGTTTGATCTTCACGCAGACCATTTTGGGGGCACAAGGTGATGACAGTAACTTCCATCTACGTTAGTTTGTTTCTTAAGGCTGCTGTTGCTTTCTGGAAAGACTTGAGATTGCTGCTGTTGTTGTTAGCAAGGGTCCTTTATCGACCTGACCCTCCCCTTTGGGAAACCTTTTCAAATTGCACAAAGCAATGATCTGATTCAGTGGTGGAAATTTTCCTTTTGCTGAAAGGACTCCCCTCCATCAAAGAAGAAAACAAGTTGCAACCAGAACGGTCTTTGCTACATCTCCAGAAACATCACTGTTGTAGGAGGATGCTGCAGCAATGATAAATATGCTATTTTCATTGCTTTAATAATTAAAAATGCACTTAAATCCTTCTGCACACACAATAGAAAGGTCTATTGCATTTATTCTAGCCTCTCACGGATCCTTAAGATTTTATGGGCACTTTAAAGCTGAAATAAAGAGCCTCTTTTTTTATATCCCAAAACCAGATGTCTCTCAAACTGCCATCCCATTCCCCACAACTGTAGTTATTTTCTGACGTGTTGCATCTGGTCTGCAGTCCTTTGCTTTTCTTTCTCTTAGAGACACACAGGTGTGAAGCTGAGGTGCTCTCACCCAATCCCTCTGAATGCCATGGGATGCGAGCAGAGTGATGTTGGGAAGAGGAGGTGGGGGGTTGCCAGGCTGCAGAGAAATGCAGGCAGCTGTGCCCCATCCTCCTCCTCACAGCCAGCATAAATGCACCTCACTGACGTGTTTCTGCTCTAGCACAGAAGCGAGTTTAAGTCTGGTATCCTTGCAGTATGTGGCAAGTATCTCTTTGCTTCCATTTGCCATCTGTATAATGGTGATAATACTGTTCTGCTCCCAAATGGCAGCTCCTAATGCAGCTCACAGGTCCTTCAAGTACCCAGATCAGCGTGGTTTTGTTTCTGAAATGATCCTGGCACTGTGGGGAGAGGAGGTAGCTGGGAGCACTGAAGTAGCAGACATTGCACCATTAGCCTTGGGTGCTTGATTGAACTGCAGAGCATCAAAGGATGAGGAAATCTAATGAATTAAAAGAGAAGTTCTGTTCTGCAGAATCATTGTATCAGAACAATGTATGTGCAATGCTTTTTGAGATTCACACAAGAAGCCTCCCAGAGAAATAGAACTGATGTATCTGGGCTGTTTGGAATATGTATTTGTTTTCATTATCGCTCTTTGTCAGGAAATGTCCTCCAAAGGAAATAAATACAAGAAACTATTAGATGGGGAAAATTGGTGATTTTTACAATCTGCTTTCCTCCCACCTTGCTTTTTTTGTGTTTGTGTCCTATTTTGTTTTGCAAGCTTGGTTTCATTTATAATGAAGTTTCTTGACGCTTGATTGGCAGCTGAGGACAATTTGCAACATAACAGCACCAGAATAAAGGTACAGTGATGAATGATTTAGGAAAACACAGGGAAAGAAAAATACCTATTTCAGTAATGGGTTGGTTGACAGAATTCCCTTTGGTTTGGTTGGAAGTTCCCTCTGCTCTGGGGAGTTCCCAATGGTGCAGTTAACACAGTGCACATCACTGCTATCAGCTCCCCTAGCAGTGGGGCTGCTGCCATCGTTCAGCTGTGACCTCTTCCAGCCTTGAGCTGCCTCATCTAGAGCTAGAATGAACAACATGATCTTAAAGGCCCCTTCCAACCCAAACTGTGCTGTGATTCTATGATCCCTAAGCTGCAGGACGCTACTCATCAGCCAGATTCTTTCACAGAAGTGTAGGGGCTGGATGGGATCTCTAGAGATCAAATCCAACCCCTGAATTCCCTACGCATTGGACTGATTTTCAAGCATGAGATGTGTATCTATGGGATTCCATGTTAAACTGATTCTACCTTTGTCTGAAGTTTAATGGAAAGATCCCTGCAGCCCATTACAGCGGGTCGTGGAGTGCAGACAGGATGGTGAACTGAATTGCCGGAGGAATCTGATATGAATCAAAACAGATAACTAAAATGGACAAGCAATTAAGAGACGTCTTTATGACTAGAGGCTCTAAGTTTTCAGCAACTGGATTGGGAGTAAGGAACGCAATATGCTATAGCACAGTTCCTTAAGAAGAAGGAAGCAGATGAAATTCCCCCTGAGTAAAATAATGAGGTTAATAAGAATAGCTGTGCCTCCCCAATTAGGGAGCACAGGAGGTATGCATATTAGTGCCTTGGCAAAGGAGACTGTGATGACCAGCTGGGGCTGGTGTTGTTAAGGAAGCTGTAATAAGCAGATCAAAGTGTCTTTGTGTAGTAAATACCTGCCAATGCGTGGAGGGGAGCATGCAGGCAAGTTCTTCTGTACACAATTACGTGCTAAAAGAAGCCGTTGCCTAAAAAGGACAAGACTTTGCAATCTGCAGCTGTGGTTCTTGTGCTTCTCAAGAAATCTCAAGAGCATGTCATGTAATCTGATCAGATGTTGTGGTTGTTCTCACAGCTGTGAACAGTGGTCTGTAGCTGCAGCGTCAGGCAGCAATAGGAGCAAGGAGCTGGGATTCAGGGTCCTGGAGCTGCACTGGCTGCACGCACCTCGGCCTGCAGTGCAGCAAAGCTCAGCTAGAAAGATGCTTTCTTCCCGCATCTGTGATGCTCCCTCCTTCCTCCTCGCAGAATCAAACTGCTCACAACTGTGTCAGGTCCTGGCCTCAGGAGGAGCTCAACTGGAAGAACCTTTGGCAAGGAGAGACAAGAGGATTTGCCTAATGGAATTTGTCCCGAGCCCACAGTTGAGCACTCCTTGAGGTGAGAGTCAGTAGCAGCTCTCCCTGTGAGCAGTGGGAGCTGCTCGCCCTGCAGCCTGCAGAGCCCAGCCTCCATCTGTGTTTGTGGATGCAGAGCGGTGCTGTGCTGTGCCCAGGACGTCAAAAGAGCATTTATGCTTGAGGGAAACATGAACCATGCAAATATCTGAGTGACTGAAGAGAAGGGACAGCAAGCCAGGGGGAAGTGATGGGGATGCAGGAAGGCGGAAAGCATCTTTTCCATTCTTCGTGACAAGAGAAACAAAGCATGTTCTCTCCTTCCTCAAATTAGAGATTTTTTGTTATTGTTGTTTTAATGCTTGCTAATATATGCTAAGCTAGCATTGCTTTTCAAAAACTGACAGTTATGTGCCCCTGCTGCCTTCAGTCACCCTGCAGTAGGGGAAGGTTTATTTTTTATGACTTTAAGCATGGTGTGATGGTGAGAGAGCTCTGTATTTATTTCACCTGAAGAGGAATTGCAGGATGAGATGTGATCTGGGTAAGAGCTCAGCACGCTTTGCTATCCCTGAAATCTAAACCAGAGATTCTGCTTTTATCACTGCACTGTCTACAGGAAGAAAAGGGTTTGCTGTGCTAATTACTACTCTGATTTCCATTAAACTGTTACTTCACTACTTAAAAGCCATGCCTGTTTTGTATGCTTCTGGGAAGCATGAATGGTTTCTAGAGAAAGTGGATTATTTTGCTCTTCCTCTCTTCCTGTTACCAGGAAGGGAAAAAATCAGCAGTGGTGCTGGACATGCTTTAATATCAGTGAAGTTAATGATAAGACAGCTGGCATCTATGGGCTGAGTGTTGAACCAGTTCTGCATTTTGTGAGTGCAAGGAAAACAAAAGCATCAGTTTGGGAATGGGAGAGCTGAGATGTAAGACATCACACAGGAGAGGAGATCAATTTTGCCTTGTTTGTATTGCGGCCATATACTTGTCCTACAAGCTGAAGAGAAGGGAAGAAATCCCTTGGTTGCAGGAGTCCTTTGGTTCTCCATCAGTGTAGTCGCAGTAGGAGGAGCAAGAAGGGTGGGGAGGTCAAGTCTAAGAAAGCCTGAAGTGATGAGAAGGGCACCTCGAGCTGCAGCAGCTTGGAAAGGATCCCTCAGAGTGCTCACAGAGGATGGCTGGCAGCACAGCACACCATGCACTGCTCTGCTTCTGCTCATAGGCTGAGAGGGGAGGGATGGAGCCATTGCAAAACAACACTTCCATGACTCTTCTCATCTGCAGATTTCAAATGCTTTTAAAAAGTGCTCCATAAAATCCTTGCTGGGATGGAGAGAATGAAGAGAAGGAATTGAGTGGAATTCTCGCAGAGCCACCCAGAAGTCTGTCTGTCCGTCCATCCCAAGGCATCCCTGTCTGCCTTGCAGGATTGTGGATGGAAAAAGCCAAAGTGTTGACAGCATTTTGCTTTCCTTAGGCCTACGTTTCGTGGTCTTGTTGGTGCCTTGATTATTTTTTTAAAAAGAGGATTCAATGTTTCATTTGTGGTGAATCTGCTTAAAATAGACTTCTGGAGAAGGAAGACAACTGCTCATTTCCTGAGATCCCACCACGCTGCATCCCACACCAGCAGTCACAGAGGCAGAGGTGGGCAGCCAGGGAAGTTGTATCTCTGTGTTTAAACTGAGGCAAGCCTGGGTTCTGGGAGATGTTTCTGACATTTTTGATTTAAAAAAAAAAAAAGCATCAGAAAAGCTGGAATATTTTTCCTTCAACTTTACAGTCAAAACTAGAGTTTTTTGCTGCAAGAATATTTTTAGCTGTTGGTGTTATAGCGAATAGCACGATCTGATCTCAAGATGTTTGGCAGGCTTTCTTATTACCTTTGAAAAATCTGGGTAGGATGTGATCTTTGTTATGCTGGTATGAATCCAGGGGATGCAGACTGAGATTTTTCTTTGCGATGAGACACTTCCTTGCAGTGCAAGAAATGCAAATGCAATCATCCAGCTCTTCCCTTCTTTTCCAAAACAATCAAAGTAGCTTTTAGAGATTGATGTACGACAACAAAAAAAAAGGAAATCAACCTTACCAAAGTAGTAACTAATCTAAACCACATGAAAAATAGACCCTGACCCTAAAAAAAAGACGAAGAAATTGCATCTACCTCCCGCTCCACTGCCAACACAAAGTAGTAGGATGTTTAATTTAGATTCTATTATTTTTGCATCTTGGTATGAACATCTTGTAATGTTTTTAAGAATGGTCTCTGTGTGTGTTACTTGTGACATGATGTACGGAACCTTCAAAGCAGATGTAAGGAGAAAGGAGCCATTATTTTTGGTGAAGCATACGCCATAGTCAGGGTAAGGAGTAGCTCAATCCATCCTTCCTCTCTTACAATTTTACCACGAAGGGAAAACATGGTTTTAAGCTTTTGAACATTGATTCAGTGACAGTACACGTACATTTTTCAGTGCCATTAAGGTCACTGAACATTCGTTCTTAGAGGAAGTGTCACACTGACATGGCAATTATTGATTTTCCTTTTTCTAACCCAGCGGTGCTCTCTTCCTTTGTATGTCTGTGTTTGTACATATCTTATTCTAGTTTTCCCTTTTCTTTGTGTGTCAACTCATCACTATTTTTAGCAGCCCTGGAAGTGAACTGTGGTGCCAGGGGTGCAGCCCTCTGAGCTGCAGCCTTACATGGAGCCCAAGGGCAGCACTGGCAGCAAAGTGCCTGCAGTTGTGGGGGCACAGCTTGTCCCAGGAAGAAGTTTTGTCATCAGCAGCAGTCTGAGCCTTGGCCTGGAATCAAGTGAAGATTCCAATGAAGGCTTAATGGTCTGAACTGAGTCTGCTGGAGGTCTGAGCAAAGACTTGCCAGCTCTGCCCCTGCACTTCCCACTGGCTGCAGGACCGCAGCATTGCCTGGTGTTAGCCAGGCTTCTGCATTCAAAGTACCAGGGTAGCACTTTATCTCCTCCTGCTGAGACACCCAGGGTCTTTATTAGCTCGATAATTACTCACCAAAGTTCCTGTTTTCATAGCAGTGATAACAGTTGTTAATCACATGCTGTGCTAGGATTATACCTCCTCCGCCAATCCCATGCATTATTCTGAACTTGACACGCACCAGCCAGGGATGTATATTAATGCAACTGCAGCAAGTCATTAAGTTTTATGTATTGTGGGTGTTAAGTGTGTGAAGGTGGAAGTCACAGTCAGGGATGTCTAATTAGGAACCACAACACAGCCTCACGGGCTGACGAACAATATGAAGGTGGGCATCAGGAGATCAGCACACAGCAGAGGAGCAAAAAGTCGCTGCTGAGTTGTTAATAAATTCCTGAAATTTGGGAGTGGGAGTTTTGGGCCATGAGAAAAGGCCTAAGTGCTCTATTAGCTGGGTTTTCTGAGACGGAGGGCTAAGCTGATGTAATTAGTGCAGCAGCGAGTGAGCTGATGCTGCAGGAACCAGAGTTTGTTAGAAGAACATCTTCTAAAAATAGCTGCATTTCAAAGGGAGTCACAGTGGAGTAACTCTGCGTTGCAGCCGTCCTATTGCCAGGTGAGAAAATCAGGGAGGAATACGCAAACAGCTGGCATATCTTTTTATAGAGAGGAAAAATTCATGGTAGGTCTTTGTATTGATGTGAAGCATCTTTCTGTTTCACCAGCGTAAGATGGAGAACTGACTTCTGCCTAACTCGCATCTGCCTAGCCATAAAAGCAATTGAAAATATGTGTCTGTCAGCAGAGTGATTGCATTGCACGGATTTCTCCTACTGCCCCTGAACACACACCTGCTGTGTGACAGACAATCTTAAAACACCAAGCCTGAGTTGTTGCATTATTGCTCAGAATTGTTTATTGCAAAGAGCAATATAGCAGAAGTGGGGCTGGAAGGGTCTGTAAAGTTCAAGTGATAAATGAGAAGAATAACTTAAGAGTTTTGGAAGAAAGATTCCAATCAGATCTGATGTATATGTAAAAGAGATTTCAGTTCTCAACTTAATGTTGGTCCTTATCTATGGTTCCTTTAGTACCAGTCCTTAACAGCTTGGTGCAGTACGAAAAATGCTGGCTGACACGTAACACAGGATGACAAAAAGCTCTCCTTGGGAGTGCAAAGCTAATTTCAGAGGTGGGAAGGTAAACCTGCACTGCTTGTGGGCTCTACCCGTGTATGTACTTTAAATACATCTCTGCCTGTCAGCCAACTCCAGTCTTCCCTCACCTGAAATATTCTGGAGGATTTCTTCTGCAGCTCAATGTGCTGCTCAGGTAGCAGGAGTGCAGCGAAATGATGAGCAGTTCAGGTGTGTAAGCGTTTAGGGAAAGTTGCTGCTGAGGAAAAGGGGCTTTTTCTTCCTTTCTGAACCTGTGAAAGAATCCCTGAGTACAACACGTCTACATCTAAAAGGCATCACGCTCAGCTGGCGGAGCAGCTAAATGTTACTCAGTAGTAAACAGTGTTCTGCGTTCATTGCCCTTTAAAGATCAACAGCACTGCAGTCTCCCCAGTCCCACAGGGTGTCTTCCCCTGGAAACCAATAGGGCAATCCTAGGGGAAAGCATTTTTGCCTGGTGCACAGCAGAGAAGGCTTTGTGCTCATTGGGTGAGCTGTGAACTGCCCCGTGAGCATCACGATGGGCGAATGGGACACTGAGCTGATGGGCTGTGCTGGAGGTTGTTGGCTGAACTCTTTTCTGAGCGTTTATCCAAAGCAGAATGTGGGGGACACAGCTCAACAACCAAATGATTGCTGCAGGGAAGGATAGAGCTGCTTATGTTGAATGATGCTGGCACAAACCGAAATTATTTCCTTTCCCTTTTGACTTAATTTGTCCCTGCTTGCATTTTGCATAGCGAGGCTGTAGATGCATATGGGGGTTGCAGTTTTGGGCCAAGCTGTGGGACAGTTTCTCTTTCTCCCTCTTCTGCTCCTGTCTAACAAATGAGTTGTTCAAGCCAATTCAGATGGGCCGGGTTGTGGCACGGTGGACCCAGCCAGCACATTTTGGCAGCAGGAATGGTTAGGCTTTCAATGTTGTCTGGCAGCACTTATTATAAATAGAGGCCTGGGCTGGTTCTTTGGCTCTTCCAGCATACAAATGTGGATTTGTTCGCTATCCCTGGGTCATAAAAATCTCTTTGAGGCTGCTCTCCAAACACAGGGGATCATTTTAGGAAGCCTCTTCGTTCCGTGCCTGCGTCTGCCTCCCTGGATCAATGAGGATGCATCCTGCTGTATTATTTCTCTTCACTTGGGTGGGATGAGGGAAGGACTGCTGGGAGCACTTTGTGCTCGAAGCACAGCATTGTCAGAGCTCCTCCTGCTTTCCCCTTTGTTTCAGTGTATCACAAAGGCTTCTGCTGACCAGCAAAATTGACCACCTGTCCCATTCCTCCCTCTCTCAGGTTGGAATGAAAGCGCTTAATTTCTTGCCTTCTAGACATGAAATAGCCTTGTAGAGCTGGGTCTGGGCTTCTTTCCTGAGGGTATCTGTGATGCTCCTTGAAGAGGGCAATAAAAGTGTTTCAGATTGTCACAAATGGAGATTAGACATCTCCTTTTTATACAAAGAAGATTCTTACGTCCAGGTTCACTGGAGATGTCTGCTCCTATGCCAAAGTTGGGAGGGGCTGCCAAGAATCCAAACCTCAAGGGCTTGATTTCTTCCTTTTATGCTTTGCAGCAAAAGCAACCTGGAAAAGAAGTAATTGGGTCGGGAGGAGGCAGGCAGGGAGTCCACAGCTGTGGCCAGCAGCTGAAAATCCTCAGGTTTGGAAAATGAAGCATGAGAAAGTTATCCTGTGGGTCTTCTGAGTGCAGAGTGTCATTAGCAGCAGGCAGCCACGGGGAGAAATAGCCAATAATTTTGTGTAGTATTAAATATTCCACTTTGCTCAACCTATCAGGGGTGCAAGTAACATCTGCTGTTGCTGCCTTATTCCAGTTATCTTTATTCTGACTTATCCTATTTAAAAATCGCACCCCTAGCAGCATAACAGCCAGAGCAGCCCTTCTGTACAGCTCCTAAGCAAGGAGCTGTGTCACTGCATGTCATCAGAGAAGGGTTGGGACTGATGGAATCAGCTCCTGGCTGCGTTGTGGTAATGCTGTCTGTCACTTGCTGCATGGGATTGCTGCCTGCCTCTCTCCCTACCCTGTAACCTCACTGCCCAGCATCTGCAGAGCAGTGGCCATTTGCTGTATGTAGGAGTTGGGGTGAACAGATCTGTTATGTAACTTCTCAGTTGCCAGCAAATGTGATGATTTTTTACTTCTGCTGTCTGAAATCAGTAATGGAGGGAGGACAGAGAAGGAGCCTACAGAAATGAATGGCATTCCTTCATTTCGGGGCACAGTTGACGTCATCAATAAACTTAAGGTCAAAATCTGCAGTCGTTTCCCAGAGGCCAGTATTTAACCTTAACATTGCTAATGTTTACCATTATAATTTAATGTATTACAACAAACTGCTTGATAATGCTGTCCACAATGCCCGAGCTACTCGGTGATGGCAGGCAGAAGCCACTCTGCCTTGTTCATTGATGTCATTTAGGACCTGTCTGAGAAATCTGCCACCCTGCCACGTTCATTAGAAGCAGATAATGGTTCTGAGCAGAGTTTTTAGTGGCTCTCTTGTGCATCCTGTGGTTAAATTCCTTGTCTCACACACACTGTAGGAAGTCCTGTTCAGCCCATGCTGGGACCAGACCTGCTGGAGAGCCTTGTCCAGGTATTCAGGCGTTCACCTGCAAGTGAGCCCTTCCAAAACAGCTCATAGTGGCACTGCCAAATACCTGGCAGTGCTGCTTGGTCAACTGGAAATGTGAGAATTTGATGCAAGGGTGTATCTGTGCACAGATATACGCTGTGAGGAGCTCAAACCAAGTCTGAGGCTGAACTGGGTGGAATTTGGACAGAATTTCTCACTGTTGTGGCAAAGTAGAACCCAAACCTGGTGTGTGTGATGGCCCTGCGCTGGATGGCACGAGGTGGGAATGGAGAACTTTGTGGAATCTTGCCCTGACTCTGTGCTGCCTTGTCAGGAGACCCAGCACTCAGTGCCTGGTGGTCATTAAGGGCCACTGTTCTTTTACTTTGCAATCAACAGCAATATTAGAGGGAGTTACTTGAGTGTGCGAAACACAGGGAGAGAGCAAGAAGATGCAATCTAGATGCAAAATGGTTTTATTTTTAAAAGGTCTTTTTCCTTAAATTGGCTCATCTCAGGGGTAGTTTAAAGTGCATAATAATCCACAGTTGTGCAGGCGCAGTGCATTATGATATTTTTATATACTGTTTGAAAAACTACAAATAGAAAGGTTTACTTGCTTTAAAATGCTTTCCATTTAAAAGGCACACAGCTTCATCTGATACGGATTGCTTTGTTGGAGATAACACAAAACGATAGCATGATGTCACTTTGTCTCCATGACATTTTAAAGTCCAGGTATCCCAAAGCACTTATCAAAGCCGTTACAACATACACTGAATTACACCAAACCTACTGGTAAAGCAGCAGTGGTGTTAAGCACACACATGGTTGCTGCTGCACTGAAGTGTAGAGAGGGGATGGGCTGAATGCAGGCTGAATGCTCGTGCATTAGGAAGTCTGCCAGCTCTGGTGCAACATGCAAAGCACTGCGAAGGCATTTGGGTGCAGCAGCTGTTGCAGTGCTGCTGTGTTTCTAGGGAAAGTGAATCAGTCAGGCTGTGTAAGGGGAGTTCCTACAGCACCTGACCAAATTAACTGATGCTTGTGTAGGATGCTGGCTGCCTTGTGTTCATGTCTACCATCCATAGGAGTCAAGGGCAGGCGACTGCAGGGCCAGCTGCCCCTCAAGTAGCGTTTGAAAGAGTCTTTAGAAAAAAAGTACCATAAAGTGAAACTCTGGCTGTAAATTTTGATTTATGCTGGGAAAGTTGAGCAGAACCTTTTCTTTTCTGGAGCATAATCAATCGAGTTTTGAAAAATACAAACAGTATAGCTTGAGGGAAACTGGGGGGAAAAACAACGACTAATGATCCCGGCTCAGGCTGTGGATGCTGGTGTTCTCACTCTTCCCCTTCACTCCAGGGTGTTGTCCTTTAAAGATCACTAAATCAGGAAGCTTCTTCTCTGGGAGCAGGGAAAATACTGTGATCTAGCAGCACGTATTTCTCCAATGATCTGAGTATGAGCCTCGCTATCAGGGGGTGCTTTGCTTTGCTCTTCTAGCTCTTCAGACCCTGAATTCCACCTTATCTGCTGGCTGGCTATTGCAAAGCTCCAGTAGAAAATATAATAGTAGAAGTGACAACAGCAGCGTCTGTTCCCTCAGCAGAAATTCAACCCAATCTCCTCTGGCTGTGATGTACACAGGCAGCTGTGTGCGATGGGGGCAGACGTGTGCCCCTGGCTGGGATGGTCCATCTCCCCACCTCGGTGTTGATTGCAGTGACAGCTGTCGTGCGCTAGCGACTTACCCCACTACACCTACGTGGTTTCAGAAATCTCTGAGCTTGACAAACTCTGAGAGCATCCACTTTGCTCTCTGTGGGCAACTGTCTGTGTGTGCTGTGTACGTGTATGTTTGCACACGCACGTCCTTGCAATAGGTGATTTGCAAAGAAAGATGCTAGGCGACACAGACAACTTCAGGCATCATCTGCTAAGGAGCCCTAAACAGCTTGCATTTGTTTTAGAGTGAAAATCCTCCAACTGCTCTCCTACCAACCCTGTAACACATTCTGAGATGCTGTGCTTCTGGAAGCTGAGGCTTGCAACTGAAACGTCTGAGCACGGGGCTAATGTGATTGCTGAGATAAAATGCAACATTCATAAAACCACCACGTGCCAAGGAACTGCTGAGCGGCCTGGGCCAGGTGCTGATGTCAGCTCCTCCAGCAGATTTCCACTCTTTCAAATGGATTATTGTGGCTTTACATTGGCGATTGGAGTCTGGCCAAAGAGTTTTGCCTTTGGTACACGACAAGTTGATTCTCTAGGACAGACGTGGCCTTGCAGAATAGCTGGGAACTGCTGCAACCTGCTGTTTGCTCCACTGAGTGAGAAGACGGTACGTTACTGTGGCTGCTGTAATCTAATAAGGCAAATCTATGGTGGGAATGAAAGTGCTGTGCATCCATCCCATAGCTACCTTGGGACACTCTGTGTTATTTGTGTAAGAGTGCTCCAGCCTGGGAAGGACCTTCCCCTGAGGGACTGATGCTTTATATCCATGAGTGGTTTTTTTTGTTTCTCAGGGAATATGTTACATTACTGGGGCTTACTAAGATCCAAAGTGTTTGTATTAACATAAAGATTTGTGCATCCCTGTTGAGACCTGCTGGGTGTGTGTGTCTCACGGGACACAAACAGAGGTGTGGAGCTAAAAGAGCTGTAAGTCTGAACAAGCACATGGCTGCTCCCTGCCATGGAGGGCTGGGTCACTCTGGCTGCACAGCTAACGCCTCCAACTTGCTTCTCAGCACTAATAAGGAGCAGAAGGATGCCTTATCAGAGATGCAGTTCCTGTTATCACTCTGGAGAGGCAGAGATGCTGTACAATGCAAAAGAAAGGATGGGGGAGCTGTGTGGTGCCTGATAATAAAGCTGCAGTTGTCTCCGCTGCCTTTATTTACTTAGAACTGCCTTGTAGCTGAGCTTAAAGTTTAAATAATACTAAAGAAAGAAGACAGAAATCAAATACCGTACAAAGCAAAGTGCCTCAGTGCTTCCAATTTAACGGCTCATGTGAGAACTTGAAAGGAATCGTACGTGATAATGAGTCATTTCATCTCAGTGATGCTGATGAAGGGCTGCTTCTCGTTGCCACAGCTCCAGAGGGGAGCCAGAGCAGTGGGGAGCAGCTCTGGGAAGGAGGAGAGCAGGAGGCTGTGCTGTGCAGCAGACTGAGAGAGCAGCAGGGAAAGGTGAAAGGGAGGAGTTGGGTGAGGAATTCCCACTTGGCTTTGGTCAGTGTGAGTTCTGTGTGGCTCAGACTCTGAGAATACCGACCTGTAGGGAGGTTTAAGAAGTGTTTTTCTGTTCACAGCATGAACAAACTTGTCATAAGAAAACCACGAGGCTGAGCAGGAAGATGAATGTGGACTGTCCTGCTGAATTCATGCAGAAGAGACCAAATAAATGATACCCTGTGACATTTGTGCAGCCAAAGATGGTATTTGTCCAGCCAAAGCCAGTAGCTGCATACTCAGCAGACAGGAACTCAATATAAACCTGCTCTTTACAGATAAATTTTTAGCCTTGGAGACTTTTTCTCAAAATCTGGCCTGTGTTTTCTGCTCCAACTGCCTTCTAAATCCGTACTGAGCAACTATCCATTACAATTCATCCCTTTTGATCCCAGTTCTGGAGAGCTGAGCAGCCTGTACCACTTGGTATTACTTACCAAGTAGGGTTTTCACAGCCAACCTCTGAAAAATAGTAAATCTGAAGGGAAAATCCTTTTTTTTCCTTTTTTTCATTCATTAAAAGCATTACAAATGACCTTTACCTGCTGCAAACATAATCCATTAATAATGTGCCTTGTGCTGGACAGATGATGGGGATCTTCTGCCTGAGGATTAAGGGATTGTGCAAACTCATCACTGCTGACGCACTGAGAAAATGTTTACATTTCTTCAACTCACAGGTGGGACCGTCCTCAGAGGTGCTAACACCTATAGCAGGGTGCACGTCCATCTTGTGCCCACCTTGCTTTGAAAAGCTTAGCTCGAGTGTTGGAGTTTTTGTGTTTGCTAAGAGTGCGGTGGGCTCATTGCTGGCGTGATCCTGGAAGGGCTGTGCTGGGCTGCAACACAGACGGCATGGATTTCCCAGCTGTGAGTGAACGGGAAGAAGGCAGAGGATGTTCACTTGTCACCCTCATCCATCTCAGCTCACTGAAGTTGCTATTGCAAATAGAAGTTAAATGTTGAGAATGTAGCAAGCAGCGCGGACAAAACCTCACACGCTGCTATTCTTACAGCTGAGGCAGCTTCATGGAGACTGGGACGTGTCAGGGTGATTTATCACACAGCTTCTGGAGAAAATAAACAATTCTGGTGGCAGAAAAGAGCTTTCCTCATTGAAGAGCCATCAGATTTGCCAGGACAGTAATGGGCCGGGGAGATGGCCCCGAGGGATGGGCAGAGGCATGAGGAAGCTGCCAGGTGAATGGGCAGCAAGCAGGGCTGTCACTGCGCTCGGTGCTGCAGCAAACTTGGCAGAAAACTGATCTGCTCATTTTCCACTGTCAATCCTAGAAATACAAAGAAAATAAATAGTAGCTACTCTGTGAATGTAAGCCTATGTTTGGAGGGCTGGCAGAAAGGTGAGGGCTGCCCCAGTGCCGGGACCTCACAGCGTGCGGTTGCATTCTGCTTGGACGGCTCTTTCTGCACCCGTGTGATGAGCCCCCGTGGCTTCATGTGATAACCTGATGGGGATAGTGGGGTCCAATGGCACGTGCCCCATAAGAGATGCATTGTGAGTCCCATAGAAGCCCTTAGCCTTCCTGATGGGGTTCTGATGAAGGCTCTGCCCTTCGGTCCCAGCTGTGCCCTCAGCACAGTGGCCTCCAAACACCATCACCTTCCTGCCAGCAACAGCTGCAGAAGTGTGTCCAGATCTTATGTTAGGTCTCATTAGGGGCTCATCCTGATAACATTCATTAGGCTTTTGAGGTTAATCTTCACAGATTCATGTCATATTTCTTGCTTAAACGACGAGCCTTGTTATGATCCCCTCTCTAAGTGAAAGGAACGCTGGCAGTGGCCCCATGAAGAGGTGGAGGTGGGACAGCCTGCAGCCCGGACCCTTTGCAGGCAAAGCTTTGTGTAGCCAATTAATGCAGGGTTAACTCTCAAGTTCAGCTGTATAATTACATCTGCCTTTTCTCCTTATATTCATCTGGATTAATTACATCTGTGCTGCTGAACAATTCCTCTTAATTGCAGACAAAGAGCATCCTCCTTCACCCAGGGTGCGACAGGGCGGTGGGATGGCTGGGAGTAGTGAGACGCTTCATTCAAGCTGTGCTAATTCTGCTCAAGATGAGGCCCATGTTTTCTTCCCTGGAAACTCATTATATAGGTTATCGGCTACTTAGAGCTGCCAATAATAGATGCTACTGTGCTGTAGCATTGTGCTTCCAGTGCCCAGACTGTTACCCTCATGAGAAAAGTGGGTTAGAGCAGTGAAAATAGTTCACCTGCTTCTCTGGTGACGGAGCAGAAGGTAAATCTGGGAGCCTCAGTGGGACTCAGGAGCTTTCTATTGCTTTTAACAAGTCAGCACAGTTTTTGGATGCGTGCAGATGGTGGTGGGGTGAGAGGGAAAGGAGTATTATTCACCCAGAGCAGCCTGCTGCTTTTTCTGGTTCCCAACCATCCATGCCACTGGATACTTATGACAACCACAGTGCTTTTTATTGTCCGGACGGTTCTCCTGAGCATATTAACTACTTAAATCTCATTAAAATCTAGCAGGAGCCGAGTTCTGAAATCTCATTTGTCTTAAAGAGTATGAGGTTGTGTTTTTCAATTAAAGGAGGTTTTATCTCCTCTTCCTCTGGATGGCCTGTGCTGAGCAGGTTGCAGCACCCAGGACTCCACGTACTACTTGGCTCTGCAGTTTCAGAGCTGCTCACAAGGTACAGCTGGGCTAATAAGTGATGCTTCAGCCCATTATCGAGGAGGTATGGTGCATGGATTGAGTCAGTTAAGTGATTATATTGGGAATGTATGGGGCGATAAACGTCTCCCTTGCTCATAACCCAGTGGCTAATGCAAAGAGATACTGCTAGACTGCTCTGTTTCTGCTGGGCTCTACTGCATTTAAATTGCAATTAGGTTGTATATTTGAAGAAGAAGGAAAAAAAAAAAAAGCACAATTCAGCTGCAGTGTGATTCAGTGAAGGTGAACTTCACCCCTGTTCTGCATTGGTTTACAAGGTGAGTGCTTCACAACCACCAGATTTTGACCCAGAGGGTTCGTTCCACCTTGACCTCCTGTGTCTGAAGGTAGTGAGCTGTTCATTCTACTGGAAGCATCTGGAAGGCCTGCATACCTGGTGTAGCTGTTTGCCTTTCCTGAGTGGGTTACCCTTAGTATCTCAGTGTCCTGAACTGCAGTCTGGGCTTGGTGTGGAGCTGGCCCATTCTCTGAACCCCAAGTGCTCAGGTGAATTTAAATTCGGGCCTTTATATGCAGTGTGGTTGGATTAAACATGACATTTGTCCCGGCCAGCCAGCATCCTTGCTGCAGCACACAGGTCAGCCTGCCTCCAGCAGTGCCCTCTCCCCTTTTAACTGCTGAATTTGAAACACACTAGTCAGTTCTGCGAGACTTTTACAGAAAACCAAGGACAGGAAGCTGAATTTTTTGCTCTGCTCTTTTGAAGGCTGAGTTTTCTCATGGAATAAGGCAGTGGCAGGAAATGGAAGCAAAAAAAAAATAAAAAAAAAAAATAAAAAAAAAAGCAGATCATCATACTTGGTACAGTCTGTAAGATTTTGAAAAAGCCATTTGATTCTTATCTATGGCAGTGATTGCCTTGCTCTGTCCTTAGAATCACACCTGTATCTGAGAGCGTCACTTGACTGTGTAATGTACATTTGCAGGTTATTGTAAAAGGCAAAGCATTCCTTTTGCTCATTAAAAAGAGACACTTAAAGTTCTTTGCCCAGGTGGACAATACAGGTAGGTACCCAAGGCCAGGCTGATGCAGACAGCTGTGTTGAAGGTCCCTGGGCTCTGGCCTATTGCACAGCCCCACCTGCTTTGCTTTATCACTTCCCTCATCAGCCCAGCCAAGCTCCCAGATGGATTCTTGCCCTGAAATCAAAAGGGAATTTTTAATTAATATCTGATCATTTGGAATTCGTAACTTTGAAACAACAGAACAATTACAGCACCTGAAACCCATGAGCCATTAATGAGGCTGTCATAAAGCCGCAGTGTCAGCTCAGAAGCTGCTCTCATTGCACACAGGAGGGTGGTCAGCAGCCCCAGGCAGGCGGTTAGGCACAGTGCTGCCAAACGTGACTGCTCACTCCTTCATCTGAGAGATGGCTGTTCATTAAAGGGAAGAGAAAGCCATGAGAACACTGCTTGTCATCTGTAAATAGCCAATTCCTTCCAAAGTTCACATTCTTGCCTGGTGATTGATAGAGGAGTTCATGAATGCTTTAAATGCATATAGCTAAGTGACAGCTGAAAAAGGTTACTTCCCTGTTTGGCAGTAACTGGCTTTATTAGGGATGGATTTGTGTGCATTTTGTCTTCCTTCATCTTTTACCTAGGTGAGCCGGTCCTAGCCTAGGAACTGCCCTGGGTATTTTTGCTTGAAAACTGTGTTAGTACCTCCTGCAACATCTCCCAGTGCCAGCTCTTCCCATGGGCGTGCTTGAGAGAGTACTGATGGGAGAAAAAGGTCACAGGAGAGGTGGGATGTTGAGAGAAAAGTGGGGAAGTGAAGGAGAAAAGAGACTTTGCTCTCTTCTACAAAGAGCATGTGTGAGCTGAGGCAGTAAACAGAAGTGGATGCATGAGGGTGAACAGGAAGGAGGGATGAAGGCAGAGGATGTGGAAGAGAGAAAGGTGGAAGAGAATGGAGGGTTCCTCTGGTCAGTTCTGTTTCTCACTGAGTAGTTCAGATGAACTAATATGAATTAAGGCCTCTTAAATTCTAAAGAGGAGGGTTTGTGACATGATCTAAAACGGTTTAACTAATCCACTTTAAAATTAATTTGGTTTAATTTTCCTTGGGGCCCCCATGTGGATATACTCTTAAATACCAAGAATAAATAACAGGTAACTCGGTTGTAAATCACCAGAAGTAATTGTGTACCTACTCACCTATTGTAAATCAGCAGTAACTCCAGTGGGGCTGATTCTCTTCTTGTATACCTGGAATAAATGAAGAGCAACTTGCTGTGAGTCAATAAAGCTAATTTTCCTTCTCTACTTCCCTGGATAAAACAATAGCGAGTCCAGGGGCAAGCTGAGAGAAATTCAAACCAAGGAGGTTCATATTTCAACTTCCGACAATAATTACCTGCTGGAACAACAGACCAAGGACTGTGATGGATTCTGTGTGAACGTGGACTTTTTCTGTCAATATGAGGTAATTTTCTAAGAGAATAGTGAACATCCCATAAAAGGCTGAGATGGAGTTCTCATCTCTCCCTTGGTTCCTGTGTTTGCTGTTGCCATGGTCGTGCTCGGAGGGGAAAGGTAGCATCTTAATAAGCCCTGCGTGGGGCTTATGGCTATGAAAAATAATGAGTGATAGCAGCGATGGTGGATCATATGTAGTATTTTTTTCCTCTTCTGACAATACTGCCTCTGGCAAATGTACCACTCAAGTTGAAACGAATTCTGTGTTGCATGCTGAGGCTGAGCTCCATCCTACCGATGCAGTTTGTGCCAGTGTGAAATGTGACAGAGTCCAAACCAGCAGAAAACATAATTAGCAAAGCGAGTAGAATCCCCATCTGATGTCGTGGCACTTTGCACCCTATTGACACAGGAATGACCAAGTTGCACAGGCTGTTGAACAAAGCACCACCAGCATCCTTCTCAATCTGATGGCAGAAAAGGAATGAAGGAGGTGCTGTAGCCCAAATGCCTGTAACCCTGCCCTGAAGGAGTGTTGGCTCAAAGAGGAGCTCCCATGTTTCCTTCCTCTTCAGGAACAGAAAAACTTACCAACAAGGAAGGGGTTCCTTCTTCCCAGTGTGACCTAGAGGAGGTGGTGGTCACTAGGTCATGTAAGTGAGGTCTGTTCTCTCCTTATCTCAGGCTGAGTGGATTGGGTTCAGCCCACAGGTTTCATCTTGAAGCATGGGATGCAATGTCTTGACTAGAAAATTGATCTGAAATCCTGCTCAGCCTTCCAGTAGAACCTCGGTGTGTCTGTGAGGGTCTCCTCTCCCCTCTGCAGGAACAGACTGCAGCTGAAGTTTTTGTAACGATTTGGTTCAGCTGTGCTTTACTTTCTGAGCTCTTGGGTATGACTCAGAATTGATCTTCAAACTCTTCAGAGTTTTTCTTACTTGAGAGGATAAACTCAGCGCTGCTCTCATTTGCAGGAGTACAATGCCAGATGCTATCCAGTCTGTAACCTTCAGGAAAGTGAATGCCTTGCTTTCGTAGCCTAGTGATAGGAAGGCCCAAATTGAAATTGAAAAGTGAAAAAAGACTGGTAACTTTATTGTCACATACTATTGATCAGAGCTTGGCTGCCCTTTGCTTGCACTGTGTTCATCATCCAGCCCTGAAGTTGTTAAACTGGAAAAAAGAAGTGGAACAAGGGGACGAGCTGCTTTTGGAAGGGCAAGCAGAGTGCTTTCTGTGGGGATCTTTCACTTCCATGATGGAAGATGGATGGGAAGATGGTATGGCTTCACGTGCAGGAATGGATGCATGCCTTATCTGATCTGTACAGTGTGTTTGTGGGTAAGGACATGGCACACCTGTATGCGTGCACCCAAAGCACACAGCACTGAAACAGCTGTGTGAAGGAGTAGAGAGGCCGAGTGCACAGAGAACTATTGGATGTTTTGTTCATCTGTCTTTCTGTCCAACGTGGAATCATACAGCCTGTGCTTTAGTTGTTGACATGAGCCCCCAGGAAAGCACAGCTGAGCTCAGCACTGCCATCACGATGCTGTGCTGAGGGGTGGCACGGGGGGGGGGGGGGGGAAATCCCCTCTGCGCCCACCACTGCCTTCCTGGGCAGCAGAGCAGCCTCTGTCTGATTGGGCTGATCCTGGGAGTTAAGGGCTTATTCCTCCATCAGCGCATTGATGAAAAGAGAAGCGGAGCTCGGGGAGGAAAGCTTATGAAAAGAAAATCAAATCTATCAATTCCCTGTCCTGAATAAATGAATCTGTTATCTCGTGCGTGTAGCGAGATGCCCGGCGGGTAATGGCAGTTCCACGTACAATCAGGAAAGGGAAGTGAAAAAAAAAAAAAAGAAAAGAAAAAAAAAAAAAAGAGAAAAAAGAAAATCAAGCAGCCCTGAGTGTGCCTCGTGCGGAGTCACAGGTCTCGAGTTGCTGCTGCCCATAAAGGGAGCTTCACGCCCGTGTGCGCCTCGCCTGAAAGCGAACGGAACAGACGCCAATAGGTGGCGCTTAGGGATGCGCGGAGATGCGGGGGGAGGCGATGCCCGCTGTGCGCCCCGCAGGCGCAGCCCGCTCCGCTCCGCTCCCCTCCCGCCGCCGGCAGACGCCTCTTGTTCCCCGATTGGTCTCATTTTGATTTTAAACAAGACAAAATCTTTGGAGATGAGATAAGCGAGGCTGGTAAAACCAGGTCGCCAAAGAGCTGGCCTGGGTATATTGTGGGTAAATCACTGTGCTACCTGCTGTGACAGGAGTAATTTATCTCGGGCTGAAAAAAGCTACTGCTTCCCATCCTGAGCAGTAAGGGTCATTCATCACTTTTTTTGTTATTTTTATAACAGAAAAGAGTGCGCTGGTTCCCTCCCTCCATCCCCTCCAGCCAGTCCCCAGGGGCAAATTAACCGGTTTGAAAATGGATGAGCTCAGGGACTGTTTTCATTTGCGTTTTTAATGGTGTCACAGAAACCCCCTCCATTCTGCAGCACGCCCTTTAGCACTGCTGTGTATGTGGAGGAAGGTTCAGAGCTCCCACTGCTGCTCACCTGGCAGCTGGCTGTGCCGAGAGCCCTCTGAACCCACTGCAATACAGCAGGAGCCCGGGGCAGCTGCAAAGTGCACAGACTGGTGTGAGGAAGCCTCGGGGATTCTCAGGACTGCAGCCCTTGCTGTCAGGAATGAGGGCTGTCTCTGCTCCTGGGGGGAAAATGGGATCCTGCCCTGAAGTCAGAGCCGTCCGTCTGTGTGTCACAGGAGCACACAGCCCTGTTTCATCATGATGCTGAGCTCTGCACAACCACACAAGTTGCGAGTTTGTACATACACAGACATCAGCGTTTCATCTGTTACTCAAGCTAAATGTGTACATATATATGCATGTGTTCAGTGGATTGTTTTCGTGATATAGACCTACTGAACACATGTATGTTTATATCATTGTACATCCCTGCCCAGATCTGCCACAGGAACACAACTTGCACTTGTGCCATGCGTTGGAGCTTTAGCATTTTGTTCTTCTCTCATCTCTGTATGGTTTGGGCACTGAAGAGCTGCATCCAGACAGCAAGAAAGAAGATTGGATAGCAGAGTCCTTCAGGATAATACAGATGCTACATGATCCCTTCATCACCGAAGGGACATTGCTTCAATTACTCTGCCAATCACCTGTCTCTCAGCCTGCCAGTCAATTATCCTACAGCCAAGGGATTCGCTTCACAGGGTAGCCAGAAGTGGCAGATATCTGTATTTTGAAAAGCCAGTTTTGCATAATTCTGTACACAAGGGAACAGAGCTGCAAGGTTGGGTCCAAAGTGCCACTTCTGTGGAAAATTTCAAGCTGGCAGGTGAGGTCTGTCTGGTGTCTGAAGTTGCTGGGACATTGGGGAGGATTTCATTTGGAATGGTAGAAATTGCTTTTGCGTCTCATGCTTCACTCTAGTGAGTTTGTTTCAGAGAAAGGGCAGTGAGAAGGGGACGGTGACTGCTCCTGCTGTTTGCTTCCCTCTGCCCTCCCCCACCTCTGCAGGAGCTGCAGTGCACCCTGCAAAAGGGATGGGGCAGCCACTGGGCAAGGTAGATTTGGATTCCCTTTTATATCTCCTTTTGTGCTGTGCAGAGCAAAGCGTATCACTTTCCTCTGCCCTGGTGTCCTGTCTGTGATAGCAGTGATTACTTATTGTAATGACTTGAGGACAAAGACTGTACAGCACTGAAAAGCTCAAAGGGTTTTCCTGGGGAAGCAAACTGGCACTGCTCCTTAGGGAGCAGCACTGCGCTGTGCTTGCTGTGTGTATGGTTCAGGGCTTCTCCCACAGCCTCAGTAAGAGCCATTTGTCTCCCAAAATACTCATTGGTTTCAATGAAGATTTGTGGGTTCTCTTTCTTATTAGTATCATTAATTCTCATTTAGACAGAATTTATGATCCTGTCCAGTGAAGTTTATACAAAGTGGTATACTGCAAATGCTCTTATCCCTATGGGGATGGGCAGCCCAGTAGTTTGGACGTGAAGAAATACCAAGTGGACAGGAGGGTGCTTGGACTGAGCAGCTCTCAGGCTCTGAGGGAACCTCTTCCTTTGAGCTCAGCAGGGTGAGGGACTGCAGGCAGCTGCTGTGCACAGACATCATCCTTCCATGCCATCAAGCTACGCCTCCACCTTCTTGCAAAGCTGAGGGATGCAAGAGGCTGTGTGTAGCTCTTGCCTTGGCTTGGACCACAGCTCTGTGGAATGACTCACAACCCAGCATTGCTTGTAATTCCATGGATCTAGCTCTGTTACTGGAACCTTACTGCCAGGTTGGTTGTTTTTTTTTTTTAATATTCATTCTTCCACTTAGACTCTTCGTTGCCATTTGTTGGGACCAACAGCTGCTAACAGACACCAAGGGATTCCTGGCAGCTTTGTAGACTGTCTTTGAGTGTCTCAGGCAAAACCTGAAATGTATACAACGTGGAAATAACCCATACTATTCACCCACTGCATTGTGCCCTTCTTCCTCCCTGGGGCGTGGGGATGGATGCATGGAGGGGTGGTCCTGTATTGAAACATACAAAAATCAGTATGAGGGGCTATATTTTTATTCTTAATTGCTAGGGAATCCTCTAGACCTTGATTCAGGAGAGTGACCTGATGCACAAAGCGTGGTTCCATTTGCTCATGTACTCATGTTCTTAGCTTGGCCTCAAGAGGAAGCGAAGCTCATGTGATCCTGTGCTATATGTGCATCCCTTGCACTTATGAGCCACGTGTATGATGAAGACCAGGTCTCCAAAGCCCAAGGCCATACATCGGCATCATGCCTTCAGGCAGCTCGCTCAGAGGAAGCAGATGCTAAATGCTGGCATTTCCTTGGGTCACAACTTTATGCTCAGCTGCGTTCAGCCCTACGTCCCCATTTCAGCTCAGACCTCTTGGGTTCAGAAAGGGAATTTCCTCCTTCACTCTCAGCTTGCAGCAGCAATGCCCAGCCCCAGCGGAGCAGTGCTCACCTGGAGCTCACTGCAGTGCCTGATGAAGGTCTGTGGCTCTGAGATTAAGAGGTGATGCTCAGGTTTGTCTTTGCTAATCTGGCTTTATTCAAATTGGCTGCTGCTTCTTTCATGTTAAACAAACAGACAAACAGAAAGCCTTAGGAAGCAAGATCTTGATTTCTTGATTAGCCCCAGCCCTGCTGGATTCTCAACCTGAAATCCATCTCAGTGATCTGATAGGAATTTTGTCAGTCCAGCGTTGGATGGAGAGCCACTCCTCAATTTTCACTTAATTCCTGGAATTTTGAGCTGGCTGAGAACTTTTTAGTGAGTGCTGGTCTAACAACAATAGCACTGCTTCCACAGTGTTATTCATCTAGAATCTGAGTGCTTGGCAAACAAGAAATAATTAAGCTTACCATCAACCCTCTAGGGTAGGTATTAGGATACTTACTTAACAGATGTGTAAACAGAGGCAGAGAGCTCATGTTTTCATGTTCAAAGCACTTCGTGAATGCTACCTAATTAATCCTCACAATGGCCTTGAGATATTTATTAGTCCCCTTCAAGGACAGAGCAAAGTCACCAGTAGAACCAAGGACTCCTACGTGCTTCTTGAGCAGCACGCTGCTCCCTGGGCTCCCACTGGGGACAGACAGCTCAGGACAGGGTTGGATTTTTGTTCAACTTGCTCAGTTCCATTTTTGGGCATCTGCTAACAGCTTTCTCTGGTTTTTCTTAAAACTCTGAACCTTGAGTGACAGCAGGAACCCAGGCAGGAGCAGGCAGGCAACGCTGGGATTAGCAGCACCAGGAAGACTTGTTGCATTGGTGCTGGGCTGGCAGCCTGGTTTCCTCTGCTCATGACTCTTCTGTAAGTGGCCCCTTCTCCAGACGTGGCTGTGAGCCCTATGGGATTTACTGTGTGCAGGCTGATGGCAGATGCATCATTCTGCTTTGAAAGTGTTGCTTTAGCAGTGCCCTCTCTGTCAGAACATAATTAGATTGCAGCCTTGCCAGTGGCCTGCTGGACTGCGCTGCTGGCCTGAGGGGCTGATAGGAATCACCGAGACAGCTCGGGAGATTAATTAGGTTGATGTATTGCACCTATGTAGGAGATGTAAACACGAACCCTTCACAGCCAGTTTCTGGATCATGGCAGCTCTGGGATGTTTTTATGCTAGTCTGCTATCTTAATAAATGCTGCAAATTGGGTGCCAGTGGTCAAGGGTGCTTTCTGTTCTGCACTGTGATCTGGGAAAAGCATTTCAGCCTCTTTGATCTAAATGGGATAATGCTGATTCTCGGGGCTTAGATTTCACTGCTATTCTGCTGCTACTTATTGCATCTGAGGATATTAGCATTACTAATTCCATGAGTAGTATGGGGAAAAGAAGATCCCTGACATTTGCAAAGTTCATGGACAAACAAAGTATTTTTCTGCCCATCAGTTCTTGCGAGCCCTGGAAGTGACACCGCAGGCAGCAGTGAATGCTCATTCTGACTGCTCCATACCCAGTCATCAGGCACTGAGTTGTTACCTCCTTGCCTGAGATTGGGAGCTCCTCGTTCTACAATTCATTAACAAAGCTATTTGGGAGCAACTTGAATCATTTGCCCAACCTCCAGTTGCTGAGAAGCGCATTTTGTAACTTCGCCTGCGTTTCAGCAGCGCCTTCCAGCCCTTTGCAAACACTGTGGAGCAGCTGTGTGTAACTGTGCTTAGAGCAAGGGGCCACAGAGATGTGCCATAGGTGTGCAGGATTACACAGGAGGTGCTGTCAGAAGGCACTGCCTGAGCTGACAGAGCAGCACCTGCCACTGAAACCAGTGGAGCTGTGCAGCATTACCTGAGTGGGTGCTTCCATCCCATTCGTTTTTAAAACTCAGATCCTAAAGAGCACTGAAACTCTTTATTAGCCTTTAACAAGGCGAACTTACAGTGGGTTTGTTCAGCATTAATGATATTTTCTGCAGTGTTCTACCTACACCGTCAATTATTAATTAATCTCCCTATTTTTAGCTGTTACCTGTCCCTAATCACCTGGCTGCTATAGCTCTCTGGTTCTGTGCCAGCATGTGTTGCCAAAACGCCCCAGACCAGTTGAAGATATTAGTAGGAATGTAATTACCTCTTTATTGCTTGTGTAATTTTGAATCCCCTACATGTACTACGTTAGACAGACTTCTTGGAGGAGAGAAAGTAAATATTTTCCTCTGTCCTGATGCTCTTTGCATGCTGACAGCCGTCCCTCCACCTGGAACAGGAGAGCAGCCCTCACCCATCACTGCTGTGAACCCTCCGTGCTGCCCCACAGCGGTGTGACACGAGGCCATTCTTGGCCTTTGACATTTGTCTCTTTCAGCCTTTGGCTCTCTGATCAATCCATGATGCAGAGACACAATGGTTTTCTCAGCACGTTACTGCTCATTAGGGCCCTGCTTTAGCTGCTGTTCTGTCCCATAGGTGTGACATTGGCAAGGTGTGAGAAGGAGAGGCACAGAAACTCCATGGAAGCAGCATGGCCATCCATAAGGGATTCATGTCTCTCATGCTTTCTCGCTGAGTTCTTTTTGCCTCTTTCATCACAGTCACTGCATGGAGATGTGGCCACATGCCTCTCGGAGCTGCCTGAAGAAATGGAATTACTCTGTGCATGTCAGATCTTTTCTCCCAGCTGTGCTTCTTGCAGCTTCATCTGTGTGCTCAGGTGTGTGGGGCTGCAGGTCTCCAAGCACAAGATGAAACCCTGCTAGCCTGCAGAAACTGCCTCTCTTCTTTCCTATGGTTGTTCTCCTACTGCCAGTCTGCTACACATCTGCACAGCTGGCTGCAGTGGTCATTGCTAGGAAGGAGGTGGTTACAGAGGGAATGGAGCTGAAGTTCTTCCCTTCTGCAGTCGAACACAGCTGTGTTTGCAGATGGTGGCTGCATGCTGCCCTGCAGCAGTGTGTGGGATCACCGAGCCACATTGCAGCCTGTCCAGCTTTGCAAAGGTCAGTAGCTGTTGTGCTGCATCATCTCCTTGCTTTGTTCCTGCCTAGGAAGCAAAGGGCTGTGGCTGGATCTCATCTGCTTGCTGTTTGTGTCAGTGAGTGCAGAGGAGAACAGTGCGCTTCTCAGGGTGTGGGAACAAGTGGAGAATCCTTTTCCATGGAGTGGGAAAGTGGGAAAGATTGCTGAGTTAACTCAGAGCAGTGGTAGAAAGGCAGTTGTACAGCCATAACTCAAGTCTGTGTTTTAATCCTGGGGTACTCGTGTTCCTCAGCTCAGCAAATATTTGAGGAGTTCTTCATGGACGCTCATACGTCATTCCTCCTGCCAAGGCATTTCTGTGAGCAGAATATCAGTCAAAAGGTTATGACTGCCCTGACACAAGTCCTTGAACAGCCTGTATGCAACCACTCTCATAAATTGAATGTTCCCAGTCCTTCGGGTGAGCAGTCAAGCAGCAGAAAGGAGGAAGAGCACAGCCAGTAATTGAGCACAACAGGAAATACTTTGGAGCAGATTGCAAGAGGAACCACACAGCTGCACGAGACAACGCTGCCCCAGGTTTGGGATCTGTTGTGCACAAGAGCAAACATCTGCTTCCTTCTTGCTGCACACACCGAGGAGCTGGCAGCACAGGACAGAGCCTGTGCTCATAGCCTGGGCTGCCTGGGTGCACTTGGCACTGACAGCAAATGGGTGTGCAGATGGAATGTGGGCATCCAGACCATTTCCTCCTGTGCCATTGGGTTAGCAGTGCTCCTGCAGCTATGGACACCCTTCAGCCAGTAGTGGCTGATCAGTTTTGCAGATGAACCCACTGCAGTTAGCAGGAGACAGAAGCTGCTCTTTGGGAAACGGCTCTTCTGGGAACAGTTTCATCTGTAAACTTAACCCCCAGCACTGGAGAATGAGACAAAGATCAAGTTTAGAAGAGGTTGATTTGCAGACACTTAATAAACGCTTGAGTAAAAGAGCTTTTGCATATGCTGCTGAGGGCAAAACGAAACTGTTAAGCACAGATGTCAGCAGGGAATTGCTGTGAGTGTATTGCCGAGCTCTTGCAATGTCCTTCTTGGCTCTTGTCACTTGGCGTCTTCTGATGTCACTGTGGTCTTAAAAGAACCTAAAGAGAACTCCAGCAACTTCAGTGCTAGATGGGGAGATCGTTGCTTAAACTGCAGGAAACAGTGGCTGATTTTTACCAGAAAAGCTTGTTTGTGTCCCTTGCACAAATAAGTCTTTGGAGCATGTCTGAAAGCATCAAACCACGATGGTTAGGAGGATGATCTCGCTTTGTGCCGTTGTTTCAGGCTGATGATCTCCAGCTGAGAGGTTGGATGCGACTGCATCAACCATCACCATAAGATTGACCTCATCTCTTCCTAAGCCCTGAAAGTGTATTTTAAATGAAGCTGGATGAAGTCGTGCTGCTGGCTGCGAGGTTCTTTGCAGTGCTGGTGATGCTCCTTTCAGTGTTTTAAGTAAGACCTGAGATGATTCCATTTGTCTTGCATTTAGGTAAGGAGTTTGTGCAGACAGTCATTCTGGCTCACCTCGTGGGTGGTAACTAGTTAAGCTGTAACAATTTATTCCTTAATGAACCCTAGTAAATTAGAGCTCAGGCAGGGATTTGTCCTGCACTATCTCTGGAAATGAGGCGTGCTGAGGGGGTTTGGATGTGTCTGCATCGTGCTGCGCTGTGGATGACTGCAAGCATGACAGCTATGGGTAAGCAAAGGATTTTATAAGCAACTACTTTGCAAATTGAAATCCATCCAGAGCAAGTGGAAGGCGTCAAACAGGTGGAGGGAAAACCTGGGAACATCCAGGCTCAGCCATTGGCTGCAGTGAGCATGGCTCATCAGTGCCAGCAGCCGGCAGGAGGACAGCTTTGGATGCTGGCAGGGAAGCTGGGGATGGAGATACGACATAAAATGCATATAAAAGGTAAAATATGGGGATTGGAGTCTCAGCTGGCATGAACTGAGAGAGCATTTTTGACATCAGTAGAATTATACCTTCCTCTGGATGAGATCTGACCTGCTATTTTTGCAGTGTTTTTGATTGCTAATTTGACTTTGGAGTTGAAGTGGTGCTGATGTGTTCATTTCATTACAGGAGCTGGATTCTAGGCTGCAAATAGAGCTTAGCAGAAACTTTTCCACAAAGCGATGCCGTTCTGTTTTTCCTCGGAATCTGCCAATTTGTCAAATTTGTTTGCAGAAACAGTGTGATTTGGGTTCTGGAGGAATCACGGCAGCCACTGAACGCAGCCTGCTTGGCAGTGCCATCCCTCCTCGATGTGCTGTGAGCTGCAGCACTCACCCAGCAGCTCGGCCTCCTGCAAGCCCGAGCACACAGGAGTTTGGCTCCTGCTTTGCTGCCCCATCTGCTGCTCCTCGGGATGGGAGTGCTTGCACCACTGCACACAGAACTGGAAGCTGAAAATGCGATAGCCGTTCTCCATCCAGCTCTAATGTGAATTCCACTGTGCGAAGTAGGGATCTTACTTTTGATTATTGTACAGCTCCAGCACAGCAGTGCTCAGCCCAGCTTAAGTATTTATGTGCTACTGCACAAGATGTGTTAGGCAGTAATGTTGAATTAAGTGGCCAGATCTGAGAAGCCTGTGAGAATCCCAGGATGCTCGGTGCTGCAGTGACTTCCTCTGAGCTTACATCTCCTTCTACCACATATCAAAACATTTCTGCCAACATCCTTTCTTTTTTCCCTGTGGCTGTTTGAAATACCTGGAGCTGGGGACTTTCCAGAGAAGGGACATTCCCACCCATCTTCAGTGCTTTGGATCACTGGGATCTCTGAAGCTTTAGCAGCTGCACTGCTACCTTTGTATTTTCTCTCTCGTTGGGAGTCCAAGTCTCTCTAGTGGGAGGCCAAGAAGCACTCTGGTGTGTGTGAAATGGTACAAGGAGGCTTGAAGAAGAAAGGAGGATATGGACAGGCTCTGATGTTCATTTCTCCTTCTCCAAGTTTGAAATTGACAAAGCGTGGCCACTCCTCCTCACACTAGCCATTGTGTTCTCATTTCAGAGACATCCAAGGGAAACAAGTTAAAAGCAAATAGGGAGAAAATACCTCTTACTGAAGCAGGCAGTATGGATCTGTTATCCTCTCAAGACGTCCACACAAACTAATATGATTTGTACAGATACATTCTGTGCCTCTGATGCTTTCACTGGGCTTACCTGCAGGGTTTGATGGTAAATCCATGTGACAATGCATATGTTAAAAACTATGAAGAAGTTAGTAAAGATTTACTGCCAGCCAGCACATGAAATGAACAAGGAAAGGCATGGATGTGATTGTACAGCGTGGCCTCGTGGAGTGACTGTGATTCATAGAAATGCTTGTAGCTCTGTGCTGGAAAATGGCAGAGTTGGACATCTTGGGTTTCCTCTTCCTTGTGGTCAAAGTGGTCCCTTAATATTAAAGGTAACTTTGTTCATTGGGCCATGAGGATCCACTCAAAACCTGTGAGAGAAATGGAAAAATTCTGTTTGAGATTGCAGGTGTTAAGAGGACAAGGCATCCTCAGCTCCTGGAGAGCAGAGCAGAAGGGCTGTGAGATGCAAATGTTCAGACCTGATTCATTTTCATTTCTTTACTCAAGGTAACTTCTAGTCTGACCTTGGCAGCTGTAAATCTCAGAGCTGATTCTGAAGAGATGGGAACAATGAGGATAATTGCTCTGTAACTCTGAGAGCCTTGGTGGGGATGGAGGTATCAGCACATGTGAGAGAGGAACAACTCTCTTTATTGCACTGGGAAGCAGAAGGTCTATTTGCTATTAAGCTGAGTGACAGCCCTGTTTGAATCCTGACATAGCTTTGCCAAATAGGTGATCCTGCAATTAACAACCATTTGGAAGTATTAACAAAGTGAGAAAATTCGGATGGTTCTGTTTTAGCAGAATTACCTTTACTTCCTACAGTTTGGGATTCAAATAGCCCTATTTTTTCCTTTTGCTGAGGCATAACCCAGCTCAGGCCCATGGCACAACAGGCAGCACAACAGGCAGCAGTGGGGCACGTGGGACAGACCACCTCGTTGTCAAGAAACTGATTCTTTCCTCATTATATAACAATGCAAATGTGGCAATTTCCTCTCTGCTCCAGTTGTTACTCAATCTCCAATTAATTCAGAAATGGGCCAGCAGTAAATATGCAAGTGCTAGCACAGTTTAATACGAAGTCTGGTTTATTGTCAGGTCGCTATTTGAGATGCCTCTGATTAGGCTGACTTTCCCCTCAGCTGTTTAAATGTCACTGCTGGAACCACAGAGGTGAAAAGGATCTGATCTCTTTCCCCCAGCCCTCAACCTCTGCATCACAGGAACTTTGAAATGTGCATTTCTCCCTATTGTTCTTCAGCCTATTGTGGAAGTGCTGCAGTGACTAATTCTTGCATAAATCATTGCCATGACAACACCTGTAATATCTGCTGCCAAACAGCACCGAGGCGCTGAGGTTCCTCAGCTCAGCCAGAAGGATGAGGGGAGGCAGACATGGCTGAAGCAGCCCCACCAGAGCACTGCTTGTGAGGAAAGGAGCAGCAGGCTTCTCCAAGCTGCTTTCTGTGCCAGTGCCCTCTGCTTTCCTGCACCCCTGGGTGAGCAGGACTGTGTTGGAACAGCTGAGCTCTGTGCTCTTGGTGCCACGTGGGCTACATGACAGCATATTGATTCTCACTGGCTGGGAAGCAGGCAAAGTTGGGTGTTGTGTTTAATTAGAGATCTTCCAACACGGGCTTGTAAAGCAATCAGTAACTATTAGGGCAGCGTAATCTTACTTTGGGTTTGCTGCACATCATCAGCAGGGCCATCACTGTGTGGTGGGGCAGCATCTTTTATGACAACCTGAAGCCAGCTCCAGTCTCATGGCAAAACACACCAGCCCACTTTTCTCCTGTTCTTGCTAGCTCTGTATTCATTCTAGAAAGAAGGGCTGTGAAGGAGAAATGTAGCAGAGAGGTTACTGATTGCTATCTACAGCCTTGTTGCAAAGGAAAATTTACCATCACGGTGCAACACGGGAACAACTTGCGTTAAATGAGTGTTGTCAGGAGTTGTCGCAGGGAGGGCTGGATGAAAAACGAGGTGTGGCCTTTCACACCAATGCAAAATCCATTTGTCTGCCTAAGTCCATCCGCTGTTTTTCTTACAACTTATTCATCCCTGTTGTAAGTGAAATGTCCTGTGATGTGTGAAGATCTCAGTTACACCTCAGATCAAAGGCAAGGGAAGAGGGAATGCGTAGAGTAAGCGATCCCTGCAGTGACAGCACACCAGCTTTTCTTTGGAAGCTTCCTCCTATGGAGTGACCTTTCCTTTTTATCCACAGTCCTGGCTCCCGACCTGATTCTGTACTCCACAGTACCTCCTGTGGGCTCTGACATCTAAGCGTGGCAAAGTGCTGCTGTTCCAGTTTCTCTGCTTGCGTATAACAAACTGTGTGGGGAGCAGTGGGGGATGCTCCATGTTGTCTCAGTGCTTTGCTCCAATGTCCCAGGAGCTGCCAAGCAGTGCTGCCCCACTCCCAGCTCAGGGTGCTGATGTGTTCCCCTGTGGTGGCATTCGGAGGTGCTGAACACAAATGGAGCTTTCTCTTACGATTCCACATCTGGATTTTTGTTTTGATTCCTTTCCTAAGAAAGACTGAGAGGGAAGGGAGAGGTTTTAGTCCCATGCATCAGCTTAGCCACAGCCAGGAGTCCTTGGGAAGAAGAACAAACTGCCCTGCATGCTCAGCTGAGAGCTGCCCAGAGCCCAACAGGCAGTGACTGCAATGCCTCCTTCTGCCCCTCCTCAGCTCCAGGAGAAGTGATTCCCAGCACAAAGCCTTTTTTTGGCCCAGTCAAGCAGACCTGGGCCGTTGCTGCCGTGAAATTTACTCACAGAGAAGTGCAGTTTGTGAGGGGAAGCGGAGGCAAAGCTGTTTGTGAATTTGAGTCAGATGCAGCAAACCATTTCTGCCAAAAAACACAAAGCAAAAAAAAAAAAAGAAAAAGCCAACACAACCCTCTGCCTTTATTGCTTTTGCAGATAATCAGAGTAATTCATTTTGTACTTCTCAGGCAAAGTAAGAATTAACATTTTCTTTTCACTTTGGAATATCCCCCACTGAAAAGTACAGCTGAGCAGTGACATTTGCCCATGCAAACTGTCTTATTATCAAAACCCATTGTGTTTCACAGGAATATGTCTGCACAACTGTGGGGCAGATGTGCACTCATTCACATTCCCCCCTTCTCAGAGCAGGTGTGAGGTGCTTTGTATGCACCGTTTGCTTGTTAATAAGAAAAAAAGCCAGCAGATGGTGCTCAAGAATTCACACCCTTGCTGCAGGAGGTGTTTGCCGGAGCTCAGGCGCACACCTGAGTGGGAATGGAGCTCAGGATGTTTCCTAACCCTGGAGTTGAGGGCAGAAACCTTTCCTCCCTGGGGCTCGGTGCTGGCACTGCCCAGGCCTGCTGTGCCCTGTGCTGCTCTGAGGAATCGCTCCAGGTTTGCAGGAGCAGCTCACAGCTCCCTTCTTGCTGTGCCGCAGCTTGGCGAGGCAGCCCAGCACCTGGTGGCATTTCCCATCCTGACAGCTCGTCTCCTTAAGATCTGTTGCCAGGCTGAGAAGTCTCTTTCTTTCTCTCATTTCCAGCACAAGGAGGGAGACGTGAACCTCCTCCATCCTCTCTCTTAATGTGTGAATTAAGCTCAGTGGGGAAGGAAAGCCGTGCAAACATCTGTCCTGTTCCTTGTGCTGCAAGCTGCGCATGGATACTGCAGCACTTTGAGCCCATGTGGGACACACAGGGCTGAAATCACTGTGCCTCCACATAAAGCCTCTCACCTTGTGTTTAGGATGAAGCCCCTGCTCATGTGCTTTATCTTTTTCCTGTGCTCGCTCGCTTCCCAAGTTGCCAACGCTCCATTTCTGCAGCTAAAGGAAATCTCCCACTGGATGCCCTGTGCTGGTGCTGTGATGTGGTGTGGGACATTCGATGTGTGCCATCAGCTTGTGCTGCTGCATGGGGTGAGCTGCTGTGTGCTGCTGGGCACATGCAGGTGAAAATGCACTGCACAAAAGCTGTGCTCAGTGAGGGTGCGAGGGATTGTGAGGCTTTGCACGCATGTGTGAATGTGTGTGCAAAGGAAATGGCGATGGAAATGGTCTCGGTGAGCTCTTCTCTTGTAGAGGAAGAGGGAAGTCTCATCCCTTCTGAGACAGTGCAGCAGAAGTTGACTTGGGAGGGCTCTCAGCAAACTCCTTCTGGTGTTTTGTGCTGTGATTTACTGCCTTTGTTGAGATCCAGTCATTTAAGTGTGATAGTCTACCAGGCAGCAACTCTTTTGCTTAGTCCTGCCATTTTGGTTTGTATATCTCTTAACTGTATTCTCTGAGGGAAATATTAACTTATCTACACCAAAGTACAGTATGTTGGCTAGTCTATCACCTGGGAGGGTTTGTGCTTTCCATTGGCAGCGCACAGAGATGGACAGAGTGTGTGTGGCTTTAGAGAGGCTGCTAAAATTCATCCTTTGGGTTTCCAGCTGTCAGTGCCTTTAGCAATGAGCCGAGGAGGCACAGATTTGGAAATGGCTGCTCCTACCAATTTCATCTCCTCCAGACAGTGATTGCCCACAGTGCATGTCCCACGAGTGCACTGAATTACACATCCAGTTCCTTTTCCCTCACTGGATGCTAAGCTCTATTGGAGGCTGAGCGAATTCTGCCCTGCTAGCACCTCAAGAAGCCTTGCGTGCTTCTGCTCTTCTGCTTTTCCTCTTTATTTATGGAATTTGCATCTCTCTCTTCAAACAAAGAGCATGGCGTGGTCTCCTGCCTCCTCCTAGAACCTCCCAGCACAGATACAGCTCTTCCCATCAGCGGAGAGCCAGGCTTCCTCAGCTCAGCAAAGAGCAGGGCTGGGCTCAGCAGGCTGGGTGGGCTCCTGCCATACCCACTGAGTGCAGGGGGGCACTCAGCCATGGAGCTCACAGCCCTCCAGTCTCTGCTGGTGCATTCTGCTGCAGCAAAGTCTCTTGTCATTACTTTTATGGGAAGCTTTCGGCGGCCTCATTTGCTATTCATATACATCTGTTCCAGCGGAATCTGCCATTAATCTCCTGGTAGGTTTAAGGTTTCCCTTTTATATTCACTGTCTGGCCAGTCATCAGATAACTAAATGAATACCAATACAAAACAAAATAGTGGGTTCTAGATAATTGTTTACTAGATGAAATACAGATGATGCATCTTTCTGTCAGTTAAAAGGACAGTCCAGCCATGCAGGCAGGTCACTGCAGCTGCAGCAGAGCCCAGGATGTGCAGATGTGTACATCCCTCCCAGTCTGACCAGTAAAGGCAGGAGAACTTGCTGCCCAGTTTAAAACTGGGGGGTTGCCGACCTCCTACCCCATCTGTGGGCAGAGATAACTGAGTCAGAAACAGAGCTGAGGAAGGGCTGAAATGAGCAGCCTGACACCAGGCAGGGCTGAAAGGGAGAGCTGCCTCTCCTACCCAGGGCTGGTCCCACCAGCAGCACTGAGCAAAGTCCCAGCCCTGCACAGCCCTTGACACACATCAAGAAAGACAAGGGGGTGATGCTTCTGGAAAACAGAGTGGCTATGGTTTGCCCTGAGCAGCCCCAGCTTTTCCAGTTATTGTTTCATCTTGAAGTACTATACTCATCTTCTAGAAATGTGATGGCTATTAGCCAGGGCTGCAAGCAAAGCTGTAAATGTTCTGCTGGGACTGCAGCATATGGTTAGAAAGGGGCATTTTTAAGGCTCTTCCTGAAGTAAGATGGAAATTAAAACGATATTTTTGTCACAGGGCCAGACCCTGAGTAAGCGTAATTTGGCTCTGATGACTTCAGAGGAATTGTGCCAGTTTGTACAGCTGAAGATCCATCCATGATATTACAAAAAAACCAACATTTATTCTGTGTCCTTGTTATCATCACAAATCCAGCTAGTAACAAAAACAAATCAGACCAGCACCGCAGGTACAAACCCAGCACACATGTAGACATTTAAAACGAACAAAAGTGATCCTTCTAGCCATTTATTTTTTCTCCAGCCTTGAGGAGCTGCATTCCCATGTTCCCTTTTTAAACACAAGGGTGAGAAAGCCTTCAAACAGCTTATTGGCCACAACACTGTTCTTGCTCATGTGCTTGCAGGTACGGCGGGCTCAGCTGGGCAGGCATCAGCCAAACGTGGACAGAAAAAGCCACACACCCACACAGAAACCTTCTGCCCCTCTCTGTTCAGTTACATTTAATTTACAGCTCACCCCTAAACGGTGAATTTTAATACCATTTTCTTTCAAAAGTGTTACAAATAAATTCACCATCCCCAGCGTAGAAGTGTCAGCTGGCACAGAAATCGTTATTGCTGGGCTGTCGGCTGAAGACTGATATGTTTAAAGAGAAAATATATATTCACTCCAAAGTGGAAACTCATATTGTAAATTCAATTTGTCAATAAATATGGAAATGGTTTCCATTTCCCTCTCCTCCTACTCTACACTACTGAGATTGGTCATTGTGGTACCGTGTCAGAAGTGCAGGAGGAATTACTGGGCCCCAGAGCCGAGGGAGATCTATTGTCACAGCCTCAGGTCAGTGAGTTAATTGTACATTCATCAGCGATAGCAACAATAGGAACAGAGTCTGGAAGAAGGTAATTAGATTTAAGAAGCTCAGAAAGGCTTTATGAACGACTAATCTTCCTAGAAATATGCAGTGGGGTAAGTAAGCAACGTGAGGAACATCGGGCTTCGGTCCACACAAGTGCTTACACCAGTGGTGAGCTTTAGGTGAAACTGTTCTCTGGTGTCCAGGAAGAAAGTGCCCATTTTAGTCCAAATGGTCTCTGATCTCCACTCCTGTGCTTCTGTCCCAAGGTGGAGTGTACATTGATTCAAAGCTGCAATCTGAACTGGGTGTAATGCAGGAAGAATTGTCCTGCTTTGGGATTTTCCTGCCTGCAGATGAACACTGAGGCGCTCACCGAGCCTCTGGTGTAGCAGGAATGCTGACTCACAGCTTGAAGCAGTGATGGAGCAGCTGGTGGGAAGGCAGGGCCAACCCAGGGGAGCTCAGCTGTAAGCAATGCAATGCCCGTGAGGGGCCAGGAGGGATGGAGTCAGGATCCTCCCCTTCCCCGACTTCATTTAAGGGCTGGCAGTGGAGGTGAGGAGATCCTGTTGGATATTTCTGCATCCTTGAGGCCTTCTGAAGGAAAGCAGCTTCTTTCCTTTATTTCTGCACCTGTGGCCAACAGCATTTGAGCAAATCCTTGCTTGCCGCAGCCTGGGACCTTGCTGTTCTGCTGTCACTGCTGTGATTTCTGTTATGTTACACCTGGAGAAGTAGTTTCTTGCTGTGCCTAAACCAGCACAGCCCTACTGGTCAACTTGGACCTACTCTGCCTTCTTTGAGCTTTTGGTTTGAGGGCTGAAATGTCTCTTGGATTAAAGATGTGAGTGTAAATACTGCTTGTATTGGTAGTTGAATTTAAAAGGGAAAGCAACTGAGGAGTGCAGGAAAAAGGCACGCTCCCAAGATATAAAGCTGAGTAATAAGATATGCCTTAGACCTGCAGGTCCTCCCAGGGGGACCAAACAAACTCAAAACTATCAAAGATGTAATGAAAGCCCATCACTTTGATAAATGGAAAAATCACTCCTGCATCAGAATAGAAATATCATTTCATTTTGTCACCCTGCCATCATTAGCCTGGAGAGCAGGGATGTGAGCCTGGAATCCTTTTTGCCCTGCCTGGCAACTCGCTGCAATCCTACCTCTCCCAACAGGGGTGGTTTAAGTTTTTGCTTTTAGTGAAGTTCAAAGGATTTTAATTTCTTGGTTCATTAAAGCCCCTATGTCTACCTGGCATAGTTGTCCTCCCACTTAATAAAAGCCTGCATTTATTAAGGTAAGCGGTGGAACGTATTTTATGGGATTCCATCATGTCTGGGTGGTCCTTTTGTGATTGGAATGGCTCCAGGAGGCAACCCAGTGCTCCGAATAGCCTCAGCCACCGAGGGGCAAGCAGAGGTTGGTGAATGCTCAGAGCTGGAAGGAAGCAAGAGGGAAGAAGAGAGTGCATTCCTTGGGAGAGCGGAATCCATTTCTCTTCCAGCCAGAATCCCAGGGTGCAAGCTGAGTTTCCTTTGCCTGCTTGAAAAGTTTGGGATTTTTTTTTCTTCCTAGGCTTCCAAGTGCACAGTTAAGTATAAAGAGCCACGTGCTGAAGTCTAGGCTTTGGCAGTGAGTTATTCACCCAGAGTTAAACCCAGGCTGCTGAGTTATGGACAGCTCTGCTTTATCAGAGAAGTGTCAGGCTTCCCCTTGCTGTGACTGCTATCAGTAATTAGCACACCCTACAGAGCCTGCTGCTGAACAGTCCACATGCTAAATGCTGCTTTGTCATCAAAGTACAGTAGCTTGTAACTAATTACATCCCGGCTTTATCTGGACCAGTTCTTCCTTTTAAATACACTTAATAACTCTGCCTTTGAAGGTTCTAGGCATAAAAATAAGTACTTCAAATAATCTCCTAAAGACACATGCCACATTAGGTTTGGAGTTGAAGTAGGCACCTTGGATTATCTGTGCAAAACAAGAGCACTGGGCCCCTGGTGGGACAGGGATGGAGAGCTGCAGGTCAGGAGGTGTAGGAGGGGAAGGCTGCAGAGCCGAAGTCTGTGTTTGACAGGAGTCTGTCTGTGTGTGCACTGTCATCAAAAATGTGAGGAAGGAAAAGTGCACCGTGCCAAAAAGAGCTGTGGTTTGACTCAGCAGTGACTGACCTGAATGGGAAGGCCAACAATGTAAGGGCCAACATCCAGTGTTAGTCCTGAGTCCTCATCTTCAACCCAGGCACCATCCGTTTCTCTTCCTCAGTCGTGTTTAAACAGCAGCATCAATTGTGCTGGGTTCACAGTGTTGTTTTCTGCCATCGTCTCCCTGACCCTGTCAGTAGAAAAACCAAAGAAAACATTTTGTTTTCCTTGTTTTGGTGGTTCCTGTGGGATGGGAAACACCTTTACACGGAAAGAGGGCTGCTTAGCATGGCTTGGAAATCAGTGACAAGCACATGATTCACGGTGTCTATTAAATCAGGTCTGCTGACTCACTTAGAGATCACTCACCACTCACTGAAGCCAATGCTGTGTACCATTATGTGTACCATAATTGGGTACTAAAATATCCTGTAATGCAGCACTGACTTTTTTTTGTGATTGCTGAGTATTTTTGGCGTGTTTTTATTATTACTACTACCTCGTTTCCTGTTGCACAGTGGGACCATAAACTAGTGATGCTTGGGACAGGTGGGAATGTGCCATTCTCTATCAGCAGTTTGCATCCCTGTGAGTTAGGGAAGAGAAAGGAAATCCAAAAGCACTCCTGGCGAGTGTTGGTGGGGGAAGGGAGAAATGGGAGCTGCAGCTCCTCATCTAAAAGCAAGCTGAACAAAAGGAGCAGCTGGAGCAGTGACATGTGGTGACTGCAAAGCACCAAGGAGGAAATCAACTTTAAGAGACAGCAGAAGGGGAATAGCTGGTGGTGCTTTTAAATTAAAGGTGTCAGGGGGATTCCTAGAGGGAAGAGGCTGGGAGTTAGGAAGGAATGCATCATGGTGAGGGTGACAGCACTTGTGAATCACCTGTGTTGTCTGGGCCTGTTAAAGCCATGTCTTACAACGCCCTCCAAATGCAGACGGGATCACTTTCTGTTGGTTACAGCCTGCTTGTCTCATCTCAGGCAACCTTTAGCAGAGGAGGCTCTGGAGGCAAGATGAATATTTACAGCTCCAGCACTTCCCCTGTCTCCCCTCTAATTGCAGCTGAAGGTGTTCGTGTGGTCCTGTCTGCACTCAGGCTGGTTCTTGTGATCAAGCAGCAGGTGAGCTTAATGCTGGTTTTGGTTGTTAAACTGACAGTGGTGTTTCCTTTCATTTGAAACAAAAACACAAAGGATGGGAGAATGATGTGCATGATGTAGAAGGAGAGTACACAGAAGTCCAGGAGACTTTGACCTTGAGGGACTGGAATCTGTTTTCTGTTCAAGTTGCGTAAATTCAAGATCAGCCCCAGAACTGAAGCAAATCTTCTGTTCTGTGAACTGGGAGCACCCTTAATAGAGCTGCTGTGGATTTATGCCTGGCCTGGCCCTGGGAGAGTCAATCTGGATTTGCATTTTAACTCAGCTCTGCCAGTCTGGAGTATCTCCAAGAGACTTCCTTGGCTTGCTGTGCAATATTTTTTTCAGCCATTTCAAGTGCAGTTGTTAATGGGTGTCAATATGGAAAACACTATGAGTAAATACAGTGCATGTGAAAGAAATCAGGAAGGAAGCACTAAGCACACTTTCCCCTATGCAGCTGTGCTGACGTCTGTGGCCTTGCAGCAGCTCCTGCTCTGTACCATCCCTACCCTTCCATTCCTGAGGTTACTTTGCTCGAGCCCATGCATCTGTGGCCCTTTGGTCCCTTCTGTCTTTTATTCCTGGCTGTAAGGGTGACAAAGCCTTTGCCACAATCCTGTGCTAAAAGCTGACCACATCTCACCCGCTTCCCACAGCAGCTTCCTCCCAAATGCTCCTCCACTCCTGAAGCTCTGTCCTTTTCGCCACAGGAGAAGGCAGCAAACAATATCTGCTTTCATCTTCACACGCAGAGTTGATGACTTGCACAGTTTGCAACTTGCCACCAAAACAGATACTGTTTGTCAATGCTTGCATATGGTCACTTATTCAGCCGTGCTGGGACACTGCTAATTATTTCAGTCCGCTGTCTATCTGTCAGAGTACTGCATTGTCTGCTGGTTTAATCTACAGCAGCTTTTGTTTGCTTCAGAACAGTCGATATTTTTTCCTACACGTTTCCTTTTTCTTATCTCGCCCATTGCTGAAGCTTTAATTTCTACACCAACTCCTCCCTCCCTGCCCCCTCTCAGAATCATCCTCACATCCCGGGGCTGTAGGGTTGCTGCAGTGTTTGCAGAGCACTTTTAAGAGCTGCTGGAACGCTGAGGATCCTTATGGCTGCTATTGGAAACGGGGCCGCTTCTGCAGACAGGCAGCATTCGGGTCAGGAGAGCTTTGGCTTGGGTTGTATTCTCCAGGTGGCAGCTGCTATAAAGGAAACAGATGTTTTGTTACAGTTTCTAAGGAACTCTAATAGTTTTGTTAGATCTAGGGGAGCAGAGGGCTAAGGTCAGCAGCAAGCTGCAATAGCTGGTGCTGCAGGACTGGTTTTAACATGAGACAGATGATTGTTTATTAGTGCCAGGGAGAGCTGAGGAAAAGGCTTCAGGGGGAGAAAAAGCATTTGTGAGTACTGGCTTGCTATAAAAGGCACATGTGGACGTGGCTGGGTCTGCAGCTCTCTTCTATCAGCTGCCCGTGAAGCCTGAGCCCAGCAGATGTTTCTTTGCAGAGGTTTCTTGGAAAGAGAAGCATCCGCACCTGGCCGAGCAGGGATGGAGGATGTCACAGTGCCTGGTGCTGCCCGTGTGGGCACTGTGCTGTGATGCCATGAGCAGAAGGGCTGTGGGGGTTTCCACCTCCTCCATAAAGAGCAGCTCCTCCTCGTGTTGTCTTTGGGGCTGTCAAGCTGAGCGTCGTCCCTCAGGTTCTACATCCTGCAGTAAACTGATGCTCTAAAATGATAACAGAGCAGTGACGCTCAAGGTGTGAAATCCAAACATTTCTGTGTTCACAGAGCCACGCTCTCAACATGATTTCCTCATGTTTTCCTTCCAAAACACTTATGTCAAATCTGGGAAGTTTAACTTACCATTTGCATACAGGTTTTGCTTAGCACAGGTCTTTATTTGCTCCTTTGATTCAGAGTTTGCAGTACAGCTTTCTGTACAGGGCATTAATTTTGTTTTTAACCAGCTTCTTTTATCCTTCAGACTTGAATGCCAGGCACTGAGTGCCAAACTGGGTGGCCACAGGCTGGGAATAGTCAGCAAGTGAGTTCAAAGGGAGTAAAAACATTTCATCTGTTCAAAGACCGCTCTAGTCCTGACTACTCTCATAAAGACTAATAATATTTCATAGTAAAAGTTAGGGGGGAAAAAAAATCTTGTACAAACAGCATATGAAAGCTTTGAGTTCAGCTTGCTGAGGAGGAAAACGGGGAGAAAAAAAACCATGGGTGTGTTATTTCTTGTGCAGTGATGGTGGCGTTTTCTGTCTCTCTGGGGCAATTTGTCTCATTGCTTCAGAGGTGAGAAGTGGGGCCTTCTGGAGCAATGCACGCATCTGTTTCCATGTTCCCTCTGCACTGGCCTCAGCTCCTTGCAGGGTGAAGCACCAGTAACAGAAAAACAACCCGCTGAAGCAGGTTTTGCTCCAGGTCTTTGCAATTCGAGTCTTTTCAGCAGTGAAACTTGAGGTTTATTATCACGTCTGTACTTGTGTTCTCATTCTCTGGGTGTATATTTAAAACCAGTTTACTCTCTTTGTGCTTGGAAGGGCTGTGCTTCCTGCTGGGAGGCTTTGCATTGCAGAGCAGCACCAGGTCGCTGCTGTCAGCTTGGGTGCTGAGACACAACTGGTGCTGCAATACAAGAACAAGAAGAACAAGAGTTTCACAGCCCTTTAAGGGGCTTTGGGTTCTTATTCTTTATTCAAATATCTTCCACTGAACACCTGACCTGTGATACAGCTTCACAAGTCTGTGTGTTCTTAGCAGCTTTGCATTCCACAAATTCTATCAAGCCATTTCATGGGACCGTGACAACTTTGCATGCGTAGCATCGCATGGCTTGCAGAACCTCAGTCCACCCTTTCATGGAAAAGGCATCTTCAGTCCTTGATTTTGAGTCTGGGTGGGAACTGAGCAGTGGAGGAAAAGCTCCATCTGCTTCCTTCATGATTCCAGGCTGCACAAAGCAGGGAGCAGCCCACAGCCTCTCAGGCTTTCCTTTCTGGAGGCTCTTGGGCTGTGTGAGCAGCACTGCAGCCCCGAGCTGGGACAGGTGCAGCAGGGGATGAGCATTGCCCTGATGGGCAGAGCAGAGCTCAGCAGCTGCAGTCACATTCGGGCTGATCTCTGAGATAAATGTTATTTAAATTGCTGTATCTCGGCTGCTGTAGGAGCTGCACACCTCAGCTCAGCATGCTAAATATACTTTATTAATTGCCTTGCTCTTTGCATACACCGGAGGCTGGTTCATCATTAAATATACCAGGAACATTTATTCCTTGAGGTTTTGTTTCTTAGTGAAGTATTCCAGTTCTTAATGGCTCCCCTGGATGGGATCAGGTTGGACCTGGAATATTGCTGCTTGTACTGCTTTTCCCTTCCTCACTGCAGCACAGCAGTGGTTCGCTGTCTGTATTTAAGCACATCATGCCTGTACAAAGCAATGCTGTTAGACTGAAGGTGTAAATATTCTCTGGTAGTGTTCAGTTCTATTCGTCTTTACTGCTGTTATCAAAAGGCTACAGCTGAGATTGCTCTTTGCATCACGCACAGGGACAGGCAGCCTCCCAAAGCACAGCTTGCAATTGGCAAGCAGGCAATTAGACAAGTGTTGGGGTGTAGCTCCTGTGCAGGTCAGAAACCGAGGCCCTTCTGCTCAGGGTAGCTCTCAGCATGACTCAATTTAGGGAGTGCAAAAAACGGAGCACAGCATCCAATTTGTTGCTAATTGCCTCTGTTGTGAAGTCTGAAGTAGCCATGCTGAAGTTGGGGCTTTCAGGCCAGCTGGTAATTGGCCCAAGAAGAGCATTTGGGAGTGACAGTCAGACTGGAGGCTGCATTGGGTTCTGAATGGAGAGTGTCTTTGAATACTTCAATGCTTTCTTTCTGGGCCAGCATGCATCCATAGGAGAGGACCAGAGGCTGTTTCCAAAGGGAAGAAGGCTGCTTCTTTAGCATTCTTTTAGAACTGCTACCCATGTTCTTATTGCCACAGAGAGGCAAAAGCTGAAAGAGCTTTGCTGTCTGTTGGGAGCAAATCTAACCTAGAAGACAACCTGGCCCTGCTCCGTATCACCAGCTAGAAGCATTCTGGGGGCTGAGTTTGCTTCTCTTAAAGAGTAGGAAGAAAAACCTTCCCACCTCCAATAGTGTGTTTTTTTATGAGAGCCTTTTCCTTTTTTACAGCCTTATTTGTTGTTGTAGTAAAAGGTGGTGGAGCACCTTGCACAGCAGCATTAGTTACACGCTCCAGGTTAAGCCAGTGCCTCTGCTCCCTCCCAGTGCCGCAGTGCAGAGGTGGGGGAATGTCATCTCTTAGCAGTCCTGGGCCAGGCTGCCATCAGTCTCTGGAGCATCTTTGTTTGCAGAACCTCAGCCCCTTGGTAGCCTTTAAAAAACGAATTCCTTCAGGCAGTTTCTAGTCTGCTTCCTTCCCTGAAAGCATTTGTAAAGGAAAACACAACAACAATCACCAGGCAACACATTATTGTATTATTCATGCCCCATAGTTGAGAGTGATTGAGGTGGGGAAAAGGAGGAGGAGAACCCTGCAAAATTCATTACAGCTTCAGCACCGCAGAACCTCACAGGACCCGGGATGCTGCAGCCTTAATTGGAGCTAATGGGCCCCTGCTGCACAGGAGATGCCTTTGAGTCCATGCTCCGTGGGGCAGAGGTTTCCCCACCTGCTGCCTCATGCAGCGCATGACACGTTTCACTTCTTGCATCAGTTGGCAGCTTTTGTTGCTGCAATTCCTTTGCATTTAAACCTATATTAGCCTAGGTGCATTGTAAGCACAAGCGTAACTTCTCAATTGAAGGCAATGATTTAATTGTTTGATGCTATTTAAGTACATTACTTTGCTTTTCAAGCAGACAACTTCCATATTTCCCTAGTCTTTAGATAGGGAAGGAGATTTCAATCTATCCAAGGTATTTATAGAGCCCATTATCCTAGTGTCTGCTATCTGATGTGTTTATCCTTGCAATGCCTATTAGTTATTAGGCATGGTTGTTTTTCTGCTTTATAGGGTGTGAGGAGAGGGGAAAGTAAATGTACACTGCTTAATGACTTCTTCAGCTGAGTGCTTAAGGTAGAACAAGGGGCTCCAACTTGAAGTGTGCAGGTTTTCTAGAACTCTCCATCTTCTATACAGAAGATATTAAAGGCTCAGCCCTGCCACCGTACCTTCAAAAGTCAAACCCCATGGCAGCAAAGAGCGCATTTAGTCTATCTGGGGCTCCAGTCCAGGAGCTCTGGCCTTGCACAGAGGCTGCATGGCTGCTTCCATCCCATTCCACCCTTGCTGTGCTCCCTGGCTGCGTCCAGCTTTGCTCCTGGCAGACACAGAGCTGGCCAGGGCTGTTAGGTTTCTGTGTGGGGATTTCACTTTTGCCCCTCATGCTGGCTGTGCACTGCTGCCCTCCAGGCAGGACGGCCTGGATGATGTCCTGATAACCACAGGCAGAGCTGCTCACTGATAATGCCCTGCAATGGTCAGCAGCGCAGTGCCAGGGGTTGGGTAAGAACTGGAGCACGGGCCAGGCTGAGCTGCCACAGCCTAATTAACTTCCACTGCAGGCTGCATTGTTATCTTTGTGCAAGCACGGTTTCACCCAGGTTTAAATTGATGACGAGTATCAGCGCAATGACAAAACACTGCTTTTGGGATCAGACTTTTCACAGTAAACGGTTATTTGTTTTTCGGCATGAAAATATTGGCTTATCCAGGGCGATACAATTCTTCCTCTCTCTCCTTCCACCTTCGTTACTGCCTGATTTGTGCGTGTAGTTTAATTAAAACCGTACAGTATTTCCACAACTTGGTACGTCTCCGCTGCTAGGCGGGTGTTTGATTTATATACAGCATTCCAGTGAAACTGCCTGGAAAAATTAAATAGACATGAATCGACTTGCCGCAGGCTTTTGAAATCCAACATTTCACAGCTAAGTCCCTGCGGGCGTCTCCTTTCAGCCCCACAGGATAAATGGAACTGTAAGCTACTGTGCGCCGAGATACGTTAAAACGTGGTCATTAGGATTGGGCTTTATAATTGTAGCTGTTTGCCAAATGATAGCTTGGGAGCTGAGGAACATTTTGATTCATTACTTGTGATTATACGATTATTAGTGAAAAAAAAAAAAGGAAAAGCTGCCCTACTTGGTCTGACTCTTTTTTTTTTTTGGTCTTGGCCTTTGGAATGAATCTACACCTGTGGCCAAAGTCAGATGTTTGTAGGAACAGTTTGGGTGTAACTGTGTTTGATGAAGCTCTTGTAAACGCTGCCTCTGCCGTGCTTTATCTGGAGCTGTAAGCTGTTAGCTCGTGGATGGATGCTTATTCTTAGCTGAGCTGCAGCTCTTTTCAGAGGCTGAGTACATCATAAACAAAGTCGACTCTTTATCTGAATCTCAGCTTTAGTCTTTATGAGCGTGGCTTAAAATTGACCTTGACAAGATGTTATGCAACAGAAGCCCCAAACCTGCCTTGTTGCTCTGCATTCAGATACCCAACGTGCTCAAGGCCAAGAATGAACATCCAGGAGAGATGCCTTCCAGTGAAGGGATTGAGGGCTGTGAGCCCCAACCCCTGCAGGCAGAGCCTGGGCTGCTCTCAGCAACGGTTCTGAATGTCCCTGAATATCCAGAGGTGCAAACAGGAAGGAAAGAAACCTCTTTGTGCCTCCAGATTGCCTGTGGAGAGCCTCCAGTCGCCGTGCACTGAGCTGTGGGTTCATTCTGAGCTGTTGTTAGTCATACTGGAGTTCCACAGTGCCTCATCCTTCCTGCCTTGTGCTACGTGGGACTGAATCCAAAATTGCTAGCTTTGGGGAAGGCAAATTAAACCCACTGGGGGAAGTGGGCTCAGCTGTGTCCTTTCAGTAATTTATATTAAGTCTTGGGCTCTAATAACCTAATCATAACGATTTGGGGAGGAGGGAACGAATTTGTTTGTTGCCTTGTAGCCACAGGTGATAGCAAAGCAAAGACAGAAAAAAATTAATCCCGTGTTCTGACTTGTTTTTCAAAAGATATGCAGATGGTATCAGGAGGAAGGATCAAAAAACGCCGGTGATTTATGGATTGCTGAGAGTGAACACAACGTGGCCCTTCTGGGAAGCACCATCAGTTGGGCTCAGAAGTGCCACCGACTGCAGAACACTGCAGGTCTGAATTTTCTTTCTGGTCACCTATGGAAATATGTTGGTCTCATAGGAGCCTCGTGCACAGGAAGTTGGTAAAGCACCAAACCTGGTTGGTGGATGAGAGCTCCGGAAATCCTGCTGCCACGGAGAGAAGCTGTCATCTCGTGTTTGCGAGAGCTTTTCAATTTAATACATTTTAATCAGAAAATTAATCAGGAAACACCAGTTCAGCAAGATAATTGAACAATGAAGAGACATGATAATTACTGTTTAGTCTAATTAACTTTGTTAAGTCTTTATTGGGAACAGAGACTTCCTGAGTGAAACTTATTAAATGGTTCTCCCTAGAAAACAGAATCCGCAGCAAGAATCCTTTGTTACTCGTCAGGAATCGGATGCGTGGCTTTAAATCACCATTAGGAATCCTGCAGGTGGGTTTAGTTCCCTGTCGGGCTGATCTCAGTCCATTCCCACCTTCAGCTCACTGCCAGGCCAGTCCTGCTCCCAGCACACAGCCCACAGTTTTTGCTTTCCTATCAGAGCGTAGCATTAAATATTTATCATTTCAGAAAGGAGAGTTGTAAATAAATATCGAAATGAACTTTATTGGCTTTTGATCTGCTGGGAAGGCTCCTTGGCTGCCATCCATCGAGCAGTGACCCACAGGTAACTGTGTTATCTGTGTCGGGTGAGGTCAGGAGGATGAGAGATGCAGAATATCGACCCTTTAGGAGAAGTGTGGAGGAATGTGATTTAATAGTCTGTGGCTCAAGGGGTTTTCAGCGTGAGTCAGGAAGCTGTGAGCTGGGGGGATCTCAGCAGCTGTGCTCTTAGTTTTGTTGTGCCAAACCTGAGACATCCTCTATGGCTGTGGAGATAGGAGTGCCCCAGTGAGCAGTGGTCCTTTGGCTGTTTAAGGGGAAGCTGTTTGGTTTGATGTCAATTTTGGTAACTATTGCAAACCACAGAAGCTGTGCTTCCCTGCCTGCTGCCCCTAGACCTGCATGGCACCAGGGCTGTAGCTGGAATCCCACTCCCAAACACTTGTTTGATATAGGACCCTAAGGACGAAGGCATGTCCCCAGTGGGGTTGTAGGCATGCAGGTGGATCAGCTCTTCCCAAGACAGTGCCTTGGCATCCCTTCAGACCTCCATGTTTTCAGTTAAGCTAGGGTACAGGATGGCTCCTTCAAATCCCGTTATCTCCTCCAGTTAATTTGGGCAACAGCTCCAGCATTTCAAATTCCTTGTCGGCCAATGGCATTGTAATTGCATTTCTAATTTATTTGGTCCGGTTTATAATTAAAATGAGCATTCTGACTTATCGCCGTTGGATGTTGCTCTTGGGTTTTCCTGCCCATGTCGTGCTTTCAAGGCTGCAGAGCAGGCTGTGTTGTGCTCAGCCCCAAAGCACGAAGAAGACGACTTCATTACCCGTCTGTTTTTCTGGGTCACCCAGTGGCGGTCGCTGCTGTGTTCAGCCACGCTCTGAAGCACTGCATATTTCCACGACTTGAAACGTGGGTCTGTTGGGAACAAGCATTCGTGGAGAGTGAAGCCTGGCAGCCTCGTGTGCTTGTTTATTTCCTTCTTCCCTTTCTCTTGCAGTTAATTATTTGGTAAATGCTACCGGTGAACTAAGGATCAGTCCACCATCCTGGCAGCAGTTTGCCTTCCATCAAGGAGAGGCAGCTAATGGTGTTGCAAGGGAGCAACTCTTGAGAACCCTCCTGACTGAATTTTTTTCCCCTCTCATCGTTTCCTGTGGTGTCATTTAGGAAACGAAATTGCCAGAACTTTAAAACACTTCCCTGGCTGAAGAGGAGAGTTAATTATTGTTGAAGAGGGACAGCTGGGCAAGGCGAAAAGCTGGGAAATAATACAAGGAAAAACAGAGAAGAAGTCTGAGGTTTCAGAGGTGGAAGAAACAGAAAGAAATGATGCTTTCCATCAGTTAAGTACCTATAAGGAGCGATGCTTGCAGTGTCCAGGTGGAAGGAAGAATGCAATCCTGTTATCGCTCCCTTCCCTGCACCTCTCCCAGGTGTGAGGACAGGCTCTGCTCTCACAAACAGCAACGGAGCATTTTCCCCTGAAATCACAGAGCTGTGTGTCAGAGCACAGACGCACAGTCGGCCTCCCTGTGCTGCTCAGAGCTTTTCCTGCTCGATGGGCAGCAGGCACAGTGTGCTGGAAGCACCACGCTGTCATCCACTGCCCTGCACAACAGCCTTCCCTCAGCTCCTCGTGTCTCTTTTGTCATAAAGCTCCTGGTGCTGTGCCTGCAGCTCTCACCCACGTGTCTAATTCACTTCCCTGGAACAGGCAGGCTACAGAATCCTAAATAAATGCTCGCCGATCATTAAAGCCATATTTACAGGGACTTAACGGCTCTGTAATAGACATAGAACTTGCTCTGCAGAATTGTTACTGCATAAATAGACCAGAATAAGCAGCTGGTGCTTAAAGGCTTTGTAATGTATGGAAAGCTGTAATTTCCTGATTAACAGTGGTTGATTGCGACGGTATTGCAATATCTATTTCCTAGCGTCGTCAAAAACCTGACCCATCTCCAAAAATACCAGATGAAATGGAAGTGCTGTTGGAGGTGAGAATGACCGAGGGCTGGAGGAGTGCTGACCCCTGGTTTTGAACTGTTCTGTGAGTTTGGGGTCTCTGGGCTGTGTGGGGCCAGCTGTGGTAGGGCTGCCTGCTCAGGTCAGTGTGCAGCTCCCAGGTGAAGCTCTGCTCTTTAGCACTGAGAGCCCCATTCATGGGAAGCCAACAAAAGCCACTTTTCCTTGCAGATATTTACTAGTGGTGGTCAACATACTGATGGTACAGAACTCTTTCTAATTGCCAGAATGTCATCAGGATGTAAGTTTGCCTTTTGCATGAGCATCCCCTCACCCAAAGAGCATCCAGAGTCTCTTAGCCCTTGTTTTAAATAATGATGTGTCCCTGCATGGGGAAAAAAAAAAAATAGAGTCAAGAATATAAATTAAGTCTTCAAATATATGTGCAGTTCTCTGTGACACAAACTTTGCTCTTGGGGTTTATGATGCTAATAAAATCCTACTCGCTGCTAACAGCTCTTTCCTTCGTAGCCTCACAAACTGAGACAAATAAGTGCATGTATTGAAGGAGTTCACATTTTATGTCTCTTTGCATCAGTGTGGCTCTGCTTTATTGACATTTTTAGGTAGAAACTGGCTAGTCATGCTTGGACTACATTAACTATTATTTATTGTAGGGGCTGAGTATCCAAGCCCTCCTTGTTCTGGGTGGTTGTACATACAAATCAGAACTGTTTGTATCCCAAAGAGCCTCTAAATATGATGAGAGGAAGAACTAAGTGAGATGGAAAGGCCAAAAGGCAGCGAGCCAGGCTGGGTAAGCTGCAGGAATGTGCAGAGTGGGCACGGAGGTTCCTACGTTAGAGCCTTCCCAGCATCATCAGCAATGGCCCCACGTCCCAAACCACCCCCTCCATCAAGGGTTTGTGCCTCTGCTGAGGATCCAGAGTCTCCTTTGCATACTTTTAGATTTAAAGTGTCAGGTGCTTAGAAAGATAGTTATTTTATGTGATCAGCTATAATCCATTTTTTGTCATCCTTTGAATAAATGGTGTTAGGAGCTGCCTGAGCAGGGCAGTGTAAGTGCTTGGAGCCAAGATCCTGGATGCGTGCCATGCTGGCTCTGGCACCAACACAGATTAGAGAGCTACCATTCCTGGTGCAACATTTGTACTTCTGGTGCAAAATCTGGAGCAGCCAGGTTGGGAGACCACTGACAGAGAGCTGCTGCTGGCACTTACTTGGGTACCAGATCAGGCAGCTGGGCCAGCAGAGGGAGCAGGGAGCTGAGCCCCACATCTTAGCGGATGTGGGTTTAAGGATGAGTGATACTAGAACAGATCTTGCAGTAAAATCTGTGATCTTGTCATGCAAGTCCTCTGAACTTCTCAGACAGCTCCATTTGACCTGCTGTCATGCAGTAATGCTTTTCTCTTGTTTTCCACCCAGCTTCTTGCCAACTTGGAATAATGACAAATGGCTCCATCCATCCGGAAGTCCATGTATGACGCCACAGGGATGATGTGCAGCAGAAACACAATGCAGAAAGCAACCCTCAGAATGGAGTCAGTGTTCAGGAATATCTCACAGGTAAGTGGCTCGTGCCCTCCAAGGAATTCTGTGAATCACTGGCAATGTGACTGTGTTTGTCACAAAGATAAGGCACAGTCAAAACCAGTCCCACTCTGGCTTTGCTGTGCTGCTCTGATGGGGTCAGCTCTTCTCTGCTCATCCTGAGGGTTGGCTCCTGCCAGCAGAGCTGGGCTGACCTGCAATGTGCCAATTCCCTCTGCCTAGAAAATCTCAGCACTTAATTTGCTCTCTTTTTAGGACCTGGGCTTCTTTCTTAAAATAGAGCTTTATTCTTCACTTTCACGTTCTAAAGGACAATGAGAAAAGAGAGAGAGGGAGGGAGAAAATGCCATAAACTGGGACATTTTGTTAACCACATTCAGTGCACATCTGGGAGCTCTTTTGGTGCATAATTGCTGTGTAATGGCATTCACAAGCCATAGCCTCACACAGGTCCTCTCAGCAGCTGGCATTGCAGTGATGTGGCCCATGTTTTGGCAACGGAATGTGACCTGTTGGTTGGGTGTATGGATCACAGAGTGGAAAGTGCTTGGTTCCTTCTCTTTGCTCTATGGGATCCTGGTCATGCCATTGCTGTGCTAATTCTTCTAGCTCTACAAAGCCTCGTTGCTCCCAGGTTCACTGCTGAGCAGAGGGGATTGCACTGTTTAAGCCCTAATGATGCTTCCCTTCCTTTCCTTGGGATTGTATAGGACTTAGTCATCTAGTTAACTAATCCCAAAATGTTGGGGTCCTCATCTGAAAGGCATTACAGTCATGCCAGTCCTGGGGACAACTGCATGCAGCATTGCTTCTCCTGACCAGCAGCTGGTAGAAATGGTGTATTTTGGGCGAATGATGTCTGATGATGCATGAATTTGAGTTTAAAACAAAGATAATTGGGTCTGCCTCTACCACTTCTTAACTCGAAAGCGGTGTCTGTCCGTGCCACGTGGAGAAGATGATAAATTGCACTGAATCTGAAGCCATCAAATTTCCTGCCTGTCTTTCTTAACCTTGGGACAAATTAAATCAAATTCTACTGTGAAGCCTAAAGACAGAAAATTTGTTAGCTGTAACAGTATATTCTGCCAAGCAATCAGAACTCTCTGGTATTAATTACCTTATTCAGTAAGTTAAACAAATGACGTGGATTCAAGGGGAAGCCACCCAGGAGTATATAAAAGATGCACAGACATTCCTGCCAGTGAACATCCAAACTCCAGTTGCCAATTTGATGTGGGAAGCAATAACCTGTTCTAAAGCTGCCTCCGTTCCTGAGCAATAACAAACCACGTGTGAGCATCGTTCATGGAACTGCTCCATCAGTGCCTGAAAGCAGTAACTGCTGTGTGCTGGGTGCAGTGGCAGCTGGAGGGCAACCTATCTGTTAGCTTTCCTGTTCCCCAGCAGAACGTGGTGCTCCTCTCATCCCAGCCTGCACACTGCCTGGCTGTGCTCCCCATTGCAGTGAGCATCTCAGGGCGGCCACCTCCTGCAGAGCCACCGGGGGTGCAGGTTTGGGTGATCCCTGCTGCTGCTGGAAGTGAAGTGGAAATCCTCTCTGTGGATTTCTTTCTTTCATGGTCCAAGCTGGGAGTATTGTTTTCCCCTGCAGAGAGAGCAGCCAGAGGGAGGCAGGGTCTGAAATGGCCACAGCAGTTGGTGAGGGCATTGCTTTGCCGTGGCTGCTCCAGCAGAGGTAGCAGGGTGAAATTGGAACCAGGACATTCATGGTTTTAAGACCAGAAAAGACTGTGAGATGATATATTCTAACTGACCAAATGCCATTTGCTTACATTGCTTCTGGTCACAGTAACTTCTGTGTGTTGTGTATTTTTCTAAGAGATCCGGGTCTGTTTGGGAGGCACTCAGTGATGAAGAGCCTCCTGTTTCCAGACTGTTTGAATAATTAATCACCATTACTTAAAAGATGCTAGTCTCATTTTGCATTCCTATTTGTCTGGCTTTAATTCACATCAAGAGAGTCTCTCTGTGCTTGTCTCTCCTCGATTACAGCCCTCAGTATCTGATCTTTTCATTCTGTGGAAGTGTTTTACATTGTAATCAAATTATCTTCAAATTTCTTCCTGATAAATTACGGAGATTTACAATGCAGAATGTGGGATTCCTGCATTCTTCATTGGGAGGCATTTGTTTCTCAGCTCCCATCTGCAGATCTGTGGCTGTAACCGTGCACAGACACTGCAAATAGTTGGGAACGTTTCCATTCCCTGGGTGCCCCTCATCCTGCTTGCTGGGATAACACTTTCATCCAACTTACTAGACCCAAAGCAAAGCTGTCAAAGATTTGTTATTATTCTTTTACAAAAGCCATATTAATAGGTTTAAGCATTTTGGCTAATTTTGGAAAAAAAGTGAAAAAGGAAGGAAGTTGGATGGGTAGGATGCTGCCTATTGCATTAAAACACTCAGTTTTTTAGCTTGCTCTGCCCTGAAAAACTTTGCACGCTCACTGTGGTATTAAACTTAATTTATACTGCCAAAAAAGAGGTGGGAGAGCTTAAAAGAAAGCAGCAGCTCAATCCTGGCAGATGCTGAGTGCTTTCTTGTGAAGTGCTGAGTTGGCAGAAGTCGCTGCTGAGCATCTCTGTGAGTGCTGCTCCCCCTTTATTGTCAGTCTGGTCTGCAGCTCTGGCCCTAAAGCAGCACGGGGGATTTTCAATAAAACAAAACTCATGTCCAAGTTTTAAGATACATGCATTTCACTCTACAGAGCCATTCCAGAGGGCAAAATGCTAATTTGTCATCAGTCCTATGGGAGGAAGGATGTTCTGTGCAGCAATACAGAGCTCCTGCAGCCAGAGATGGGGCTTCTGGAGGAGTGCGTACACCTTTAAGTCATCACCCAAAATTGCTGCCATGCGTTCTGGCCTGGCAGCCCCTGGCCTTGATTTGGATGTGGGGCAGCTGATGGTGTCTGCTTAGAGGTTTTTGAAGCTGCAAAACTGTTGTGAAGGAGCCTAGGCTCAGAGTCATCCCAGCAAGGCATAGGAAGGGGGTGTTGGGGTGTGCATAAGGCAGTGTGAAAGCGAGGGGTGGTCAGTGAATGGGAATCAGTGTGGTGGTGGGAGGCTGGAGTCCTCCAGGGCCTGGGTTGTATCTCAGGGGGGTCCTGGGATTGTACAGAAAAGGGGAGATAACAACAGAAGTGGTACGTGATAGATCCAAAGCTCTTCTGGGCAAAAACTGCCTCCTTCTCTGAGTGTGACCCAGACCTTGTGTAACGCAGCCCTGATCTTTGCTGTAAATCCTATCAATAGCTGTAATTAACAGCGGCAAACTGTGGAAGCACAGGTTGGGGTTGTCTGGTTTATGTGACTCAGGTTTGTGGGTGCTTCACCACCCCAGGGCCACACGACACCAATGCAACCTCATTGCCCTGACTTCCAGCAGCTCTCTGCTCACGGTGGCAGCTCCAGGCTGTCAGAGGGGCTGCAGCATCACTGAGTGCAATCACAACTGAGATGGGGTCTGATTCAGGAGAATAGTTTTCTTTTTAAACTGGAAACTTAGTGGTAAGTTGAGTCTTAACAGAGTCCCACAGTCCTTCAAAAGGCACCACGTGCCTATAAACAAGCACCCCCATCTCTCTAACACATCATAAAATCTCTCCATAACGACCATCATGACAACAATAAACTTTTGTTATTACCTTTCCCCGTGATTTATCAAGCTGGTGGAAAAGGTGGGGCTGCTATTTTATTGGGATGATGGAATGTTTGCAGAGGGAAAATACAATCTGCATTCTTCCAAGGCTACTTTTATACGTGGAATGATGAATACGTTTCTTTTCCTATTCCCAGTTTCACACTGTAGGATGCAGAAACGCCTCTTCAAAGTGAATTTTTTAGGAGCAGCATAAAGTTCTGTCTCCGTAGGAGTGAGTGAAAGAGCCTGTGGAGCTCTGGGAAAGCAAACACTCGAGCTTTCCCCACAGGGGGAATTGCCTGGGTTTTACTTTTCTTGGACAATTTCTATCATTTGAGTTGTCCTTCCTAATTGGGATGGAGCCACGTGGTGGGGGGGTCAGAACCACACATGGAGCAGTGTCTGCCTTCTCCAGGCACCTCTGCAGTGCTGGCCATGCACCATAGCAATGCCCAACTGGGTGAGCACAGCAGCCCTGGTGCATGCAGGGCGAGTGAGGCAGGGAGACTTTGGCCCAGAGAGAAAAGAGCTCAAAGGCAGGCAAGTCCTTTGTGCCTCACGTGCACTGCTCAGCACACAGAGCAGATAGATGATGGATGGGGCAGTGTGAATCCCAGCCTTGCCTTATCTGGCCATTTCTCTGTGTTAAACACTTTTCATTGTTTTCTGCTGAGTTAAAGGTCTATGCAGGCACTCTAGAGATACCACGTCTAATAGTTCCAAATGTGCAATCAAATACAATTAATAATAATAATTGGAGTAACCAGTACGCTGTTGTAATTGACCTAAATGTTCCTTACTAATTAGAACTACTACAGTTCAGAAATCATTCACAAGCCACAGGTGTTTTTATACTAGGAAAAACAAACCGGCCTCAATCTGTGACACACATTGTTGTGTTAACACAGTGATGCCCAAGAGAAGACTTTATCACACTTGTCAGCATTTGCAGGCAATATCAGAGCAGGACAGGAGGAAAAATGTTTCAGTGATCACAACAAAGGGGTCAGAAATTGATACTGTCAGCCAAACCTGGAGCTGGCACGGATCGGGTCTCTACAGAACGGAACTGCTGGGATGTGCAATGTTGGCCATGCCACAGGACAGCAGGTCGCTCAGCCCCCCTCCCCACAGCAGTGCCACCCCACACCCAGCAGTCAGCTCCCCTAAAAACACAGCAGTCCCTTTCTTGCAAAGGAGAGATACCAGCTGTGATGAGAGCAGCCCACGCTCACACCCAGGCTGTGGGGAGGTGAAGTGCTGTGGGTAGCAGGGCTCAAACTGCCAGCGATGCACAGAGGCTGACATTGCAGGGATATCAAAGGAGAGCAGCTAAAGGCCTTGGCAGTTGGTTGCCCAAAGCGACCGCAGCCATGTGTCCTGCCCTGAAAGGTTTCATCAGCTCAACTCAAATGTCATCTGATCCTGACAAGTGAGGGAGAGAAAAAGAAGTGTCCTTGCTGGGAAATAATGAGAGGGCTGCAAGGAGAAAGGGAGCAGAGGAGAAGGGTCCTTGTGATCGTGATCCTCCTCTCCCACTTTCTGTCCAATTATACTGATTTGGGGGGATTATAAAAACTGCTGGCTTTGCAGCAGCACTGGTTCTCCTCTGTGCCAGGCACTGGATAAATGCATGGGAGTAGAAAGTCTCAGCCCCAAAAGTAGCTGCTGAGCAACCAGCAAAGGCTTGACACAAGCCACCAAGCGCTGATCCAGAATTGAAGTTAAGTTCCCATCTTTAGCACACAGTCCCCCATTGGATGCTGAGCAGTTCTTTTAATCCCTTTGTGCCTTAGTTCCCCAGGCTAAAAGCCTGTTAGAGGCCGTTCAGGTGCAGCTGATGCTACATTAGGGGGATGGGGGTCTGTATACCACTGTATAGGAACAGACATGGCAGAGGTGGTGCCTGGAGCAATGCCCAGCTGAAACACCACCAGGATGCCCCAGACTGCCATTCTCCTGTACAGCATCCAGAGTGACACTGCCTGCTGGCACTGCCCCATGGCACAGAGCTGGATAAAGGCTGAGCCCTCATACCATCTCCACGCACCTGTTGGACCGACCTGCAGGTACAGCCTGCAGGCAGGCGTGCTGAGCTCCCTGGGTCTCCCTTTCACTTCATAAGCATGCTTTTGTTTTTTGCTTCCAATGCCTTTTATAGGAGTTAGATGGGGCTGAAGTGGAGATTTAAAGGGATGTGCACACAGGACGGCAGGTCAAGGCTTGGGGCACCCTCTCCCTTCCAGCCCAGGGCTTTGTTAAATCCCCTTCACATCTCTGCACACAGCTGAATAATGGGTATCTCTGCCACAGAAATATGTACTGCTCTCTCACTGCATTAAGCATTGGCTTCAAGTGAATTTCTCTCACAAGCAGAACTAATAAAAGGACTAAAAAGTGCCAGATTCCACTTGACAAATGGCTCAAAGGAGAACGTCTCCTAAATGCTTTTAGCATTTGCAGTGATTGATCAGGGCGGGCTTAGAAGCAGCTGACCTGTTGAGTTTTTTTCAGGGGGGAAATGATGGAAGGATGAGAATGCTTTTTTCTTCTTGATCACTATAATTTTTGCTCTGCTGTAGATAATGTATCCAGTGTCCAGAAATCACCACCTGTGTTTTGGAACTGGCCCAGGAATACCATTTAAATCCATGCATAACAACTATACATCTAGCTGTCAATTCACTATTAATATTGTAGCATGCTGGGAATGAGATGACACGTGCTGTGGCAGTGGCTGTAGACGTACAGAGACAGACAGTCCTGCCCCAAAGCGTTCCATGGGTCACGCAGCAGCTCGGATCAGTCTGGCAGCAGCCTCTCCCAGCAAGGGTCTGCCTGCAGCCAGGCACTTAGTCTTCATTTGCACGGTGTCAGTCTCTGCTGCAGAAGCTCTGAAAGCCTTTGCTCAGGCATGAATGGATTTGAGCTGGAGCAGGTAGGAGAGGGAGCCGTGGGGCAAAGAGCCGTTCCTGCCTGGGACCCCCTGTGCCCATCTGGGGGCTGTAAATTGGGGGATCTGGCAAGAGCTGCTCAGCAGCAGCCTGCTGGAGCACTGCATGTGTGGAGCTGTAAAGCAGAGGCTGAGGAGATGCGTCCTCCATGTGATCTTGGGCAAACGACCTCCTTTTAAGAAAGTTATGGTTCTCTCAATACCGAACAGGGGAATAGTGCTCCTGCTGTGAGTGCTGAGTGCTTTAGAATCCTGGGAAGTTGCTGTGTTTCGAGGTGCTCTGTGCTTGCTCCCTGGCCAGACGAAATGAGGCAGCTTCAGCTCTGCTCTGCTAACAGCTGCAGTCATCCCTCAGATTTTTCTCATCAAACACATTTTCAAGCTACGGTCACAGTTCTTTTCTCTTTCTCTAAATAAAGAAAAATAAAAGCAAGTAATTAATTAAAAGGAGACATACTGTCACCACTCTGGGACAGCTGTCCTTTTTGTGCTGAGGATTTCCAACACTTTCTCCCTGGGGATCACAGTAAACCAGGCGTGTGTGCTAACTGAGGCCATACTGCCATGTGGGAGAATCGATGGCTCTTCCTTGTGCTGTTTGTGCAGGTGAGGGCTCTCTTGATTAATTGATGTCCTATTTATTGTCAAAACGTTGCCTTGTTCTGTTTTCCCTCTTCTTCATTTCTTGCTTCCGTGTCCAGGAAGCAAGATTTGATTCAAGGATCAGTCACAAGAGATTAGCAAACAAGCTGAGAACACGTGTGCTAGAATGCTTGAAACCAAGCAGCTCTTCGGACCCCCACTTCATCTCCCTCAATCCCCAGCAGCCTTCCCTGAATGCATTAGGATGCTTAGCGGGGACTTTCTGGAGGTGGATATTCCCAGAGAGTCAGCAGCACAGCCGCCTGATTTATCACTGCGTGGAGCAGATAAGAGCAATTTCATGTCACACTCTTCTACCCTGTGTCCGTTTTATGTGTAACTCCAGCAAGAAGCACTTCAGAAGCAAATTTGGTAAAGAGGAAGGGACACCCAGGGGATATCCAGAAGAAAAGGGAGAACAAATCTGGTGTGTAGTTGGTTGCCTGGGGAAATCTGTAGGAGCTCACCCATCTGGGCTGGTGCAAAGGGGCAGCAGAGGGCAAAGGAGCTGTGCCATGCACAAAGCTACACATGCAGCTCCTCCCATATCTCTGTAACAGTCCAGAGCACAAAGAAGTGCAATAAGGGCAGCAGCAGGATGTTTTCTATTTCCAGCTGTTCTGCATCCTTGCAAAGCTCTGCAGGAGCTATTAAGGTGAGATGGAACTGCAGTTCATTTATCTTTGTGCAGGCTTAGAGCAGCTGACGCACAATCTGCCTCCTTTAAGCTCTTCAAGAAGCTGGCCCTGAGATTCAGAAGTTTGGAATCCATGCAGAGTGCCTGGAAGAGGGGTGAGAAGTAGTTCCCCTGAGCCATCATGGGCTGAGCAATGAAACTGCTCCTGTTCACAGACCCCAAAGGGAAAACCTCTGACTGGATGGGAATGTGGGGCCAGCAGAGAGGTGCTCAGCGCTGGATGAGCATCCGGATGGGCAGGACCTGTCTGAGGGCACCTGCAGGGAAGGAGCCCAGTCCCAAGGCCCCTGGCTGTGCTCAGGGCTCTGTGGAGCAGCACTGGGGGGCTCAGCAGCATGCCACTGCTGTGCCTTCATTGGTTCGGTGCTTCCTTGTGTTGTAGTGCTGGATCACTTTGGTGTGGATAGTTTCTAGCTGAGGTCCCAATTAATGTTAGGAGTAAATAATATCGGTGCATCTTCATTAAGTGGGAATGACTGAGCTGCCTTCTCCCCTCTCCTGCAAGCACACTCCCTGCTGTCAGGGCTCGAGCTCCAAGGTGCTGGCAGGAGGGCTGTGCTGCAGTGCAATGCATGCTGTGATTTTGGTGGGACAACTCCTGCTGCCAGCAGCTTGTTTACTGCCCAGAGATGCTTGTGTCTGCTTTGGATTTCTTCATTAAATGTGTGTGTTTCAGCTGAAGGGTCCGTGACCTCAGGAAGGAAACCAGAGCTCCTCCTGCTCTCTCAGTTTTTAATTTCTGTACATCTTTCCTCTTTCCTTGCTGAGATGTGGCGCCTTCACACCCATTCCTGTGCATGTGGGGATTCATCCTGACTTCTGATCCCGCTCTGTTTACTCAGGGTACTTTCTCACACCTTTTTATGCTGAGCTGTGAGCAAACAGGCACTTTCTGGAGGGCTGACAGAAAGCACAGGAGTGAGAGGGAGGACAGGAGTGCTGCAGTTCTGCAAAACTATCCACGATCCAAAAAGACAAATTCCCTTCCTACCCTCCCACTGCAGGAGAAGGAGTGGGGGAGAACATGAAGCGCTGACAAGCTTTTAAACTAACCCGAGCCAGAAGGAGGCATGTGCTTCCACTCCTTTCCTCGGGTGGAATGGTTGGATGCTCAGCTGGTTGTGCTGGACGCAACGCCTCCAACTCACCCTGTTTGTCATAAAGACTGCATTTTGCAAGCTGAGCTCTTCGGTGCCCTCTCTGTGGTGCAAGCAGCAGCGAGGGGCCGGGTGGGCTGCACAGCTCACACCGGCGCTGCTTCGAGATGCTGCAGGCTTTAATAAGCAAGGGATTAATTACGCTTCCCATGACTGCTTGGCAGCTTCACCTCAGTGCTTGAGCATGTTAGCACATCATTAGTCAGAGGGCAGTGAAATAATGTCACTGTCCTCCCTCTCTCCCCCGGCTGCTGGCCTGCACTCATTATATTGGTGCGAGGCGGCGGTGGGGTGATGGGTACAGAGTCCTCCCGGGGAAATGGGGGCTGTGCTCTGCGGTCAGCAGTCCACTGCTCTAACAAGTGTAATTGAAGGGATTTACTCCATTATCCAATTTGATTACAGGCGAGCTGCTGGGTAAACAAGAAAAGGGGAGGCCTGGGTGAAACCGTGCAGCTCAAGTGGCTCTTTGGAGCTGATCTTCATAACCTTGTCAGTGTCTGTGCTCTTGGCAGAGCCTCTCAGGCTCGTCCTTTGAAGGTCTTTGCTTGCTACAAGTGGTTCGTGTGGGCAGCTCTGTCACAGTGAGCTGGCACCTCCGTTCCTGGTGTGGGCAAAGCAGCGGGCGCTGGGTTTTCAGCCACTTCTTCCAGCGAGCAAAAGTGCGATGCTGCGACTCCTCCTGAGGAGCTCTGCCAGACTCACCGGGCAGCTCCAACCTCAAACAGCTCACGATGTCTTTGTTCCCCAACTAACGCACCAGCGAGTGTGAGATGGATCCTGCCACCTCCCAGCTGATGGGAACTAACGGTGTTGGAGCTGGAACAGGACCGGGCTGAAGGCTGCCCGGCTCCACACCGCTGATTGAGGTTAAGAACGTACAATTGAACGGCACTTTTCAATGCAGTTTGAGCCAGGAATGATTTATTGGCGTAGGGGAACTTTTCCCACTTGGGCAGCAGTTAAGGCTGAGCTGCTCCACCTGGTGCCTGCACTGATGGGAAGCTGAGGGCATTTGCATGGGGTCTGGTGAGCATGGCCTGCATGGGTTACCATCCCCCAGGCTGGATCTCAAGGTGTTTATCTGTGATGAGCCAAGCAGGTCAGTCAGTGCTGGGGCTCGGCACGGTGCTCCCCAGGGCTGTGTTTCTGCTTGGGGAACCATCTGAGGGTGCTCTCCCACCCTTCAGCCCATGTGTCCCTGCTCACAGTGGACCTGCCTCTGCTTCGTGTGTGTTTGCAGTGCCTGGGAGGGGGAATTGTTTCACTTCAGAGGAGAGAATGGCCCTTTAAACCAAGAGCAGCACCAGGACTTGCTCCGTGCTCGCTGCCCTTTCAGGCAAAGCAAGGCAATGCAGAGCTGCAGCCTGTCTGCCCCTCACCTGCTCATTAATCACATCTGTGCCCCAGCAATGCAGACCTGCCCACGGCCTGATTACTTATTGCTTAACAAGTGCATTAGTGTAAATCAAGAAGCGTGTTTCAATTATCTAATAGAAGAATTATTGATCCACGCTCTCACTCTGAACGTTCGGATGTTCCAGAAGGAGAAACAATATTTGTATATGCTATAAAAAAAAATAAAAAGAAAAAAAAAGGAAAAATCTGAAGTGTGTTTTCATGTTTCAATTAGATTGTGTTTGGAGAGCTGCTGCAAGATGCTTTTATAGAACCCAGCTAAGGTGCATGGAGGCAGCTGCAGTGTGCAGCCTGGTTCTGCTGCTGGTCAGCAGAGTGCATGAAATGACATTCATCCCTTCCCTCTCAGGATGCTGTGCTGAGAAGCCCATGGCCTCTTTTTAAACTCACTGTCCACCGATAAGAGCAGCTGTTCCTCAAAATGTGCAAATCCAATTTAAGTACATTAAATTGAAACAATTTGCTTTTCCCCTTCCTTGCACTGCGGTTCCAAAAGCTGGGGGTGAGGGGGAGGGATTCGTGCTTCTTGAAGGCATGACATGAGTGAAAGGAGCCTTAGGCATCTTGCTGATAAAACAAACATCCTGGAGGAGAGTTAATACAAAGTGCAGTTATTCTAAACCTTCTTGCTTTTAGTCCATTGTCCTTTGGTAACTGCGTAAAATGCAGTTGAAGGATGTTCCTATTTCCCTTTGATATAAAACATGGGGCTATTTTAGAAACTTAAAACCCATTCCAAGCTCTTTTCAGCAATTCTTTTTAAGGCAGCACAGTTCAGCTGTCAGTCCCTAGCTCCGCTTTTAATTAAAATAGGTTTGTAGCCTTCACTGACAAGCAAACATCTACAGTAAGTTGCAAACTATAGAGCAATCCTTCTCAGCTTAAGAAGAGTGCCAAACAAAATGTCAGTTGCCACCTCTCTAGGAGGGCTCTGCCTATCTAAGAATAAATATACAAATAAAGCTGTCAGTTGGGAAGCTGCTGATAACCCTTTTCTGGGACAAGGAGCTTAGATCAGACACAGCAGCAGCAGTGCGTAGTTTGTGCTGCTGCAGGCTTCGCAGCCCCGACTTTGTCCTCTGTTGTGGTCACACGTTGAGGATGCTTTATGATGTGGGGCAGCCGAGGGGTCCTGGAGCTGATAGTGGCTGATTCAGGATCCCCATCCATCGCAGCAAGTGGAGGGAAAGCTGCAGCCCTGCTCACACCTCCCACAGGGGCTGAGATGGAGAGCCCCACGTGGAGAGCAGGGAGCAGCCTGTGCCCGTTCCTGCAGCCAGGAGCATTGACAAACCAGGGTTTCCCAGCTCCTAAGAGGCACACGGTGAAGCTGTCACTGCTTTCGTGTTCCGTTTATTGAGTACCTGAAAAACCCTCTGAAAGCAAATAAGATTAAATCAAATCAAATGTGTGGCGCGGAGCAGCAAACTCCTGCTGCAGTTTTATAACTGTCACCATTATTAACAAATTTTTGCTGCCTGGCCCCATTGCTGCTTGCTTTATTTTTCAGTGTTTAAAGTGCCCTCAAGGCCTCGGGGTCCCTTCTCACCCTCTTTGGGGGTCAAGCTGGATTTGAGCTCGATTTGTTAAAGCTGTGTTGACTTCCAAATAAGCAGTGTGATCATTGAATCCTTGCTGCTGGGAGCTTGGACTGCAGCAGGAAGGGTTTGGGAGATGTGGTGCAAGAGATGTTCTGCTTCAGCGCTGCCTTTGGGTGGGCTGTTATCCAAACGCGGTCCAACGTGGAGCAGGAAAGCTTCCCCCCGTGCTGTGCATCAGCCTGTTCCCCTACCAGCTGCAAGGGATGCTGTCCCCGACTTGCAGATGGAAAGCTGGAGCCCAACGGGTGACCTGATGCTCAGGGCAGCTCCAGATGAACCTGTGCAGCGTGAGCCAGCTCCAGGCCAACCCTAACACTGCACTGCTCTCAGTTGATAACCCCACAGGAGATTATTCTACACCCCTTTATTGAGCAGAACATCCTCTGCCTCCTCTCCTGAGCTGAGCAATATTGTGAATCCATCCACGTGGCAAGCATGAAGAGAGGACAGCACTTATATCTTTCCAGTCTCCTGTTTGCATACTGTTGTAATTAGGAGGAAGTTACAAAAAACACGTCGCTGTCAAGCAAAATTCATCTCTCTTTAAAAATTGGCTTTTGTCACAAGTTTTGTTGGTTTGTTCTGATCTCGAATGTGGGCAGTGGAGTGAGAGAAATCAATTTTCCTACCAGGACTAATCATGACCGGTGTGAAATTAAGTTGTCACGCAGTACCCCTAATGTGCATCTCTAAGTGCATGTTAGATTGTTTGCAGGGGCAAATTGCAGAAACCTGGCTCTTCTCTGTCCCTTTCACTTGGATTAGGCTCCGTTGTTGTAAAACACTGAAAGGCAAAATGCAGTGTGACATGTTGACACTGAGGCTGTGCTAAAGTTTCAGTGGAGAGAAGTAGGGCATATAACAGCAATATGAGCTGTTGTGAATCAAGATGCTATTTGTGAGCCATTTACTTACTTAGCCTTAAAAATAGTTAGGGCTGTATGAAAATAGGTCCGTGATTGAAATCAAGCCTTTGACGTGATGTGATGGGGAAAGGGGTGCCGAAATGCAATCAGTTACTCCGTAAGCAGCCGTGCTGTCTGTGCCGTGAGTGGGGCAGAGGGCTGTGCTGGGCTCAGCTCATGGGGTGACAGCATCAGCACCCCAAGCTTGGCAGCAGTGCAGCGCTCTGTGCCCCTCCTCTGAGCCCTGTGGGTCACATCCTGAATGCATCCGTGTGCCAAGAAGGCACGGAAGGAGGTGAAGTGGGAGGCTCAGGGGCTGCCAGGAGGAGCGAGGCAGTGATGCTCTCCTTGTGACCCTGGGTGGTAGGGCAGGAGCAGCCCCTGCCCGAATGGCAAGGAGCAAACTGTGCCCTTCTCTTTCACCTGCCCTGCAGCAGAGCTCAGAGATGCAGGGAGAAGCAGCGGGATTTAAGCTCATACTTGGAGCTTGTAGGCAGTTAATAAAGAAGAACGCGCTGTATGCAGACTGGGAATTGGCCAGTGGCACCTGGGCAGTTTGTTAGCCCCTTCCTAGAGCAGATTCAGAATCATTGCTATGGTGCAATTAAATAAATCCACTACTACCAATAAAGCTTAAACCCCATGAAATACAGCAGTTTGGAATTGTGTTTCTGGCTTAAAAAGAAATAGTTTCACAGAATGGCTCCAGGTGTGTGCGTTTGTACCAGAATGGCTGCTGAATGCCTGTTGAAAGAGCTGCTGAAATATTTTGGCAGATGTTCTTCTTGGTCTGGGGGATATTGCTGCAGGGAATGGATGTCTTTGAACAGGGTAATGCAGAGAGGTGTGGGCTGAGGGCTGCTTTGGGCAGTGGAGAGGAATTCTGTTTGCAGAGTTGCGGTAGCGACTCAGCTGTGCTCAGTGTGCCCCATGGTGATGTGCTGCTGTGCCCCATGGAGATGTGCTGCTGTGCCCCATGGAGATGTGCTGCTGGCTGCAGTACCGCTGCTAAGGGGGGACCCAGAGAAGGGAGATGGTCCTGACCCATCTCTTTTTCCTAATCTTAGATGCCTATTTTGCTCTATTTTTCTCATCAACGCATTTGAAATTGGAGGAACCCAGCACCCATGCGGCTCTGAACCCAACTTCTGTGATACGAGATGGGATTTATGACCTGTGACCATTTTTCAAATTAAGCCCATTGATTTTTTTTTTTTTTTTTTTTTTTTTGGTTGCTGTTTCATCTCTTTGAAATGCAATCAGTTGCCTGAAGCACCTGGCTTTGCAGGGCTCCGAGGGCAGCCCCACCTCGTGCTCTCAGTGCAGTGCAGCTGTGCTGAATGCTTCCCAGCCACAAGTGGCTGCAGGCTGAGTGCTACAGCCACGTGGAGAACAGCAGTGCCCTTTGAGCACAGCCTTTCGGTTTGGCTTTTCTTCTGGTTACAATCAGAAAGACATCAGTTAGGATCCTTTGCATGTGGAGGAATGGGGGCTATTCCTACCCACTGCCTAAAGAGGTAAGAAGTTGCAGTGCTGAAACGCAGTGGCTGCACGTCTCCTTGTTATCATTCTCCTGCATTTACTCAGATCTGTTAGAATTTTTCCAACCCTTTGAGATCCTGCAAGGAAAATGCTGTTTATCACCTCCAATTTCCCCAACGAGGTCTGAAAACTCATTAGTACAATAGATGGTGCCATATGCTTCCTTGGTATGTTCTCATGCTGTAACTATTTATGTTTTGTTTTTTTTTTCTTTCTAAAATTGCTTCTCAAATGCTTTGGCTCTACCTATTGTTGCAGAGCCACGTTTACTCCTTCTGTATCCGTGCCTCTTCTTGGTGTAAAGAAGGAAGGAAGCATAAAGCAAAACTTAATCCTTGTTGTTCTTTCTGCACAAATGCCTTTGTTTCACGTCCCTGGGGCGACTATTCCTGGAAAATGCTGCAGGTAGGAGAGCAAGGAGCCGTGCACTGAGCGCCATGCAGGTCAGCTTGTGGCGCAGAGGAAGCAGGAGGCTGAGACTGTGGGTTCCTCTGTTCCCTCAGCCCTGTAGGCTCTATGCTGGGAAGTTCCATTGGCTGGGAAGGAGCCCCTCAGTTGGTCGTGGTGCTGTGGTCATGAGTTCACCCAAAATGTTGACTTTCAGCTAATTTGATGCTTTTTAGGGCAAAAAAAAAAATGTCGTTTCCCAGATGAGAGACTGTTTGAGCTCAGTGAAGTTCCATGGTAGATATCCATGAGAGTCTGCTTACGTTTGCCATTATTTATTTTAATATTATTATTCCTGCTGTACTCTAAACAAGTCTTCCCTGCTGTTTCATGTCCTCATTGCGTCTGCTTTCTGGAAGAGCAACTCGAGAGCAAAATATTTACATTCAAATCAACTCAGAGGTGGAAACCGTGTTCTTGGTTTGCATCTGCAGGATGGGTGATGGCTCCCTGAGCCGTGCCTCACAGCTGCCTTGAGCTTTGGTGTCTAATCCATTGGATCAGTTGGATGTTAGGAAATGAGGCATTTGGATCGTTTGGGTGTTTGGATTTTAGGAAAGGTTTCTCCTCTGAAAGAGCAGCGATGAATTGGCACACCAAGGAGTGTTGGGTCACCATTCACAGCAGTGTTCCAGAACCACGGGGACTGGGGGATGTGGTCAGTGGGTTGGAGTGGGATGCGGGGGTCTGAGAGCTCTTCTCCAGTCTCAGTGATCGTCTGACTCTATGAGAAGGAATCATAATGCTCTGAGTGAGTCAGTGCTGCCAGCAGTTGGGTGAGAACAGTGCTTCCCTTCTGAAGTGGGTGATGGCAGCAAAACTGCCACTTCTTCCCATGGGGGACAAGGTGATCGTAACTAATAACCCAGACAGGCTGTGTCAGAGCTGACAGCCCAAAGCTCTGCCAGGCATTCTGATGAGCGCCGTGCTGCTTTCTCTTTGTCTGCAGAGGTATCAGCAGTTAACAGGGTGAAAATTGAACTGATGGTTGTGGGTCAGCTAAAAATCTGTGCACGTGATGGATGCTGTTCCCACTTCCAGAGAAGCCAAAGATCCTTAGACCCCAGGTTTCTTTCAAGATCACGAGATTCCCATCAGGCTAGCAAGGATTGCTTGCCAAGTGACACTTTTGAGATGAGAGGAGCAAGATTCTCACTCTGCGTGAGCTGAGCTGGCTGGATCATGCCCTGCTTTCATCCTTTTCTTTGAGATCTCCCAGGCTGGTGGCAGGGCAGCAGTTCTCAAGTAGCTCTTCCTTTCCCGTGGCTTTGTGGATATAAATACCAGCTCCTTGTTCCATTTCTTGTGCATCACTTCTTTTCCTACGCTACTCAAAAGGACAAAAGGAGTTTAGAGCTTTCTGAGCTTGGAATTTAGAGGTTTTGCTTGGCGTGGCATTGCTGGGTGTTTTTTTTTCCTGCTCCCTTTGTGTTGAAAATAGGTTTCCATTACCGAAGGGTGGGGGTATGGAGGAAGAAGAGGAATGGTGGTGAAAGCTGGAGGGGGTTTAACATGCACGTGTGGCACTGTAGCAGACATGATGTTCGTGTCTGGGCTTTCAGATGGATCCCACATGGTCAGCTGGTTCTCAGTGTCTCTGCCCAGCCTTCCTCGCTAGCTGGAGGTTTAGTGGAGCACTGCCTTCCTGCTGACTGCGGCGTGGCTCTGCCCCTCTCCCCCCATCCCTCCCTCTGGCTTCCGTTTCCATTCGGAATATATATGGGACGAGAGGCATGCGTGACTCGAGGGAGCAGGGAGGATTTATGGCCAGCAGACAGTGTTTAGTACAGATGTGCAGAGCAGCAGCTATCAGCTGCCAACAAAACCTCTGGAGATATACATCACAGGAGAAAGTTGTCAGCAATTTATTTTCAGAGGGCTAAACTTCACCCATTTTTTAATAGAAGAGGAGCCTGAGGGACCACAGAGGGAATAAATCATTTGGACTCATGGGAGACTTTTCGCTTCTTTCCAGAGCAAGTGTTACTACCTTTTTCCCTTTGCAACAGGTAGAGCATTCATTTTTTAACCACTGAAACAAATATCCTTATCTGGGAAAGACTTAGAGAATAAAATATTAGGTTTTCCTTTCCAAGAAAGTTTCCAGCATTCCCCAGAGAAAGAAACCAAATGCTCAGATAAAGGTCTGGTTGATCTCATAGGTATGTGGTTGCTTCCTTATGGTCCCCCCAGCATTTTGCTGTGCAGTTGGTCTGTTGGCCACAGTGGGGAAACCCAGTTCATGGCAGAGATGGAGCACAGCAACGTCGTGGGGTGGATGTCCTGATGATTGGCAGCTGAATCAATGATGTTTTAACAAGTCTCCATCAGGAAAGGATAGATTATATTCATGTTGCTTACAGTAAGGCACATGCTTGAGTCCAGTGCTACTGTGCATTGGCACACGAGTGTCCAACAGCGGTCTGTGCTGCTCAGCAAAGTTCAGTGCAGTCACTTCCACCATCTCCCATCGCTTTGTGTCATTCTGCTTCTTCAATGCAAAGTGCAATGTGTGGTTGGAGCTGCTGGGAGGTGTGCCCTGGCAGCAGCAATGCTCCGGGTGGGAGCAGTTTGGGTGCTTGGGAGATAAAGCACCGGAGCAGTCGGTGCAGAAAAATTCCACTCTGTCATCTGTCTCTTTATTGCACTTTCCCCTGTGGCCATGATGGGATTAGTGATATTTCCATTTGTCTGCTTTATGTATTTTGTTTTCCCTTCCTTTGAAAAATGAGCACGGAATGAAAAGTTTGTCAGGCCTTAGAGTTCAGCGAAACTCTCTCTGGAATTAATTTCAGACTGCAGAGTGTGAGGCGGCACCTAGAATAAAAACTATTTGATTAAACTTTTGTTTTTATATAAGAAAACAGTTATTTTTAAGTTTGGTGAGTGTAGGACACAGTGCTCTGTGGGGAAAGCAGCATTTCTGTTGGTCGGATGCCTGAAGACTTAAAGCAGCAGTAAGTGGGGATTGAGGAAACAGAAATTTTGCTGCTGCTGATTGTCCTCTAAAGATGAGAAATTCTGTGGTGAGATGTGAAGCACCAGGAGCAGAGCATCATCCGTGGCTGGACATTGAGCAGGTCGGATCTGGTATGAAATGGCCCTCCTGATTTCAGCATCCCCTCTGCAGAGCCTCTCCAAGCCTTGATCTGATTGAAGGGGTTTGTTCTGACACCCGCTGCAAACAGAGCAAAGGCTGCTGCATAGAATCAATGCCAGGTATGGAGGCTGTGCTGCCTGCTCCTGCATCTCTCATCCTGGGTTCCACTCCCTCCCAGTTGTGACTTCTGCCCTCTGCACCTGGAGATGCTCCCGTTTTGCCATTTGCTCTCCTGCTCCCATTCTGGAATGCTCTGCCCTCCCACCCCATGACTTCTGTAGCTGGATCAGTGCAGCGATGCCCACAGGGATCCCACCAGGTCTCACTGCCACCTCCTGGCACTGTGTGGCTCACGCTGCAGCTTCCAGGAGCACAATGTGCCCACGAGAGCTGAATGCTCCTCCTCAGGGCTGTGCGGGATGCAGGAGGCAGAGAAGTGGCCTTATAGAGTCACAATCGTGGCATCCTTTGAGTTGGAAGGGACCTGGAGCAACCCACCTGCAGCGGGCAGGGACATCCACAGCCCGATCAGGGTGAAGTAAATCAGCCAAGTAAAATATTCATCAAACAGACCCTTAGGGAAACACCATCACGTTCATCAGCTGAGCTGTCTGGAGGTCTCTGCTGCTGGTTAACAGATCCAATAGGCAGATCTGAGTGTACCACGGAGCCTTTGGTTACATTCCTGGGGCTGCTGAGCCCCCACCGTAACATGAAGTCACTGGGATGCCTTGGCACCAAACGCTGTATGTGGATAGGTCCATGTGCACAGTGCCAGCCTCTTGTCCAAAATCGTTGTGAACATCTGCTTCCTTCAATAATCAGAGCAGGGGATCAGCAGTCCTGCAGCACTGCTGGGAGCAGAGAGCTGGAGGAGAGGCACCAGGATCCTCCAGATTGGGTTGCACAAAGGGGGGTGAATGTCTTGTTTTCTGTAACGGCTGCAATGTGCTCCGAGATCCTCCTGCTGAGGTTCCACGTAGCATTTGCAGTCATCAGGTCAGTCCTGTTTGCCATACCCAGCCTGAGCTCCAGCTGCACTCAGCTGCCCTAGCGACGCTCAGCCTACTTCAGATCAGCTGGAAGAAGCTCCCACAAGAGCTGTGAGGTCTGCGTGTGGGATTTCAGGGCTCTCACATTCATAGGGTGGTGGCAGTGGTTCTATGGAGCTTAATGGAGCCAATGCTTGTAAATGAGGATATTTTTAATTTCTGGAGGTAAGGCTCCCCTGGGAAAGTGCATTTGCTGTTGTGAGGCTTAGAGGTAATTATAATCTCCTTTTTGACACTGCACTGTTGGGAATGAATGCCAGCATTTCCATTCCAGGGTTTATTTGATTATTTTTCTCATTTTGCAGAACATTATTGCATTAACCCGCCACTCCTCAATCCTTATCCTACCATGGTATTTATGCATGAGAGGAACTGTGCTCTGAAAGGAACATCAAACTGAAGAATGCTCCATGATGATAGAAAGGCTTCTGTTTATCCTGTGGCTTTGGAATAAGAGCTTATTTTTGGCTTTAGTAGCACATGCAGCCTCATTTGGATCCAAAAGGCAATCTGATCCTTCATCTGCAAATTGCAGATCTTTATTGAGGGCTGACAGTACTCAGACGAGGTCTTGGGGGTTATTTCATTTGTTTCTGTAGGGTTTGTTTGTACAGCGTATCATAGATGGAGGGATAAAATGTGCTTCCAATGCAAAATTAAATAAATGAAGTCATTACAGAATTGGTTAACTGGGTTTCTTCCCACAGCTGCGTGCCCTTCATGCCCTTGGTGGTGCAACCTTCATCCTCAGGCCGTGCCACCACTTCCAGTTGGGGCTGCATCAGCAGGAAATCCCCAACATCCCTCCCGCAGAGCGCTGTGCTGCTGTGGGATTTCAGCCATCCACCCTTCTGTAGATGCCAGCTATCAGTGCCCTCTGTGTGGCTGCAACAGCAAAAGGTGCTTTTCCCTCATCTTGGAAGAGGTCCAAACAGTGCCATTTCCACTTCTTTTTTCCTTACCTTTTCTTCCAGTCTCTTAAACATTGACCTGACTGCAGTTCAGTTTCTGGCTCATTCTTCTAGTCCATACAATATGTGATTTTGTTTGCTTGCTTGCTTTTAATTAAATCTCATCACTTGAAAAATCCCAAGGAAGAGCTTGCGGATCTTTCAATTTGATTTTTGTTTTCATTAAGCTGAAGCTGACATGACAAGTTTCCAAAAGCCTCTGCTAAACACACGTTGCTTCCATGCAGTGCTCTTCTGCATGGGGTCCCATTGCTGCCCTGGGGATGGGGATGGGATGGGGACGTCCAGCTGGCTTCAGTGGCTGCAGATCTGCCTTGGTCTTTGTTATTGGGATTGCATTCCCTCCTTGTCACAATGAAATACTCTGTTTTATGGGGTCTGCAGAGCCTTCTTTTGAGTCCTTAGACGTGGTTTTGGCATACAAAGCCAAAGGAAGAAGATTCTTCATACGGTGCAAGCAATTCTTCTTGGACCTTATGAAATTAATTATTCTCTATCCCATAACTGAAACTTATAACTCAGTGTAATTGGCAGGGAAGTCCCACAGTAACAGTCACACAGCCTGTTATTGCTTCTGCTACTACTCCACTGTGGGAATGCTGGAAAAACAGCCTCCCGTTCTGGTGTTTACTGGCAAATGTACAAATAAATCACACCGGTTTGTACAATAAGCTCAGCAATAAGTAATTCCTTCTTCTTTCAGAGTGTTTAAACTGTTGCAGGTGTGAGAAGGATAGAGACAGGCAGGTTTTGTGCTGCCCATTCAGCAGGGATTGTGATGTGCAGCTTAGGAGAGACAGATGGATTGGGAAGAGTTGGCTCTTTGGCTCCAGAGCCCCACAGTCAGCACTGTGCTCATGGCTCACCCGGTTCCTGGAGCACTCAGGGCTGTGTCAGAGCTCCAGCTGTCGAGGTGCCCTTCCAGCTGAGCCCCACAGAGCAGCTTTGCTGTGCAAGAGCTGAGTTCAGAGCTCACCCTGGGGCTGCAGCTGACGTTCGGTCTCACAAGCCCTCCAGCAGCATGATGTATTAAGATATTTTTTTCCTATCTGCTTCTAATTTCTGCCTATGCATCTCCCAGGTGGAGTCTACATTGACAAGCTCAGCAGAGCAATGCATCTGTAAACACTAACAGCCTTGCCATCCTGCCACGTTCCTGCTCAGTGCTGTCTCTAGCTGAGGCTGCAGCACAGTCAGGGAAGGGGAGGGATAGCAGAGCGTTGCTTAATTTCAGCCTTGGGAGCTCCGTGATGGAACAACCAAGGGAAACAGCAAAGCAAGAGATCACTGATGGATGTGGAATCTCCACATGGTTTGTGGGTGGCTGAGGAAACCACTCCAGTGTAACACTTCAGCAGCACATCTCAGGATGCATCACCAGCTGGAGCAAGCTGGGCTCACGTGGAAATACAGACAGTTTATGAACCATAGAATCAGTGAGGGTGGAGAAAACCTCTCAGAGAAGACCTCAGAAAAGGATTTTTTCCTGATATCCAACCTGAGATGGAGGATGGGGATCTGACCCATTGATAACAAAGGTCTGCAATTCATCTGGTATGCTTCGCTGGCAGGCGGTGCATGCGCACTGCCTGGAGCTGGAGTGGACTTAAGCACGTGCTTCACGTTTGTGAATACATAAATGTGTTGCAGAATCATGGAATCATACATTCTGAATTGCTGAGTATCAATTTGGATTTCCCTGTACCCTTTTTTTTTTTTTTTCCTTTAAGGAGAGTGATTGTTCAATAGAACAGTCATCTTTGTGGAAAAAGATGTCCTGATAAGAGCTCTAGGGCTTTTAGTATGAAACCACGGTAATCCTGGAAAGAATATTAACAAACCTGTAATTTTAGGGGATTGCTGAATTTATTTTCCTATCTGTTTAGGTCACACAGCCTGGGAGCATCCCCAGAGGATGCTGTAGAATGGCATTTGTGTGACCCTGTGCAGGGGAAAGCACTTCTGATCCAGTGCTGCTCAAACGTGCTACATCTGAAGTGTTTATCTTCACCAGAAGCACATGCCTGCATTGCCCTCCTATCACTCTCATGTCTGCTGGTATTGAACAAAGCTTAGGTTTGAACCAGAACATCTTGTTTTGGGATTTATTTGAACTTTGTTAAAGCCAGCACATGGGGATTCTTCCTACCTTTGCTTGCAGAGACCTGGTTTTACCTTCCCCTTGACTCCAGGATGCCAATTAGGTAGCCCAAAGCAGGGAGGGCTGTGGATGTTATTGATTAGGGCTCTAATTGCTTATCTCTCCCCGCTGTCCAAGCGAAATGGGCTGTATGGAGATGAACTGAGTGAAATAGAGATGTGGCTGCCTGCAACTCAGATTGCAGCACACATTGTTCCTCACCATGAGGGCAACAGGGCTATTTTTGAGCTGCTGTTTCCCAGTGGCGTCAGCTTTGTCTCAGTGCCTCCCCAAACTCACTGCTCCCAGTGATGCTCTGTGTTGTGCTCAGCCAAGGGAGGGCAGCCAGCTGCTGGTGCACACGTTCACTGCAGTGAACACCTTTTCAACAGTGCTGCAACAGGAGGTAAATTATTTGGTCATCAATTCCATCCCAGCTTAGAAGCAACGCTTGGCAATGTCAAGGCATTGCATGAGAGTAAGTGGACAACCCCAGAGCCAAGGCTTTGAGAAAACTGCTCCCTGTAATTCTGGGCTGGGGGTGCTTGGGGCTACTGAGAGCCAGGAGGCACTGGGAAAACAAGACAAGCAATTTGTTCCTGGCTGCAGGAAACATCGCCTCCCTGGGAGGAAAGAGATGACTACAGAGTTGTCTAATTGAGCAGGCAAATGTTTAGTGATGATTGCCAAAGGATTTCATGTCCTTATTTGAGAGAACTCAAACTGACCTGTGGAGGGAGGAGAAGGCTGAGTGTCACTGCAGCCCCTGCACAGAATGGAATGACCCGGCTGTGCCCGGGATGAACCATGCTGGCACTCTGCTTGGGCTGGATTTCATTGGGATGGGATGATTATTGTGTTGTAAAGACAGAGTCAAACAGGGTCAATTTAACGTTGAAGACTGCGAAGCACGAGATCAAGGCAACCTCAGGACTGTACCAGACTTTAAGAAAAAATTCTAGTCTGAATACCACTGTCTTGAGGCTTCAGCCCTGCGGGCGTTCAAAGCCAACATCAACCCCTTGTGCACAACAGGTTGGTGCAGCAAAGGGGATTCACGTCCATCACAGCAATGACAGGGCTTCTTCCAGCTGGGCCCAGGGCTCCTCGAGTGCATCTGTTGTGCTTCTCTTCTCTTTTCCAATGGAAAACTGGTTGCAAACACCAGAGCATATTGTGTGTGGGTGGGGGTGTGCTGGGGAAATACCACACTGCTTGATCTCTGTGACAGAGAAGGCTGGGGGAAGCTCCTGCAGCACTGCCCAGAGGTGCAGCACGTCTGGAAGGAGCGCTGGCATCCCTTGGGAGATGCTCTAAAGGAAGAAGCTTCTATGTGAAATAGAGGAGAGCAGATGTTCTTGAGGCAGCAGTGCACGTAAAGAGGATTGAAGGTGATAAAACTGTTTGCAGGTAATGTTTTCCATTTTCACATCAGATCTGGATATTTATACCCTATCTACACACATGTAATCTCCCATTGTGGCTGTGCATGAGCGTTGCCCATTACTTCAAGCTTGGGCCCTTGAAATTTCCTTTTCTCAATGCAGCTTGGTCCTGTTTCTATTCCAGTCGTATCACACCAGGTTGTTTTTTTCCTGAGGTCACTGTTACTGCCTCAGAATCCCCCTAACTCGATGCTCACAAAGCTTGTAAATAAAGAGCTCTCTCTAAGGAGCTGCTGAGCCAAGTGGCCACGGCCAAGTGAGCGTGGACCTGAAGGGGCATTTCCATCCCATGATTAACTGCCTGTGCTGGAGCTGCTGTGAGCACAACATGCTTGGCTTCAGACGCAGACAGAAGCACAGCCCAACCTTATTTATCTCGTTTGCACATCTAGATAGTCCCAGAAAACCCACTGAGGATTATGACAAGATAAGCAAGTTTTAAGAATACATAGAAAATGAGAACCGGAGTATTCCTCTGCAGCAGACAAAAGCTGGAAACTCTTAGTAATAACAAAGCACATTTTTGAGATTTTTTTCTTGCGTCGCCTATTCTTACTTCTGTTTTTCCTAGGGAAAAAGAAAAAAAAAAAAGAAATTGGTTTTGGAAGCCTCTGTCAGTGGAAAGGCCACATCGATCTCTGGAAGTGTTTTTAACTTTTTCTTTCCTGGCCATCCATCATGCAGTGGAACATCGGCTCGGCTCTGTTCTGCTGTGCCTGAGCTGCAGAGGGATGGGGCTGAGCAGAGGGCTCACACCCTCAGGCAGCCTGGGGCTGTGGAGGCACGGAGTTGTTCCTTGCTGGGTGCTGGTGGGAGCTGTAGTTAAAAGCTGGGACTGAGGAGTGTGGTACATAAACAGACAAGCAAGCAAACAGGAAATCCCAAGGGAAGCTTTTTTCGATTAATTAACATCCAGAGAGTACGGGGCCACCGGCTGAAGGAGCAAAGCAGGCGAAGCAAATCACTTTGCACCTTCTGTTCAAGATCATTTGGTGCCCATGCAGGTTTTTTGGGTGGCAGAGTGCTGTTTGTGCCCTGCTCCACATCCATTTCCCTTCTGCCCCTTCCCAGCTGCAGGCAGCGGTTCCCAAATTTGGGCAGGGAGTCCCAACTGAAGGAGCTCTTAGCTCTGAATTGTCCCTCTGAGTGTGAGCAAAAATCCATGCTACTCCTGCTCTGCTGTTTGCACGCTCCAGGATGCAATAGAAGCCTTCCTGAGCCAAAGAGAGCACTGAGCATCTCCTCAATGACACCATCAGTGGGGACACACGTCAGCCAGCAGTGGGGTGCTGGGATTACGCAGGGCTCAGGGAGACAGAGAGCGAAACGGATGCTTAGTGTGGATCCTGGTGGGTGATAGCTGTGAGACAAGCCCAGCGCTGCGAGGCACATTTTGTCTTGAGGGAGTGTGAACTAAATCAACCTGAGGCTGAAGAAGCCACAGGAAATCAGAATCAAATCAGCAAGAAGCTGAAGAGAGCACGGCAAAAAGGAAAACACCCCCGTTCACCAGCTTGGAATTGGAGAAAATGGGCTGGATGGCAGCAGCAGCAAAGAATCTTCACTTTTCTTATAAGCAGCAAAATCTGGAGTGGCAGAGGTGCTTCATTTCCTCTCTGACAATAAACACAGTGAAGAGTCAGCGTGGGGAGCAACGCGTTGTGTGCTCGAATCTCTCTGATAAGTCACAATACGCCGCGCCTCGTCAAAAGAAAAATGTTATTCCTCTGAAGATCTCAGCTCTTTGCAAAGTCGCCTTCTTGCAGTTCTTCTGAGTCACAAAGTGAGAGGGGAGGTCAGGCTGCCACGCTGGTGCTGTGCTGAGCAATGGAAGGAGCGGGATGCTGGGAAGCTGCTGGTTTTCTGTGCCTGTCCTGAGCCGTGCTCTGAGCGCCCTGAGCTGCCAGCAGTTTATTCCAAAGGTTCATTTTATGCCATGCAGGCTGCTGGCATATGCACACGCATGCAGCCAGCGTTCGTTGGAGCTGAGAAGATGGAAAAATAACAGTGTCCTCAGGGAAAACAGATACTCCCTCGTTGGTACCTTCCTTCCCTCTGCTGGCAGCTTCTCTGCACACATCGCAGCTCTCAGCCTGCTGCCCCCGAGAGCCAGAGAGAAAGATAAAACATTCCCATCACAGTGATGTTATTTTCCTTTCAAAGTTCTCTCTCGCTTTCATATATGGTTGTTGATATAGAAAACTGTGGATGCCACAGATCAGGATACACAGATAGAGATGTGCAGCTGAGTGCAGCAGCGGGGTGTCCCTTCTCCATCTCAAAGTCTGATCTCTCTCCTCTGCCATCAGTTTGATTTGCTGCCCTCTCTGACACCTTCTCAGGTTTGGAGGTTGTGTAGGATCCGAACCTTCATTTCCGATGAGCTTATGGGATCTCAGCCCACAGCAGAGAACTCGTTAGTAAAATCAGCTCTGGAGAACATCTGTTGATTACAGACAACGTCAGCATGTGTTGTGTCCAGGGAACCAAGCTGCCCTCGTGCAAAGGCTTTTCTCCCTGGAGATGCAATATTCATTGGATTTGTCAAGCTGACCCTACAGAGGGAGACCATAGCACCCAGCTCTGCTTGTTTGCAGCCCCATCCAGCAGTTTGACCATCCTCTCTTGCATAGGTGCAACTCAAAATGATGGGGTTTATGTTATTGCTGTATTCTTCTGCTGGGTGCAAGCAGAACTAACAGCACCAGCTCAGCAGGGTTCTTAGCTCAGCGTGGTGAGAGGATGCCCCATCCATGGAGGCATCCAAAGTCAGGCTGGATGGGGCTTTGAGCACCCAGACTGAGCTGTGGGAGTTGGACCAAGGGAGTCCCTTCCAAGTCTAACAATTGGATGATACTGTGTTTCTGTGAGGGTGTGAGATGGGGTTGGGAGGCACTGCCCCATCAGAGCAGCTCAGTGCCAGGTCCCTCCGGGTTCCTCCTGCAGCACCAGCAGCACCGATGCATTCCTGCTGTGAGGCTGAAGCACGTACAGCCGGGAGCTGGCAAGGCTCAGCAGCTCTCTCCTTGTTTCATGTTTAATTAGCTGGCGTGGGAAGGATGGATTGGATAGAACAAGGAACCAGAAGGGAGAAGGAAGGTTAATCTATCCTCTAGCCTTGCTATTCCTTCTTCCTTGTGATCTTGTGAAGCAAGGAGATGATGTGTCCTTTGAAGTGCAAAGCAGTCCCCATCCTTCTCCCTAAAGTGGCTGCCTGCTCCTCCTCCTCCTCCTCCTCCTCCCTCAGCCCCGTCCAGCTGCGGCTGCAAAGTGCTGCTGATGGTCGGAGCTGTGCTGGCAGGGAGGATGGCGAGCTGGGATCAGGATTCCTGATCCTGCATCCTCTGAGCACCAACATCCTGGGGATATCAGGAGCAGAAGGAGGGCAGCTGCGGCACGGTGTAACAAGCACCCTTTGGCCAGGACCCGTGTTCTCCCCTAGTCCTGTAATTGAATTGTTTTAATATTAATATCTTCTCTGGAGCTCTGCTGACGGGAGGAAGGGAGAGATGCTCCTTCCAAAATAGTCTTAAGCTAATGCAGAGAGTATGAATAAATCTCTCAGAGATTATAGCCTCTGGAAAGCTCCTGTGAATATCAGAAAGACATCCTCACTGCTACGGGAGGTTTGATTGAATTACAAATTTGAGGCAACTCCATAGCAAAACTGATTAAGTCTTTTCTTTTCCGCTCTCTCTTGTTGTGGCTTTTTAAAGTACCAAAGCTTTTTTAATAGTTAGAACCCTTCCGGTCCTATTTGTAAGTAATTATAACTGGCACCCTGTCCACATAGATGGTTGGGCATAAAGCAGAAAGCTTGCAAGGACCAAGGCCATTATGAGAAGCATTATCACTTCTTATCTCCAAGGCAGATTCACAGTCAGCATTAGAGGGAATCCTGCATCTCAGAGCTCTTCCATCAGTCATTGCCATGAGGTTTTTCCAGCAAAAGCCACGTACCAGAGCACAGAGGAGGAGAGGAGGGTCTCATCCATGCTCTGCCCAGCGATGGGCACAATGCTGGATATTGGCACCACTTGCCAGACCCTAACGCCCTACTTTGTGAAACACTGCTGGTTGTGTGGATGCGATAAAATTCACCTCATTCAGTTGTCTCCTATTATACCAGAGATTAAAAAAGAAGAAAAAAAAAACAACAAAGAGAAAGAAGAGCGTTGTAAGACAGAAGCTTTGCGTCTCTTGCAGTGCTGTCTGTCGGAAGCAGACAGCCATGGTCTTTACCAGCCCATGACAAGTGATTTTTCCAACAATCAAATGGGAGAACATGCTCTGTTAGGCTTATAATTGATAATATACCACTGTTGAAATATGCCTGTCAGTTCTGCAGGTAGATAAAATTGTATCATTGATATTTCATAACAATTTTCTCAGGCAGCGTCTGAAGCCACATCCTCCCCTAACAGATAAAGGCTGGGCAGGAAGACATGCCAGCAGGATCCAGCCTCCGTGCAGGAGGGGGGGAACCAGCTGCAAACCCCTGGCTGCTGGGTCTCAGCTCTGCACATCACACGCCTGTTTGAAGCCTCTCCCAGGGCCTGGCAGACACATCGCAGCTCGGTATGGAGATGTCTGTATCACAGAGGGGTTAAAATAATGAATAGGGAAATTGGGATGATCTAACCCAAGCCGTAACGCTGGCTTTTTAAACAGAGAAGGCAATTAGCTCTTGGACGTTTCAGAAAGCACTGTGATTGATCCTTTCCTCCCCGGGAGCACAGTGGAGTGCAGGTGTTGGGGAAGATGCTGCTGGGAGCAGCTGGGCTTTGGGAGTGGAGAAGGAGCACCTGTGGGACACACCTGGAAGGAAATCAGAGCATCATCCAATATCCCAAGTTAGAAAGGATCCAGATGGGCTCTGATGGCAGCACGCGGTCCTTAGGGTGGCTGCTGAGAGGGCTGTGGCTGCCTTTGAGATCACAGAGCTGAAGGGGGTTCAGGTCCCTCCATCTCAGAGTGCCAGGACATTCAGAAGCCCAAGAAATCAAAAATATTCTTTTTGGATCTCTTTTTGAAAAGCGCTTTGGGAGAAAGCCTGGGGCTGAGCAGGCAGGGAGCCCCAAGGCTGCCCACCATCACACCTCCTTGCTCTGCTCCTTGTCCTGCTCCCCAGCTCCACTCTCCAGCTTGGGTGTGGGGAAAGGACACAGCAGCTTCTGCTTCCTTTCTCCTTCTTTCCTTTTCAGACTGATGGTAAGAGCAGTCACGTGGAATCATAGGCTCAAATCCCATCACCTGTTTTGCTGTTCTGAGCAATCTGTGCCCGCCCCAACGGGCGCTGACCACCACCACCCCTCTCTGCACCCAATCCGTGGGTAATTGGGGCAAGAATTGTGCTGTCTGCTGCTCACCCATTAACCCCAATTAGCACCTCCGTGGAGGCTGGGGCATCTTGGCATTGGCACTTTGTGTGCTGCATCTCCTTCCCGTTTGTTAGCACTATTGACTAACATTTGGAGTCAAATTAAAGGCATGTAGCTAATAGCAGAATTCTGAATTCCCTTCAGGGTTGGCTGCACTGAGTGAAATTAAAGTTCCCGACATCCCCGCTCCCCTTCCCCTTTCCTAATTAGCCCTTCCCAACTCTTAGAGGCTGACATTTAAAATGAACTCATCTAAAATGAGTATTTTTGTAACCATGGTATTCAGTGCCATTACAGGACAAAAGAAGGGGACAGCTTCTGACATAGGGGGCAGCAGAAGGGGACACGGTGACACGTCCTGGGCAGTGTGGAGCCATCTGTCCCCTCTGCCATAGGAGCACTGCTTTGCTGGTATCACTGCCCTGGTGTGTGAGCTGCAACCTGGGAGGGGGCCGCAAAGGTCCCTAAAATCGATGCGTTAAGAGGATTTGTGGCTTTTCTGAGTCCCTTCATGAGAGATTTCTCCCTGCGAGATACAAGAAGCAGCAAACTGTGGGCTAAGTCAGCAGCAAATCCACTGCTGACACTTGGGACTGGGCTGACTCTGCTGAGCAAAACGTGGAGTGGAAAGACACGAGCCTTAGCAGCAGTGGGTGACCATGCTGCCCGAGTCCTAAACCTCCAATCTGGGGGCTTTGGGTGGGTTTAAGTAAGCATGGATCTAATACTAATACCCAGTACTTACATATGCTTTATCTTTAGCATCCTGTACAGACATTAATTACAGACACAGAGAGTGCCTGCAGATGCATCGCTGCAGATGCCACAGCTTTGCTTTAGGGCCGTGCATGCTTTTTGCTGACAGCTTCAGCTGTGCTTCCTCCTGGAGAGGTGCTGCCTCCTGGATTTGGACAATTTGCTCTGAGCAAGGCAGAAAATGTGTAACCGAGTCGTGTGTGGACAGGCACATTCCACACATTTGTCTTCATTCCTCTTTTGGGCAATTTGCAGGCGATGCAGAGATGAAAACTGCCCCTCCGCTTCTCCAGATGGAACCAAGCACCTCATGCTGCACGGCTGCTGCCCGCGGGGTGCTGAGTGCTGGGGGTGGGGAGGAGGCAGCAGCCACACGGATGGGCTGGCTCTGCCTTCACAGCCTTTCCCCATCTCTGACCACATGCCGGACATGCAAAAGATCCCTGTTTCCTTGGAAACGGGTTCTTTCTGCATGTGCTGCAGTGAGTCAGGAAAGTTTGCCTTCATCAAACCCCTATGGTGAAGAGAATAAGCTGCAGACTTGCTGTCCTAGGGATGGCAGCCTGATTGCTGCTGCTTCCCTTATTTACATCCTTTTAGAAAGGGAAAAGGGAAAAGAAAATGCCTTCTGCTCCTCGCAGAGATCTCTCAGCAAAGCGCCCACCAGTCTAAACCCCTTTGGTTCATCTTCTGACAAATATTTCCATCCTTTTTTTTTTTTTTTTTTGGAGAGAGGGAAAATCGAGAAAAATGGCCAGACATTTCTAATGTGGGGCTTTAACTCCTTGTATGGGAACTACTGAGTCACGGCCTGAACCTCTGATTGATCACCTGAGGCGAGCCATAAGCCAGCCAGAGGAGCACAGCTGAAGGCAATTCACCTGTGCTGCAGGAAGGGGTGGAGCCAGGCTGCCCCCCTCCTAGACCTATTGAAGAGCTGGCTACCAGGGGGGAAGGATCTTGCCTGGAGATCCCTCCTTCTGGTGTTTTGTGGGTGAGCCCAGCATAAGGGTAAGCCTTCCATTTATTCTCTTTTGTTATTGTAATCTACTTCGCCTAACTCTCTTGTTTATTTTGTGATTGTAACATCTTAACATCCATTGATCATACACTCCTATTATTCAACCAGGATTTACCAAACTGAAATAATGACAAAAACTTTGAGTTAGATCCAAAATGAGTAGGCAACTCTCATGAACAATTTTTTGCTATTCTCCTATGCTTGTTTTGACTGCCTCTGCCTTTGAAGCCTTGTTTGAATTTGAGAGCGAAGTTTAATTTGATTATTTTTACAGCCAGAAAGCAATGAAGAATGAATGAACATTCTTTGCTGAACATTTCATTTGAAAAATTCTGCAAAAACCACTGAATAAATGATTCAGTGATTGCAGCTGTGAATTTTGGTTAATCATCACTTTAAGGGCTGTGCTGGTATAATTTTGCCAGCTGAGGAATGCCATTACGTGCTTTAATGGTCTTTAATGGACCAACACAATGCTGTGTCGTGGTGCTGGTTGTGCTGTTGGTGGAGCAGTGGCAGCATTGACCAGGAACGTGGCTTACATGTCAGCCCTCATTCACACCATGTGTTAATGACCTGGGTCTGGTTGGAGCTCACTCCCTGCAGCTCTGTGAATGCTGACAACAACATTCAACATCCATTAGAAGTCTGGTGGTTCTTGGCTTTGGTATAAGCAAAGCAAAACTTGTTTTCAGGGACCTGGGACGGGATTGTTGACCACCAACCCGCTCAGCTTGCTGGGCTTGCTGCCCATGGGCTGATTGCAAACTGAATCCGCTCTGGTTTTGAGCAAATACAGGTGCAGTTTATGGAACTGATTCTCAGCTGATTCCTTTGGTTTCAGCATAAATCCCAGGAGAGATCAGCACTTTGCTTTAAAATCTTTGAGCAGCTCAAACCGAGGGATGGATAAAGGGAAATGTTTGCACAATCTCTTTGCAAATCAAATCTGTAAGTCATGCATTGCTCTGAAGAGGCACAAAGGAGATATAAGCCCACGTTTTGACTTTGGGCTTGCAAGGCAAAGCTGTCCTGCATTTTAACATCAGTGGGATTTTGTCCTGCGATGGAACTGGAGCCCTGAGGCACCCAAACACTGCAGTCCTTCCCTCAGCCTGCTCCAGCAGCTTCACCCCATGCTGGTCACATGCAGTGCAAGCACTCCGACACCTTCCCCTAATTATGGGATGTATAAAGCACTTGGTGACACATGGCAGAGGAGCCCTGTGCATGCAGCAGAGCGATCCACCATCCCCAGACCCCACACCTGCAGCAGAGCCATCTCATGGTGGTGGGTTGAGAGAGTATTTGGGGACATTGGTACCTCCAGACTGAGCCCATCACTCTCCTACATATGGAATGCACAACGGCACACCCAGGATAAGCCCCACATCCCAACCTAACCTTGGCACATGGATCCTATGGCACCATGAGCCCTGCTCGATAGCCAGGGCGGTGTTTTGCATTTTCCTCTTTGCAAAATTACCAATTTCTTTCTATACTGAAATTTCCCCAATGTCTGTGAACTTGAAGTTCAGCCCCCTTCCTGCTGTCCTGAGCTGGAGGCTGACTGCAAAGGTAGTGAATAACTTCAAGGTTTTTGTGAGTTTGGACTGATGTTTGAAGGTACTGAGCCACTGCTCTGTGTCTGTAGGACCTTAAATGCCTTCACAAATCTGTGCTTGGTACCCAGCCAGTGAACTTCACCCAGCAGGTGGCTGGTAGCCAGCCCATGGCGCAGGGATCCAACGCAACGCACGCTCATTATCTCTGCCTTGCTCAGAAAGGATATTGTGGTTTTAATAACTTCTTGGATCCATTTTTTTCCCTGGTAGCTCTTGTTACCTTGGATACAGGCTCTGGAGAGGCTCAGCCCTGCTAAAGATGGTAGATCATTTAAATGGAATAGACGATGAGGTGCGGATTTGCAAACTGCTTTTGCTCTCCTTGAGAGCTGGCTGGGAGTTGTCCAACAAAAGTGAGTTTCCTCAGGAAACACCAGTTTGATAGAAAGGGAGCTGTTTGTTGGAACGTGGCACCAGATCATCCCTTGGGATGATTGCACGAGCTTGAATGTAACATCTCCTGTATCTGCGTGACAGTGCCAGTCTGGAAGGAGCAGGGCACTGTGGCTTTGGCATGTGGCAGTGCAGCAATTCCCAGGATGAGCAGCAGAGCTGCACGACCTCCTTCCCTTTCTCCCAGCCCACGTACACGCACAGCTTACCCATGGATAAGTCGTGCAAGTCTGAGAAATTCTCATTTCATGCCAAGAGGTTACCCATCCCTAAAGGTCATCAAATCTATTAAAGGAAAACCCCAAGGTTCAGAGCTTTGGACACTTAATTTGGTTTGCTTTGGTCAAATTTCACGCTGCTGTACGTTTTGATTTATGCACTTTGAAAACCTTTCGCTGTGTTGGAAAAAGCCAAGGTGCCTGTTGTAATGAAATAGCTCTGGCTTTTCTGAGATGCCTCTACTTCTTTTAATGACTCTGGGGTGTCCAGGCCCATCCTGATGGTAAACAAACAAAATAAATTGCTTTTGCTTCCTGCTCCTCATCATAAACAGATTTGGATATGACAGCTGCCTGACAAATCATTAAGATCATTTGATCACTGTCAGAGCAAATCAGCTCGAACTTGAGACAACGCGCTAAGGCTGTCTTTGCTGTTGGGGTTACTCGAGTACAGATGCTGATGGCACTGTGCTCTTGCAAATTATTCTTAATTGCTTTATTGGAGCTGATCAGGGCCATCGTCTTTTGGTGCTGGGTGACATGGGCAGAGAAGCAGCTGTCTCAAGAGGGACCAGAGAGCTTCATCCCTTCTGCCATGAGCCTGGCAGCTCCTGCGAGTCCATCACAGCCCGCTCCCAAGCTCCTGCCTGCATAGAACTGAAATGCTCTGCTCCCAGGGCCCTGCAATGCTCCAACCTTATCCTGCCTTGGGGAGAGGGTGGCAGAGACACAGGAGAGGAAGGAAGAATCATTTAAGATGTAGCAGCAGAAGGAAGAAGAAAGAAATCTTTTTTCTTTGCTTAAAAAGAAATCTCAGCCTTCCTGGAGTGAAGAAAGAAGGGGAGGGAGGTAAAGGCACCACACAAAGAGAGGAAAATGTGCTGAGAAACCACAAGGCATTTAAAAGCTAATGCAGGAAACCGAACCGACTTTGATATCCCCTCTCATTCGAAACGTTTGAGGACAGAATAATGCTGCCATGATTTATTGCACAAAGGGATGAGAAAGTGAGTGGGTCTGAGAGCTACCTTCTGGTTCCTGGGACAAAAAATGCTTTGTATTAAATTACAATGTATAAGCAAAAAGCCCTTAATAAAGTGTCTATTTGCAGGCACGTATTTATTGAGGAGCAACATGTGCCCGTTCATGAAGAGATAGCTGGGTAAAAGCAAAGGTCATTGTGCAGGAGAGGAGCCTTTGTGAGCCTGTAAGAACTTTTCCACACTGCTCAACTGTTGCTGTGTGCACTGAAGCCAGCACTGCAGTGCTTCTGGAGTGGAGCTTCCCAGCTCATCCAAATACACAGGGGCTGTGAGATGGGGTCCTAAGGATGCCCTGAGTTTGCTTAAGAGCAGCTCAGCCAAGGAGCTGCAATCACCGCGAAGGGCCGGGTCCAACAGCTCAGCTTGCTAGCCTTTATTTTATGCTTGTTTGAGTTAATTTTATAATCAGTGGACAGAAGAGGCATTTTGGCTTCATGGCCATTTGCAGCTGGATGCAATCACAGCAGCAGTAAATTGTGCCCAGTTACTGAGCAGTGAGCAGATGAGGCGGGACCGGAGCTGAGCTGCTGGTGTCTGTTCCGAGAACGCTCTGTGCCAAGTGGGAAATCTGCATGGAGGCAAACTTACCCTGCCTGTTTCCTATATACTGAGTGGATGTAGTCTTGAGTCCTTCACGAGAGAAGGAAAAACCTCTGCAAACTCTTTATTCCTTAAATATTCATCCAAATATATGGTGGAGCACTGCTGAATGAATGAAATATGGAGCCGCATCAAAATCAACTTTTTTAACAGGGATGTGTCTGTTATATACGGTGCATCAAAATGAACATTTTTTAAACTGATGAAAAATCGATGTTACAGAAGCAAATGCTTAATTCTTCATTTGACGTCTTCATTTTTTAACTTCCAGATTACATTTTCAGTCATTTTACTTTCCTGCCTGTTGTAAACAAGCTGTGTCAGCCTGTCCGTTCTGCTGCCTCTGCTTTCGATGTGCTGGCAGGGACACAGCAGCTCCCTCCAACCTTCACAAGGAGAAGGTGAACAAGAAAACCTCAGCGCATGGTTATAGGAGCCCCACATCTTCTCCCCATAAGGGGAGAACAGGATGCAGAGCGCCCATGAACTTCCGTCAAGGATTCCTTTTGTGTCGGTTCCTCTTGAATTTGGGAAAGAGAAGGAAATCCTCAAGAGATGTTGGTTTTTAAGATGTTCAGAGTCTGGCTGAAACCGAGAAAAACTGAATTAAACTGCAGAAGAGAAGAGGGATATCTCTTAGACACAAGCAGAGAAGATGAGGCCAGGTTTGCCATGAGCCTTTTAACCCGGGGGTGGCCTGGGATGAGCTGCGTGGCACAGAGGGGCGCAGCCCCGCAGAGCGCGGTTTCAGCACCGGGCGGGCGGACAGCAGCCATTGGGATCCATCGGCGTCCATTGGGATCCATTGGGATCCATCGGCGTCCATTGGGATCCATTGGGATCCATCGGCGTCCATTGGGATCCATTGGGATCCATCGGCGTCCATTGGCATCCAGCTGGTCCCATGAAGGGATAACCATGACAGGCAGAGCTGTGCTTCAGCCCAGTCCTTGTGGTCCTCACATTGCAGGTCCACCCCCAGCACAGCCACACAGTGCACTCAGGGCTTGTCAGGTCCCGTTCAGGCACTGCTTTCCTCCAAGTCCAACGTGCCTCCAAAGCCAAACTTCTCCCAGCAAGGAGCAGACAGTGCCTCTCCCCGGTCCCACCCCCCAGCACGCTGCTGTCTGAGCACACACGCTGTGATCTCTTTTAAATGGATGTATTAATCCTGCTCTGGCAGCTCCAGCCTGGACTGCGTTCCTTGTAACCAGAGCCTAATTCTGCTCCCAGCTCGTGTGATTTACGTCTATTCCCTGCATATTCAATGAGGTGTAAAGCAACCCCTGCCACCATCAGCATCACCTGGGCTTGATTTGTTTCAGCAAGAGAGCGCTATTTTTTCTTTTATCCTAAGCAAAATGCACATTTGAATGGGATTAAATCTAAACCCCTTCAAACACTTAATTCTGACTGGAATGCAAACAGTCCCTGCAGACATTCGGAGCAGCTCCAGGCAGTGGTGAGAGCAGCAGTGGTGCTGTGCCTCCACATTATTTTCAATTGCAAAACAAAAGTGGGAAGAGAGGCCTTAAATGATGTGAAAATAACACTGTTTGAATTAATGTGTCAGCTCTGATGGATGCTTGTACTTCCCAGAGTTTTGAAAAGGCTCTGAAGGGTGAGATTTACCTACCATACATGGCTTCCAGTCAGCAAAATCTTGGAGGAAAACCTATCCCTCACTCCACACTGACTTCCCACGGAATATTGAATCAAGGTAAAGACGTGGAGGGCCAGATACACAGAGGCATTCTGGCTTCTAACTCCCATTAGTTTTGATGCGAGTTCAGTCATTTTCAGCTAATACCTTTCATTTAGTCAAGAAGGGGAATATCATTCCTTATCCCCACTTGGCTCTGTGGCACGAGCCCAGGCAGCACGCAATCCTGAATGGGGCTGACCAGCAGAGCTTGCATCCAGCTCTGTCCTGCAGCATCTTTCTGCTGCTTTGAGCCCTCAGGAAGGTGAGAGACCTTCTCTTGGTCTCACACATCTGTTCTCCTCCAGCTGGAGTCAGCACTGCAGCCTCATGTGACAGACAACAAGGTGTATTTACTGGTATTTAGCTCCAGTGCCAGGTGTGTGCAATGCAGGCTGCCTGCCCTGCTCCTCCTGGACTGATTCAGGACTGAAGAGGGGACACAGGGTGAGATTCTCCCCTCAGTCTTGGGGTGATGCTATTGGAGCAATGCTGCTTGGCTCTCCGTTCTGGTTCCTGCTCAGTGCTGGAGCACTGCAGATGCTTGCAGTGTCAGGATGCTCAGGTCCACAGGGGCTGCTGCCCTCCTGCCACAAGATACATGCTCTCCTTCACCCCTTTCACTCCTTTCTTTCCTCCTCCACTCTTTCCTCTGGACAAGCCCTGGATTTGGTGCTGGGTTGTGGCCAAGCAGCTCAACTGCAACCAAGGCACGCAGGAAGGTGCAGGACCCAGCACCAAGGGAAGGGGTGAAGGTATGGAAGCATCCTGTTTGCTGACCTCTGAAGGAGGCTGCATTGCCTGTGAATGTGGGCATGAGTTATTGCCTTCAGGGCCAGGGGAGAGATGCTAAAGCTGGGGCCACTGCTGCTCCAGATTGGAAGTGAAAAACCATCCTGAGATACTGCTGAGCTGCCCTGGAGCAAAAGGAGCTTTTCTTTATTCTCCCTTTGACTCTCAGCACGAGCTTCCTTTCCTCTTTCTTTCTTTCTGGCTCAGGTAGGAGTGTGCATTGAGAAGAGGACAGAAATAGCAACCAGCATCTGGGGAGGAACAGATACATGGAGAGGGACTGGGGAGGTCCAGGCTTTGTTCAGCCCCAGTGCAGCCCAGCCCTGAGCTGTGCTCAGCTATTGGTGGTTTCTCTGTACCTTAGAAAACATCATCTCAGTGTGTGCCAAGCTAGTCATGTGTTGCTGGTTTGGAGCCTGTAGGAATGCTAAAAATGCATTAAAAAAAAAAAAAAAAAGAAAAAAGAAAGAAGCTTAAGCACCTTCTCTTTCTAGCCACTGGGCAATTACCAAGTGAATCCAGAAATAAATAAAACATCCCCATAAATAGAGACAAGCAAAGGAAATTAAGCACCTTCTGTTCACAGCTGATGTGCTGCCCACAGAGCTGCTGGATGGGAACCACGGGGCCTGGGAGCCCCCAGGGGCAACAGTAGGGCTGTACAAGAGGTGTTAGCTGTGGGAAAACCACTGCTTGTGGTGATTATGGAGTGACTGTTTGAATGGTAACGTTGTTTTACCTTTTCTCTATGCTGTGGTAGTTGATGTGGGATGGCTGGCTGGATCCCATCCCACACCAACTGGTTCCAGCACCACCAGTGTCCTGGGTTAATGCAGTCACTGCAGTGTTGGAGGTGGTGGAGAGGTCAAGGCCTTGGCAAGCAGCACAGCTGCAGAGGGGAGAAGACAACATCTGTGCATTAAGAAAATTCTGACGGAATATTGATAGCAGATGCTTGTATTATGAGGGCGAAAAGCACCCTAAAAATATGAGGCTGTGTTCTATATGAGGCTCTTCAGAGGCCCAGAAGGGTATTTTCTCTTTAAACAAGCAGCACTTAAAAGCCAGTGCTTTCTCTCCAGCAAAACATGAAGTCTATTGGAAATCTGTACTGGGCTGGGAGGAGCAGGGGAGGCTCAGCTGTCCCAGCAGCCGCTCCGCTTTTCCTCTGCAAAATAAATGTGGAATCAAAGGAGGATCCAAGTCCTGGGTTTGTTTGAGACCAAAATGGATTTCAAAGTAACTCCCACGGTGTTTGCCTTTGCTTGGGCATTCGTGAGAGCTGGGAGGCCACGGGGTCATGATCTCCATCTCTCATGTTGGCTTTCCGTCCTGCTGCCCATCGCAGTGCGTCAGAGCGTTCTCCTCCTAAATCAATAGCAACAAAGCTCTCTTCGTGGTCGTTATGGCAATCAAGGTTAAATCCCAGCTGTGTACTTTTAGGTTTCCCTTTAATTTTTCAGGATTTTTTTAGGAGTTTTTTGATCATTTATATTTAAGAGCTGTGGATTAGGTCTACTATTGGCTGGAGTTGGCTATCGTATATCTTCAAAGCACTCCCTAAGCAGGAGCAGGAGAGGGGAGCAGGCATGAGGAGGAGCTGAGGCTAGAGGTGCAAACTCTCTGCTCCATATCTAATAAAATCACCCACAATTACTGATGAGACTTAATTACTTGCAGAAATACCGAGCAAACGTGAACAAAATGCATGGAAAGTATTTCAGGAATGCATAAGCTACCAAACAAACCACTAATAATGTACTATTATTAATGTATTAATGTCAGCATTAATGGCAATGCAGTGTTTTGCAGCCGGTTTAGTAATAATGCTACAGTTTTATCTATTAATAAGTGTAGTTATTTTCTGCAGTAAATAACACTGAAAATAGCATTGCTTTTCTGGGGGTCTTGACAGCTTCTGCTTGCACATTGCCCGGCTGGCATCCCTGCCCTGCTCTTCCCTCGCTCAGTGCGCTCAGGTGCAGCACAGCACTGCTCACTGCATTTCTGCTGCCCTGGGCAATTCCAGCTGAAGGGCCTCTGCATTTTTCTGAGCTTTCCTTCTTTGTTCCATATTGCCCTGCAGGAACCTCCTGTCCCACGACCTATAGAGGCTCAAGCACTCAGGGGATGTGACCCATTGCTGTCCCACTCCTCATCCCTCCTGCACGGAAGAGCTGCCATGCTTCAGGATGCTTCCAGGTACCATGTCATTAGCTACAAATTAAGCTTTGCAGTGCTGCTGGCAGCGTGGATCCCATCCTTTCAGGTCCTCCCTGCTGGGCACTTGCCATCAGAAGTCTCCTGGCTCGTCTGTGGTCGTGCAGCAAGAGGTAGGTCAGCTCAGAGCTGCTTTCTGCAAAGAGCTCGTGAGCCCGCAGGCTCCTTGTTGCTGTTTTTCTTTCTTAATTGGCTTGGAGTGTGGATGTGTGGATGTGCGTGTGCCTGCCTCCCTCATCAGCAGCACCCCTGGTATTCGGCGGAGTAATTAGAACATCTAAATCTTCCCTATATGTCATCCAGACTTTGTGAAATTAACTGTGATTACTGGCACCAGCCTGCAGACGTGCCGGATTCCACCGCAGCGCTCCCGATAAGCGTAATTGCTGCTCATTGTTGCTCTGGAGAGCCTTGCGCTCTCTGCCACGCGCGCTCTCCTTCCTGCTCACTTTTATATTAGCACTGAGTTAAATGGCTTTGGCTTTTGTTGACTCTGAGGCTTTACGAGGAGATGCACACAACCGAAATCAGAAGCGCTTCTTGATTGCTGAGCAAACAAAAGCGCTGGGTTTGGTGGAAATGAATCCTCCCCCGGCCCCTCGCTGGGCTCAGCAGGAAGAGCTCCCCACTATGTGTGCCTGCACATGTGTATATGGGGGACCTGCTTTGTGGCTTTCCCCACAGGAGAGCGTTATTTCTGCAGTCGGAGGTTGCAGCTTTGAATACATATGCCATGCAAAAGTGCCGTTGAGCAATGGGGGTGGTGGTGAAGCTAAGGAGCAGCGATAGATCTTCATTAGTTTCTTGTTAAATGAGATGTGCATTGACCACTTGGCTGCTAACGATGTGGGCAGATGGAGTGAAGAAGCACAGATTTTGCTCTCGTTTCCTTTTTCCCTTCTTTTCTTTCCCCCGTGGGAAAGAGAGAGAACAGGGGACACAGCAACAGGGATGGGATTGGTTTTCATTGGAATCCCTGTGGTGGCAGGGGCAGGAGGGCACATCACCAAGCAGCCTGGAAGCTTGGAAATGATGCTAACTATGGGCAAACTTCAGAATTCAACCCAAAGGAGGCATTTCCAGAGTGACATTTCCAGCCAGGAAGTCTGATGCTTGGTGTGTCTCTCCACTCTCATTATATACTTTACTATTGCTGTTATGTATGCTTCAAAGGTTAATATATGTTTATGATGAGTACGCTTTTTATAAATGTTAATTAGCCCTGGTGCAATTTGGGGGATTAGTGCCTCAGTAATAAATGCTTTTCCTGTATTTTAGCCATTGTTAGCAGTGTCACAGCTGGGTTTGGGGTCTGTTCTAGGTCTTAGGGTCTGGGCCCTAAGAGCTGAAATCTGGGCTCCTCCACCCCTACTCTGTGTCCAGAACCCTTCAGCTCTGCTTCTGCATGGCCCACATTGCACAGAGTGCTCAGGAATGGGGTCTGGAGCCCTTGTCTCTGATTTTCCAGGGTTAACGAGTGAATGCCCTTCCACTGACCACGTGCATAGACAAAATGGGATTTCAATCAGTGAAAAGGGAGAGGTAATTTCCCAGCTCCCATTAACTGATAGTAATTGCGTTGGGAGCAGAGATCTGAGCTCGGGATTTCAGCACAGAGCATGCAGACGTGGTGCAGGCAGATCTTGCTGCTGCTTCGCTTCCCATCACCTCTTCCCTGCTCCTCCGTGGGCTTCCTGCACGACTGGCATGGTGCATTCTGCACAGCCCCATGGAGAAGCCCTCCAGGACCAGGAGTGGTGCTGGGACACGTTGGGTTTGGCCAACTTCTGCAGCTGGAACCTTCCTGAGGTCCCCTACATGCAGCCCCATGGACATGGCCACAGCCCCAGCCCTGGTGCTCAGCTCAGGGCCCACAGTTGGAATGCAGGCACAGAGCTCCCCCCCACCACCGCCGTATCTCTGCAACACAAAGGTCAATGGAATTCATTACAGTGTAAAAATGAAGTTCTCAGATTGATTGAAGGCTCCTCTTTAGCACTTCAAATAAACGTGTTGGTTTTACTTGATGGAATGCTTTAAAGGTCCATTATGAAATGCCCTTTTATAAGAGAAGTAATTTTTTTACATCGTTTTTCTTTTCCTTAATTTTTGTGGAATGCAATTATCCATCCCCCCATCACTTCCTTTTCTTGTTAATAGTTTTTTTTTTTTTAATTATTTCTCCCTCCCCAGTGGAAAGAAAGCAGCATTATTTAAAGAGATACTGTAGTAAAACACAGTTATATGATGGATACAATGGATAGAAGAAGAGATGGATCCCTCCATCTTAGCTTTTCAATGGCTCTCATCGCCATAATATCAGTAATATCCAAGTGCTCTGGTCTTTAATCCCAGGGGTGCTGGGCTTCCCACCTGGACTGGGAAGTGGAGGAGTGCCCAGGAGATGCTGTCCCAACATCCCCATCCCTTTTGGGGGGGTCCTATGAGCAAACCCTTGTGGCTGACACCACCACTCCCTGCCAATGTGGGCACAGCACACCAGGGCTGCACTCATTGCTCAGCAGCACTGCAGGAACCCAACCAGGCAGCATGTTTAATTCCTATATTAATAGATTAAAAAATGGTGTCTGTTGGTGCCCCAGGGGACGGTCAGTGCAGAGCTGGTGTCTGCCAAGGTGCCGGGTCTGGTGCCGTGCGAGCAGTGCTCCTTGTCAGCTCCAATAAAACCTGGAATCTATCACTGGCCCTTTCCTCCAAAGGTTTTCTTACTGAAGAAAGCAATTATAAATTGCCCTTAATTCCAGGAGTGCCAATGGGGAAGGGGTGGAGGAAGGCAGGGCTGGGGCAGCAGCCACCTCCTTAGGGCTGTGCAGTCAGCCTGTGGGCATTGGGTGCTGCAGGGCTGGGTGTGAGCCACGACTGCTCCAAAAAATAGGGTAAACCCCCCCCCCCCTCATGTGGGTCTGATGCGAAGAGACACCTGACGTGGAAGATGAATGAAGAGCTGCATCTGAAGTGCCAGATACATAATACATCCTAAATAGGCTTCATTAGTGGTAACAATTAAAGTTACCATTGTGGATTGGATACGTTTTCTATTAACTTTGCCCTTGTCTCCAACTCCAGCTCACCTGGCAATAATGAGCTGTGTCACTTCTGATCTATTTCTCATAATAGTTCCTTTCTCCTCTAAATCCAGGCAGAATATGATCCATGGGCAGAGCTGTTCTGGGTTCCACAGGGATGGGTGCATGCCGAGCAGACTCCAGCTTTGTTCATCCCTTGCATTGGGACAGAGGCCGCTCTGGGTTGCAATTCAAGGTGCATGGACTGCAAGGAGTGCAAGAGGAATGGGGAAATACTGGAGGCTCCCTTGGCCAGGCAGGATCCCACTGTGCCCAGCAGCAAAGCAGCCTTCCTGCAGGAGCAAGAAGAGCAACGCTGTCTGCGGATTAAGTCTGGCTCTCTCTTGCCGCTTTAGCATTTCTTTTATCAAGGGGATTTGTTGCTTGGTGAAATATATTTTGAATTTTCTCGGTGCTGTTTTTACATTTTGGAAGCTGAAAGGGAATGGGATTGTGAAGTGCTGCCCTGTGTCTGCCCCAGAGCCACTTTTGAGCCTCCGCCAAGCGCAGTGTGCCACAGTGCAGCACAGCCCTCCTGCTTAATGCGTTCCCCCTCAGAAAGCTGCCTGTCATCTCATTATATCAATAGTGATTAAGAGAGGAAACTGGCAGTTAATCCTCTGCAAGGTATTTTGATGATTAAATTGAGAGCATCTGGCTGTTTATTAAGTTTGGCTCTGGACAGATCAAAGGGGGGGCAGTGGAGAGGTGACTCCCATCTCCAGCACCCAAGGAGGGTACGGCCACACAGTCCCCCTCCCCATTCAAGTTCAGCTTTCCACGTGGTTTGCTCTGAAAAAGAACGTGCAGGAAAAAAGAAATGGAGCCGTGACAATCAAGTTTCCATCAGCCCAAGTTAAACAGGTTTTGACGCTTCGGGACTTTCCTGATAATTAAAAGCAAAGTGATGGCTCGTTGCTGGTGAGAACTGGTTCTGTTGCTCAGCCTTAACAAAACCCCAGGCAGCAGTGCGAGGGTCGAGCATGGGGAGAGTCCTCCCCAGCCACACTGATGCTGACAGGGAGATGTCACCAATGTGGTGCCCACTGCAAGAGGAGGGCAGGGCTGGGGGCACACTGGTGGCAGAGGGACCTGCAGGTGTCAGCGAGGCAGCATCACTGCTGGCACGTGGTTGCCATGGCGATGCATTGCTGCAGAGCCCCGAGCTGATGATTATTGTTATTTATTATTTTAATCTGGCCCTCATCCTGCTGTGGGGTGTGGGATAGCGCTCAGCTGGTGCAGAGCCCAATGAGAACCACTGTGCTGTGCGGGGATCCGAGACCCTGGTGACAGCCCAAGGCCACAGGGAAGGTCACAGCAGACCTCAGAATTGAGATTTCATCTTCAGGAGCTGCTCAGTGCTTTGCTTTCAAAGCCATTCTTCATCCTTCCTCAGGGAAAGGGCCGCCTCGCCCAGAGGCACGCGGAGCTTTTCATATACGCGGTATCAATCTCAGTAAGGGAAGCACTTTTATATTGAAGATCTGATGGAGGGATAAATTCCCACAGAAGTAGAAAGCAGAAGCTAATAGGCTCTTTCACAATAAAAGAACAGATCTGCTGACAAAGGCATTTCCAGGGCATCCAAACAAACTGTAGCATTGGCAGAAGCCAGGGCCCCCCCAGCTCAGCACAAACTGCCCCAGGGGCTGCCCCCACTGCCACCCACCCTGCGCATCCCAGGCACGGTGCATCTCGCCCCGGTTATCTTTGCTAAGCTTCGCCCTGATTGATTTTACTTTGCTTTTTGCACTCCCCTTTTCCCTTGGCAGATTCCCATGGCAGACCCCGCCGTGGGCTGTCCTGGGTTGTGCTCTGTGCCTCGTGCAGGGAATGCCCCCTTCCTGGCACTGTCGGTTCTTCCCGTGTCGCTTTTGGAGGCGGCTGCAGGATGAGGATCTCGCTGCCCAGATAATCCTCCTGTTTAAGCTTCTTATCCGAAAGCGGCTCTTTGGAAATGATAGGGCCCTCGACCTCACCCTTCTGTGCAGGGATCACCCCGCACATCCCTGTGCTTCTCCAACAACCCCACACTTTTCCTCTCCCTCTGCCCCATTGCTGCGCAGCTTCAGGAACCCAAAAGGGCCCCATCTGCCCCTGGGGTGCCTTCTGCATTCCCCCTTTTGAAAAAATACGTGTTAATTTGTCTTCCCTATCAATTGATTTTCCAGTTAAAACTGCTCTCTGCCTGCCCTTGATTCACACCCTGCAGGAAAAAAAAGCCCTATAAAAGAAATGGATCCCCCCGTTGCTGAAGAGGCTAAAATTTACTGAAGACTTATGCGTGCCAGTCCCCAAAGGGGGAGAGAGGAAATGATTTGTTCAATTAATTATAAATGTTTTAATTTAAATGGCTAATGTGGAAGATAGTCAGATATAAAACAGCAAACTACTGAAGTGTTTTATGGGTCCTTAAAGACCACTAAGTGCTTGTTCTGATTCTGCTCCAATCACTCCAATGACTTTTCCTCTTGCATTCCGGGTAGGGTGCGATGGGAGGCGGCAGGGAGAGATTTCCTCTGGTAGTTCACATTCCTCCAGGAGAGCTGTGCTGAATGTTCAGCGATTCCTTTCTTTGGAGCTGGAATTTGCCTTTGGGGGGGGGGGGGGGGAGGAAAAAGAAAGAAAGAAAGAAAAGCAAACAGATGTGTTCCCCCGATATGTGGAAAGGTGACAAAACAGAGCAAAGCCCAGGAGATGCTGCCAAGTTTCTGTCCTGCAGCAGCACTGTTCCTGCTGAACGTGTTCCATCCCACGTGTTCGGGATGCTCTGACACGGGGCAGTGCTGCCTTTAATTGCAAAGGGGCGGGTGATGGCCCTGCCCGTGTCCATGTGAAGCCCTGTGAGTCTCAGCGATGCGCTGATGGACGACACGAAGCATTGCCAGCCCAGCCTCCGTGCTGTCACAACTGTCGCCCGTGGAATGGATGAGACTTACTGTAGGGAGAAATACTGCATGGAAAGAAAGAGTCCCTCAACGGGGGCTGAGAGGGTGGAGCAGCATGTGTGTCCGTGTGTCTGTGTGTGTCCGTGTGTCTGTGTGTCTGCATGTCCGTGTGTCAGAGTGAGACGACACTGCTGCCGGGCTTTGCTTCCTCCTGCATTCTGCTCCCACCGCCCCTTGTAGCCTTGCAGGCAGCTCCTTGCAGTTGGTCGGAGCTCTCTGTCCTCATTGCCATTCCCCTTTATTTTTCCTTCCCGATGACTGCTGCGGTGCTGCCGCTAATTCTCCTCCCCGGTTCCTATTTTGATGCTGTAAAAGAGCAAACAGGGAGGGGGGTAAAGAAGCCACTTAACAATGCATTGTTTCGATTCCTTTCTCTTCTTTGTCTTCAGGCTGTCCTGCCCTGAAAAGCATTTTCCTGGAGTTCTCAGTCTGCTGACCCCTGAAGCTTCGGAGCTATTACCTAACTAAATGGCTTTGCTTTTCACGCTTCAGCAAAATCTCTTCTTTCCTCTCGGCACAACCCATCTCCTCCCAGGCCACGCAGAAACAATTACAGCAGCAAAAGTCTTCTATAGCCGTAATGATGCTCCTGGCCACGCAGCAGCGCCTTGCGAGGTCCGTGCGTTGGATGCTGCAGCATCAGCCCTGCTCCCTGCAGAAGGGATTCGATGTCAGTGAGCGCTGAGCCCTTCCTGCCATGCGCCTCCTGCGATGCCCTGTGTGTCCTTAAGGGGATGTGCCTGCAAATTTCGGGGGCTGAATCTAGAAAACACCGGGAAAAGCGACCCGTCCTTGAGCTGACACTGCAGCATCGGGGGCCAAAGAGGGGGAAGGAGAAAAGCGGCAGGAAAGCAATGGGAAATGGAGTAGTTACGTTTTATGGAGTGAAGTGCAAAAAAAAAAAAAAAGTGGGAACAAGCATTAAGGAGAAAATGGGATTCGAGAAATTATTACTTTGGAGATTATTAAAGTGGAAATATTTGTGACGGAGTGCAGAAATTGGCCTCTAAAAGCGGCGCTCCCCTGAACCTGGATGTCCTTGTGTGCAGGGGACAGATCTCAGTGTGTGTGTGTGAATTTAAGCACTCTTAGGTAAGAGTTTGGGCCTTGTGCTTTAAAAGCACCTTGAAATCCTATCAAGGTGAAACAGTCTTTTTTTCCCCTTATTCTCAATTATTGCTTCGGAGCTGCGACGTGGAGCAGAAACATTTGGGGAGGGTGCAGCTTAGCTTGCAGGAAGCTGCTTGGGGCTGCTCCAAAAAAAAAAAGCCACACTGGAGAAGTTTGCTTTCAGGCTGTGAGCTCAGGATGTGATGAACTCCAAGTGAATCCTTGGGAAGCACAGCGTGGAGATGCCAGGGGCAGGAGCACGAGGCTGCAGGGAGAGCGTGAGCTGTGACCTGTCTTGTTAGAAAGCAGAACGCCTCTCGCAAATGGATTTCCAATTTCCCGTCCACCTGCTTAGCTGAGACAGATTTCTTGCTTTATAATTACTTTTTGGGTACTTACAGGATCTGGTATCCAGGCAACTCGATGCCTCTTAAATCCTCTTGCAAATCTGTTGTGTTGTTTTATTTTTATTTTTTTTTTCCTCTTGATTTTTCAGGTGCCACAAAAACACCAAGCACATCCCTAAAGCTTCCCTGATGCTTTTCATCCTGAAGTCTCCTGGCTGGCAGTGATGCTGTGCCATCAGCCAGGTGCAACAGGGCTCTGCTCCATGGCTTTGCACAGTGTTAGCAGGAGGCGTCAGCAGCATCCTCCATGCACGAGCAGCACCGAAGGTCACTCTGGCACTGTTAGAAGTGATCGACCGTCCCCTCCTTCCATTTATTTCATGGGCAAACGAAGGAGGAAGGCAGAGGGAAGCAGCAATAGCATTTGCTGTTGTTTACAGGCCCCGCAGTCTCTCCATTATCGTGCAAAGATCGGGGGCAAGTCAATGCACCCCACTGAAGGTTACGCATCAATACGCATTCAAAGGCTCTGACCTCTGTTGGATGAAGTGTAAGTTAATTAACTTTTGCTTGACAGCTCGTGTGCTGGAATCATTTGGAAACCTGCTGACGGTGTTGCTGCATGGCCCATCCCACCCAGCCTTCACCCCTATGGCTTTCCTCTTCCCCCTACCAGGGCTGGCAGCTATCGCTTGTGATCCTGATGGCAACAATTAGGCCATCAATCAATAAACTAATTCTTCCATTTACAGTCATTAGGGACTGTGGATCTAAGCATCTGCTTTTGCTAATGAGTTTAAAAGTTGGCTAAATATGGCAGACCTGCTCTCGTGGAGAAGGAACAACAGGAGTTCGTAGCAGAATTGGACTCTAGTGAAGATGGCATCAATTTTAATTAGCGGCTTCCAGCTAAAGCAGAACACAGAGGGGAGGGGGAGAGCCCAGGGCTGATTGCAGAGAGCTCAGAAGGAAGGGCTGTCCTGGCTTTGGTCCTGCACTCAAGGACCTGTCCTATGGCTATCAATGCTGTGGGTCTGGCTGCTTGCTAAGGGAAGAGAAAGAAGAAAATAATGCATGGAGCCACGCACCTAAATCTTCTCACTTCTGACTTATAACTTTGACAAGTCTTTATACAACTGAAACTAATCTTTGGCTGCATTAAATCTTCAGGACTGCAGTTGCTGTGTTCCCTTGAAGATTAATGAGAGCCACACCTGAGCTGTGAGCACCCGGCTCCTGGCTGCTGTGGGTCTGGGTCGACCCTTCTCAGTCAGAACAAAAAGCAAAAGGGGAAATCTCTGCAGCACAATTCCAGAAATGTCTCAAAAAACAGCACAGCCACGCACAGCTCGCTCATTTTGTCCTGATTTTGTGCAACTTTCTGAAGGCCCCATGCAGCCCAGCTGGGATTTCACCAATGCATACAGCAAAGCAGCACTCACCGATGGGCGTCTGCTGGTGGGAAAGGCACTGAGCTCCTCCCAGCAACAGCCCCCATGTGCTGCCTCTTAGCTTGGGACTGGGAGGTGCTGCTCCTGATGCTGATGCTGGTGCTGGTGCCAACTGCAGCCACATGTGCACTCAGAGCAGAAGCAGAGTTGTTTCCTAAGCCAACGTTTGCTTCTTTCTACACAGGCTCACAGAATCTGCCATGAAAGCAAAGCAATAAACACAAAGGCAAGTGTCTTTTTAAGACAACACGGAGCATCCTCAGCAGCAAACCTTGCAGCTCAGCTGCTTACAGCAGTGCATCTCCCCTTGTCCCAGCAGTGCAGGTGGCTCCATGTCGTGCTCTGTGCTCATCAGGCACGTTCTGCAGGGCCTGGCTGGGCAGAGCTGAGCCCCAGCACTGCTATTTCCTGATAGATCTGTTCTTACAGAACATCAGACATCACATTTTCAGGAACCTCGTGTTTCTCTGCACAGATTAAAACAGCAGATAAAAGGAACTGTTTGAAAAGTCCTTTCTTCTTTCGTCGTGCTCTCTTCAGTGAGTCAGATTGAGGCATTAGCAGCTGTCAGAGATGTTTTATGGCACGGCCTTCTCCAATAGAAGCAAAGTCCAGACAGAGGCTTTGGCTCTCATGGAAGATCTCTTCCTGAGTCTTGTTTCTGTGCCTGCACACACGTTGCAGAGAGCGGATGATGAGGATGGAGGAAGGAACAGCCATCCCAGTGCTGGGGGCACTATTTCAGCCCCTCGGAGGAAGTTGTGGTTGTTGGCAGTACCTGCAGTAATTTGCTGAACCTGAAAGGTCCTTGCACGGCTGAGGATGGAGCGTGGTGCCCATCTTTGGTGGCTGCTCCATCACAGATGCGTGCAGCTGTTGGGCAAAGCAGGATGAAGGCATTTGGATCTGGTGGGGATCGGGACCCCCAGCCAACACCCCCCAGTGGGAGAGCACAGCCCAAGAGCTGGGTGGAGCAGCAGAGGCCTCCACAGCCAACGCTCCTGGTGCTCTTTGTAACACATGTATTAAAAGGGTGATAATAAGCAAATCCGTCAGTTATGCAAATGAGCGGCAATTGCATCTTGAAGAGCATCCCACAGTTTAATTACATCATAATTGCAATGTAACACTTTAATTACCATATGCATCACGAAATCATGAGCGCTATTTCTCATCTCTTCACTAATATTGCAAATCAAACAGATTGCACGGGGGCTCTGCAAGCAAAGGCACCCAGCACCTCTCCATGCAGCAGTGCTGTGAGGTCCAGGCAGCTTTTCTTCAACCCTTGCACAGGGACTGCTCCAGAAAAGGGCTGGGGACTGAAAAGTGGTCATTCTGGTATCAGGTGTGACCAGCAGGACAGGGGAGGTGATGGTCTTTCTTCTTTTCAATGAACTCAGAAGTGAAAAATTTGTATTCTTGGTTTGCACCTGCAGGATGGGTGATGCTTCTCTGCGCCGTGCCTCCCGGCTGCCTTGAGTTTTGGTGTCTAAACCGTTGAGTTGGTTATATAGCAGGAAATTGGGAATTTGGATCATTTGGGTATCAGTGTTGATATTGGGAAGAATTTCTGTTCTGAAAGAGCAGTGGTGCAGTGACACAGAGAGTGGTGGATCACTGACCCTGGAGGAGTTCAGGACCACAGGGATGTGGCACGTGGGGACGTGGTCAGAGGGTAGGGTGGGATGGGCTGGGGCTGGAGATCTGAGAGGTCTTCTCCAATCTCAGTGGTTCTGTGTTTCTATGAATGCTGCTCCTGACCTTCAGTTCCCCTCCCAGCACAGGAGAAGGAGTTTCACATTGTCCTTCTCACACCCGAGAGGGAAACAATAGCGCCTTCTGGAACACAGCTTTAGCTTAAAACCTGTGAATTTGATTTAAGCCACTTTATTTCACAGATATTCCAAGTTTGCATGCTTTATTTTTCCTCCCATCCAGCTCCTTCCTTTACCCTGGGTGCAGCTAATGAGTGACAAAAGAAATATAACAGATAGGCTCCAACAACAGACTGAAATTCATGAGTGGACGCTCAGGGAGGACTGCCCAGCAGCAAAACCTCATCTCCTTGTTCCACAGAAGCTGTGGTGCAGGTGGGCTCTGGCCTTGGTTGCTCCCACTCTTCCCTCACACCGGAGCTGCTTCCAACCCATTGCATCGCGGCTGCTCGTGCTGCAGACTGCTGGTATGCTTTGCCGTGAGCTGGCAGTGATTTAAAGTCATCTTGTGCTAATCCATATAAATTCTTTTAATCGTGGATTTAATCTGTTAAGCGTGCAGTAATTAAATTACACGGCAGTCAGAGTCACACCAATGTAGTGTGTGAGGTGCACAGCCCCGCGGGCAGCAGGGATTGCTCCGGACAGGGCCCTGTGACTGACGTGGCCACATGCATCCTTCCTGAGGCCTCAAACCATTGCTTCCTTGCTGTTATTTCTCTCTTTCCCTTTCCCAGCCCTCTGAGGTCCTCAGGAGGGTCGGCACATCCCCGCATCCCAGTGCTGCAGCATCGCCCCGGGCAGCATCCTGAGCTCCTGCACAGCGTTGGCACAGCTCTCCCTTCCCACATCCGCAAGTGCTGCAGAAAGAGGGGATGCAGGAGGAGAAAAAGCCTCAACAGGAGCTGGGACGCAGCCTGGAGTACCTGCATGTGCTGGAGGAGACCTGGAGCTCCCACACCATTTGGGTTCTTTGTCCCCTCTGCTCCGCTGCCCTCTTCCCCCCAGCTGGACGGCGCTGTGCGTTCCTGCATGCTGGCATTGATAGAGGAGAACACTGCAGCACGAGGAACACATTAAGAGATTAAACTTCGTGGTGGGAAGGGGGAAGCAAAGATGAACTGCGAGGTGGAGAGATGGCTGGCTTCGGGATTGTGACAATTACTGCACTTAATATTTTTTAATGCTAAGAGCCAAACAGGGGCATATATTTAATTCATTAAAACTGTGTGAAGTAGCTCCCTCCATCCCAATGCAGTTAATCGGTGCTCTATGGATAAGTATCAGGGAATAAGTGTCTCCTAATGAAAGGGTCCCTGTAAGGTCAGCCTGCCGCTTGTTAACTAATCTGAGACTTATTTGTTTTGCAAATTGCTCTCGCGTTTTGAACCGCTGTGCAGTAATTTCCATGGCGGGGAAGCAGGAGGGAGTTCATGGGGATGGTTTTGAAGCTGTCAGTCTGTCACTGGGAGGAGGATAAAAAAATGCCACGGGGAAGGAATGGAACTGGTCCAAACTTGCACTACACAGCTGAGGGCAGTGCTGGCACCGTCCTGCACCTTACTGGGAGCACTGGGAGCACTGGGAGCTGCCCTGGCCATGTTACTCTCTCCAGTGGTTCCTTGCACACACAGCAGCGCAGTGATTGGGTGATAGAAATGACCTTTATTTCCAAATATCATCAGAAAACAGAAAATACATCCTTTGTTTTAATTTCCCCCTGCAGTAATGTAGCGTGGGGAAACCTTTTGATGAGGCAGCTTTTTTTTTTTTTCTTTTTCCCCTCAAATGTCATGGGAATGGAAGCATTCCAACAACTGTGTTTGTGTGCAAAAGAGGTGGAAGGGGGTTAATTCCCTTGATTGCAGGGAGGTGTGAGCCACAGAAAGGGCTGTGCAGCCCCCTGGACGAGTCAGGAATGAACTTTCACTGTGTGTTTCTCTGCAGGAGCCTTTAGGGCTGCTTCTGAGTTCCACCTCTGGGAAGAGCACCTGGATCCTTCAAAAGAATGAGGCTGATTTCTTGCAGCCCTATCGAACCGACACAAAGAATGTGGTAGAAAGGAACCTGGGAATGACAGTGCCCCTTCCATCCATTTAATCACACGCGGCCTCCTGCTCACCTGGCCAATGCCACCGATGTGGGCTGGGCTGTGTGCCCTGCAGGACATCAGCACCTCTGTCCCTAGACATGCAGGTTTGGTTCATTCCAGGGGGAGTTTGTCAGAACTGAAGACAGCCAGGTCCACAAGTGCTCTTCCTGGAGCAGATGGGAGGAGGAGCACCTCCAGGTGAGTTTGCTGTCTCCTTGCTCACTCCTCAAGCTTTCTCAGGCCCCAGTACAGCTCTGTTTATGCAGCTCCAACAGCATGGACAGACCCAGCCATCTTCTTCCCTTGTTGAGCTCACAGTACACTGCCTGCCCTGGACATCAACCTCTCCCAAGGGGCTGAGCAGGACCTTCCCTCCTGGGGACTCCTTTTCTTCTTGCCACCAAGGCAGCCCCACTTTCAGCTCACAAAAGGTGCCAGCACCCATGGATGTGGAGCTGCAGACCCCTGGGGTCAGCATTGTGCACCTCCTTGCAGGACACAAACCTGCAGCCCTGGGGACATCCAGCACTGTAACTCCCGGAGTTTGGGACAAAGATGCCCAACAACAAAACAGCGCCATCCTCTCCTACGAGAACTGGAGGGGATTTTTAAACCCCAGTGACCACAGTTTCCTTCTGGCACAACTCTGGAACAAACAGAGCCGCAGCACAGCCCCAACCAGCTGAGCTCCGGCGCTTCCTACACTGAGCGTGCACCGACGCTGACTTTCCTTTGCAGTGGAGCACCGCGCACTCCGCACGCGCGGCCCCATCTCCATGCAGTGCCCCCAACCCTCAGAGCCGCCGCTGTAGGGTCGTGCCCCGGCACCGCGGTGCCCCACGTGCCCACCTTCAATGGCAGGCGGAGGAATCGCTTCGCCTTGATCAGGAGGGAGAAGAATAACGAGCGGCAGGCGGTGGCCGGTGGGGTGCGGATGAAAGGCGGCCGGCTCAATTCTTCCCACACCCAGGGCGATCTGCCCCCGCTTTCTTCCTGCCATAATTGCCTGCCACGCCGCAGACGACTGTCGCACTCCACCAAAGCCCGGAGCACGGCGAGGCCAGGACTCGGGGCTCTCTGTCAATGAGCGGGGAGGCAGGGAGGATGCTTTGATCCTGCTCTTCTTCCTCTGCCGCGCTCAAGAATTACTACCAGGCTGCCGTTAGCGTTGCTTCGGCTCCAGCTTCCACTCGCTCTGTGCGGGACCAACTGAGGCTCTGCCATTCTGAGAGGGTCTGAGGCAGCGCAGCACCTGGGGCTGGTGATGCACCATTGAATCACGGAACCATGCCACATCCTGAGTTGGATGGGATCTATAAGGATCACTGAGTTCAACTCCTGGCTCCGCACAGAACCACACAAAAATCAGACCATGTGTTTCAGAGCGTTGTCCAGACAGTTCTTGAATTCTGCCGTGACCACTGCCCTGGGGAGCCTGTTCCATGCTGATGCCCTCTGGTGAAGAACCTTTTCTTGACATCCAACCCGATAAGAAAGATGCTCAGTGAGATCCAGGCCAAATGCGGACCAAAACCCAACACCCCAGAGCCTTCAGCAGCACCCAGCATGTTGGTGGCGGCCCTTCAATGGGGGCAATCACCACAAGAGCCATGTTGAGCTACTTCATGCCAGGTGGTAATTGCCTCAGTAATTAGGGATGGCTCAGAACCATAGGCAGTGCTTTTGGTGGTGTGTGTCCTGGATCACTGTGCCATCAGAGCCCCTGGAGGCTTTGTGCTGCCTCAGCACCAGGAGTTCCAAAGCCAGCAGCCACTATGGGGCTCTGACTTCCATGTGGTTTTTCAGGCGCTTCCTCTGGCTTTGACTTCATTGATTTGCCACATGTGCAATTGTAAGGGAGGCTCAAAGCTCCAGCAGTGGAAATCCAATACAGAACCCACCTGGAGAGCATGCGCTGCTGGTCAGCAAATTGTGAAGGAATTCAGTATCCTTCAGAGCAAGAAATTATCCTGGAGTGGAAGTAATGACTCTGGCAGCCTTACAGGTACAAAAAAAAAAAAAAAAAAAAAAAAGCCCAAAATATAAAGGGTGGGTAAGGCTGGAGATTTATCTGGAGCACTAAAAGCCTGCAAGGAGGCAACACCTCCATCTGGATAACTTTAACTGTGGCTTTTCCTTTTACGTGAAGGTGACCTGGTAGCAGCATCCAAAAGAGCTGAAAGGAAAAAAAAAGAAACCCTTTGGCTAGTGATATTCTGGGGGGCTATTTTCACCTAATTTTAGGAAATGCCAATATGAAATGGGAATCTGGAAGATCCAGCAGGCAAAAGGTCAGCTTGAACAAATTTCTCAGCCCAGGCTAAAACAGGAAAGGGGCAAAACAGTTTGCTAGCTGTTTTCCAGACAAACCCACGCCAGCTTCAGATGGTGGCTAATTAAAGTGCTGACATTTTAAGACACGGTGGTGCACAATCTCTTGCTTCGAGCCAAGTCTGGGCCCTTTTCAGACTTCAGTTCATGAATTTTGCTGTCCAGGGGGCTTGGCAAGCCAATTGGGGGTGAAGGGGATTTTGGTCTGGTATTTTCTTTTGAGGGTGAGCAAGCTTTCAGCTTTTGGAAGAATGCTATGACATTGCCCTAACAGCTCTCACCAGGAGCCTGCTTTGAAGCAGCCCCTTTCCAGAAGGCCAGGCGCCTTTGGAGCACCTATGGGAGGGGATCTGAAGGCAGCTGCTGGGCTGTGAGTGGGGCTGAGCCATCTGCCTGCTGCCACTGTGCTGGGGAGATGGGCTGAGAGCACTGGGTCGGCTGGAAGAGAGCGAGCTGCAATCAAGAGGCATATTGTGGCTGTTCGACTTCCTGTGCGATGCATAATTTAGGAGACAAAATGCAAAAGTCAGCTCAGCTCAGCGGGGATTCAGGAGTTGATTTGGGGGAGTGTAGGAGAGGAGACGTTGTCCCTTTGATTGCTCAGTGCGGGAGGAGGCTGACAGGTGATGGGAAGCAGTTGGAAGGGGAAAGAGCCTGACTGCTCCCAGCTGTTGGAAACGGCGATGCTGGCACATAGGGCTCATGCACAGGGCTGTGTGCCTGCTGCCCTTGTCCCACACACAGAGGTTTGTGCAGGCGGTGCCCAGAACCACCCCCAGACCCTGGGATGGAAGCAGGGCTGCAAGCAGACGTGTGGGCATTGAGCCCATGGATGAGGTCTGCAGTGGCCCCTCCAGTGCAGGGGCCGCAGTACACTTGGAGCGGAGAGATCTGGAGTAACATCCCCAATGAAGAGCCTGTGGAAACCAACAGAACCCCCAGACAGCAGGTGGGGGGCAACAACTGTGCAGGGTCTGACCTGCAGCTCCTGGGAGAATAAAGAATGCCAGGAACGGGTGCTGTGTTAGCTCAGCATCAAAGCATGCAGCACAGCTCCCCGGACAGCCGCGCCGTCGCAAGGTTGGTGCAAGGGCTGGAGGTGAGCTGCCATCCCTGCCCAGGCACAGACATTTTCTGCTCCGTCATCCTGAGTTTTCTGCTCTGCTTTGCCAGATTGTTCCAGGGAAGCTGTCGGCACCGCACGGCGCGTTCTTCCAATGCCATCTAGTGTCTGCACAGCCAGTCCCTGCGCTCTGCACCATGGCACCAGCACTGATTTATTGCTGAATGCTCTCTGAGGGCCAGCAGGCTGCTCCGGCTGGTTATTAATGGCAGTACCTGCAGCCTGGGTAACTAACTGGTTGGTGCACAGGTTAGGCTTGATTATTTTTTCTATTACTTCCATTTTGCCATACAAGCCCACCCCGGCAGGATGGATTGTGAGGATACAATGACACGTCCGGGGTGATTAAAATCTTTCCGTTTTCAGCCACTTGTCTGGGAGCCCCAACATCACCTGAGGCTTAATCACTCAGAAAACTGCTGTCATGTCCTATTGTCACTGTATTGGGAGCACGACCTCTTTCCCATTTAGCTGCCATTTCAAAATAATATGACTTGCCAGGGGACAGGCATGACTCAGGAGGCTGGTAATAGGATATAAAGACTTTGATCTGCAGGTCATCCATCCGAACACTGCCAAGGTCAGCAGCAAGGGCAGAGATATTACTGGCATGATGATTATTTTGCCAAAAGACCCAACACAGAAATAATCCAGCCCCTCTGTGGCAAGCAGCAGGGTCTGAAGGCTGGGTTAGATTCATAGAATTATTAAGGTTAGAGAAGATTACTAAGATCATCGTGTCCACCCATCGACCCAACCTCACCATGCCAGCTGCACCATGTTCCTCAGTGCTACGCGTTGCCCCTGTTTGGAGAGCATCCCAGGCCCCTAATTCCTCTCCACTTGGGTTTTGGGATTTGATGGCTGTCCATGGCCCCATTCTTCCTCGCCATCATTGTGCCCTCCTCTGCACTCATCGCTATCAGCTGCTGTGATTCAGGTCCTGTCTTCCATCCTTGGCTACAAGCAACCATGCAGATTTATCTCCACACCATCCCATTCAGTCAGTTTGATTCCATGATTAATTAAGCTCTTGCTAGAAATGAGGTTACTCCCTCCAGCCACGCTTATAAATATTAGCAGATTAATGGGAACTGGCCACGTTGAACGGCCGCTACCAGGCTGTGCCCTGGCATTTACCATTGCAGAAATGGGGCCACAGCACAGCTGCAAAATGCTGCTCATTGAACCCCTGCACCTTCGTGCCTCTGCCCCTCCTCATTAGCACAGTGCCCTCACCCCACTGCTGCTCCAGAAGATGCTTTAATTGCTGTTGGTCTCATTAGCAGTGCCCCCTTCTCACCATCCTTCCTTTAATTGCAGGATTCCTCCTTCCCCAGATCTGAGCAGAACAGAGCCTGTTACATGGGGTGGGAAGCCCAGGTGTCCCTTCCTGCAGAGCTGGGGCTGCCCTGGTGCTTCCCATGCACCAAGAGGGGGGTGAGCATCCCAGCACAGGGCTGGGCACAGGGCACACTGCTGTTTGTGTTACCTGCAACAGCTCTGGATACTCGAGTGACTTTCCCAGGAGTTCAGCCAACACCCAGCCTGCTCGGTTTGTTTGGTTTGCACTAATCTGTTTGGTTTTTTAATTGTCTGCAAACAAAGTGCCTTCTTCTTTGCATAGCAAACATGTTGGGCACAGGCAGCGCTGCTGCATGGAGTCATGCCCGCTCTCTGCTCCCAGGACCTGGGCTTCCAAAGCAGAACACAGCCCTTGTTCCCCACCACTGCTCCCCTCCTGCTGGCTGCTGGAGAGCAGAGAACACGACGAGCCTCAAGCCTGACGCCGTGCACAGCAGCTCCATCACTGCTCCCAGAGCTCCTTTGCTGTATTTATCCAGCATCAATAATGGGATTCTGCCCTACTGAACAGCATCTGCATCAACATCGCTGAAAGCAGGAGTGATTCCTGCTGCGTTAGTGTGTAAAAGCCTTTGCAATCATCTTGTGCTATGGATCTGAAGAAGGGTTTTAAATATAAGGCTCTTTAATGATGAAAATATGATGAATATAATGATGAAAGTAGCCTCTCCTTCTCAGCATTCTGCCACGGTTTGTGCCATAGGAACACTCTGGTCATGTTGGAGATGCTCTTTTGCTGTGGGTTCCCCCGCAGCCCTGATGCAGCAGCCCCTCCTCACCACCCCAGCTTGACTTTACTACATAAAAATAAAAAAAATCAAGCTTTTCAGATGGAAAACCCAGGCAGCAAAGATCGAGGAGCTCTGCAAAGCTGGAGAGCTGCACAGGGCTGGGGAAGAGCCATCCTCAGTGTGTGCAGCAGGGAAACGGGCACAGCCCCATCCAGCCATCTCCCTGCAGAGCTCACTCTGCGGTGTGATTCATGTCAGGAGCTCGGCGAGTGACTCCGAGATGAATGACACTATATAAATGCAAAGCATTATTAATATTTCACGTTGTAGTGAAAGTGCTCTAATGGGGCTTTTTCCTGCAAGACGGAGTGCTGCCATTAACACACCTCTGTGCGCCGACCCGCCTGGGCGAGCTGCTCCCCATGGGCTGGGTGCAGCTTCTGGCACCTCTGTGCCTCTGCAAGTCTGAACTCTTTGGCAAATGGAAGTGGGAGAGGCAGCGGGGAGCGTGCGTCACCCCGATGTACCCCAAAAAGGATGATTTGGGCCCCAAAATGGCAAGCTGTGAGAACCCCTTTGAATTGCCTCCATCACTAAAGGGGAACCTGGAAACCCCCCTCCCGTCACAGCTGTCACTGATGCTTTGAAAAAAAAAAAAGGGCTTGTTTGATTTCAAACTGCAGAACTCTTCCCTGGAGCCATCGGCAAACAGTGGTAATTTACTTTACAGCTGTTTAGATTTGTTTCTCTACTTTTTTTTTTCTTTCTTTCTTTCTTTCTTTTTTTTTTTTTTAACACCCAGCGGAATTGCAAATGAAACATCTATTTGCTCTTCAAATGAGGTCGGCCCTACCTGTGCTCTGGCACTGCATGCAGCACCCAGGCAGCCCCTGCACTGCTGTGGGATCGGGTCCCCATCTGGGGAGGATTTTGGAGCAGCCCCTGGGGGTCCGAGCAAGAGAAGGCAGGGGCAGCAGTAAGGACCACGTGGTGGAACAGCAGCACTGGTTGCACTGGGACACCCCAGTGTCCCCAGGATATCCAGGCGCCCTGAGCACATCCCTGCAGTGTTCCAGCCCTTCCTGCAGTGCAGGCAGAGTGTGACCCAACGCAGCACGCAGGGAGCTGCCTCGAAGCCAACCCCTGCCCCCAGGAATCTCCTCCTCGCTCCCAGGAGCCCCGCGATGACTCACACCCCGCACACCCTGCCATGCGCTCCTGCCCTGCGAGCACCGACCCGGCCTCTGCGGGACGTCCCCAGGTAAGGGGCAGCCCCGGGTGCTGGGGGCTCTGGTGGTGTGGGATGGGGAATGCTCTCAGTGTGGGTGCACGCAGCTGAGCCCCGCACTGCAGTGTGTGACTGTGCACCCTGGGCTGCTGCTGTCAGTTTGCTTGGGAAAGGCAAAAACTGGGTGGTGTTGTGTATCCTCAGTCCTGCATCCGTGCCTTCAGGCGACCCCATGGGGGGATGCAGGGAGCTCTGGCTCCTATGGAACGTATGGGCATGGGGAGCACTGGTAGGGCAGCATAGACCGCACAGAGCAGTGGAGCCTGTGTTGCCTTGCCAGCAAAGGGAAATGTTCTTATTCTGTTGATAAATGAAGTGTTTAAGGAGAGTCGGTCCCAAAAGCAGCACTGGGAATTGTGCCCTTCCATGTGGGATGTGCGCATTGGGCTCGATGCAAGCCAGGGTCAAACAGAACTGCTCTAGGTCCTGGGGATGGAATGGGCTGAGTTGATGCCAACTGGTGATGATGGGCACCCAGACCACCAGAGCAGTGACTCTGCATTGCCAGGGGCTGAGCAGCCCCTCCAAGCCCACTGCATGGTGTCCACTCGCCATGGCAGAATGTGCCATACCACGTCGTGCCATAAGGCACTGTCCCATGCCGTGCCATCCCATGGCATGCCGTGCCACACCAGCTCACAGGAGCTGCCTGCCCTGGTGCGTGGGCAGCACTGCTGAGTTGATGTCAGGCTCCTCCTGTGCTTTGGGGTGGGGGGAGTGGAGGAGACGTCGGATTCCAGCGGTGGGAGAGGACACAGCGGTGGAGCCGCGGATGAGTCACACCCCAACCTGCTCCTATTTGTCGTGCCAAGCCTGGTAGCGTAAGAAAAAAATAATAACAAATACCTGGGTGATGAGGTGAGAAATGGGGAGGGCAGAGTGGGATGGGGACAGGCTGAACCGGGCACAGATCGCGGTGAGCAGTGGCTGGAGGATGCTGCTCCTGAGGCTTTGCTGGGTCCTCAGACCCCACAGGTGGGGACGGTGTTTGGCAGAGGATACTTCAGAGCGAGCGAAGGGCAGTGGCTGTCCCTGAGGGCACCCAGGTGGGAGCACGGCTCAGTGCCACGGGGCACACGGTGGGGAGCTCCCGGTGCTGCAGAGACGGCCCCTCACTGTGTCTCCTCTCTCTTCCCAGAGCAGCTAACAGGACCGGGAGACCATGAACTGGTCGGTGTTCGAGGGGCTGCTCAGCGGGGTCAACAAGTACTCCACGGCCTTCGGCCGCATTTGGCTCTCCCTCGTCTTCATCTTCCGCCTTCTGGTCTACGTGGTGGCAGCCGAGCGCGTCTGGAGCGACGACCACAAAGACTTTGACTGCAACACGCGGCAGCCGGGCTGCACCAACGTCTGCTACGACCACTTCTTCCCCGTCTCCCACATCCGCCTGTGGGCCCTGCAGCTCATCCTGGTCACCTGTCCCTCGCTGCTGGTCATCATGCACGTGGCTTACCGTGAGGCCAAGGCTCAGCAGCACCGCGCCGAGCGGGGGGACGGATACCGCTCCCGCTTCCCCAACCCCGGCAAGAAGCGAGGCGGGCTGTGGTGGACGTACCTGTTCAGCCTCATCATCAAGGCTGGCGTGGACCTGGTTTTCCTCTACATCTTCTACCGCTTCTATAGGAACTACACCCTGCCCCGCTTGGTGAAGTGCCAGCTGCCCCCCTGCCCCAACGTCGTGGACTGCTTCATCTCCCGGCCCACTGAGAAGACTATATTCACCCTCTTCATGGTGGTCACCACCTGCATCTGCATCGTGCTCAGCCTGGTGGAGGCTGCCTACCTGATTGGGAAGCGGTGTCGGGAGCGCCTGCAGGCTGGCACCAGGGAGAGCCACCGGAACAGCCATGACTGTGCTGAGCCTGCAAGCACAGAGGGACAGGTGTTCCATGGGGTGGGATACAAAGCCCCCAGTGCCTCCATCCCTACCACCTCCATCCCTACAACCTCCATCCCCACAGCCTCCATCCCTACAACCTCCAACCCCACCACACTGCCCGAGCAGGAGAAGAGTCCTTCCTAGGGCTTCTGGAGCACTGTCTGCCCAAGATCCTGCTCCAGATGGGACCATCTCAAGTCCCCATCATGGGAGCACTGGGATGGCTCAACCATGGAGCCTCTCCCCTCCTCAAGGCAAGGCAGTTCGCATCGTTCTGGTGGATTTAGGGTAAGAGCAGGTGCTGCAAGATGAACCAGCGGGTACTGCAAGTTGAGGGGCAAGCAGCTCTGTGCCATGCACTGAGCCTGTCTCAGCTCAGTGCCTCATTGGGTCCTGAGTGTATCTTTGCAGCAAATAAATATTTCTGTCTCTAAGTGATGTTCTCCTGCTTTTTGGGCGCAAAACTGCAGGGGAGATCTCATGCCAAGGAAGGGCACGAAGGCTGTGCTGCCCCTGGAAAGGCACCGAGCAGCTCTGGAGCCGGTTGTGAGCAATGCTGCTCTTGGTACAGCAGCCACAGCCACGAAGCACAAGGGCGAGGAGCCTGCTGTGGGCTGGAGAAAAACACCCGAGCAAAGCAGCCAAATAAAGGAGAGGAAAAACACCCCAGCCATTGATTAAACAATAACATTAAATGGCAGAGTATGATCTCGTTTATTGCTGTAATATGTCGCGTTCTGCCGTGACTCAGGCTGCTCTGCAATTTCTAAGGCCATCAACAGTAACTGAACATTAGCTGGAATGAATAATTAACAATAATTTCATGGCGAATGCACTCATAAGTAACATTAACATTGAACAAGCAGCTCGATCTGTTACTGGTTTCGCTGTATTTAGAGGGTGCAATTATTATTTTTTCCGTGTGCACAGAAAGCCCCAGTGCTTGCTGTGTTTGCTGCAGAGAAAAGGCACACAGGGGGCTCTCCTGCCCAGCCCTGCACTGCAGGGCTCTGCTCGGCCACCTCTCTGTGCAGCTGCTTCCACTTTGCAGCAGGTCTGAGCTCATTAACCCTGAGCCCACAGCTCTGCAGAGCTGAGCTGCGATGTGCAGGGGGCAGGAGATGCTGTGTTCCCCCGTGGGGATGATGTGTGGGTTTGCTCTGTGAGGATGGGGGTGATGGAGGAGCACAGGGGGGTCTCTGCCTCCTGGGTCCCTGCTGGCACGTGGCACAAACAGTTTGGACACCCTTGGGGTGATGGTGGCAGATGGTGTGTACGAGTGGATTCCTTCCATCTCTTTTAAGTGAAGCTGGTTTGATCTCTGTCTTCTCTTTGCTGTGGATAATGTTCCTTGCTGAGATCTTTATGCCAGAGGATTCAAGCTGCTCCTTGTGCTAAGACCTCACCTCTCCTTTGGAGCACAGGGCTGGGCTGTTCGATTTGCAGCACGGTTGGCTGCTGTTGATCAAGGCTGTCCTCTCAGAGCAAAAGCCAGAGGTGTTTCCCAGCTGAAAGCCATAATCCCTGCTGGGATGGGACACATCCAGCTCAACCCAGCCCGCATCCAAACATCCTTGCCCCACTTCCATGCATCAAAGCAGCAGTCACCTAGTGCAGGACCTGACTGTCCAGGTGCTGCTGTTGTTGTGCTGCGTTATCTTGCCTAGAGCAAGCATTGCAGCAGCTCTGCAAAACCTTGCACCATCCAGGCTGGGGTTTGGTGGTGGCTGGAAGGACATTGGTGTGATTATCTTGTTCCTTCAGCTGTGTGTCTGTGCTCTGCACCAAAGGGAGCTGAGATTGCCCCAAATGGCGCTGCAGGAATTGGGAATGAGGGACAGTGGTGCTCCCATGGGGCACAGAGCACTTGGTGTCAGGGGATGTTATCATAAAGGCTATTTTCTAGACTTTGCATCATCATCATCCAGGGATTCTATTGCGAAGGATGCCCAGAAGCCTCCTGAATTTTTGGAAGGCAGCATTTAAAACTAAAGCATTGCCAATGCCAGCCCAGCTGGGGATGCAGTGGGACTTAGGTGCCACTTGGGGCAGCCCATCCTTCCCAGCAGGGTCACTGTCAGAAACCCGCCTGATTGCTGGGAACTGAGGACAAAACCTCTGATTTGTGGCCAATTCCCCGCTCCCACGCCCCTGGTGACTCCCACACTGCAGTGAGGTCGGGGCTGGGTTGGATCAAAGGCAGCGCCAGGACCTGGCCCCACTGCGTGACCCGGCACCTCCGCCTTGCAAACCCCATTGAAAACCCTTTTAAGGAGACTTTGAGATCTGTTTTTTTCCGGTGGTGTTTGAAGGCTGCGTGCTCCACAGCTCGATTGCTTCCTTATGGAGGCCCCGGGGTCAGCGCACTGGAAGTCACTGAGTGCTTTTTGCATTCATGTTGTACTGATTGTAAGGATGGGGCATTCCCAGGGATGCCAATGGATTTGGGGGGGGGACTCCAAGCATTCCACTCCCACGTGGGCACGAATTCACAACACAGGGCTGCTTCCTGCTAAGGAGTAAGAGCAATCCGAAGGCCAAGCACAGCCGCAGATGGGAGCTATGCTTTTGGCGTGGCTGCCCAAATACCCAGCGGAGCGCAGCACAACACAGGGCTGTGCTCCTTCCCCACCCAACCGCCGTGGGCAAAAACTTCTGCCCATGTCAAAAGGCACTGAACTTTCTCCCCATGTGTCAGAGCCGTGGGGCACGCGGCCCCTGCTCAAGTGCCCCAATTGCAGCAGAGGGGCTGCTGGGACCACAGGTTTTGTTGCTGCCTGGGGAGCAAACCAGACCAGCTGGGCGGCTTTCGGCGTCTCCTCCCTTTGCTTTTTCTATCTCTTAGGCCACAGCCCCCAGATTCCTGCCGCCGCTCATGGCTTGCTACAAAATAGCTCAAATTCCTGATCCTGCTGATAGGTGCCCAGGGCCAGGGAAGGGCTCCAGGGGCCCTGGCTTTGCTTGCAGCGGGGAGGTGGGTGCCTGGCATAGCATCACCCTGGCTCGCACTCCTGTTAAGGGGGGAAAGAAATAGGAAGGGCCCAGATTTAGCACTGGGAACTGCTGTGTTTCCTCTGAGCAGAACAGGAGAGATGCCTGGGAACTACTCAAGGTTTCGCTTGGGCTCTCCCGCTCCCTACCGTGCCCCCAGTCTGGCACAGCACCAAATCTTCTTGACCCGGAGTGAAAAAATGCAGCAAGGCTCCATCACCTCAGGGAGCGGCTCCTTGTGTGCCTCGAGTGCCCTGAGCACAGCATGCACGGTGAGCATCCGCCATGCCCTGCACTGGGAGGGGTCCCAGCACCGTGCCCTGGGGGCCCCAAAGCCACGCTGTGCTGGAGTGGTGCCATCAGGAATCACGGGGCCGATAAACCACAGGCAAGAGGAAATGCAATCCTGCCCAGGCCATGTTGGCAGAGGCGTGAAATGGGGCTGAGGTGGAGCAGGGACGCTCGGTGACACTTGGCTGCCCACACAGGGAGAGTCTGACCCAGCATCCCATAGGACAGGGGTGTTGCCCACTTAGGGATGCGTTCTGGGTCCCACGAGGATGGGGCAGGACGCGGTCAGCGGGGCACGGTCGTGTTGCTGGGTTGGTGCTGTGTGCTGGGAAAGGTCTCACCCAGCAGCACCCAGAGCAGGGTGGTGTCTGTGGGGTGCTGTAGGTTGGAGACATTTATGTTCTGTTGCCAAAGCATTAGTAAGGCAAACTGTATTAGAAATGGGTCATAATTGTATAACCTGTGACTCTTAACTGTTGCTGTTGCCTGGCTCACTCCCGGTGTGGATGGGGCTGATGGTGAGAGCCCCATCAGCACTGGGCTGGGTTTGCTGCTGGGTTCGGTGCTCAGAGGCCCCGGGGCACAGAGCATCACCTGGAGGAGCTGCTGTTTCTGGTGGAGGAATCTGGATCTATTGCTCTGGCTGCAGGATTTGACCTGCCTTTGTTGTTCAACCCAAGCATGTATGTGCATGTGCACAGACAATAACCACACGGATCTGTTTGCTAGACTCACCCAGTTACTCGGAACAGAACAAACCTTCCCTTCATGACACATTGCAGCTGGGACCCAAGCATACAGGAGTGCTGCAGCCAGGAATGGGTTTCCCCGCTCCCAGAGCTACTCAGACCCACCCTGCTTCCCTCAGTGCAGGGCAGGTACTTTGCTGGGGCTGGGGTGGGAGTTTACAGCTGTGGGCTGAGCTGGATGAGGTGGGATGGATCCTGCAGTGTTAAGGGGGTGTGGGTGTCACAGCTCTGGCTGCCGTGCTATGCTGCAGTGGCTGAAGTTGGGAACTCTGATGCCATGCCAGGACCCCACGGACTTGATCCACAGGGCTGTGCATGGCACATGCCCCCACAGCATGGGGCAATGCAGGGGGCACGACCACCCCATCCCTGCTCCTAGCTCTGTTACATTTGCACCCCAGGTGGGAGCCGGGTGCTTTCAGTCCCACCGCCCTGCACCTACGCAGGGCAGGACCTGGGGCTGACGCAGCAGGTTGGCACGCAGCGGTGCCGGGTGCTTTGCAGGAGGCAGAGCCCAGCGCACCTGGAGCTGCCCCTGGCCAACAGCCAGCATCACCCAGCCGCGGGGCTTGCACAACGCGGGGCGTGGTGCTCGGCTCCCAGCTCAGCTCCCTTCCTGCCCCACTGCAGACACATGGACAGGAGCTGCAACAGGCTGAGGTGAGCGCTGGGTGCAGGGCGGGGAGGGGAGAGGGCTGTGCAGCATCACCCATGGAGCCCTCAGGGATGGGGACGTGGGGGATTTACAGGTGGCTGTCGGGGGGATGGTGAAAAGCCAGTGGTCCTCATGGGATACGCAACAGTTACGGGCTCCAGGTTTCGCTCACCAGCTTTTGGTTGAGGATGGGTACGTGGCAGCTCCCTGCTCCTGATCTCACAGCAGATGTGTAGGAAGTGCTGGGCTTGCTCACACTCCAGCAGGGCTGAGCTCTCCAGCTCTGTGGGCTCCGGGCAGCACTTGAGGATCTGTTCCTTCCGCACAGCCACAGGACACGTAGAACCAAGGTGCCACGCCACGTAGAACCAAGCAGTGAGGGGATCCCGAGCACTGCGCTGTGATTGTGCTGCCAGCCATGCCCCAAACTGGGATCTTCCCACCCCGCAGCCCTCGGTGAGCAGGGACGGAACCGGAGCCTCTTGCAGGTACGTCTCAGAGGTGCTGGGTTGGTACAGGCAGAGCTTGTTCAGCATGGGAATGTGGGGTGTGGGAATGGTGAGGATGGTGATACTGAGAAGTGTCTGCACTGGAACCTGGGAGAGGAGTGACAGCCAGGGTAACATACATGGGTGATTCTGCCCCTACCTGGGCCCAGGATCCCTTGTGTCACCTACAAGGGAGAAAACTTGTTTCCTGCAAACCCCTTTGGGCTCTCAGTGAGCAGGAGCCATTCAGCCCAATTTACCCATGTGGAAACTGAGGCCTGAGTGGGGCTGGGATGGGCAGAGTCAGAGCCTGACATCCCCTAATGATAAGGATCATATCAGTCACCAAAACTGATGGATGCGCACAGGGGCTGCTCAGCACTCCCAGAGCCCCAGGGCTGTGCAGAGCGTGCAGGGGAGTGCAGCTGATGGATATGAATTCCTAGAGAGGTGAGCCTGGAGGAGTGGAGACCATGCACACCTGGTGCTGTGCCCCATGGGGAGCCCTGCCAGCCTGGTCCTGCTGGGGAGCTTCACCCGCTAGGTGATTAACGGCAGCCACAGGCTCCCCAAAGCCTCCCTTCCATCATACCACAGCTCTGATGTGTCTCAGCACATGAAGTGACATGCCCTGAGTAGTCACACAGTGGGTTGATGTGTGAGTACCCAGCAGACCAAACAGGGCCTGGCAATGCACTGCGGTGGCCAGCAGCACACGTGCTGGAACTTTGGGGAGTGAAGGGGGGATGGAAATGTGCAGCAGGGTCCCCTCTTACCCCCATCCCAGGGGTGCTGCCAGGTCACGAGGCTGCTTTTCACTGAAGGGTTTGCTTTGCTGCAATACCCAGCACGTCATGCAGCCCTGACATCCTCCCAGGGCACGGCCTCTCTGTTTATCCAGGGGATTTTGTTGCCAGTTTATACCGATGCATGCAGTCAGGGACTGTGGTTGGCAGGAGTGCTCCAGGCAGCTCTTCCCTTATGGCAAAGGCTCTGATAGAGGGAAGCCTGGAAGGGCTGAATCACCTCTGAACGTCGCTGTAAGAACCCAGGGTCAGCCGTGTCTCCATCAGCCCAGGCTCTGCTCTATGTTGTCATGCCGTGTCCCCAGCTGAGTGTGATGGACAGGAGGAGTTCAGCTGGGTTAGGAGGGTCCATACAGCGCTGCAGTGCTGCAGGAGATGAGCTGCCCTGCTGTTGTGTCCTGTTGAATCTCCCCACCCATCGATGTTTCTCTAGGTGCCTGATTCGGACTGCAGCTATCACCACTCATCATGGATTGGAAGACACTGCAGGGGCTGCTCAGTGGGGTCAACAAATACTCCACAGCCTTCGGTCGGATCTGGCTCTCCGTGGTCTTCGTCTTCCGTGTCCTGGTCTACGTGGTGGCAGCCGAGCGCGTCTGGGGGGATGAGCAGAAGGACTTTGACTGCAATACACGCCAGCCAGGCTGCACCAACGTCTGCTACGACCACTTCTTCCCCATCTCCCACATCCGCCTCTGGGCTCTGCAGCTCATCTTTGTCACTTGTCCCTCCCTGCTGGTCATCATGCACGTGGCCTACCGGGAGGACCGCGAGAAAAAGAACAGGGAGAAGAATGGGGAGAATTGCCCCAAGCTGTACAGCAACACAGGCAAGAAGCATGGTGGGCTGTGGTGGACTTACCTGCTCAGCCTCTTCTTCAAGCTCATCATAGAGATCCTGTTCCTCTACCTCCTCCACAAGATGTGGGACAGCTTCGACTTGCCACGGCTGGTCCAGTGCACCAACGTGGAGCCCTGTCCCAACACTGTGGACTGCTACATCGCTCGGCCAACCGAGAAGAGAGTCTTCACTTATTTCATGGTCGGGGCTTCTTCCATCTGCATCGTCCTCACTGTCTGTGAGATCTTCTACCTCATCTTCAAACGCGTTGTCCGGAGCACACGCAAGTGGAAGAAGTCCATCAAGCGCTCTATGAGCTACAGCAAAGCCTCCACCTGCCAGTGCCACCTCAAGGCGGAGGAGAGGGAGAACAAGGCCCTGAATAGGTGTGTGGCAGCCTAAAGGCCATGGCTCCCATCCTGACCTCCATCGGATGGGGTCATGGAAGGGGAAGAGGGAAGGATAAGGGTCCTGGCACGTGCTGGGGACGGCTGCCCTGGAGGTGACCACCAGCAATGCCACCACCAGAGCCTTCAGCTGGGACTTCACTGGCTCTGTAGGGGAGGGAAAAACATCCAGGGGAAATCTTCTTGGTGCCTCTAAGGGCAATTGTATGTCATGGGAACATGAGTGACGTGATGATGATGGGCTGGGGTGGTTGTAACCTCTGCAGCTTGTGACGGGCAGGACAGGGCAGGTACAGAGTGGGCACAGATCAAGCTGAGACACAGAGGAATCCCATCCCACCACCAGACAAGACCTTTTTAGGGACCCACAGCATGAGACGTGGGGACTCTGAGGACTAACAGTGCCAGGACTGACGACCACATGCATATCCCCAGGGTGTCCCAGCAGTGAGGGCATGCCTGGCAGTGGCCCAGTGGAGCTGCCCACAGGCATGCTGTAACTATGAGTGTCTGTTCTTTCCACAGAGGAGAGGAGCTGTAACCTCCCCTGTTCCAGCCAGCTTGCCTTCCCCTCGGACCATGAGCTTTTCAAGCCTACGAAGTTCCCAAACTCTGGATATTTGACCTCTGTGAAAAATTATTACACCCAACAAAGTCCCCTGAGAGAAGATTATGGGGTGACTGAGAAGACACAGGTAAGGGAAGGGCAGCCCCTGAGCTCTGCTGGCTGCACCCAGTGGTGCTTGGACATCATGCTGACATGTGGACACCAATCACAAGCTCTGCTAAGCAGCCACCACGCTGCCTCCAGTGGGGACAAAGCCATTGTGCTGGGAGGGCACACAGGACTGGGACCAGCAGGAGGGAGCAGCCAAAGGCTCCAACAGCTCCTCTTGAGTTTCCTGTGCTGCTGCTCCTATGCTGGGTACAAATGCACTGAGTAGTGCCCAGCCCAGGCTGCTGGTGCCCATCATATGGTGCTGCTGCCTTGGCCCAGGACAGGCAGGAACAGTTTCTCTCTCTCTGCTCATGCAAGCACCTGGCTGACGTCCTGCCCAAGTGGCTTTTCTGGCTCTGCTGCTTCCCTCTGCACCCACCCCTTGCCTCAGACGGATGTGTCATTCACATTAGCAATGAATCCAAGGGGTCAATAAACGTTTCATTGTAGACATTGGGATCTGCTCTGCTTGCTGGAAATTGCAGGGGGGAGGTGAGGGCTGAAGAAACGGATTTGTGTTGCTTCCTCAGGTGCCCCTGGTGGGTTCAGCCCCCTGGCCTCGTGCCTGGTATCCACCTGCCCCCTCCCCTCCCACTTGTCACACGTCGTTAAACTTTAATTCACCAGAACTGCACGCTGTGGCCCCCAAGGAAATCAAGGCGAGATCAGCATCAATCATTTACTAAACCTTGATAAATATTACAATAAATAGAAATGATTTCCACTTAATCTCTCCGTAAGCAGCTGTGTGCGGAGGGTCTGCACAACCCATGCTTTTTCAAATCCACACACGTCGTGCAGCAGGTGCTGCCACGGCTGGGGCTCATGCTGCACTGAAAGGCAGTGACACGGTGGCACAGTGACGCATCTCTGCTGCTCAGCACCTTGTCACTTATGCCATCTGTGGTGCCAGACTTGGGCACCCGACACCAGAGGAGAGAGATCATGGGTTTCTGATCAGGATGCGCCTCTGCAACCAGTTTGGAGTCTGTATTGAGGCGCCCTTGTGGCTTACTGGAGACCTGTGGCCGGTGTGAGTGAAGCAATGTGGGAGCTGGTCCATCCACAAGTGGGGACAGCTCCATTTCCTTCGTGGTTTTGGGGCTGCTGCCCAGAGGTGATCATTTCCGCCCATCAGGGACTGGCTGCAGAGCATCACTGGGGACAGATGCAATGAGGGGACACGTCACAGCAGCAGCCACAACTTTGGGCTGGTGGGAAGGGGGAAGCGGTGACCCTGCTGAGCTGGCTGGGAGATGGGTGATGGACACCTGGTGCCACAGCACGTGGATGTTACCCAATGCAATTAATTTATCTGAAACGTAACGAGGCTGTTCTGGCTCCACCTCTGCTCAGACCTGTCTGTGAGGAGGAAATGCCACGTCCTGGTGTGGAGACGCAGCAGTTTCCTGGCCCAGTTTCTGCTTGGATTGCCCAAGATCTGCCACTCTCATGCAGCCTGTGCTGTGTGCCGTCCCACTGCAGCTGGGAGGACACAAATGGGGGTTTTTGTCCTCCAGAGTATCTGCACTTAACCCTGGGCATAAAATATCAGCATCCGCTTACACTGCTTTCCTGTATCAGTTCCCTTAGTGAGGGGAGTACACTAAGAGCAAAACTACCCAGGGCATCCGCACCGCGGCCTCTCAGTGCCGCCCCACAGCCTCCCGCTATCCCAAACCCTCCCTTATCTCAGCCGGGCTCTGTTCAGACCCATCGGCGGCCGCGACCCCGTGCCATCGCTAGCGCTCAGCCTGCGATGTGGCTCCAGCACCACCCAGCGCCCACGCCGCGCACGGCCCCGCTCCACAAGCGCCTGGAGGAGCGAAAGATCCCAAAATATATCCGGAACGGACCGGCCCCGAGGGCAGCATCCTCCGGGTACGGGCCGGAGCATCTCCCATCGGGTGTCCCCGCGGCCGTCCCCGTCGCCTCGCGATGCTCGCGGTGCCCCCGGCCGCAGAGGAGCTTTGAACGGGTGCGGGACGCTCAGCCGCCGGGCTCTCCCCGCAGGACTGCGGGGGAAAACGGGGCACGGCCATTCCCATCGCTTTCTGTCCCGGTCTCCCCCCCTGGAGCTGCCGGACCCCCCCGGCTCCTCTCCCCCAGCGCGTCCCGTACTGCTTCGACTCCGACGGACGGCCCCGGAGCAACGATTCGCGTTTGGGTCGCGCACAACTTTTCTCTCCCCGCCTCCCGCCGTCACCGGGAGCCTCCCGGGCGGTGCTGGCGGCCCCACCGCCCCCGGCCCGCCCCGACGGGGTGGGAGCGGGCGGCCCCGGCCCGGCTCCCCGCACCTGCGGCGTTTCGCTAAGCCCCGGCCCCGGCTTCCTGTCCGCGCTCCTCCTCCGAGTCCCCCGGGCCCCGCACGGCCCCCGCAGCCCGACCCGGCCCGGCCGCTCACACCCTGCACGGCCCGAGGCAGAAGGGACGTGCCCGGCGCTGCCAGGCGGGCGGTGAGTGAGTGAACGGGACCCCCGGGACCCCCGGCACCGCATCATTTTCTGCTTTGTGATGGGATCGCTGCTCTCTGCATGCACCCGCTTTTCTGCTTCGGGGCACTTCTCCATCCCATTGGGAGACGTGTCCCTTAAATGGTCCAGCTGCGCTTAATTAGCAAACGTTAATTAGGAGTCAGGGCTGTGGCTGCTTCCTCTTTCCCAGCTGGGCTGCAGGGCTGTGCTATGAGGGGGGATGCAGGCAGGCTGCCTGGCTGGCTGGGGTGACAGTGGGACAGCCGGGGTCCCACGAGCAGTGCCAGGTCTGTGTGCAGTAAGTGGCTTTGGGGTCCCTAAGCTGGGGGTTACAAGGGCATGGGGGGAACAATTTGGGGCTGGGGTGGTATTGACCCACAGCAAGGGAGCTGGCTGTGGTTTGCAGGTTGGGCTAGCTGAGCTCAGTGGCCTTTTCCAACTTTAATGATTCTCTGATTTTGCACTCAGTTTGGGGACAGCACTGCCAGGGTGACAGCTGTGCTCAGGGCTTTGTGCCACTGTCACATTGCTTGCTGCCCTTTAGTGGGGCTGGGCTGTAGGAGGGGTGAGTTTAGGCTGCCCCTGCGAGCTGCCAGCCATGCCCTCACAGTGGGTTTGCTGGGACCTTCTAAAGAGGGGTTGTGTCCTGAGAAAGCTTGGGGACAGACACAGTGTGCGAATGGGGGATTGACTCGATCCCCCTCTTCTCCCTCTGCTGCCAGAGGCACGAGGCTCCTAGAAGATGGGCGACTGGGGATTCCTGGAAAAACTGCTGGACCAAGTCCAGGAACACTCGACTGTGATCGGGAAGATCTGGCTCACCGTCCTCTTCATCTTCCGTATCCTCATCCTGGGCTTGGCTGGTGAGTCCGTGTGGGGGGACGAGCAGTCAGACTTCGTGTGCAACACCAAGCAGCCGGGCTGCACCAACGTCTGCTACGACAAAGCCTTTCCCATCTCCCACATCCGCTACTGGGTGCTGCAGTTCCTCTTCGTAAGCACCCCGACCCTCATTTACCTGGGCCACGTTGTCTATCTCTCGCGGAAGGAGGAGAAACTGAAACAGCAGGAGAATGAGCTCCGGGCTATCCACAGCAAGGACCCGAAGATTGAGCAAGCATTGGCAGCTGTAGAGAAGAAGATGTCCAAGATCTACATGACGGAGGATGGGCGGCTCAAGATCCGAGGGGCGCTGATGTGGACGTACATCGTCAGCGTGATCTGCAAGAGCATCTTTGAGGCAGGGTTCCTCGTTGGCCAGTGGTACCTGTATGGCTTCTCCATGGTGCCCCGCTACGTGTGCAGGAGGGACCCCTGCCCACACCAGGTGGACTGCTTCATCTCCCGCCCCACCGAGAAGACCATCTTCATCATCTTCATGCTGGTGATGGGCCTCGTCTCCTTAATCCTCAACCTCTTGGAGCTCTTCCACCTCTGCTGCAAGAGCCTGCTCAGCAACATCAAGAAGGTGCCGGTGCCGGCTGGCCCGAGCCAGGGTGCCTTTGCTGATGACATGGGCTCGGGTCCTTACCCGGCCAAGCATTACCCCTTCCTGCCCATGGCCGAGAGCCACACGCCGCCCTACCAGGCCTACAACAAGCTCTCCAGTGAGCAGAACTGGGCCAACTTCCGCAACGAGGAGAACCTGGCATTGGGCAGCAGCACCAGGCCCCTATCAGACCCCTACGCCCCCAGGGTTCCAGATGCCCCAGTCCCTGAGGAGAAGCTGTGCAGCCGGCCCAGCAGCTCTGCATCCAAGAAACAATACGTCTAGGGCCAGGGTGGGGCCATCCCCACTCCCTTTGTGTCCAGACTGTCCCTTGTGCCCGCTCCGAAGATGTGGTGCCTGCTATTGGGAGCTGATGCTCACAAACTCACCGGCTCCTGAGCACAGCCTCTGTTCTCTGCTGTTTTCCCCATGGGCCTTGCAAGGAAGGAAACTACATGGAAACTACATGGGATGGTGTGTGCAAGGCAGAGGGACTTGGCATCACTGTGGGAAAGGGAGCAAATCCCCAGGGCTGGGAACGGGCTGTCCCAGGGCTGTGGCAAGGGGTCCTGTCCGTGCAGCTGGCCCCTGGGACCAATGAAGTCCCACTGCCAGTGTGGGAGCACTGTGAAGCCATGGGAAGCCGCTTGTCCTGGCCGTGGGCTGCGTCCCCTTCCTGTGACCCAGCAGACAGCTGGCATTGCTCCATGCGGGGGGCTTTGCTGCCAGAGCTGCCCCTGTCCCTGTGGACCACAGTGGGGTTAACCCTGCGCTGGGACATTTGTCACACCGCACGTCCCATCGCCCTAAGTGCCCCAGGACCCCCCCTTGTCCTGTCCCTGGACTCTTTCCCATGTGATGTCTCTAAGTTATTTTTAACGTGCCGACCCAAGCACGCAGCTTTCTGCCTTAAAGGTGCCGTTGTGCAGGGGACCAGGGAGCCGTGTCCATCCCAGGCCACCAGCCCTTGAGCCCAGTGGCTTGGGGGAGGAATTAGCCTAGCAGTAACCAGTTTGAGGAGCCGTTGTTTTTAATACTTTGCACTAGTCATCTCCTGCTGTGGGCTGCAGTGCTGGTGATGGGGCAGAGGAATGGACCACTGCCCACCAAAGCTGTGAGATGGAAGGGGCTGCGGGATCCTGCTCCGTCTGCTGCTCGTGGACCACGTGCATCCACAGAGCGTGAGCGCAGGGTGTGGGCTTTGCTCCTCTGTTCTGTTTCCTTTTCCTCCCTGCCAGACTGAGCGCTGTATTGCATTGAATAAAGTTGGATGAGTTAAAGGTGCGCTGTGGTGAGAGCGTGTTTGTACCACCTTGCTGCTGTCCTGTGGGTGGTGGGGCTGAGGTGTGTGCAAGGGCACAGTGTGAGTTCTGGTGATGCTGCTCGTCACTGCAAGTGCAAACCCACCTGCTGCCTCTGCAGGGTCCATTATGGGGCCACTACGGTGCAAAACAGAATTTTGGGTGCCCCCATCACTGGGGCCTCTCATCCGCCTGCCCCAGCTCTGCTGCAGATAAACCTGGTGGAAGCCACAGAGCTGCTGCATAATAGGTGGAAGTGAGCTGCAGATAAAGGAGCACAATGTGCCTCGGGGCCCTATTTGGTTTCCCTGGCGGCCTGAGCCCAGGGCAGAGCCTGCTGCTCTCTGCTGAGGGCCTCTTCAGCGAGGGTGGGACAGGCTAAAAATACCCCACAGGCAATGAAATATGGGTGATACGGGGCCGTATCGCTGCCAGAGGAAGCAGAGAGGGAGGCACTGTGCAGAGCCACAGCTGTGCCCAAGCCACTCCCTGCTTTCTCTCCCTCCATGGGGATGGGAACGCGTGCCTGGAGCATCCCCAGACCCCCATGCTGGGGTGCTGTGGGGCACCAGGACAGACCCTCTGCGGGGACCTTCCCAAGGGGTGCCCCTCGGCTGGCTCCCATCAGGCACCAGCAGAGCTCGGCGGCCCCATGCTCTGCAGGGAGGAAATGCCAGTGGGAAGGGGACCGGCGCAGCCCCACAGTGTTTACCGCCGGGCAGCCGCTGTTTGCTCTCCTCGCTGTCCCAGGCTGATATTTTTGTTGGCACCAGGAGATCATCACGCTTTTCCCTGCAAGGTGGAAAACAAGACGGCCGCAAGCCCCCTTGATGGAGCCAGCGGAGCCACGCGTGCCCGGCCCCCACGTGCTGCAACAACACAGCCCCGCACACCGCTATTGTTCCCGTGTTGTGACAATGGTGGCTGCTGTGACCCCGCGCCGCCGGGACCTTCGTCGGCACGCGCCAACAACAACAGCCAGAGCTCACCTGCACCGCGGCAGCGGGGATGGGGCAGGCGTGGGACCCCCTGAAGGCGGGCGGGCAGCCCTAAGACAAATAAAAGTTTGCAGCTGATAAGCGTGCTGGCTGGCCCGTAGGAGCCCTTTTGGACAGATAGCAGCGGGACAGACATTCAGGGCCTTTCTCACACCTCTGCGTTGCCTCCTGAATAAACAGCCCCCCTCCGGTCCCCTTCTGGGAACAGCACTCGCTGTCCCAAAGCCCGGCCCTGTGCCGAGGTGCTGAGTCCTGCAGCTCCCCGTGGGCACCCCAGGACGGGCATTTTTCTGGGCGCTGCCCCCCAGTGCCTCCCCTGGGATGGGGAAGCCCCATGTCAGAGCCTATGGGGTTTTTCTCTGTCCAAGGCTGGAGGTTTTTTCAAGGGTGCAGCCCCTAAAACAATCTCATTGTGAGCCTGCCTATGCCGTGCCCCATGTGCATGTTTTCTTTAATGGAGTGCAAGCAACAACTTGCTGCTGTTCCTACACCCATAGCTCCTGGAAGAAAGTGAGTGCCAAGAGAGTGATGTGATGTCTTCAAGGTGTGAAAGAAATGGAGGGAGGAGCACCGGCAGGTGGATGTGCACCCAAACAACGTGGAGCTCAGGGATCCCAGGCAGAGGCATCCCTTGGGCACAGCTTTTGGGCGTCCACTCTGAGCACCTCCTGATCCAGGAAGGGTTTAGGGGTGCTCAGCTGGTCCTACAGGGGCGACACGTTGCCCAGGACACCAGTTCCTGCTGAGGCCATTGCCCAAACACCAACCACTGTCCCAGGACCACCAGTTACCACCAGCCCGCACTGGGTTCTTCTGCACAGTACAGCCCAGACTGGAGGCAGGAGCAGCACACAGACTGCTGCAGCTCGTCCCACCGCAAGACTCTGTCCAAGGAGCTGGCCAAGCACCAAGGAGTTTATTTTTAAGCTTTCCCAGCGCAGAGAAAAGAGCAAGCTGCTAAATCCGACTTGCTCGCAGGAAGAGCAGCGGCGGCAGCGGGAGCAAAACTGCAGCTGAGAAGGGAGGAAGGGCAGAGGCTGGGCAGGGCGATGCCAGCTGGGACCACAGCAATGATGCATCTCTGAGCCCCAGCAGTAGCATGATGGCATCACCAACCGTGGCACAACCCTGCCTCTATCAGCCCAGTCCCTAAGGAGGACCAATGCAGCCAACCCCATGCAGCACCCTGCAGGGTTATATTTAAGCCTCCACGCGTGGGCACAGCAGACAATGTGGCCCCTGAGACCCGCGTGAGAACCACAGGCAGGAGGAAACGCGCTCAATAGCCTCGACGACTTCCCGCATCCTGACATTGTCGCTCCCCTCCAGCCGCTTCCTCGTGTTCAGGCAGTGGGGCTGCAGCACAACCCGCACCCCCATGCCCACCCCAGGATGGTGTCCGGGAGCTGTGGCTGCATGAAGAGGTGACACTGAGTGGGATGTGTCCCCTGTTGCTGTCCCATGCCTTGGATCTTGTTTAAAGTGGAGCTGCTCTTCTCTAAAGGCTCTGCAGGGCTTTTGCTGGAGCCGGCAGCAGCAATGCGGCTATGCTGTGGGACCGTGGGTCCTGCAGAGGGACTGAGACACTGGGAAAGGACAAGATGGGAGCCTGGGAAAACAGCCTGGGTTCACCAGGGCAGGGAGCAGAGGTCCCCAGGGAATGCGGGGACACGCTGGGGGACACAAACCATTCGTTAGCCAGCACCTCTGGGGTGAGCACACCTCTGCATCTCGGGGCTGTCGGCACGTCCCGAGTGCCCTGGGGTGACAGTGCTGCCCCAGGACAGGAAATGTGAGTGGGAGTCCCCATGGGTCCCTGCACTGCTCTGCAGAACCACGTCACTCACTCATGGCCCTGCTGCTCCAAGCAGCCCTGGTGCCACCACATGGTCACAGAGTCCCAGATCTACAGCTGGCCTGTCCCCACACTGAGCTCACCGGACATCCTCTGCAGCTGCCCAGGTGTGGTGAGCTGTGCCGAGCAGCTGGGGGGGCTCTGGGGTCTCCGTTCCCCCCCAGCAGTGTGAGCTGGGAAGCAGAGTGGGGAGGGCAGCAGAGCAGACTGGCTCCATCCCTGCATCCTGCCTCCGGAAACCAAAATCTGTTCCTCGCACCTGTGAGGGACCCCCAGCAGCAAACACAGCCACAGCCAGAGCATGGCTCTGCAGGGAGCACAGCTGCCCCTGGAGCTAGTGGGGAGGAAACCACAGGTCTGGCAGGGACAGTCCCAGCACAGCCAGTGGCCCCAGTGCCATTGTGGCCTGTGGACACCAGACCATGGATGGTGGCTGCTGCAGACCCTGAGCGCTCAGTCTGGAGTCCTTTGCTCTGAAAGAAGGGATGAAATGCCTGTGGAACACCAGCAGACACATATATCGTGCAGTCCTGTCTCAGGAGCTGAGCCCTGGCTGCACAGCATCATGCACAGCGCGCACCCCAAGCACAGTGACATTTTGGCAGTGCTGGATTTAATCCCTGCTTGGAGCACAGCCCACTGCCACATGGGCTTCCTCAAAGCCAGATGGGTCCTGTGCTGATGAAGGAGAGCATCCTCCCACAAAGCAGCAGCCCCTGTGCTGGACCACAGCAATGTCTTGCCCATGAGCTGTGGTGCACGAGAGCTGGAAGCTGACTTTCACCATAATGGTGCATTCAGCAATGCTTCCTCTCGCTCCTAGTAAGATATCATGGCTATTTTTCCCAGCTCTGAGTTCTCGCCGACTCCTATTCTTGTCCAGAGAGTGATTCCCAGGCAGCACATTGTTGAGATTCAATGGGAGGAAGGGTGGGTTTGCAGCACCAAGGGTTTAGGAGAATTGTGGCACTTTCCCTCGTTTGTAACCGGTCTGCAGAAAGCCCCCAGTGCCCTGGGGAGCCCATGGCTCACCTCTAGTGGTCTGCTGGTGCAGAAACCAGCTGGAAACGTGGAAGCACTGGTCAGGTAGCAGGTACAGATGGCTGCAGAGGTTGGGGATGCACTGCGGGGCTTGTGGTACCCACACAGATGCTGCTCGTGGCCCATCCTTCTGCACACATTGTTTCAGCAAGCGGAGAGGCTGTGTGGGCTTAGGGGCAGGAAATGGGCCAACAAAGCCCCAACAAAGCACGATTGTGCCCTGCGGGCCTGAGAACAGGCAGATCAATGGGCTATAAACAGCCACGGGAGACGCTCCGTCGCAGGGTGAACAAAGGAATTTCAGAAGAGGTTTCCGAGCTGGGTCCGACTGGTCCCAGGTGGGGGAAGTGAAGGGTTCATTCCCACCCCAGAGCACAACAGTGAGCCCAGCATCGCTCCCAGCTGGGCTGGGAAAGGCAGAGATTGAGTACAAGAGCCTCTCGGCAAGGGGGACAGAGAGGCATTTGAACTCCAGAACATGGGGAGACAGCAGGACTGGGCTTGGGGCATTGCCACAAGAGTCTTCCTGCACATTCAGGTCCAGGCAGTGCTGATCACAGCCACCGCACAGCACACGCAGCTCCTCTTGGCCCTGCCTGCCTCATTTCTCTCACAAACAGCCTCAGATGGCAAGTTCCTGGTGGAGAGCTCAGCCAGCAGGCAGCAAGCCAGCCCGAGGAGAGCAGGTCGGGAGGTAAACATGGCCCGGGCAGTAAAGCTGTCAGCAGGGCAGAAGGAAGCGGGACAGAGCAATGCAAAAAGCTGAACTGGCTGCTGACATCAGGGCTTTGCATGAGACACAACAGATTTATCGGCCCCGAGAGGGGAAGGCCAGGCTGGGGCAGGGTGAGAAGGCTAGCTGCGTGACCAGGGAAAAACAAGCCGGGAGGGAGCGATAACCCCAAGCTGCAGGCAGAGTAACAGCACAGAGTGGGGCTGATGCTGCTCAGAGTTTCATCCCAGTGCTGGTAACACTCCTGTGGCACGAAGGGACACCACTGGCCCTGGCCTGGTTTCAGGTATCCCAGCGCTCGCCCCTTGGCACAAAACATTCCTGCTCCTGTCCCTCGGGCCCCCACCCAGCGCTGTCACCACCCTTCTGGTTTAGATAAGGACGCTGAGGGGAAGCGGTGACGTGGCACGGGGGGGCTGGGAGGGAGGCACACAGCAACACAGCCTGGCATTTCAGTGCTTCCTCCACCCTTCTGACCATCACCCCTCCCCAGCCATGCCAAGTGGGGTTTCTTGAAAACACCAGGAGCAGAAACATGCTCTGAATCAGGTTTTCGGACTGTTGACAATGCAGAAGAAGACACTGAGGCCCAGGACTCACAGAAGTTTAATCTGGCTGTGCCTGTACAAAGCAAGAGTTCTCATTCTCTACACCTCTGAGCTCCACAATGGATGCAGGGCCGGGATGTCTGCCTCCTGGTCCATTTCTCTGCTGCAAAGCCCCAGGATGGTGCAGAGAGCTTCCGGATCCCCACTGCACTCAGGCTCTCATGGTGATAACATGTTGGTGAGGTGCTGAGGTCTCTAGCAAACCAGTCTGGGTTCACAAAGAGCAAGACGAGATGGAAGTAGGAGGGCAGGTCCTCCTCGCCCTGCAGTCAGCCCACCCTACCCCATATCACTCAGGTCCAAACGTACAGTAGAGAGCAGATCTCTTCTGTTTCCATGCCCACAAAGAAATCAAACCTAAAGCGACACGTGTGGCGGATAAAGCCATGAAGGTTTCGTGCTGCCAGGGCCAGAATGGGTTGAGAGCTGGTGAGTTTCACACATTCCATCTCCAAACCATTGCTCCGTTCCCCATCAGCTGTGGAGGACAGAGTCTGGCTGCAGTCCTGGAGACATTCACGGGGTGGGGAAACCCTGACAGGTCTGCAGAGCCCAGGGAAGGTGACGTAGAGGCAGAGAACAGCCCGAGCACAGCCAGGTGCAGGACGGGGTGGTGGGCAGAGGTGTGCAGGTGCAGAGGAGCCCCAGCACAGTGCTGCTGTGCACAGCCCAGGGCCAGCTGGGAGTCCTCAGCTTCAGCTGGCAGAACCGACAGCTCCATCAACTCTTCTCGGGCCGGTTCCTGTTCAGCACCGCCCGAGGGGCAAACTCCAACTTCTCCTTGAGGCTCACCACCTCGGTCAGGTCCTTGCCCGCAATCTCCTGTAGTTTTCGATCCTCCCTCCGTTCCGAGATGCTTTTCTCCTCCTCCTCGGCCGGCGGCGGGCTGGGGCCGCGGATGAACCACTCCAGGTGGTATCCAACGGCACCCACCACGAAGGCCACGGGGAAGGTGACGTAAGGCGCGTGGGTTCGCACGGCGCTCCACAGCACGGACCACATGGCGGCACCGAGACGAGCGGCCGAGCCCAACGAGCCCCGCTTGGGCCTACACCGCGGTGCCCGGAGCCCGGCGGCCTCCCCACACCCCGCACCCCGGAGCGGGCGCTCACCGGTGCCCCGCAGCGGCTGCGGGACACGGAGCTCCGTGCGGGCCGCGCTCACCCGGGCCCGGCCGCCGCCGCCGCCGCCACCGCTACTTCCGGTACCGGGGCCAGAGCGGCGCATGGCGGTGTGTGCTGCCACCTAGCGGGCAGAGCGGGGAGCGGGATGGGAAATGAGGGGAAAGGGGGAGAAACGGAGAGAGAAGCGGGGAGAGGCGGGTGGGAGGCTGCGGGAAGAAAGATGCGGCAGGAGAGCCGAAGGGAGAGCCGTGGGGGGAGAGCCGCGCGGTGAGACGTGGGGTGAGACGTGGGATGGCAGCGGGGGAAGCTCCGCGCAGAGGGAGACACGGGGGTGGGCGGCACGTGGGGTGAAACCGTGCCGGGAGACCTGGAGGGAAGAGCTGCGCACGGAGACGCGGGCAGCCCGCGCTGGGGTGCCCCTGTGCTGCCCGCCCCTGCAGTCAGCCTGCTTTAGAGGTCCCTTCCAATCCCTACTGTAAGTTCTGTAAGACTGTGATTTCTCGCCCCCACGGATCATGAACCCCCCCCCCCCCCCCATGCCCACCCCTTAAACCCCCCCCGTGCCCGCCCCACGCACACGAAGGGCACCACACAGAGCAGGGAAAGGCGAGCCGGGCGCCAGCCGTGTCCCCATGGGGAGGTGGCCGCTGCCCCGGAGTAACCAAAGTGGTCTTTTTATTAATTCTGGAGGTTTGTTACAATAAAAACGGAGCCACGTGTCACGGTCACTGTACAGTGCTGGAAGGGCCGGAGGTCTCGGGGGAGCTCAGGGTGTCCCTGTGCAGGCACAGCTCTAAAGCTACGGTGTGGTGGTGGCAGGACTGGGCTGTGGGGTGAAGGGCTGGGAGCTCCATCCCTACACCCTTTCTCCATCATCCTTCACAATGCCTGATTCCTACTGCCCCCCGAAGAAGTGACATCTGGACCTTCAGCGCCGCTTCTCACCAGGGCACAAAGCCCCCCCAGAATCATTGCCCTGCTCTTGAGACCCTCCCAAGCCTCCACTGTGAGGGGACACAAGCTGAAGCCCCCCGCTCCCAAATCCTGAAGAGCTGACTGTGGGTTTGAGGAGATGCCTGGCACCTATAGGAACTCGAGGCACCGATGTCCACTCCCTCTGCCACCCGCCCATGGGAAGAAGGGGACTTGGGGATGGGAGCCCTTGGAGGGGTCACAGTGCAGGCAGATTCCCTGGGCATGGGGGTGGTGGGAGCAGGCAGCTGGGGCTGCTCCCCATGGCAGCCCCTCGCCGAGGGCAAGCAGCACAGATGTGCTGTGCACCTGCCCTGTATGGGCTGTGCTCGGAATGGGGATGGGATGGATGCAGCCTCATCTCCAGATCCCCTATGGAAGCTGCTGTCAAGGAATTCGTGGCTTCAAGGAATTCCTGTAGCATAAATGCTGCATCCCAGGCTGCCCCCTGTCCCCATGGGGCACCAAGGGCTCAACAACCCCATCCGTGGTGTCCCATCCTTGCAGGGCAATGGCAGCTCAGGGAGAAGGCATAACCCTGTGAGGGATTTCCAGCAGCCCCACACTCAGGGGGAAGCTCCTGCCCCACACCTACAGCCCGGTCCCCATGTGCAGGGGACACCGAGGCCAGCCCCGGCCAGCAGCACCATACCTGCTCTGTCCCTGCACTAAGGTCCTGCATAAGCATAGGAAGGTCTCCCCAGCACTGCTGCCTTGCTCACACACCTGTGCCCAGGCTGCAAGATGCAAGGGAACCAACTGCCCTGTCCCCATGGTGTTCCCATGCAACTGACTGGGAAAAGTGGCAGGAAGGGCTTGGAGAGCACAGTGCTGCTGCTCAGTGTGAGAGATGCAGGTTCAGCTCACTGGGACCAGGGGACCTGCTGCTCTGGTCCATCCCGCCCTCCAGAACACAGCTCTGGTCATGTGTAGTTTCTGTTTTATTCCTTAGGTAATATTTATATATGAATATAGGTTGAGGACTCCTGGGTTCCCCACAGCACCGGGGCAGGAGGCAGGGAGCGGAGCAGGGCTCCAGCTGGGCATGGGGCTGGGGGCTCGGGGGTTCGTCCCCGCAGCCATGGGATTGCACTGAGTTACAGAGAAGTGGGGGGGCCTGCCTGCGGCCCCATCCCCTCCCACCCGGCAGGGCCGGGGGCTGGGGTCACCTCTCCTTTGGATGGGATAGGGACCAAGGAGGGGTCAAGGATACAAGAGCTGAGACACGGCCCCAAAGAGGGCAGGGGGAAGGAAGAGCCCTGGACCCTGGGAGAGACGGGCAGGGGCATGCGAGCAGGGGGCAACGGGATGGGGCAGAACCGGGTTGGTGCTCATTCACCGTCGGATCCATGAAACGTCTACGATAGAAAAGAGAGAAGCTGTGAGCGGGCCAAGCGCTGCCCCCAGGGTGTCTCCACGGCCCCTGATCACAGTGAGCGATGGACGCGCCGTCCAGTCCGGGTAGAAAAGCCGAGGCCGCGGTCACAGCCGGGTCTGCGCCTCGGGGATGTAGATCTCAATGCTGTCTGCGCTCTCAGTGGCCGAGTTCTGGCGGAAGGAGGCGGCGCGTTTGGCTGCCAGGAGCCGCTTGCGTGCCTCCTGCCGCTGCCGGTCCACCGAGTCCAGGGAGCGCTCCTTCACCGGATGCACCTTGGAGCGCGGCGGCTTCTTTGGTATCGGGGGAGGCACCTTCTTCTCCTCCTGCACAGACAGTGGGAGAGCCTCAGGGCGAGCGTGGGACCGGCCCTGAGCCTCCTTTCCCCCCCTGCCGATGTCAGAGCGATGAGATGAGGCTGTGCCGTGCATCCCTCCTTGCAGCTGCACGTGTGCAGGATCGTGCCTGGCCCTTGGCACACGGCACTGCCCAGAATCCAGCTGCAATATCACAGCAGAGGAATGGCCTCATTTTTTCCTGTTCTTTGTTTTTCAAGTGTTTGCTAAAAGCACCCGCTGGCTCTGCTGGCGGTAACTCCACAGCAGTGGTTTGGCCACAGATGTGCTTGGGGATGAAGAGGAAAGGAGGGATGTGCACAGCACCGGCCCTGCACACCCCTAGCGAGCCCTGCCCTTACCTTGGGCTCAATGATCTTCCACCCGTTGGCCTTGAGCTGCTGGAGCTCTGCAAACTTCATGCTGACATCCTCAATGGAGAGCTGCAGCAGGTCCCAGAAGCCGGCCAGGTCTTGGAAGGTGGGCACTGGGAATGCGTTGGGATCCTGTGGGGACGTTGAGGGAGACCACGTGGGTCACATTTCACGTGCAGGACACCCGCTGTGCTGGCATCGCCCCAGCAGCCGCAGGCTCAGCACAACCCAGGATGGTGTTCAGGCACTCACCATGTTCTGCTGGCAGAGTCGGTAAAACTGCTGCACCTTCTGGGACATGAGGAGCTGAGCACTGCCCACGGCGCTCCGGATCTTCTCCAGGACTGGCGGTGCCGGGCAGAAAGCAGACAGTCATATCTCCTACGGGGACACGGGCATCCCCTCCCCACCACTCAGCAAGGGCCCCGCTCCACCATTTGGGATCCCCAGAGACGTCTACACTGATCCCAACCTCTCGACCCTCCCTGAGCCAGGTGGCACCACCGAGATGCTCCAAGTGAGAGCAGCGCGGTGCAGCCCTGGGTACCCGGCCCCACTCACTCTCCTCCGGCAGGTCGTAGTCCTCGGCCTCCCGCTCCATCTGCTGGCACCAGCCCTCCATCTTCTCCACCTCAGCCTGCAGCAGTTTGATGAACCATTCCCCATCGCGGTGGCAGGGGGAGGCACGGCCGGAGTCAGGCAGGCTGCGGGAGCCCCGCTCCATCCACGCATCACGGCGTGGCACCTCCACTGCATCGTACTGCATCTGGTAGTCCTCCCGGTACGCCCACTGGCCCTGCGTGTGCACCGTTTTGTACACTGCGTACTGCCGGCCGGACTCGGGCTCCGAGGAGTGCCGCTGGAAGGGGCGGCCAAACTGCAGAGCTTTGTCCTCAGTGGCCACGGCCAGCCCGGCGAAGCCCTCCAGCTCCAGGTCTGCCTGCACACCCGCCGTCACGCTGTTGGAACGCTTGAAGCGGGCGCGCCTGGGACAGAGAGAGCGTGTGGGGTCGTTGTGGTGAGGATGCTGGGAGCTACGGGGCCAGCGAGGACATCCCTACCATTCCTGTCCCCCTGTGGGCATCGTCCTGCGGCTGGGGACACCCAGTATTTGGGGCTGCAGGGACAGCCCTGAGCAGCTGCATCTTTCCTGTCCCTCATTTCCTGTGCTCTTAGCCCGTTTCCATGGCTACCAGTGCTGGACGATGCTGGAGGATGCAGAGCAGTGTGCACCAGGGTGGGTGGGCACGCTCCCAGTGCTCATCTGCTCATGCACCATGCAGGTCCCAGCACACAGCACGCCCACCCATGCAAAAATTCATGTTTTGTTGCAGAAAAGCCCAGAGTTTTCACCCACATCTGTGCAGGTTTCGAGCTGAACCCCAGTAAACGAGACCCCAACACAGTGTGGGAGCAGGGGATCCCCTTCCCCAGGCTGTCCATTACAAGCAATGAAGTGTGGGCACCAAGGCCAGATTCTGCTCCTTATGGGGACAGAAGGCTCAGGATAGGGATGGTGCTGAGCTCTGGGAGCATCAGATGAGAGAAAATGATGCAGGCAGGAACTGGGTCAGTTCAGAAAGCCCAGGAGGGATCCAACTGGGGAAAGCCACTGGCCAAGGAGCTTGGCAAGGCATACCTTTTGTCTTCCTCCACCTGCACCCCGATGGAGTGGAACTCCCTCTGGCTCCGGCTCTCCGTGTCCGAATCAGAGACAGCCTCAACCTGCCAGGGGCAGAGAGAGAGCATGCTGGAGGGTGGCCCCATACCATTGGCATCCAGTGCCCAGAGAACGCTGCACTGTTAGGAGAGTGGGTGGGCACAGGGGTGGCATTAGGGCCGCTGTGGTGGCACAGGGGGTGGCATTAAGGCCACCCAGTGGACGTGGAGGTGGCTTTAGGGCCACTGTGGTGAGCGCGCTGTTGGCATTAGGGCCATCAGAGAGGCACACTGGAAGCAAAGGGACAAGTGGTAGACGCTCAGCATGGCTGGGACAGACTGATCTCCAGATCTCAGCCCATCTGGAGGAATGAAGCCCACCTGGACACCAATGGACGGCCGCCACTTCCTCTGCCGAGCCAAGCTGCGCAGCTCCTCCCGCCCGGGGATGGCCTTGATGATGAGCGTGGAGGGCTTGGGGGCTGTGCGGGGCTGCACCGGTGGCAGTTCAAGGGACACGGCCGTCACCTTGGAGCTCTCCAGGCTCTCTGCTGAATTGCAGCGGGCCGCGGCATCTTTGGACCAGGCGGGGCCGCGGGTGACCTCGCTGGGCAGGTAGCTCTCGTGAGCAGACTCGGTGCTGCTCTGCGCGGTGACGGAGATGAGGGGCTTGGCTTTGGTTCCTGGAGGGATGGGAGGTGGAGCTTTTCTGTAACTGAAGGCTGTTGTGGGAGAGGCGCAGGATGAAAAGGTGCGTGAAAACAGAGAAAATTTGCTCATTTCCTACCGCGAGCGGGCACCCTGGGGAGCAGCACCCACCCCCCTCCGCAACAAGGAGCCCAGACACCAATTTGGGGCAGCCCTGCAAGACGCTGAGCAGTCATCTGGCTAATTTAGCCCCAGAAAGGGACTGGAAAGCGGCCCAGACCCATTCATGCAGCAAGGGGCAGCAAAGGGAAGCAAAGAACAGGGAAAGAAAGACAGCAGAAGGATGCTGGGGGCAAGGTGGGGGGCATCCCATGGTGCGGCCGAGCCATGAGCGAGGTGGGGCTGCACGGGGCTCAGTGCAGGTGGGGCTGCATGGGGACCCTCCTGCTACCAATCCCTCACCACCCCCAGGACTCACAGGTGCCAGGCTTCAGGATGCTGCTGGTGATGGGCGGCCCGGCGGGGGCTGACATGGAGAAGAGCGAGAGGCAGTCGTCGTCCTGGGAGCAGCCCGCCTGGATGGCCCGCAGGTAGCTGTGGCTCCGCATGCGGAAGCAGCCGGGCAGGTCCAGAGCCTCCACGGCTTGCGACTCCACCTCACCAAAAACAGACTCACACACAGCCTCAAATTGGTGGTTGAGCTCATCATTGATCTGCAGAGAGCAGTGGGTGATGGTTGGGGTGGCATCCACAGCATCCACTCTCTGCCCCGGTGTGGGGACAGATCCGTGGCCCCAGCACAGTGCCAGGTGCCGGCTGGGACAGGGACCCTACCTGGCCAGTGGTGAAGGAGCGCCCGTAGCCCTGCCCCCGAGGGAGCATTCGAGGTGGCACACCGCAGCTGGGACAGTTACAGATATATGAATCAGAATAGTGCCTACTTGCAAACCTAATGAGAGACAGTGGGAATAGAAGGGATGGCACCAAAAGCAACACAGTCAAGCCGAGCATTTGGAAATGCAGCCGCAGCAATGGTCCCACAAGCCCCACTTGTCCACTGCAGCTCTTGCACAGAGCCCTTCCCACTGCCCCTACTCTCCTGGCAGGGCTGGGGGCTCCCCAGAGCTGCCGCAGGTGGGGCTGAACACAGCTCTCCAAAATAGTTGTGCTCCATGTGCCTGCCTGGTGCTTTGCCCTCCACTCGGGTTTGGCACGGAGATGCTCAGAAGAGGCTCCCTGTGCCAGCCCCGAGGTGGAGCAGCCCCTGGCAGGGTGCTGCCGTGCAGGGCTCCGTGCACAAGCGGTGGCAGCAAGGCGCATGCAAGGTCCCCACTGGGGTTCTGCACCCATGCAGGCAGAGTGCAGCTGCAGCCAGAGCTCCTGGCACCCGGCACATTGCAGAGACAGCAGGCGCCCAGCACAGGGTCATCACCAACCCAAAAATCCATCCTAGGTGCCACTGGTACAGAGCCATCAGGAGAGCGGAAATTCCATGCTACGTGCAGTGGGGACAAGGACACTGCCGGTATTTGGGAATCTCCCTGCCATTGTGCCCCTTTCTCTGTACGTAGCTGCAGCCCGGCTCCCTCCCGTAGCCCAGCAGCACCCTTACTTGCTCCTGGCCTGGTCGGCGCTGGAGGAGCGGCGGTAGCTGTCTCTCCGTGTGGCCGCCCGGGGCGACACTTTGGCGCTGGCATCTGAATCGGCGCTGTCCTCGTCGCCCATGGCCTTGATGTAGCTGCCACTGCGCATCCTCCGGCAGGGGATCTCCCCGTCCTTGCCCACCGCCGGGTACCCACTCCACTCGTCCTGCGGCACCTGGGGTGGGGGGTGTGTGGGTATGCAGTGGCACACAACAGCCCAAGCCCGGCACCACTCTTCCACCCTCCCTGCCCCAAAACCAGGAGGGTAGATCCCTGCTGGCAGTCCCAGCTGCGTCCCCTGCTTGCCTCTTCCCACCTTGTGGCCCCCCTGGCAGTCACGGCCAGGCCAAATCCCACCCATGTCAGTGTGGCTGTGCTGCTGCCACAGGCCCTTACCAAGCTGCGGTGGCACAATGTTGTCCCCAGGCCATGCAGGATGGTGGCAGGGCCGGCACTCTGTTCTGATAACCCCTGCTGCCAGCCACCCCGGTGTTGTTTCTCCCTGTCTCCTTCCCCGGGAAAGGGAGCGAAGAGTTAATTAGCTTTTAATTAGAAGGGAGGTGACCTAGAAGGGAGCCTGGTGACGTGATGGGACTGGCGGTGGCACTGGGCCAGGCGCAGGAAAGATAAAAGCCCAAAAGAGGGAGAGGGCAGAGGGCTGCGAGGAGCCTGCGCAGCTAGAGCTGCCTTGACCCCAACCCATGGACCAGAAGACGGCAGAGGAACTTAGTGCCACCTGCAAGGAACCCTGCAAGGATTGAGGACAGCAGCAACCCGTGGAGCTGGCATGGCCCCACACCACCCCAAACCATCAGGATGCAGAGACACGGTCCCAGCTCACCCCACGGCATCTCTATGGCATCACCAACCACAGTCCTGTGGGACAGCAGCACCTGCCCTGCCTGTCCCCCTCACCTGCAGGTACTGGTAGGCTCTGTCTTTGGCCTTTGTCTCCTGAAGCATCAAGGTTTTCTCCGTGCCGCTGGCGCTGGGGTAGGCTTCGCGGGCTTGGCTGACGGTCATGGTGTGCCAGGCGCTCCTCTTGACCGTCTGTCCATCCAGAGACATGGACATCCCAGCACACGCCAAGCATTTCCCTTCCCCGCCGCTCTTTAGATTCTTCAAGGTCAAGTCTCTGAAGGCACTTTCGGGAGCGTCCACGCAGTACTGGGTGCCCTGGTCCACGGCGTGCCGGCCAGACACCATGTAGCTGCTGTCGCTGTCCAGGTTGTCGTCGGAGCTCCACCAGCCCATCATCTTGGACCGGTGCCGGGAATCCACCTTGCGATCCTTGCTCTTGCTACGCTTGCCGTGGCGGGACTGGTGGTGGTGGTGGTGGTGATGGTGGTGGTGGTGGTGGTAGCCGTCCCCGCGGCCGTCCATCTTGGTGTCGTTGTAATCCCGCTTGGCGGGCGCCTCCAGGGAGTGCGACTTGGCAAAGAGCTTCTGCACGGAGTGGACGAGGTGGCGGATGCGGCTGGGGCTCTCGCTGCGCGGCTCGGCGCCGCCGGCCCGCGGGTACTGCAGAGTGTGGAAGCCGTCGTGGTGCAGCGGCAGCTGCTTCTCAAACTGGTCCAGCAGCGTTGGGGGCAGGCGGTTGATCTTGCTGGAGGGGTGGGCGGTCGCCATGCATTCGTCGCAGGAGTCGTAGGGCTGATGCTGCTGCGCGTGGTGCATCCTCGGGAAGGTGCTGCTGGCGCTGCCGGAGGGCGGATCGCTCAGGGGACCGCACTCGCCGGCCGTGCCGGGGCTCCGCACCGGGCAGAAGGGATGCTCCAGGGAACACGGCTCGCTGGGGCTGAGCAGGTAAGGCGGGTGGCCGTCGGGGATGTAGTCGGCGGGACGCTCGCAGTCCTCTGGGATGCAGCGGCAGCGGTGGCCGGAGGAGTGCTGTGTCTGGCTACGCTCCCCATGGTAGCCCTTCATGGTGTCAGCACCTGCCCCGTAGCCTCGGCATCCTGCAGGGTTTTCCCTGCGGGCTCACCTGCGGGGACAGGCAAGGGCAAACTGTCATGCTCCCATCCAGCTGCCCAAACCCCCATTGCTAAGCAGGTAAAGTGTTCTGGCTGCACGGGGTCAGGAAGCACCCATGGCAGGATCCAGCCTTGCTGAGCCCCCCAACCCCACCCAGGGCACTAGGCTGCCCGAGGGGATGCCAAACCATAGGGATTTCTAAGGAAAAGCAGCAGCCTGCCTCAAAGCAGATCCTTAATGCGGGAGGACATTTCGACATCATAAGAAACTTGTTTTCTTCCCTGGCACCAAACATCATGACGTGCTTTTCCATTAGGAAAACAGTTCTGGCTGCATTTTCCAGCCGTTGCGATTCACAGAGCCACTAATGAGCTGAAGCGGGGGGCCGGGGGGGGCTGCTCCATGATGACATCTCCAACCCGCCCATCCTCCCACCATTCCACTGTGTATTGACACCTCACATTCCTCCAATGCCATCCTCCACCACCACGTGCCCACTGGCAGCAAAGACAAGGAGCAAGGAAAGCCATCCCCACGCATTGCCACCACACACACACATAGCTCTCATTTAATCATTTCTGAAGCAAAACGCAGGGCATCACATCAGCCCCCTCTGATGGCAGCCCCAGGGCTGGCTCTGTCCTCACTGTGTCCCCAGATGCCATGCAGGGCCACAGAGACCCCCAGAGATGTGTGCCCCACAGGAGTTTACCTTCCTTACAGCCCCTCAAAGGCTCTGCCTTGGGTATGACTATAAACGAGGAAATTACTTACTCTCCAGAGTAGCTCAGCTAATTAACAGGCGTCAATTAACAGCCTTGTTATCATACTTAGGGAGGGTGCCGTGGGCACCCCAGCTCTGCGATCAGGCTCAGGAGAGGTGGAGCAGCCATGGTGACATGCCTGGGGACAACACTTGGGGACATGGGACAGCAGGGACAAGCAGCCCTGGGGGGCCACATTGAGCAATTGGATGGGGAGCAGGAGGGAGAAAATGAGGAACCCCTGGGGTGCACTGAGACATACAAACTGTGCCCACGGAACACCAGGAGGGCATGGGGACTCAACACCTCTGAGTACAGCACGGTCCGGTGGCTGCAGGCACTGGTGGCAACAGGGAGCATCCCCCAGCCACCCCCGAGCTTCTCCCCTTGCCTTTCTTCCTAACATCAAGGCTGCATCATATGGCCCTGCTCATCTCCCTCCCGCCCTCGCAGTCTCACTCCAGCTCTAACGAGGCTCCCTAATTGCTGCATCTTAAACGAAGGAAGCAGCAGCCTGCTGGAAGAAGAAATGCCTCTGCTCTCCTGGGAGAGCTGGAATGAGGCACGGGCAAGCAGCTGGGGGGGTGTGGGAACAGGTGGGCAGTCAGCAGCAGGACGGAGGGGTGGATGGACGGACGGACAGACAGACAGAAGGATGGACGGACAGACAGACAGATGGGTAGTGGCTGTAGGATCCCTCCCAGCCCCGCCTCTGCCTTGGCCTGAGTTATCATCTCATGTTCATAGAGGGAAGTGCTCAGCTGAAGCAAATATTGCCATGGCATTGGGAAGAAGGAGTCAAAACAGCTGAGCAGCCTGTTATTAGGAGCCAGGTGGGCTTTTGTGCTCAGGAATGGGAGGAATTAAACAAAGCAGCATGCTGCCGAAGCAGTGCTACAGCTTTTCTGCAGCCACCAGCAGTGGGATGGGGATGGGGATGGGGATGGGGATGGGGATGGAGCACTCCCATGGGTCTCACCATGGACCATGTGTCTGGGTCACTGCTGTGCTGCCCATGCAGGGACCCAAGGGAATGCTCCCATCCCCGCGTCCCATCGCAGATTCAGAAAAGGGAAAAAAACCCAGCACCCGTCTGAATTTTGTGCCATTTAACACCAGGGTAATTACCACCATTGGGAACCTACCGCCCACACAATTATGTGCTAGGATAAACTGGAAGAGCGTAATTACCATTACAAATAACTCACTTCTTGCCTTTATTGCATCCAAAGCCTGGAGAAACTCCCATCAGCAATTCCCCCGCCACCAACCTCCTTCTGACTTTTGCTTTTGCGGCAATTTCTCCCCACTCCAGGGTCAGCGGCGGGCGGACTGGGACCCATCACCCCAGGCACTGTGGGGCTCACCCAAATTCCACCTCCCTGCTTGATTTCCCACCGGGGCCTTTAGCAGAGACAAGTTCTGCTTCCCAGCACAGCACGGTGAGATCTCAGCCTCGGCAATGCCACGATGATGCCGAGGGCTGTTGGGATGTGGTGCAGTCCCCACAGAGCCCAGACCCCTGCAGTCCCAGTGGGAAGGGGACAGGATCGCAAACACCACTGCAACGCTCAGGTCTGACACAATGTTGGAATCATAGAATCACTGAGGTTGGAAAACACCTCTAAGATCAAGTCCAACCGCTGACCCATGCCCACTATGCCCGCAGAATCCATACCCACTACACCCACTGAACACATACCCACCGATCCACGACCCCTAGTACCACAGAATGAGTTTTTTCCCACATTTTCAGGTCCAACCCCAAAAGCCAGCATCCCAGCACTCACCGCCCGGCGCTCAGAGGGATGCTGTCCTCACGTCCTCATGTCCTTACAGCCCGACGTCCCCTCCAGCAGCGCGTCCTGGGGCGAAAGTTCTGCAGGGAGATGAAGCACAAAAAGGAAGAGGTGGTCGTCCCCAAACAGAGCCTGACCCAAATCCCTGTGGCTTTTTAGCACCGCATCCTTCCCTCCACCACGGCCAGCACAGCCCTGCACGTTTGGCGCAGCAACGCCCCGAACCCATCCCCAGCCACATCCTCTTATGCAATTCCCTGCCAGCGGGCGCCGGAGCTGCCCAGCAGCTGCCTCAGCACTGACTTTGATTTGCACTGGAGCCGTCCATATGCTCCACAAAGGCTCCTCCTGCCACCAGCGAGAGCAGAGTGGTTTTGTGCAGCCGCTCGCCCGGCAGAGATGCGCAGTGAGCCCGGTCCATTCTGCTTTGCAAATTAGCGACAAGTTTGCCAGCGCGGTTCCTGCTGGGGATTTTTATGGCTTGTGATGAAAGTAAGAGAGAACAAACACGCAGCTTGAGCTCCCGGCACCGCGTGCGAGCTGGAGCCTGAAAAAAAATAACGCTCTTCCCACTTCAGAGCTGAGCAAATTTGATCTACAGTCGTTGGATGAAAATAAATACGGAATAGCGCCAGGTCGCTTCCACCATGCCTTTCATCTATTTACTTTTTCCCCAACTGGTTGTAAGCGAGCAGGATTGCAGAAAGCAAATATTTTATTTTATTACTAATTAGTCCGTTATTTTATTAGGCCGTATTAGTAAAATTTACTCAGCCTGAGGAAAAAAAAAAATAGAAAAAGGGGAGGGGGAGTGCTGGGAAAGGAATCACCTAATTTAGTGCGTAATTCTGCATCAAGTAATTATTTTCTTAAAAGTGGAATTAGCTGAAAGCGGCTCACAGATATTTCATTAGTTGCGTCAGGCCGGAGAGAGAGAGTGTAATTAGTCAGAAGTTTGTCGTTCCTGGAAGTAATTACTTTGAAAGGAAGGAGGAGAGCGACCCTACTTGGCTTCATGGAGCTGCAGACCACCTCCCATCCCCAGAGCCCACACTGGCCCTGCCTGGCTGAGCAGGGCAGGAGCAGCGCTGGCTCCTGATGGCAGCGCAATATCCGTCGTGCAGCAACGTGCAGATGGAGAAAGGTTGGCTGGGAGCTGGGAGCAGAGGGACGGCACCGAGCACAGCTGGGAGAGCAGGGTTTGGGGCTGCCTGAGAGGGCTTTGTTCTGTGCAGGGCTCTGTGCTCCCAACAGTGCTCAGATGGACATCCAGAGGAGCCCCAAGAGAAGCCAACCTGGGATAGAGAGCGAGCAGGATGTAAAAATCACAGCCAACGTAATGCAATCAAGAAACCAAATTACCGGTAATGAAACAACAAGCAGAGAGCAGAAACTGCCTGGGAACGGGTGGCGAGGGGTGGGAACCACGTGGCTGTAAATAAGGAATGAAGGTGTTTTTTTAAAAAGTCACGTAGGACAAAGATCAGCTGAAGAACCGCAAATGTGAGCGGCGCCAGCGCCAGCCATCGGAGCTGGACGTGCAGAGCCAGCGCTCAGCCCAGCCCCAGGGCAGCACTGCTGGAGCTGCCCACGTCCACGTGGTGCCACGAAGCAGCGCAGGAGCTGCTCCAGCCCTGAGCGCTGCTCAGCCTCCCCGGGGCGACCCCGACCCGGTGATCCCCAGGAGTGGCGCTGAGCACCGTGCTTCCCATCCGACCCACTCCCGATGCCGAGGACGGGTTGTTTGATGGGAGCCGTTGATTAAGCACATGATTAGTTTTGGCACCGGCGCCGGTTGCCTGACAGCTCCTTCTCCCAGCGCTGGGGAGAGTGAGCGCGAGGTACTGCCTCTGCTGATGCAGCGGTTGGTGGGATGAAAAATCCTGCAATGCAGCACTGCTTCTTAATGAGCCATTTGTCTTTGAGGCTTCTTGACTCATTACCGTGCCGGGAGAGGGATGGGAGTTGCCCCAAGTCCCCATCTGAGCAATTACTCCTTGAGTAGAGCGAGGAAATACTGCCGTGCCGTGCCCCAGCTGCCGGGGATCCCGCACGGCCGCCAGCACCGGGATCCCCACCGCCACTGCTGGCTGCTGCTGCTGGAGCTGGGGGCAGAGGGCTGCCAGGTCCCCACCGGCGCTGTGTGCCACTGCTGGAGCCCTGGGGCAGCTGGCAGGTTTGTGCTGGGGCTGGAGAATCCCAGTGTGGAGGAGGAAGGAGCCTCGCAGACCCCCGGTTTGTGAGCGAGCTGCTTCACGTGCAGCAAAACCCCTAAAAAATGGGAGCAGATGGGGCTGGCAGGAAGAAGACAGCTGTGACGAACGCCCCATGGGGACACCGGGAGCCACCGCGCATACAGGAGGGGACAGAGAGGGCCAGGGGACAACCCTGCTCCCCAATGGGGACGTCTCAAGGCCACACAGCTCCGCTCAATGGATCAACCAACGGTACCAGCACAGAGGCCTCAGGGTGTCGGGAGGAGTGAGTAATTAAGGATGAGTGAGTAATTAGGACAGGGGCTGCCAGGGAGGAAATGCACCTGTGCAGCGAAGCGGTGCGTGGTGGTGATCCTGCAGCTCAGCCCTCCTTTCACCATACAGCAGAAGGATGCGCCCTCCCAGGGCGCTGCCACTGCCCTGCGGTGCCACCAACAAACCAAAGGCACGGGGCTCCCACACACACCAACACGTGCCTGTCGCTGCTAATGCCCACAGAGAGCTTTGCTCCCTCGGCCCAGCAGGATGGACAGCCAACGTGCCCAATATTCACGCACAGCCAAGGGGGGGACGCAATGGATGTGCCCCCAGCGGCGTGCTGACCCAGCCCGGTGCCCTCTGAAGGCTGTGTCCTGTGGTCCTCCTGCACTGGGGGCTCTTTGCAGGGACGTGGATGTGGGGAACCTCACAAGTGTGCAGCAGAACCAGTTGAACTCCAGCAGTTCTGTTCCACCTGCGCTGCAGCTCACCCCATTTCCAACGTAGGGAAGTGCTGCGCCTGCTTCAAAGCCACTTATCTCCCCAACCACGCAGTGTAATGACTTAAGCTGGGGATCACTTCAAAGCAGCTTTCACGAGCTCAGGGCACGCAGCCGTGCCAAGGGGCTGCTCTCTGGTCTGCTTCCCCCATCACACGCCATCCTCTGCCCCGACCTCAAATGCCACCCAAAAAAACCCATTAACTTTGCAGCACCGGCCCTGTTCTGCAGCTCACGTTGCCATTTCCAGCAAGCAGCCCCTGCGAATGTGCAACAACTGTCCCCACCAAAGGACATCGTGTGCCACTGCACCCCATCTTCAGCTGCAGCCCCATGATGGGGTGAGGGCTGGATGGACACAGATTGCCCCGAGCAGAGCGCAGCACCGCTCACCAGTAAGGGCCTGAACTGCCGCTTTAATCGATGGGCTTAATTTGCAAAGCTGATGAAAACCTAAATATTTAAATACATAATTCTGCACAATGCTCTTAAGAGTGGGGGCAGAGCACATGGGTTGGGGGAGACATGAGCACCAGGCACAGCACAGCCCCGTGCCAAGAGAATGGGGTCGGTCCGTTGTGACCGGTGTCCCCATTGCGAGCAGTATGGGGGTGGCACGGGGTCAGGCTGAGCTGTGCGTGGGGTGCTCAGCTCACCCTGCATCCTGCTGTGCTGCAGCCCCTGAGCGTCCCACCGTGGCTGAGGGAAGGGGAGAGCAGTGAGATAGTGAGCTGCAAAGGGCAGCACGAGGGGCTGCGGAGATTACACCCCTGAGAGTCCTGCGACAAGAGCTTAGAGATAAAAGAGATTTACAGGATTTACCAGCAATACAAATTGCATATTTAATTTTAGCTGTGGGGGACTGAGCCCGAGCAGCACACAGAGGTGAGCGGGTGCCGCAGGGCACAGCCTGGACAGCCACGAGGCCATTCCCCAGGGATCACACTGATGACATCCATGCACAGCCCTGGTGCTCGGGGTGCTCCTGGGTACCTCCTGACCCCCAGCCTGTGAGCCAGCTCAGGGATGACACTTGGCTGCCTCCTGCTTTGCCATGCTTCCTTTCATCCTTGATGAAGCTGTCCCTGGAGGAGGCTGTTTGCCATCCAGGGCACAGTGACTCGAGCTGGGGACAGGAGCAAGGGACAATCAGAGCTGAGCACCCTCTGGGGTGGGATGGAAAAGCCCTAAAGAGAACCAGGACCCCTCTGCAAAGCAGGATCAAGGTCAGGGGCGAGGCACACAGCCTCTGTGGCCCAGGGGACAGTTGGTGGCCCCAGCACAGGGTCCCCATGGTGCCACCCGGTGCACACATCCTTCCTCCCCACTCAGTGGGTGCGCAGAGCGGCGCAGGGACACGAGAGAGGGAAGGACGGTGGAAGATGAATGGGGGAGTCGAGAGGCTAATGGCATTGTCTGGAAAGTAGGTCGTGTGCTGAGCAAAAAGATATTTATATCAAAGCTCGTTCCCCCGCAGAAGCTCCAAGCTGGGCGCAGGCAGCACTGTGAGCCCACAGCCCCGTGCACCCCACTGCACCCCCTGCTCCAGCCCCAGGCCCATAGGGTTGGCACCTACAGGGGCCCTGGATGGGATCCTGCAGGCTGTGCTGCAGCACAGGATGGAAATGAGGGATGTAAAATGATCCCAAGTGGAATCTGTTCCTTTTGCTGAGCTGGCTGATGGCTGCTGGAGTCGCATGGGGTAATTTTTCAAGTCTCTTTTGTGAATGTGTAACAGCTCCCCAATGATCCCTGACAGGCAGCCACCAACAGGGTCCCCACAGGCTGTGCAACCCCTGTCCTGAGCTGCAGCCAGGTCTCAGCCCGGCGCCCAACCCCAGCCACATCCCTCTGTGTAAAGGAGACACCCCATGCACCGCACACAGCCCCAGGTCCCTCCTTCCCATAAAAGCTGGCCTGTTCCCATGCACACACTGCAGCCAGGCAGTGCCAGAGGTCCTGCTGCTGGGCACAGGGACGTGGTCCTCACTCATCCATCCCCATCGCACACTGGGCACCTTTGGTCTGTGGGGCCAGCACAGGAGCAGTTCCGTTTCCCATAATAGCTGCATCGGCTGAATTTACAGCCTTGCTCCAAGTTATTAATAATAATGGCCTCCCTCTTAAGTAGGGCTTTTCATCTGTCTCAAAGCCCTTTCCAGAGGACGTCTGCGGCATTATCACCATTTTATTAGCGTTTCAGTGGGCAGCAGATGAGATAGAGAGAAGGAACGTGCCCAGTGCCCCAGGGGCCCTGAGGATGGGAACCCTGGAACAACACCACAGGGCAGCAGGGACTGAACGGCCCTCAGCCACCACGTGCAGAGCTGCTGCTGTGATTTACACGGGTGGTGAGCCCAGGTCCCACCATGTGGATAAATCCACACTGGGCAACAATAAAACAGTGTCACCTCCTCGGTAATCCGCAGCGTGGTGACAAATAGAGGTGATGGCAGTGTTGGCTCCAGTGTTGGCATGAATAAATCCCAACCCCACGGCAGCAGGGCTGGGGTGAAGCCTGGGGTGTAACTCCTGTGCCCTGAGCAGAGGGCACCCATGGGTGACACACGGCACAGATGGCACAGGGGATGGCCACGTCCCCATCCCTGTGAGCGCAGAGATCTTGGCATATGGGACCCATGGCAGCCACATGGGACTGGGGACATTCCCATTGCGTGTCCCCACGGCCCTGTGCATATCCCCATCACCCTGTTTGTCCCCACGGCCCCATGCAGGGCAGCACCACTCCTGCACACCTCTCCCCACAAATCACACTGGGACTCTGTGGGCAGATTTATTTCCCTCTAAAAGTGCTTTGATCTGAAGTTATTTTTTGTTTACTAGCAACAAGGTATTGTAAATACATCTTTGCTGATAATTATAGAGTCTGGGCGCACACCTTAATCTCCATAAAATATCAGATGCTACAATTTGCCTGATTTAATGAGATTAGAGGCTGATAAGCCGCTGAGGTAAGCTGTAAACTTGGAGGGGAGGAGGAAAATGATCGCAAATGCTCTGTAACGCCCTCCTCCTCCTCCTCCTGCCCCCAGGTGCCATGCCCAGACCCACAGCCCCAGAACTGCCCACCCCACACCGCTCACAGCAGCTCCCAGGCAGCGCCTGGACCGCGCACAGCGGCTTCACGCAGCGATGGGCATTTAGGGCAAACGGTGCTTTTATACCATTTACCTCATTAAAACTCCAAAAGCTCAGAGAGGCACTGAGGCCGTGCGCCACGTGCTGGTGGAGGTGCGAGGATGGGGCGGTGGGGAGGGGGTGGCTGCTGCTGTTCCCCACGTGCCCCAGTTTACCCAAAGGAAGGGGCTTGCAGGAACAGGGCACGGCCACGTCTGCCAGGGCTTGGGGTGACATATGGGCACGGACACGTGTGTGGGGGCACACGCAGGGGTGTAGGGCACGGTTGCAGTGCCTAGAAGGTGAGCATGCAGGCACCCCATGCTTTGCAAGCACATATGTGCACGCAGGTGTGACTGTGTGCATGCAGGTGCACGCATGTGCAGTGAGGTGCACGCATTCCTGGTACCTCTGCTCACACCAAGCACAAGGTGGGAGCTTGTTGGAATCCATGCCAGAGGATGAGGGGAGGGGTCCCGGCCTGCAGGAGCTGCACACCGCCCTGCCACCCCTCACCCCTCCCCAAAGGGAGACCCTCGAGCACAGCGCCCTGTGTGTCCAGGCAGGGGTCCCCCTCCTGCAGCACTGGGGGGGGCTGCCTGGCATGCAGCAGGCTCTGCTCCATAATGAGCACCACCGTTTCCACAGCAACCTTAAAGGCCTACAGCTGCCGCCTCGCTAACGAACCTGCGCCGGTGGCTTTCCTGGGGGATGCTGAGCCCCCCAGCCATTGCCCATCACTGCAGCCTCAGGCTGGGGCACCCCCTCCCTGCACCCGATTGCCCCCATCCACCTTCCCCCCAGCCCCACGCCCCTCTGCACAGAGCCCCCAGGGTGCAGTGGGACCCCCTCCTCCCCATTGGGATGGGTGCCTGAAACGTCCCCGCTGCCAGCTGGAGGGCACTGCGACCCACAGATGTCAGCCTGATGGGTTAATTAATTTCCTTCTTCTTCAGGCTGTTATCAGATGGGATACGACGTCACCTGAGACTGTTAACTGGGCTAATTACTCCAGGTTCAGGTTTTGAATAATTACTTACTGTTGTCTCCAGCCTTACTTCCACTACTCTTCACAAAGGTCAGGCGGTTGCCAGCTCCCAAAGTGCCAGCAGGGGTGGGGGGCTGTGGCAGGGACGCCTTGAGCCCCTCAGGCTGCCTGGGGACAGCGGGCACAGGGGCAGCACCTGAAGCTGTCTGCATGCTCCAGTGCTCGCTGGGGTGACATCCCTGTCTGGTTGGGGACAGAAGGACCCACCCAAGGAACGCTGCACTGCCTCATCCCCCGCTATTATTAGCCCTTGCTAGCCTCCCTGGGAGCCATTTGCATATTTGATTGCAACTCCGAGGCGGGGCAGGGCCCTTCAATCAGCTGCTCCCGCAGCCTTATTTGCATGGTGTGACATTTTGTGCCCGGAGTGCTGACACTGTCACGGTGAGTGGGGACCTGGCTCGGAGGTGGCACAGCATCCCCAGGCCCCATGCACACCATGTTGGACAGGACACCCACCTGGGGACCAAAGCACCTCTCCAGGCCTCCAAAACAGATGGAGCTTTGGGTGTCTCGTGTCCCCAGGTGGCCCTGCCACGCTTTCCAGCCCAACCCGCGCCCCAGCCCCGTCCAACCTGCCCAGTGGGTAATTAGCAGCGGGTGCACAGGGTGTGGGTGTCGGCACAACGGCGCTGGCTGCCCATCCTGCCAGCCCGGCTGGAGCTGCTGCACATCAAAGAGCAGCGGCAGGCAGGGACCTGACATCCTCACAGAGATGGGGGGCTCCTGAGCCTCAGCGCACCCCCAGGAGGGGCACAGAGACCCGCCGTGGGTTGTCCCTCTTGGCCACGCAGCGTTGGACCGGATGACCGCACAGCTCAGCCACACAGTGCACAGCACAGCAGACAGCTTCAGGCCACCACAAAGCCACCGCTACGGCCACCGCCAAGCCACTGAGATATCGCCATCGCAGCCGCCACCGTGGCCACCACACCACCCTGCAGCCCCATCGCAGCCCTCAGCCCCCACCAGCCCCTCTTGCACCCCAGGCCACGGAGGCTCCGGGTGGCTGTGGATGGAGCCAGGCGGCCCCAGGGCCCTGAGCACTCAGGTAGGACCGGCGCGGGCGCTGCCACAGGCCATGTCCCAGGATGCTCTCACTCAGCATCACAGGGTGCACGCTCAGCAAGAGAAAAACAACCCGGGGTGAGGGCTGGGACCGAGCCTGAGGATGGCGGGGATCGAGAGAAAGCTCTGCTGTATCCCTCCCTCCTGCATCCCTCCCTCCTGCCTCGGTTTCCCTTCGTGGAGCACACACTGGAGGTACAGGCATGGTGGCAGGGGAAAGTTGCACAGAGGGACCTTGCTGCCATCGAGAGGAGTGAAATGCAGACAGGCAGAGCTCGAGGCGCAGCTGTCAGCACCAACTGTGCTGCTCACGGCAGTCTGGCGGGCGGGCAGACACGAGGTTCCAACCAGAGCACATGGCAGAGTGCAGCCCTGTCACCCAGACACAGGAATCTGCTGCTGGAGCAGGAAAACCCCTCCAGGATGCAATGGGTGGGCAAACACACCCCTTCCCAACACACGTTGGGCCGCCCGCTCCCACGGCACCTCCAAACGTGCAGCACAGCCTCTCACACGCACAGCCCCCTCCCTCCTGCCCTGCATCACCAACAACACAGCACGAGGACACCCAGCACAGCGTGGCACAGAGAGGGCTCACCTGAACAAAAATCCTCATGGAGAGCACCGCGTCTGCAGGGGGGAGCACAACGTGTGAGCTCAGAGCCCGGCCCCAACGCACACAGCCCCAGCACAGCGCAGGGCTGCAGGGGAAGAGAGGGAGGAGAACCCGGCTTGTCTGGGCAAGGGCTGGCCGGGAGCCACGCGCTGCACACCGAGGTGAGCCGGCTGCCAGCAAAGGGGATTCGACCAGGAAAGCGTTAGGAGCAGCGCTGCAGGAGCGCGGGCTCCCGCTCAGCACCCAGACCCAGCACCCCTTCCTCCCTCCCTGCACCCCACTCACCGATCCCAGCTGCTAAACCACACACTTGCCCATCCTCTCTCGGTGGGAAAAGGCAGACGGGAGCACCTCGGCGGCCCGGTTCGCTTTCCTCCCGCAGAACCCCTTTGGGCCGCCCATGCCGCGGTGAGGCCGGAGTCGCCCCCAGGGTCACGGCCACCCGGAGCAACGCGGTGGCCGCGCTCCCGGCCAACAGCGGCACCTCCGAGCGCAGTCGGCGTCTCCGCGCTGGGGACACACCTCCCCCCCCTCCCGCACACGGCCACGTGCTCGCCAAGGGCTGCCCTCCCCCGCACGCCCCCGGAGCTGAGCATCGCTGTGCAGCGACAGACGGACACGCGGCCCCGTATGCACGGACGGACGGACAGATGGATGGATGGAGGCACGGCCAGGCGCGCACCGCCGCGTCGCTGCGCAGGTGGATGGGCACGCAGTGCTGTGCACCCCACTGCCCCCACAGTGCTGCTGTGCACCCCCCAGCACCCCCACGCGATGCAGCAGTACCCCACGCACCGTGCACGCCCCAGCCTTACCGCAGCCCCCGGCTTTACCCCGCACCCCCCGGCACCCCCACACTTCCCACCCGCAGCCCTCGCCCCCGGCAGCTCCCCCCGCACGCCCACCCCTCCCACCACCCCCAGGGAGCTCTGAGCAGAGCGTGCTGTGACACATCGACACCGCCTGCCGTTCCTCCATCTCACCCTGACCGCGGCCACGTTGCAGACGCCGCTCCCCACCAAGGACCGGCTCAGCATCCCCCAGCGGAGGGTCCCAGCCCCAGCGCAGCACCGGGGATGGGTACCACCACCAGGATTCAGCACCTCCAGCTTCCCAACGCGGCACCCCCGCACTCCCACGGGCCGGCTGTTCTGCTCTGCTCTGCCCACCGCAAACTTCAGCTGCTTCCAGCCCCAGTGGCTCCGGCTCACCGAGCAGCGGGGTTGAGGCCGAGCCGCCCCTCGGTGAGCACCGGGCGCTGGCAGCCGTGCCGCAAACATCTGCTCTTCCAGCGGCCCCATGATTCACCGGTTATTAATTGGGGTTTGGCAGTGCTGGGATGTGTTTGCATCCCCTGGCTCTGCTCAGAGCCACAACTCGCTGCTGACAGGCGTTAGGTGCCAGAAAAGGAGCCAAGAGCAGCAGTGCACCGGGCACAGCGGAGCCGGGCCAGGACGGGCACGAGGCGCTGGGCACAGGAGCGGTGCAGCACTGCGAGAGGTGCCAGCAGCAGTGCCAGGAGCCCAGTGCTGCTCCTGGGGCTGCAGGTGGTGGTGGGAAGGCACTGCCTCGGCTCCCACTCTTGGCAGCATCGCTGGGTGCTGCTGGTTCGTCCTTCCCTGCTGCAAACAGCACTTGGTTTGCGTAGGGTCTCCTGGATGCTCCCATGAGCAGCACTGAGCTGCTCAGGCATCGAGAACTGCAGAGCTCGGGTAGCATCAGACAAAGGCTTTGAAAAGCCTCCTCCAAAGAGAGCCAAGAGAAATATGAATTCAGAAGCTGATTAGAAACCATGTCATGGCTCGTTCCAACTCCAGCATTTGGGGAGGAGTGAGCTGGAGGGGGGTGGGGGGAAACGTGCAAAATCTAACTGGGATTTAGGGAAGGCTTTATGCACGGGGAGATGCCGGAGCACATCTGCTTGCAGGGCGGGGGGACACCAGAGCACCCCCGGTCCTGCAGAACCGTGGAAAGCACAAATTAATTCTCTTTAATCTGATGGGCACCAGCCCTGCTGCCACGTGCGGCTGCCACAGCTGGCAGCGAACAGCCCGGCCCCACTGCGCCGTGCCCCCATCGTCAGCACTGGGTCTGCAGAACCCCAAGGATGCTTCGATGGGCACAGTGCTGCTCCACAGCCCCAAAGGCCGCTCCGTGTTTCCCCATCCCATCATTTTCCCCACACCGCAGGCTGTGGGAGAGATGCTCCATCCGCCTCCATCCACCCATTGCTGGGACCCATCCACCTGTGCATCCCGGCCCCCCCGCCTGCAGCACGTCTGCTGCTATTCTTAGCTCCCAGCCCTGCGCTCTCCCAGGCGATGGCACCGTATTTTACTATTATTACTCGCTGCCAACGGCTCGGAGCAGGCAGCCAGGATCGTGGTGGGGCTTCCACACCCCTGTTGACCTGTCATTCGGTCCCTGTCGGGGTTTGGGCCTCTACGTGCTATTTCAGGAAATCCAATTTTATGGTCAGAAGGAGCACACGCCACGCATTCTGCTCCCAAGCTGAATCCAGGCCTTTCGCATCGCCCTCCTCCAGATTTTAGCTTCGCCCATGATGGAAACAAGGGCCAAGAGTCACCTTTGGCTCCAGATCCCAATTTCTGCCTCGGTGGGATCCAGGGTTTCAGCTCAGCAGATCAAAGAGAAACGAGCGCCTGCAAAACCTGGAGCTGGAGCCCCACGGCAGCACATGGGCACCGAACCCATGGGGCCGGATCCTGTCCACACGGGTGGGCACAATCCACAGCCACAAACGGGCTCTGCCCCGAGCTGCCAATGAATGGGGAGGCAGAGGAGGAGCCCTTGTGCACCGCAGCATCCTTCACCCTCCCCTCCAAAATCTGCCACCAGTGGGGCATCGCAGGCAGGAATAACGCCGCCCCACAGCTGGGAAGCTCTGCACTTTGATGGCGATTTTCTCCCTCCAGCTCTGCCAGCACTTGACAAAACACTTGGGATAAGGGATGGCTTGCCTCGTGCCCGGCTCCCAGCAGCAGCGCCCGCGGCCGCGTGTCCTCGATGGCCGTGTGTGCAGGATGCTCAGAGCTGGGAGGCGAGGGACTGAGATAGACAGGAAATGACATCCATTTCCTAAAGGGGAATCTGTGCTGCCGGCCGAATCCTGCCCCATTTACAGTGAGGGAGGCCTTCAGCTCTTGGCTCAGGCTCTGGTGGGGGCTGCTGCTGCCCATGCATGGCTCCGGCCCCTCCTGCACGTTTGGGGTTTTGTGCTCAGCCCCATGAGGGGGGTGACACGCGGGGCTGAGTGTCACAGGATGGGAAAGCTGAGCGATCCCAGCGCCAACTTGCTCTGCAGGTTGGGCACGAGGTGGAGGGACAAAATCTGATCATGCAGGGGAAGGATGGCGGTGAGAGAAAAGAGGGACCCAGATCCCATCCCCTATAAGCCCCCACTGTGGGGCCGGGTTGGACCACAAAGCCTGGAAACACACTGAGAGCCACAGCCCTGCGGCCTGCACCCACCTGGTGGGACACGGCTGTCACAGCCCCAGAGCCCTCGTGCTGCCGGCTCCACGACTGCCGAGGAGGGGGACCCCCGAGCTGGGGGGGGCTGGGCCTGCCCAAACCCAATCTGAGCCCTCGGAACCAGGTGAGCACCGGGACCACATCCAAGGGATGGCTGCAGCGATGGCACAGCCTCTCGTGCCCGGGGGGCGGGTGATGCTGGATGCTCCATCCCTGCCCTCCCCATTTCAGCCCCCACGCAGCGGCACCGAACGGCTCTCGGGTGGGCACCGAGCATCCCACTGCGGTGCCTGTGAACACCCCGACCCACCCGGCCGCCCCCAGCTCTGCTCCAGCCCCAGCGCAGCCCCAACGCGTTCCCCGACCCCGCAGCCGCGCTCACACCGACCCCCGCGGGATACCGCGCAGGGAGCGGCTGCGGGAAGCGAACGGCAGGAGAGGCAAAGGGGCCGCCGGGAACACAGCGAGCATCCCTCGGCAGCCCGGGCACCAACCCCGGACAGCCCCCCCCGGTGCCCACCCCGATACCCCTCCGCAACCACCCGGTGCCCACCCTGTGCCCCCGCAGCCCGCCGCCCTTACCCCTCTCCGCCGCCTACATCCCGCGGCTGGTGCGGGGCGGCCCCCCGACGGCCCGGCGCTGCGGGGCTGGGCACGGTTCGGCCCGGTTCGGTTCGGCACGGCTCGGCTGGGCTCGGCTCGGCCCGGGCCGGCGCCCCGCGCGTGGAAGCGCGGCGGGAGGCAGCATGCGAGTGGCGGCGGCCCCGCAGTGCAGCGCGGAGCGGAGCGCGGCCGCCGAGGCGCAGCCAAGACGCGGCGGTGGATTTTCCCCGGGAATCAGAGCGGGAGGCGGCGGCGGCGGCGGCGCAAAGATGGCTCCGGTGCGGCTCTGCCGCCGCCTCCCGGCGCCCCGCGACCCCCCGCTCCGGTGCGGCTCAGCCGGGCCGGGAGGGGGAACCCGCGGGGCCGCGCACGGGGACGGGCAGCTGCGCGCCTTGGGGGTCCCTCCCACCCGTGGGCTTTCCTCCCGGGACCCCCCTTTATCCTCCCGGGAAGCCCCGAGGGGCTCAGCCCCCTCCCCCTCCCAACAATGCCGGCGGCAGCCGCCCTCTCGCAGAGGCCCTCGTGCCAGGAGCTGTAATTTGCTAATAATAATAATTACAGCACTCGCAGGGGACAAGTGCAGCAGAACAACGGGGTGGGGAACGCCTCGCTGCGTGCAGTGGCGGCGGTGGCACGGTGGCAGAGCCCGGCCCTGACCCAAAGCCACCCACCAGTCCGGACGTGGGGCAACGGCACGGCCCCTGTGAGCTCCTGGAGCTGCTTTTGAAGCTTTTTTCCCCCTTAAATTGTTTTCTTAAGCAGCCACATTCCGTGCCCTGTGCCCACATCCCAGCACTGCGGTCCTTGCGCAGGCCGCTGTCACCACGTGGGTTTGTCACAGCATCCCAGCTTACAGCAGCGGTCCCATCGTATCCCACCACACTGAATAGGGCCGCAGGGAGCCGTGGTTCGCCAGCACAGCCCCCGGCCTGCACACTGCCCCCATCTCCATGTGCGATCCTCCAGCTCCTGGTGCACGTGGGGACCGGCAGCGCTCTGCCGACCTCCTCACGAAGTTACATAAAACAATTAAAATTTCATGCGTGCTCCTGAAGGCGAATAACGGGGCTGCCGATGGGGCTGGGTCACGGCACGGCGTGGGGCACGGGCGCGAGTGGGCCGTGCTGAGATGCAGCAGCACAGCGTGCAGAGCTGCGGGCACAGCACGGCGCCCAGCCGCACCCCGGCCCCTTGCGGATGTTCCTGCCTCGGTTTGCGGCAGCGCAGTGCCCACATCCATGCGGCGCAGCCTCTCTGCCCCCAGCAGCGTCCCCAGAGGGATGTGAGGGGAGCAAGACACGGGTTTTGGGGGTGCCGGACGGCGCGGCTGGGGGCCGAGGCCATGCTGTAGCAGCGGGACCCCGCGCAGCCCCTCTCCCCCCTCCCGCTGCTTTACGTCCTCCCAAAGCATCGACCGTGCCGAGAGCCCTGCCAGGGGGCTGAGACCCCCAGCTGTGGGGCAACCCGTGCCATCGTCTCCCCCCATCCCCTCCATCATCCTCCCGCTCCCCCCGAAGCCCACCCGGCCGCAGAGCAGCGCCCACCGTTCACATTCGCGCGGTGTCGGGGACGCGGGGCTGAGGCGGCGACTGAACGAAACGGGGCTGGAAAACACCACCCGCCTCCCCCGCAACGCCACGGCCCCGCACCGCCTCTGCTGCTCGAGGGCTCCCCGGGGAGAGGAGAAGGCGCGGGGGGGTTCGAGGCCCACGGGTGGGAACGGGAGGGGGGGGGGACCGGGGCTGCCCCTGCCCGGCTGCGTCCCGGCGTTCGGCAAAGAGAGGCGGGCAGCTGTCGGCTCATTCCTTTTTAATCCGGCAGCGGAGTGACGCCGAGGGCACGGAGAGGGACGGGGCTTTGCACGGCCCCACCGGGAGGCCCCACTCAAAGCGGTGCAGTAAATTCAGCGGTGCACATCCCCGAGGGACCCCCAGGAGGGGATGGAACCCTCGGACTTTGCTCCCCACTGTGGCTTGTGGCTGCTGGGGATGACAGCGCTGTGCTGTGCACATGTGAGAAGGGAACCACGCGCCCACACTGCGTGGAGATGCGCTGAGAGCACAATGGGGGCGGATGGAGATGGGGGCGTGAGGTGAGAGCCCCCGAGGAACGGAGCCCCTCAACCCCCCCAGCCCTATGTGGAGGTGAAGGAGATGGCACGGCCACCGGGAGCCGAGCCGTGGGGGGCAGATGGGGACAGCGGGAGGCAATGAGCGGCCGCACGCAGCGTCCTTCCCAGGTCAGCACGGAAGCGTCGGATGCAGAAGCAGTAGACGAGGGGGTCGAGGCAGCTGTTGAGGCTGAGCAGAGCCACGCTCAGCACGTGCAGCACATCCAGGGCGGCCGGGGGCCCGCAGGGCGGCGTCGGGGGCCGACTGCCCACCCAGGGAGCCAGCATCAGGTGATAAGGAGCCACGCACACCGCGAACACCAGCAGCATCCCCAGCACCATGGCGCGGGCCTGCTGCCGGTGCGACCCCAGGGAGGGGACGGCGGTGTCGGACAGCGAGCGGGCGATGGAGGCGTAAGCGCCCAGCACCACCACGAAGGCGACGGCAAAGAAAGCCACCATGGCGTAGGCGTAGGCCCGCTGCCGCGCGTGCTGCTCGAAGCAGGCCGTGGCTCCGGCACGCGCCGGTGAGGTTTGCCGGGCGCTGAGGGCGGGTGCAGCACAGCCCAGACCCAGCAGCCACGCCGCACCACACGCCAACGCCGCCCCACGGCGCCCCGCCAACGGCAGCGCCCGGCGCACCGCGCTGAGCCGATCCACGCTGATGAGCGCCATGAAGGTGACGGCGCTGTAAGTCGCCAGGTAATAGGCAGCGCCAGCCAGGCGACACGCGGCCTCCGGCAGCATCCAGTCCCCCCCGGCCAGGTAATAAGGGATCCAGAGAGGCAGCGTGAGGTTGAAGAGGATGTCGGCCAGGGTCAGGTTGATGAGGTAGATGCGGACGGCTTTGCGCACTTTGCCGCGCTGCAGGAAGACCAGCAGGGCCGCCAGGTTGCCCGGCAGCCCCACGCACAGCACCAGGCAATACACGACGGGCAGCAGCACAAACTGCACCGGGTCGCTGGGCACGCACGTGGCCGGCGCCGAGATGTTCATCCCAGGGTCCTGCGGAGATGGAATCCAGCACAGGGCTTGGCTTGGCTCCATAGAGACGCTCTTCACCCCCCCCTCCTCCCCCCCCAGGCCCCCATCCACACGGCTGGCACGGCGCACTCTGAGAGCGGCAGGCACAGCTGTGCTGTGGCCATGGGGCTGAGCTGCAGATGGCGGCACCCGGAGGTGCTGTACTGGCTCCAGCTCAGTGCTGTGGGGTGTTTAACACTGGTCCCCCTGCTCTGCCGTGCCCCCATCGCCCCACATCCCACCCAGAAGTCAGCACACAGGGGAGCACACGATGGGGAGAGGTCGCAGCATGGGGCAGTTTGTAGCCCCAGCCCTGCAGGGCTCTCCCAGCACTGTGCACCCATGGACTCATCGCCATTCTCCAGTTCTGGGCATGGAAAACCTCTCTCTGTTGTAATCCCCGTAGCACAGAGCTGCAGCAATTTCACCTCTCATCACAGCTGCCCACACCTCAGCGATGGCTCTGAGTCACGCAGCGGGCGGCTCTCAGCACAGCAGGGCCAGACTCAGTGCAGCATCCAACACTGTATCAATGCAGGACTCATCCAGTGGGCCTGAGCTGCCTTGCAGACCCCCAGATCCCTTAACAATCCCTGTTTCTTTTCCCTTTTACTGGCAAATAGGGGATGCACCCACCCAGCCCTGCACCCCACACTCAGGGCATGGTCCCAAGCTCCATCCCATCCCTGCTCAGCAGGATGCTGCAGTCACACTGAGCTGATTGCTTACCACGCGTCCCCTCCAGCTGCTCTGAGTTGTCTGGCAGAGCTGGGCTGCAGGGAGCTTTAAATGCTCCGGGTGGGCTGGGAGTGCTTCATTTCCACCCCTATAGGAGTGAGTGCAGCCAGAGAGAGGAGGCACCTGTGTGTGTTTGTAATGGGGGAGGCCACGCTGGAGCCATGCTAAGACCCCCGCGCCAGCGTGGGCTGGGGAGAACGGGGGGGAACCTCCAGGCCCATTTCCCAGGCCCCACATGAAAGCAGCAGAGGTCAAATTTCTGCACTCAACAGCTGGGGGGAAGGAGGGGGAGGAGGGGGCAACCGAATGGGATCAAAGCCGGAATCTGCCTCTTTGTGCCTTCATTTGCTTCAAAGGGGGATTCAGTGGGAGTAGTGCCCCGGATCCCCCCAGCACCACAAAGAGGAGGCAGCCCCCTCCCTGCTGCCTCGCACAGCAATGCTTGGGTGCTGTTTTGGGTCAGGATCCCCCACTGGAGGTGCTGTGATCAGTTTGCCCCAAACGTGTCCCAGCCTCTTTTGATGGTTGATGCGCAGGGTTCCAACGTGACCTCGGGGTTGTGCCCAGCTCTCACCACAGGGCATTGAATGCATCCTGGAGGGCAGATGTGCCCTGACAGAGCAGGGTGCTCAAGAAGCTCTGCTGAAATAGGGTGGGGTTGGGGACACGGCTGCTGTCCCACCTGGATGTGCAGTGAGCAGCCGGGCGCAATGTGGGGTCACCACAGGGCTCCCATCCCATGCAGACGCTGCCCCTGCACGACACCCGCATTGCCATCATCCCCAGGCGCTGCTCCAGCAGCCCAGCACCCCCTGCCACACCTCAGGGACCCCCCAGTCCTGCAGCTCAGCGTGGAGGGAGGCAGAAACGGAGGAGGCAAAGCATGAAAAAAACAGAGGCTTTATTCCAAAAAACCACAACCCGCCCCCATCAGGAGCCCAGCGCCAGCCCAGCACCGCAGTGATGGCAGTGCCACGGTCACCATCCATCCCGCAGCCGGGACAGCACACAGCAGCACGGTCACATCGCTCCACAGCAAGCAGAGCCACCGCTAAAACCGCCCCGACGGCACCGAACGGCCGCGGCCGCCCGTCACAGCACCGCCGTCCTCGCTCCGTCCCGGCTCATTCTGCCTTGGCCTTGGCGGGCGCTGCGTGCCCGCGGACGTTGAGCAGCAGCAGCAGCCCGAGGCACAGCGTGGCGGGGGCACACATGGCCAGCGGCTCCCGCAGCGCCAGCAGCGTGTAGATGGCACCTGGGGGGGCACGGGACGCTGGCACGGGGCGAAAGGCGGCGGAGGGCATCCCCGACACCCCCCCCCCCCCCCCCCCCGCCGGCTCTCACGCACCGATCATGACGACGCTGAGCACGAAGTTGCTGATCTCCTGCAGCAGCTGCGGCCCGAAGGCGAGGAGCAGCCCGGCCACCGCCTCCACCGCACCGACGGCCGTCAGGTAGGAGCCGGGAGAGGGGGAGAAGCCGAAGTCCCTGAGGGGGAACACCTCCGCGAATCGCACGAACTGCTCCTGCTGGAGGGCGCAGCGCAGGGCACGGCTCCGGCATCGCTGCCCACGCGGAGGTCCGTGCGGCGCGGCGCCCCCCGGGACCCCCTCACCATATGGCGGTGCGAGTCGGCCGAGAGCCGCTCCGAGAGCTTCACGGAGCCCGCGAGAAGGAAGAAGAGCCCTAGGAGAACGCGAAGAGCCCGGAACGCCGCCGCCATGGCCGGGATGGGGCGGGGATGGGGCGGTGCGGAGCGGAGCGGAGCGGGACGGCCCTTCCGGCTGCTGCCGTCCTCCGGCCGCTCGATCCCTGCCCCTATCCGTGCTCCTATCCCTGCCCGCAGCTCGGGATGCAGCGGTGCCGGTGCCGAGCCGCTGCTGGCATTGCTGTTCCCTGCCCTGCTGGAGCACCGACCGATGGCAGCACGCAGCTCTGGCGGCCCGCGAGAAAGGGGAAAGAAAAGAGCTGGCCCTCCCTGCAACGCTGGGGTCGGCAGCTCCAGGCCCCGCACACGCGGCAGTGCTTCATTAAGTGCAGGAAGGATCCAGCGCTTCTGCAGGGACACACAGGAGCGAGCTGCGGGAGAGCAGCGCGGAGAGGAAGGAATTTTCCCTTCGCTTGCGAAAAACGCCTTCCTTCAGCAGGGCTGAGGCACAGATGGGAGCCGGCTGCAGTTTTCTGTGCAGAAGAGCAAAATCATTGCAGCGTCTGTTTGCTTCCCTCTGCTCCCCGGGCCCGGCAGTGCGCTGTGCTGGGAGCGGAGCAGCGCTGCCCCTCGGCTGCGCGTCATCGCCGCAATGACTCAGAGCTCAGCAATAAATAACAGCGCCCCGCGCAGCCCTGACCTCACGGGAAGCAGCTGCGGACAAAACGCGGCTCTTTCTTTCACCGAACCCCTCGTCCAGCCCCACCTGGGATCCCGCTGTCTTTAGATTCAAGAACCCCCTTCTAGGAGCCGTTCATCGTTTGTCGGGCCTTAAAGGAATCGTCCCCATTCAGCACGAGGCCAGACAGCAGCAGCTGCCCCAGGCGCGTTCGTCCTGCATCTCACCGCCCCATCCTCCTCCCAGGAGCAGCCAGCAATCCCAGCCCCAACTGCTCCCAGCACAGCCCCCCGTCCAGCACAGACCCCAACACCTCCCCTCCATCCCACGCTTTGCACATAGAGTTGATCAGGCTGATGAAACAGCAGAACCGATGCCTCAGCTCCAGCAGGCAGGGAACAACAGGCAGCTGCCGGCACAGCGTGCGCTGATGGAAACGCAGCGCGAGTCGTGGCTCAGGTGGCAGAAGGGCAACAGGGAGAGAAAAAATGAGGGCTTTGTGCAGCCCTCCAAAGCACATCCATCAATTTCCAATATAAAAGCCACAGTTTGCTTATAAAAGGTGTGGGAGGTGAAGAGAGATGTGAATGCTGATGTCACTGAGGGGGAAACAGAATTAGGGCAAGTTAGTGGAAAACAGCAGGAATTTGAGGGGAAAAAAGGCTGCGTGAGAGGACAGCAGCCATGGAGACAAGACAGTGGTGCAGTTCATGCTCTTTGAAGAAGCAGCAGTGGTTGGAACAGTGACGTCTGAGCCATTGCAGAGCAGCTCTCAGGGCTGAGGGCCTTTCCACCTGTCGTGCTGCCCTGCCAGCAGGGGGATGAGCAGCACGACGCACGGCTGGCCCAGGCTGACCAAAGGGACGCCCCCCGGCATGCGGTGCTCGGCTCGGCAGTAAACACGGGGGAAGCCTGGTGGTGCTGCCTGCACAGCAGATGCTGCATTTGATCCTTCCCAGCCCAAGGGCAGGAAGGAGGCGCTCAGCCCCAGCGCTGCAACACCACGAGGAGCCACCTCTGCAGGTAAGGCAGCTCCAGTTCTCTCCTCAAGCTTCCTCCTCCTCAGTTAGAACTGAAGTCTAAATTAAGAGGGGAGTAGTTTAACTTTCTGAACATCACACAGTACTGATGAATCTAATTAGCAGAACCTAATCACCAAATTCGTCTTCTAACGGCACGTAACGCAGCACCACTGCACCTCCTGCAGTCACTGCACTGCAGTTCAGGAACCACAGAACCTCTCCTGGAAATCTGACAGCTGTCAGTAATGCAGAGATGTCAAAAACACCAACAAATCCTTCACCTCACTGCACCAAGAGGTGAAACACAACAGCTCACGGCTCCAGCGCAGCGCCAACCTTCCCCAGTGCAATTATGCAGAGCGGCTTTAATGCATCACACCTGTCCTATCCAAGAAAATCAATTTGAACCATGGAAACTCGCGCTTTAAGAGCAGAAAAAAAAAGCACTGCTCTGGTTTTCAGGGAACTCCAACCCTGGCATCCAGCTTTAACTGCTGCAGTCATTGAGTAAATGACGACAAACCAATCGAGCAACGTGCAAACACTGAGAAATCTAACAGGTACACAGAGCCCTGCAGATGGGGATGGAACGGGTGGAACTTCCAGCATCAACTCAGTGCCTCAGGGGAAAGAATCCAGGAAAAAAAATCAAGCTAGTCATTCTCACAAAAGCCCACACGGCTGCACGCTGGTCAGGAAGCACAGCTACCCCACAGCTACCGTAGGTCAACTGGCAGAACGAGGCCAGGGCAAGGGCACAGCAGGTGAAAAACAGACACGTCCCAGCCCTCAGCTCAGGGTGGGCGCCTCGTGTGTTTGCCACGTGAAGCCCAGTGCCTGAACCCCTTCCTCACCCAACGCTCAAAGCACATCCTGCATTCCCCTCCCACAGGCTCGCACTGCAGGCGGTTACTCAACACAGAACGTAACGGCTCACCTGCTGAATGCACTCCACAACAAAACAAGGCAGCATTAAGAAAATTCAAATACTTTATTTTTAAAAAGTCCTAGAACGTTCCTGGCTCCTCTTCACTGCATTTGGGCTTCATCTTCTTCTGCAAGTACAAAGCGTGCCGTTAGCCACAACGTAGAAATCGCCACCAGAAATCACAAGCAGCCACACAGAAAGGGAATCAGTGCATCACAAAGGAAGGTCATGCACCTGACAGACTTTCTCTAGAATCTTAAGGTCTCTCGTTAAGCTTGAGATGAAATGAACAGCATCCACATCGTCCTCTACTTCAAACTTAAAAGATCTGAAGTGGCTTCGTGCTTCACTACCCAAGAAACAAGAGCAGCAGTGACAAGTCACACTGGATTCAATCAGCTCACTGATTGAATCTCATCACCTTCACGACTTGCAGGGTGAGCTGCAGCACGTCTGGGTTGTCACTTACCCCTCCCTCGTGTTACAGAACTTTGCATGTTGCTCTCCACTCAAGATTTAAACAAATCTGCAGCTCCCCTTGTAGTTTAAGTAGCAAATTAGAGGGAAGATGTCATTAATTCCAGCTCTACAAGTTACTTTATTTCCCTAAACCACTACCTGCTCCTTTTCGTTAAGTTCAGTGTTCATTAACTATTTCAAAAACACAGCTTTTGTAGCAACTTTAACACTTAATTGTCTGCTTCATTGCTCTCCTCCTTTGCTGACAATCACTGCACCCCATTCCCAACCCACCCACTTCAGCCTCAATCTCAGGCATGATTATTTCCTGCCCTGACCACCTGCAGTGTTCAGAAAATGGTTTTGCGTGATGCTGCATGGCTGAAAAGCCTAAACCAACAGTCATCCCTTGGCTCTACGAAAGAAATACAGCTTTTATATAAAAATGAGATCAATCACAGAAGCTTCAGGCAGGAATTGCCCCACACATCCCCTTGTGATGTGCTGCTCTAACAGATCAGCAGCCTAAGGGCATTCTCTACTTACTTGTTGCCTTGTTCCCTTGCTCCACTCACATCACGGGACATCACGCTGGATGTGCTCATGCTCAGCTCCTGAACTAGAAAAATCATCACAGCTTTTATCAACAGCAGGTCTGCAACCTGTCGTACAAACAGAAAGGTGTTTCTGACCACTGCTCCCAAGTGCCAAACCCAGGTCACAGCCCCACAGCAGCACACCAAGTCCCACATCTCACACACTCGCTGCTTGTTTCCCACTGACTGCACACCAGCTGCCCATTTTGTTATTCCTCCCATTCAGAACAGGACAGGGCTGTGCTTACCTCTCATGGATGAGCACCCCAGTTTCACTCAGCTCGCATCTTCACCTAAAGGATAACAAGTGAAGTTATTACAATAACATACAGAAACTTCTAACCATTTCAAAGCTAACTTAAAAAGCAAAGATTTCAGATACGTGGACTGATTAGTTATGAAGGGGAATTTACAAACTATTCCAAAATATTAAATGGAAGAATAAGGGGCAGAAATAGGCTAGCCTAAGCACTTGTAAAGAAGTGAAGGAAAATGCATGTAGTTGACTGAAGAACTGCACCTTGTCAGAGCACAAACCGTAAATCACCAGTCTGAGTACAATGTGGTTTGATTGCAGCCAGAGGTATACTATCCCTTATGTGAAGGCATTAAGGATTCCAATCAAGCTACTTCTTCTATTTGAGCCTAGTTTGTCTCCTGTACAATGCCCTCTTCCTTCTGCTTCGTGAAGGAGTGCAGTGCCCCTTACTCCTAGCAGCCCCCAGTTCAATAGTCCTAGAAGTGCTTCAAAAGCCAAAGGAAGACACTAGAGATTAGCACTGGAAGTCTACTGCTTTTATTCTAAGCGACAGCTTCTTCCCTTCTGACCTCACCCCCCCTTTTACTTACAGCTTAATTGAGGGCAAACTTCAATGGTTAGCAACTAGGGATGTAGCAGTACAAGGTTCTGTGCACACCTCAAGCTGGGAGGCAAATCGCAATGCTCACAGTGGGATTTGACCAGGTAGGGAAAAGTTCAAGTTTAGTCTCCAACCCACCACCTGGGTTTTATCATGGCCCTCGGGAGCAGAAAGAGAGTATGCACGTTTTGTTTTCTATGCCATAGCAACAAACACCATGCATAAGGGATACTATATCTTTGTGCATCCTTTTAACACTCCAGATTCACTTCTATAGCCACACTCCTCCCAGCCCTCCCAGTTAGCTCTTCAGTACTGGTGCTCAGAAGCAACATTTATAGAGATGGGGTTTCACAGACCACTGCGGGATTGCACAGCCAAGTCCTAACATGTCAATCATTACCTAGCAGCAATGACAGAAGTGGGAGAAGGCCAATCCTCCCTTTTTTCCTTTTCCAGTAAGTAGCTATTTAAGAGCCCCACTAGCTGGTATGGAGAGAGAAATCTGAAGCTAATTAGCCGATTCCAAACTTCCTAGTAGTGGAAGAAGCCAAGTAATTAGTCAGAGCAGCAATACTTTTTATGCATCCTTTCTAACGAGCTTAGCCTTATTTAACGTGATGGAACAGAACACTGGCCTTCCTGATCATGTCACTGCAGCTGGCAATGATTAACAGAGACATGCAACCCCATTACTGCTGAAGTCCTAAAACTACTCACAGGCCTCAGTGTTTAGCTATGGGGAAAACTGCAAGCAAATCAACACTTTGGATGCTTAATGTTACAGTAAAGCCCCCATACACGCTATGCTGTGCTCTCCTGACAGCACCAGAATCTGGCCTGAGGGCCTAACAGGTACGCATATGTATTCTGACACCACACTTCTGAGCTTCAGATGATCTTTTTGAGAAAAAGTGTGTTTCACACCAAGATAGAAAACCAAGATGAAACACAATGCAAGCACTTCAATGCCATTGGTTGGTACGCGCTTGTTACAGACTGGCTTTTCAGTTATCTACCACACCGAGTTTCATTACTGCAGGCAGTCAGAGCTGGTATGAGACCTATGGTTCAGTCACAGGTTGCTTGCTCCAAGAGTGTCAAAACCCTACCAAGTTTAAGTATGTAGAATAGAGCAGATGTGCCCAAAACCCCTCCACGACATTTCTGCAGGTAAAGTCAAGTGTCCAGAGCACACTGGAAATACTACTTCCATCTGAGCATCGGTTTAAAGATTAACAGTTCTGGTTTACTACATGACAGCATGCACACTGTCAGCAGTTTTGCTGCTGAATTCCAGTCCCAGGTTTAGAGTAAGCCATCACCAAAAAAAAAAATAAAAATCAAACTGACTTTGTGACAAACTGTGTCCCTGCTTGGTCAGATTTGAGCTACACTCACTGTGCTCTAAGCAAAGGCCTAGCATTGCAGTCTTGAGATGTAAGGTGCAGCTGGCTGCTTTCAGAGGAACACTGTAAGCTAACTACAGCAGGGCAAGGCTGACCAGCAGATCGCGTGTTGGACAGCAAGAGTATTTTCTTGAACATAACACAGATTGGTGCAAAATACCAGAAACGAGTATGCAAAGCAGAACTTTGCAGATCAAGCAGGAAAACACATCACAGCACCTCTGAAAAAGCTGATCAGACGAGCCAGGTCGTGTGCTGAAACAAGGGACCTTGAAATTCAGGTTCAAGAACTCATGCAAAAGAGCTGGAGATCAGCATGTCTGGATGTCTGGAAACGTAAACATGTTAATCCTGAAAAGCTACATTCAGCATTTCTATTAATGAAGAGTTTAGAATCACATCCTCGAGACAGATGAGAAATGAAGATGAGCATCACGCTACCAAGATGACTGAGAGGCAGAAGTATAGAATCTCACCGCTGTCCAAGGCAGAGAAAGGTACTTTGTTTGCCAATCGAGGATTAATTAAAGACAACTGAGATGTCCAATAAGCTCTACTGAAATTTTACAGGGCTATTCACTCAAGCAGTCATATGTATGTCCTGAGCAGCATTCCCAATCCATCCTGAAGCTGACCACGTTACTGAGCTTTGGCTACCAGTTCACACAGGGCTACAGCAGCGATTACTGACACATTTCCTACCGAGCCAAGACTCTACATCAAGGGATGCATTGCAAATGGGCCACTGTCACTGCGGAAAGTTTGAACGGCCCTGTTCTATGCACTGAGAGCACTGGGTTGACTTGTTCACTGAGTGCAAGACCACGCTCCCTCTTCCCCACAGAGCTCCTCCAAGAACATCTTCGTCACACCGTAACTGAGAGAAATGCACACAGGCCGAGCCACACGTACAAAGGAATCGGGTCTGAAAGCACTTTGCTAAGAACCACAGTAAGTCGTTGCCTACTGGCTTTGAACAAGGCAGAAGCTTAAAACCGAAAACCACGCAGCTTTGATGCAAGTTTAACATACAGGTATGAAGAGTGCTGCACTGTAATTCCACAGTCAGAAGTGTGATGTCAGAATACCCACAGTATAAGATTACATAGAAAGTCACCAAGTTATATTATATTGCTTGTTACCTACCTGTATGCAGTCGGCAATGAGAATCTTGGAGCAAGCAGGAATACTACATCCGGGTCCTAATGTCCATTGCCATTTGTGGTACTACGTTCCTCACAGTTATGAACTGCAGAAATGCTGGCTAAGTGCAGTTATGTAGCAGGCCACTAGTTTTAAGTGTAAATTGCAGTCTCAGAAACTCCAGCAAAAGCTTGCTGCCACAATAAATGGTTGCCAAGGAGAAGCCAAGAATTTTTCTACCACAAAAATACCACAAAATCTCAAAAGCAGTTTCAGGTTCTCATCAGCTGTATACATGATTAGTGTAACGTGTCTACACCAGAAGATGGGATCATTCTCTATTCATTTGAGAAAGTGTGAAGATATGAAGATACCAGTTTCTACATGCTGCAGTTTTTAGATATCAAGTGTCAAAAAGGGCTCAAATTTTGTTAAAACAAAGCTAAATTGCAACAGCCAATGTCCTCCAAGTCCAGTACAAAAATAGGTTATGCAAGGCAGACCCAGCCAGGAACAGGTCTGACCAACCAAGCACTTTTCTTAGTTGTTTTGATGATTCAGTTACATCGATCTGATTTGCTGAAAAAAGTCCAAAACCTCATCAAACAGATCAAAGGAACATGAGCTTCTCACCTCCCACGTTTCATAACTTGATCACGTTTTAACATTGACATGTTTGCCAGCTTTTAAGACACTACCTTTAAAAGGTCTTGAAGTGAAGTTGGCTATTTAATTGTCATGCCTGTTGAATACGTGCAACTCAAAGCAGAGCTCATTTTAGAGATTCTGCTTATGCAGCTACAACCAAGCCAGATTTAGCCGAGCTTTCAGATATTTTGAAAACTGCCAAATCCTCTCCATATATTTACTATAGTCATTGTTTTTGCAACTCATCTATGCTACCAGCAGTAGCTTATGTACAAAACAGGGTACCAAAAGACCGCCTCTGTAAGGTACAAGGACATCAGCATCCTTCACTCTTCAGTTACAGAGCTACAAAAGAACGTACTTTAGGATATGCACCAGCATCTCTTTAATAAAGAATGACATGTCATCTGAAAAATAAACTGAAAACATTAATTTCATGTTTGCGTTCAGAATTCCCCAGCTCAGACACCTTCCGTTTTTGTGGGTGTCCCACGAACACCCTGCAGAAAACACAGGCATTATTTAGTTCTCCTTGAAGCAAATTGCAGTGGGACTGCTGGTTTTAAGCTCAATATCCAACACAAGTACTCCCAGATACCTGGTCTGCAGTGCAGGAACTGCCAGTTCAGAGCTTCCTGAGTAACAATTCATTGTCTTAGCACGTTATCAATCTCCAAACTTTTCTGGGAAGATAAAAAGCATTCACCAAACCAGCTGAGTCACTATTTCGTGCACTGAATGTTCCAGTCAGTGTTACCTGGGACCAGTATTTCACAACATGCCACTTTGGTCATTTAAGGGGTATCAGCACTTACAGGGAGCACTTCACGAGCGATCATCTGCACTCTAAGACACTGCACATCTGACACTGAACTTTTAACCACAGAGAATTTAGCACAGAATTTAGAGTTAGCCAATGCTCAGCACGAGGAGTGGAAAGATCACTGTTAAGATTGAAACTACTTACAGAACGCTCAGTAGTTGGGGAATTGCATGAAGGTACAGCCAGCTACGTCTACCTACTGTGTGCTAAGCAGGTTCATGTATCCTGCATTAACACCAAGGCATTTTATGCTGGGAAGTCGTGTTCCCAGCTTATCTGGTACAATGTAATAATAAGCAAAGCAACTACCTTGAGTCCAGAATGCTTTGAAATTCTCCTGAGGGGAGTTAATGAAATTAACAGCAAGCTAACGAATTCATCAGATCTACAAAACAGCCTTGAAGGGAATTTATTTGTACGGTGCAGCATTAACTCCAGATTTAGATACTGCTTTTGATGCATTACCTCTACACATCAATAATAACAATAGCCATCGTGCAAGAATGCTCATTTCTCTGTATTTTACATACAGGCTTTTATGATTTATCCAGCAGCTACAAGATTCAGGACTAGTTCCTGCAGCCCCCATAATACAATTGAATTCTGAGCTATGCAAATTAGTCCACTCAATTAGCACGAGGACATAAGCAAGTTACAAGTATGAATTAGCAGGTTCTCCCCTAATCACTTGAGCAGCACTTCTGGGGTTTTTTTTTTTGCCAAGCAGTTTCAGGCAGGTACACAATACGGAGCAAGGCCAGATCCTGCAATCTCAAACAGCTTAAGAGCACATAAATATCTCATTAATAACCCGTAAGTTAGGGAGTCAGTCAATACAAGTCTTTCTATGGATTTATTTTAAAACAACCATTGCTAGTCTTCTGCTTAAAGTCTTTAGAAAGTATCAAGCAGTAACTGCCAAGGTGGTAAGTGCAACCATCCCACCACCCGTCATCCAGAGCTAAGGTAAGAAATGCTTTACAGGCTGCATTACTTGCAGCGTAGCTTTCGTTACCGTTATCTGACAGCATCTGCAAGATTTTGAGTTGCTTTCTTATTGCAGCCCAACGTTCAAAAATCTGCACCTACTGGGCAGTTAAAGCTATCTGTCCCAGTCTTAGGCTAGAGGCTTCATGGGAAGAGATCTCAGCTCTTCACTACAGTTCCACACCCTGGGCCTAGTTGGATCTCTATGGCAAGACTCTCAGTTTACTGCTGAAGGTGTGGTTATATTATATTTAGCCTCTTAATTTAACCATGAATGGCAAGAAAAGTTACTACATTTAGTTTTCTATTTATTTGAAGCACAGTAAAAAAAAGTTGGTACACTTTGGGAATTCAGTGGCACAACGTACACTGCCATCAAGTTAGGGACGTTATACATCAAAAAAACAGCTAAACTTGTTTTGAAACACTGCATTACATAATTAAGTTGTACTTGCCCAAACAGACCACTTACAAATATTAGGTCAGTAAGTTTCTAACATCCATAAAAACGTAGCTTTCTTACTAAAATGCAAGAATTAAAAAGTTGGTGTCTAAACAAGACAGACAAAACAAACTGGAATGAAACTACAGGTCACATCTAAAATCGGGGCTTTTTGTTTGGGCCTTCGTATTCTTCTCTCCCTCTACCATATCCTGTTGGTGTTCCAGGCCCCATTCCTCTAGGACCCTGGCCACCCACAGGCCCCGCACCTCCCTGCCCAAAGCGTTCAGGACGCTATTGGAACAGAATTAACAGTTCATTATATGTAGTTGATGTCCATGTGTGTTAAGTATATATTTTTAGAAGGTTCCGCAGTCAAGGTTCGTCGATACAATCACCATTGAGCCGATCCACAGGTACCGGGAACATAGAAAGGAAAAAAGGGTAATTTAAAAATTAGTTTATTGTAATACATGCCTTGAGGTATGTTCCCACTTGATGCATTCTCATACATCTGTTACAAAGAACAGATCCTCCCTGCAGTGCTAGAAATGTAAGCATTAGTGCAGATGTGAATTAACAACTTTTCACAATGAGCTCTAGCAATTTTCAACCAAGTTAATGCAAACAGCTTGCAAACTTCTCACCTTTAGTGCGATAAAAGCTTAGATTACATCACTGTCATTTCCAAACAAGCCTAGCCAGAGAGAGCTTCTTCAGTTCACTGAAGTACGAGCTGACATTCATGAAATGTCACTGTAAACAGAATGCCTACTCACCAGTTAATGGCATGTGCTGCAATAGAGCCCATGTGCTTTTCAAGATGGGGTTAAGACTACGGTCTGCTGACTAAACTGTAGAGGCCTTAGGCAGTAATCAAAACTGACAGTGAGCGCTACTGGATTACAAGGAGAAAAAAAAAATGTGAAAAAGCTCATGACCAGTGATTTACCTAACCAACGCAACTGCTCCATCAAAAGACTTGCTTCTGTTCCATCCCACACACTCCGAAACTGCTGCTGTATGTGCAGTGTGTGTTCAGAGAACCACAACTGACTCCGTTTCAGGTTAGAACTATGCACAAAGGGTTGTGTGCATCCAGTCAATAGATCCCTTCCCACCCCACCTTCATCACAAGCTCCTGGAAAAATTCACAGCTTCAGTGTTGAAAGGCTTCACACCAAGATGTAAAAGCTAAATTACCCTGCAATAAAGCAGAGACTTCAGATATTCTTGCTAGCACCTCCCATTGCACGTACTTCATTCAGGTACTGTAACAGTAGTTGTGATCAGCATTCAATGTACAGAACTGCCAAATTTTAACAAAAAGCTCTCGACCTTGGTCTCAAGCACAGTTTTCTGCTACCAAGTAACAGAACAATGCTGGGCTGTTTGTTACAAAAGGTACCTGCAACTGAAAACTCAGACCCCGCTTCTGAAAGTCAGTTTCACTCCTCCCAAGGAAAGTTATGTCAAATGCTAACAAATCTTCTTCCTGCCTACTTCGTGGCAGCTGAAGTCTACCTCCTCTCCCTCACGAAGATGTCAGCCCAGTAACTGTGACAGCACTGTGTGGCAGAGATCCCCCATCCTAAGAAACTCAAGGCCATCTCCCTGTCACACGTTTTCAGGTATTACACTCGTTCAGCATGCACCTGTACCGGGAATTTCAAGAGGAGAAAAATACTCACAGCATTTACCACAGACTGCCTAACTATTGGCTGGAAGCTTAAGAGCTGCCTAAAGGTATCAGTAGACTACAGGTACATTAAGGCCACCAGCACTGTCTGCTGAATCGTTGCGGCTCTGCAGAGTTATGGTTTCTAAGACACAGTTCCCATCAAAACAGAAGATATTTGATAAGCTGTTATGGTAGCTCACAAAGTTAAGCCAGAGGCCTAAACCCACCCAAAAATCATTTCGTTCAGCTTGTGCAACACAGTACACCCTGTAAGAGGAGGGTGAAAGCACGCTAGTATCACCACCTCAACCAACAGCTTTCCATTATACCCAGTAAGCATTTCTTTAACCTGGATCAGCATTGCTTCAGTGTGATAACACCAAGCAGGCTCAAAGCCCATCCACACATATAGTGTGCCAAAAATAGTGCAGCTTGGAACCATACCTCGGAGCACGAGATATGCAGCAGCCTTAACAAACTCTACCTACAGTCATCCCCAACAAAGAGAAAGCAACAAGAACAGGCTATCATTTCATTCCCTTGTGGATCAGGAACCACAAAATGGCTACAGTCAGACCACTGGAACGTGCCTAAGTCTTGGAAAAAAAAAGACAGCAATCCTGCTTTTCTATAGCAAACATCAGCATGTAGAGTAAGTGATATGCTGCTCCCATTATTTAAGTTAATCTGCTACTTAAGAGACGTTGGCAGATTTCTGAATTAACAGCATATCTCTAACAGCATGCATCAATTCTACCAAGGCTTGGAAGGGCCAAAATAAATGCAATGTTCAGCTGTGGAAAGGAGAACAATCATCTCACTTGCCCATACAGAAGGTCACATTACTCAACAGCTGCTACTGTTATTTTAATTCTGAAAATTTTCGTATTCTCTAGAATTTATAAAAATCCTTCCAAGCCTAACTGTGATGCAGAATTTCTCAAGTCCAATAAGGTCAGAGTTAATTGCAAATATGCTTAACAGCACATTTGAATTCAGTTACAAACAACTTCCAACTGCGTAAACTACCGTAATGGTTAACTAAACTAGTACTACATAATGCCAAACTACTCCTCCATGTTAAACACCTGACGAGAAAGTCAGCAGTTAACAGTGAAATTTACACAACCGAACACAGAACTTCATTTCCAACTGCAACTTTTCTCTTGTGCTAAACTAAAGCCATCACAGGATACGTTACCATGTCACTTCCCATCATAGAACCACTCATGGCTGCTTGGCCAACTCCTGGATTAGCTTCATAACCTATGCCGCCTCCACCTCCAAGAGGTGGAAATTTCTGGGCTGCAGAAGCATAAGGATCTAAGAAAGAGAAATATATAATCATATTCTGACAATTTCTGAGGTAGCCACATTAAGTAATCATTTAAAAATTCTTTACCTCCCATGTTCATTGTGGTGGCACCACCCATTCTCATGTCTCTCTCCCTCTGCATAGAAGAAACAACTTTTAGCACAGAAGCTACGACTGAGACCCAGCCTCTCAGGAGACAAAGCGTGCGCACAGCCAACTACTACCACCTCAATTACACAGAGACACCACCTCTAACCTAAAGGAAGCAGAACACGACCTCAACAACATGCAAGAACTCTGGAAATCTCTGAGCACGGTCATCAATCCAGGAAACAGAGCGGTTTCACTTACGGGATCCATATAACCCATTCTACTGTAATTCTCTTCCCTCTGCCTTCTCATCTGTTCTTCCATCTCTCGCTGACGGATCATCATCTCCTCCTCCCGTCTGCGACGCTCCTCCTCCTGCCTGATCAACCCAGAGCAGATTATTAAACCACAGCAGTCACACACACCAGACATCAGCCCCACGCACGAGCAATTTCAGTTAATGATTACGCTTCAGAAAAAAACACAATCAAGGAAAAAAAAAAAACAAACCATGAACTGCTGTTCAACTTCTCATCTACAAACTGAGGCAGCAATAATTTCTCGAAGAAAGTTTTCGCAAATCAACCATTAAAAAACGTACAACTGAAAAATCCTGTAAAAGCCAGACCAACCTGAGCTGAATTTCCTTGCGTTTCTGCATTTCCTGATTATGGAGTTCTTCCATACGTCTCAGTTCCTCCTGACGCCTCATAAGGTCTGCAGAAACCAAGTCTGTCAGCAGGAGCTCCACACACTCAGATTTAAATTCAGATTTGAATTAGAGTAACATCAATTCTACTACTGCAGACACCACACAGCACTGGTCTTAACCATACTTTTAGGTCAGACTGAGGAAGCGCGCTTATTCGAGCCGTTAGCAAGTTAGGCACTGAAGGCAGCATTCAGAGCAAAAACAAGCATGAGGAGACAAAGAATTCGGAGCCCATTACCTTGACGCAAGAGGTTTGCCTGATGCTCGTGATAAGCATCTTCCATCTCACTCTCGAGTTTGTCCTTGGCATCTTTCATGTTTTTTGCCACTTGTTCTCTCTGCTGTTTTTCCATTTCATCTAAAGATTTCCATCTCTGGGAATACTCAAACTCAAAACTGCCAGGCTGAGCAAAACGGGGAGGAGTTTCTCTTTCCCTGCAGAAAGGAAGATGCTCAGCCAGGCTGCACAAGCCTCAAAAATGAAGGTCAACAAAAAAATCAGTGGCACCACAGCCAAGCACAAGGAAACAAAGGAAACCGGGAATCACCTCAACAACGTGATTAAAGATTGCTTGGACAGAATGAAAACCATACAGCATTTTATGGATTTAAACAGCAGCATTTAAGTTAACTCAACAACTACACCAAAGGCAAACACAGTGTCTCCTGCACCATCACATCCAAGCAAATTGTTCTGCTTCCTGTTCTACTGCATGTTTACCCTGCAGCTTCCTCATCAGAACCCCTCTCTGCAGGCAAATGCCAGATGCAAAATCCAAAACTAAGACGAGCCCTTTGCCCATATGCAGACAGCTGCTGAAAAAGCCCCTGAGCACAGAGTTTCCAGAGCTGACTTACCAGAGTACTGTGCTAAAGCAGAGTAATATTTACTTTAAGCTAGTCTTCAAAACATCTGAGAGCTGACAGCTTATGCTGACAAAGCAGCTGAAGTTAAGAGATGCAGTAGTTAATGGTAAAAATAGAAAAGTTGAAGAACTTTTCACATATTACCAATTCTAAGTACTTTTAAGGTCTCAGGAAAAACACTACACTGGTCTGCACTCTTTACAGGAACATGGTTACTAAGGTGCTTGAAGTCTTTGACCAAAACAAGTGATTTCAAACACTTTCTCACATAACACCCATAAGGCCTTCTCCATCCACTCCCTTTTGCAGCCTGAAAAGCACAGTTCTACAACAAACAGGCTTACATGCACAGGTCCTAACCTAAAACTCATCTACCAACTCTCATGCACAGTGGTCTCCTGGTAAGGCAAGTCCATACATTTGGTAACCATGTAGCAACCTGAGATTTTTACTTTGTTTCTCAAAGTAATAATTCCAACACATTTATTTCCCAATGGAACACCAACATAAGTCTCACCACTACAATTATCAACAACAGAACGAGCTGTAACAGCTGACACCCGATTTCTGAGCTGCGCAATTACACTCCTACATTTAGCCCCAAAATCTGTTATCAGGCTGATATTTATGCACCATTTGTGATATTCAGAGTCAGGTTCTGAAAACCACCCTAACTCTTACAGAGTCAGTGACCATACTACGTTATCTGCAGACTCATTATAGCAAAAAGAGCGTGCCTACTTTTGGTACATCGGGTTCTTCTGAGCAAGCTTTTCTGGAAGACCATCTTCATCATCCAGTTGCTCCAACGGTTCCACAATAACTGGCCTAGGGGTGCTAAATACAAAATACACACGCTTTACATTTCTATATCGATCCTTGTTCTCATATAACAGAAGGAACTGACAGTTTTACTCCGCTTAGAACTAAAAACCCTGAGAAGCAAAAATACTTACGTCGTCAACAAGAACACTCCCTCAGTACACCGTTCAAACGCTTTTCTGGCAGCTGGCTTTGACGCAAATTCAACAATGCCTTTTCCCGTTGATCTACCTCGATCATCTACAATCACAACAGCTCTCTCCACCGGACCGAACTGGGAGAAAGCTTCCTCCAGTAACTCGTTGGACACGTAAGGAGAAAGGTTACGCACTGACAGCGCGGCGGCGTGCGTGGCAAAGCGAACGCGGAGCTGCCGGCCCCGCATGGGGGTGTCGTCCAGTTCTGCCTTAGCGATTTCTGCCAGAGCTCTAGATTCCTGGGGGAAGTTTAAAACCCAGTTTTAGGAAATCGGGTTACAAGCCGCTACCTGCGAGATTTTTTAAGGAGACGAGCAGACGGTACGAATGCCTACCAACTTAATGAAGCCAAAGCCTTTTCCTTTGTTGATAAAAACCTCTCCCGGCTCCCCGTATTTGGCAAACAACCTTTTAAAGTCTTCATCCGTTATATCGGCGGGCAAATTCCCAACAAACAAACGGCACCTCTGAGTGTAAGTCTTCTCCCCGGGCCTCCTTAGCAGTGAGAGGTTTGCCTTAAAGCCCTACGAAGAAGCAGAGCACATGGAGCCGCCGCCGCAAAGCCGCGGTCGGATCCGAGCGCCGCCGCCGCCCCCCCCCCCGCGCAGCCCGGACCCCCGCCCCGCGCTCCTCCCCTCAAGATGGCGGCGGGAGCGCGCGGATCTCCGTACCCGGCCGCAGCCGCCGCCATCTTGTGGCTGGGAAAGGGGGAGGGGGCCGTGACTCACCTCGTCCGAAAGCTTGTCGCCGCCGGCCGGGCCCTGCTGCGAGGAGAGACTCTGCTGTCCCTGGTGCTGCTGCCCGCGGCCCCTCGGCTCCCCGCCCGGCCCGCCGCGGTGGCCCGGCCCGCCCTTGTGAGGCCCGCCCGGCCCCTGCTGCGGCCCGCCTGGCCCCTTGGGCCCGCCGCCGGGCGACTGTCCTTGTCCTTTCTTAGGGCCGCCGGCCGGGGTGGGGCTGGGGCTCGGCTTGGGCTGCGGCTGCTGCTGCCCCCCGGGGCCGGAGGGCGCGGAGGAGGGCGCGGAGCCCTGGGCCTGCTGCTGCGGCGGCTGCCCCGCGGGCAGGGCGGACGGAGGAGGCGCCCCGGGGCCGGACTGGCTGCCGGCGGGGCCCGCCGTGGTGGCGGAGGACGAAGAGGACGAGGACGGCGGAGCGGAGGTCGACGCCGGAGGCTTGGGCGGTTCAGACTTCGGGCCTCCGCCCGGCGGGCCGCCGGGGCCCTGCGGGCCGCCCCCCATAGGCCCGCGGTTCTGGCCCATGCCCATGCCGGGCGGCGGAGAGCGGAAATCGTGGTTGGGGCCGCCGCGGCCACCGCCGCCGCCGCGCCGATGGAAGCCCCCTCCGCCGCCTCCACGGCTACGGAACCGATCCCGCGACATGATGGTGGTGGGGAAGGCGGAGAAAGAGAGGCGCGCCGGCTGCCGCTGCTGCTCCTCAGAGCCCGCTGCTCAAAATGGCGGCGAGCTAAAGGGCCTCGCCGCCGCCTTTGTCCGTCCGTAATATACCTTCCCCGCCCCCGGAAACCGCCCCCTCCTCCCCACTAACCAATCCTCTGCCGCAGCGGCGAAGACCGATAGGTAGGGCGACAAATGGCGCGCCCGTGTTCCGTAAACTCTTTGATCCTATTGGTAACGAGCCTACCCTCCGCCGATTGGCTCATTTGACCGCCGACATCGGGACAGGATGATCCGTTAACCTCCTGCGTGCTGATTGGGCAGTTTGACCGGCGGGAGGTCAGTTACGACGGAAGTTCAGCTTTCGATTGGCTGCCGGGGAAGTCAGTCGGGCGCGAACCCGCCCGCCCCGCCGAGCGGCTGCTGGCGCTCCGCAAGCCCGGTACCCCGGCGATTCGGTTCCGTTCGGTTGGGTTCGGCCCCACCGACGGGGCGGCTCCGTTGGGCCTCCCCGGCGCGGTGTCACTTGTGCTCTGAGAGCGGGTTTGATGTAAAGTTTCCCATGTGTTCGTTCAAGCACGGCAGCGCAACACAACGCCAACGTGGGAGGTCTGGGCCAGCAGCGCTTTGACCCGAGCTGCTGTGAGGAGCCTGGCAGGGGAGGGGTGTAAAGATTTCCTTCCAACTGAGAAGAATCATCTGCAGAGGGGTTTACAAGCCCCCCTTGTAAACGAGGGGCACAGCTCTCTGCTGTCCCCTCTGCTGGTAAGAAAGCAGATGTCAGTTCTCCAAAGCATACCTTCAGGTAGATAAACAAAGAAGCTGCAGAACCCGGTGTTACGGCTGGAATATCCCATGTTCTCAGACAGAAAACAGCCCAAAGTGGCTCCCATCCATTCAGTGGGGCTGGTTTCAGTGGTGGTGCACTGGCTTTGCATTTAGCACACGAACGTTAGAACAAAGTGATATTTTTAATGAGGGCTTTAACCCATCAAGGCTCACGTTGACATTACGTGTTCGGTTTCAGGTCCAACGAAACAAACTGGAAGTGAAGCCCAAGGGAAAGCCACGTGTTCTCTTTATTTGGGCAGAAACGGTGAATGTTAAATTGCATAAATTGTGATAAAATATCATCAATCTCATAAATATTTGTGAAGTACCGCACAAAGGCAGATTTCACTGCCTAACAAAATGGATTTCCCTTTGGCTTTAAAAGTTTGAAACAAAAAGTTTGCCAGAGACCCACCTTTTCCCCACGTTAGCATCTCCCCAGGCTGTACGACTTCAGCCACTTCCATCTGCAGCAGAACGAAGGCCCCGAGTTCTGTTCTAAAATGGATTCTTCCCGAGATGCCAGCCCTGCAGCGAGCAGTGAGCGCTTCCACCACGAGGTGTCTCAGAGGTTAAAGCGCTGGAAGAAGCAATTTGGACTGGCTCTTACAAACAACTGGCGTGGCCTCCTGCCACTACTTGATTATTTCTGAAGGCTTCAAAAATTATTGGGTATAAAAGAGTTGTTTTCAGCTTTGTTGCATCCTAAGTACAAGTGAACTATATTTTAGGGAGCTATTAATCTATCAGCTTTTGAAAGAAAAGAGAGTATAACTGTGGTCCCAGACCCAAACAAATCTGGACAACTTCTTTGAAATATACAAAATAGCTTTCAACTTCCATGTGCCCAGTAAGGTCCAGGACACGAGTGTATGTTTTTGTAACGCTGTAACTGCAATAGGAGTATTAATCCTGGGCTTGAAATCAAAGACACACAAACATAGCTATGAGGACTTGAAATAAAAATGACCTCTGCTAGCAATCCCCTGATTTTGTCAAGTATTCACTCTGGGAAGCTTGCTGTTCTAATACAAAAACAAACACTGAGGAGGAAAGCTTGTTACCTCTCCCACCCTAAATAAACATTGTGTCTGAGACTGGAAACCTGGGACAACCAAAGCAGTCCGCAGCTGAAGACAGAAAAACACCTGCAGCAGGCTTTGGAAGGCATTTGCAGAAGGCAGGCAGACACCGAGGTCAGAAGTCATTAATGCCTCAGTAGCCAACAAGGATAATCTTCAGTTAAGAAAAGCTGTCTGCACAAATTCAAGTAGTGTCACAGAACTAAAGATGCCCAGCAATTAAAAAAAATAATCAGGAAGGAAAAGGCAGGAGCAGACAGAGTGCTTGTGGCAGTGAGGCATTCCAAAAGCGCAGGCTGGTGGCCTTACCCTGCTGCAGGCTCTGCCAGTCAAATCTGTGGTGCTTTCTGATCAACCTGTCTGGAGCAGCAGGGATTTCTGCAGAATTTCATTATTCCAGCATTCAACAGTTTCATGAACAGCAGCGTCACCTTTAAAGAATAAAAGAGGAAGTAAAATGCCTACAGCAACATCTGGTACATAAAGCTGAGAAACGATGAAAGCAGTGGCAAATAGCTGCAACGGCTCCTCAGCACAGCAGAACTCTCAGCAGCCTTCCTGTGCACTTGATGATGAGAGTTCTCCCCTCCTTCCCTCCTCTACTGTTTCCTTTCCCTGCTTGAGTACTGACTGATTATATCTCCTTTTATATATCCTTTCCAAGAGGTTGTTCCTGTACACTACGACAAATATGCCTGTAGGCCATTTTTAAAGCCAGATGACTGTAAATAACGTAGGTCTACAGGAGAGATTACAGTGATAGTAAAGCAAATGCAGAGAATGACTGCAGGGAAGGAGGAGTTGATTGTCTTTGCACAGTAACACCGTGATTTCTTCGGATATAAACTTGACTTATCATCAAATAAATGAAAGCTGAATCGGGTTCAAGAGTCTACGCAAAAAGTAATATAGTATCTGTAGGGAAATCTTCTGTTTGAAACAAACTCAACACCAAAAGTTCACAGTTGTGTTGGAGACTGTTCTCTCCACCTGAAAAGATCAGGATTTTCCCTTTTACGTTTTCTGAATCAATTTAAATTCCTGAAATACATTGAGTAGCAAGAGTTCTGAGACCTCTATCAAAGCATTGGAGACATAAATTTGGTCTCCTGTGAAACAGACAGTCAGAGCACCATGAGAAAATGTAATAGGAAATTTCCCTTCCTTTCCCTTCCTTCTCATCTCTTACCCTTCACTCTTCTCTCCACCTTTCCTCCCATGATGGACAACACAGCTGCTGTGGGAGGTCATAGGAGTATCTCTGGTCTGTTTACCATTACTTCGCACTGCTCATCAGATCACTCCTCAACACCACTGTGCATTCCAGTGTTTGTGAGGGAGAGTTCACCTGGTGAGACTGGATGGGTGAGAGCAGCACTTGGCCTGAAAAAGAATCCATGGAATCATTAAGGCCAGGAAGGAAACATTCTACACTGCTATTATAACTGGAGAAGCGTACACCTACTTATCATTCATACCATGCAGTTCCCAGTGCCACAGCCTGTGATCCCCTCATGACTTTTAACTGAATACAGTAACTTAAGAACAGAGAACTCCAAGATGGGGGAAGTTCTGTGGCTTGCCCAAATTCACAGCAGGATGGGAAGAATGTCTCAAGCACTCACACAACCAGGCTCTCCCACCTCTTGGCTCTCTGTTTTCTCCTTACTCAGCAATAGCTGTGTTCTGCCAGTGGATGGAGTGAAGCTCGTACATACTGTGTGTGTCTGCTGAAGGCAGAGGAGCGTGCCAAGTCAGTCCTCCAAGAGGCTCCAAGAGCCCTCAATTTCCAATGAAGTCAATTGGAGTTAAGAATGCACACTGGGCTTGCAGGAAGCAATCAGCAGAGCTGTATGACAAAGCAATCAATCCGTACATTTCTTTGAGCTGTGGAGAGACAAAAGATATGCATAACTAAAATTTATCCTGTCGCCATACAGCTAACAGCTTTCACTTCTTCTGTTAAGATAACAGAAGGCAATAAATATGTGATTGAATGGAAGGTAGCTGTTAAAGATAATCCCGTTCCTCATTCCCATGGACAAAGACACAGGCTCAACAAAAAATACACGCAATAGCTCTGCTAAACTTCCAGCAGTTCTAAGTTGCAGCTGTGCTTAATGCTTGCCACAGTACCAGTGAGGCAGAAGAACGGTAAATCCACATGGTATTCCTTCCAACTGCCATTGCTTCCTGAAAATTATAAAGACCAAAAGAGGGAAGATTGGAAACAAACAGACAGTGGGCACTCCGTAGATTATTCATGTCAATTTTCAGGAACTCTCAGTAGACAGAGATAAAGTTCATACTGTTATAACCCCAGAACAGCAGAGTAGACTTCACAGAGAACTGATTATCCAACAACCTGATGCCTATCCCAGGCAAAATTTCTGACCTTCAGCACACCCAGATTTCGCAAAAGCCCAACACTTCACTACTGAAAAAAAATATTAGCTTTGGCATCTTATTGAGACAAATAATGCCCTCTCAATCTCAGCACACCACAGTGCCCACCGGAGCCCGAAACAACGTCACACTGAGTTCCTTCTAATCTCACCCTCCATTGCTCTGCATGCTCAGGGAGGACAGGTCAGTTGCCGACACCAAGTCTCCCACTGATCAAAGCAGCACAGGGCTGTGCTACAGGAAGAAAGCTGATAAGGGGGGGGGGTTCGACTGCTAGAAAGGAGTGAAGAGCAGATGAAAAAACAAAACTGAAGACACACAGAGAAAAAAAAATGTTTTTTCCTCTCTTGTGCCTTGACGCAAGACTGTGTTAGGAATGTGGTGTAAACTCCAGCTTCTGTGAACTGGGTTGTCATTGTAAAACCTTACAAAAAATGCCATTAAATTCCTGAAATACATTGAGTAGCAAGAGTTCTGAGACCTCTATCAAAGCATTGGAGACATAAATTTGGTCTCCTGTGAAACAGACAGTCAGAGCACCATGAGAAAATGTAATAGGAAATTTCCCTTCCTTTCCCTTCCTTCTCATCTCTTACCTTGGCAGAATCAAGGTCTGAATGTAGTTGGAAAGCAGTCAGTGACCACGTAAGAATACTTACTGCAACAAATAGGAAGTTTTTGCTTGCTCTCTCTGCTATGGACTAAGTGCACCAATGCCCAGGAGGATGTAAGGACCCCGGTCCTCTCTGAGTTTTGTACTTTTTGCCATAGACTTTTTCACCCAGTGCAAAAAATAAGCTTCAAAATGCACTGCAAGAAATAGTGACTTTTGGATGGCGTACTCTACAGAGTAAAAAAGACTGAGTCACTGGCACAGCGTAGCATCAGCTGTTTATAATACATAAATAGCTGTACAAGTCTAGATACCAGATTTGCACAGGCTGGTCACTATCTATTTAAATATTTCATGACATATGCAATTAAGCTCCTCCATCACTGCTGACTGACTGTAGAAATCCATGCGTTTAGCACTATCTGTGCTCTTGGTGCACTTTTGCATACTGTGCATTTCCCAGGGTTGCACTGTGACAATGACTGAAACCCATTCCCTTTCTATTTACAACCAGATTCACTTAGCAGACTTGAGAACAGACATATTTGGTCTGTGAAAACAAAGGTCTGTATTATACAGACTTAAAAAAAGAAGATGGAGAACGGGTTGGTAATTATTGTAATTGGAATAAAAACATGATTGCACTGAACTTAAATTCTGGGCCAAATTTCATACACACCCACAAATCCATTCAAATAGAAATCAACTTCATAATTAATACTGCATCATTCCCATTATTAAAAAAAAAAAAAAAAGTCACTATTAATTATTGATGGTGCTTGCATTTCCGCCGAGCTGTTTGCTCCTTTTCACCCTCCAGTTCACTGAGTGCTTTGGATCACGCAGCACAGACAAATCAAATCCCTCAGAAACGTGTAAGAGAATACTCCATTCTCCTCCTGCACGCAGGAAGACTCTGCCACTGCATGTCCTTATCAAGCAAAATACAGAGGGGCATTTGTTTGCACGAGCAGAGCTAGAATATTCTCTTTAGAGTTCAGCTTCCTCCTTTTATCCCACCCACCATCAGACACTTCCTGACATTTCTCCTGCAGGCAGAGTAAGGCAACTGCTTTTTTTTTTTTTTCCCCTCCTGCAACGGCTGTTCCTCCAGTAATCTGTGGGTGGTGGGGGAAGGGGATGTTATCTCCACAGCAAACACAGCCAAGCAAAGCAAGTCTGGGACGTGAGGGGGAGTTTCAGGATGAAAATAGGCCTCTGCCACCCCTCCTGCGTTTGTGTATCTGTGACTAAGCAAGCTGAACGTGTTGCTTTTTAAAGCTTGGCTTCTCTCTTTCCTTCATCTTGGTCGGTTCCAAGCCTCCTGGTGGCCTTTGTCCTCATGCCTTGGGGAGCCGTGCAGGCCCCTGACGTCACCATGTGCCCTGGTGCTGCAGGACAAACCTACAGCCCTGCCCCCCCACTCTGCTCAGGCACTGAGAGGAGCCTCTGCTAACCATTTCATTCCCTCTGAACCATTCTCTGGTTTTGCTTAGGTCATGACAGCCCTGCCTTGGAAGCTGCTGGTGTCTGCAGCGGAGCTTTTGGCAGTTCTGCTCATCTACTGGACAGAGAAGATTGCTGGCAGCTCATCTCTGGAGCTGTCACTGCTGCTGTGCCAGTGGGTACCTCCAGGTTCAGGGGACCGGTGGGCAGATTGCAGCACTGCCAGGTCCTGGTTCTTGCACTCACAGCAACCTCTTAATCTCACTCCCCAGCATCGTCTCTTCTGAGATATTGGTTGAGAATTAGGAATTTAGGAAAGTCGTTGCTCCCATCAGTGCTGCCTAGAGCATCTGTTTGCACATGAAGCTGAGTTGGCCTCTCATCACATCCAGTTTCATTCCCCCACAACGCCATGGACAAAGAAGGACCCAAGGTACCATGGTACGACTCCAAGGCCTCCTTCCCTTCAAGTCTCACGTTCCTCAACTCTCCAAGTTCTGTTTCCTCAGTCTTCTAGACACTGCTGTCCCTGTCCCACAGCCTCAATGCTGTGCTCAAGCAATCAGCTGCTACTCTGGAAGTCACGATGACACAATTCTGCCTATATCAGAGTCCCATACTCTTACTGCACGTTCTACACTGGTTTTTGAGTCTATCCACTAACCCAAATGTGGCTACGATAGATGCAATGGTCCCTTACAAAGCCTGTCCTATTAGGATGCTCACTGAGCTCACTGAAAAGGAATTCAGATTATTCAGTTAATTTGTGCTCAGCCAAACCATGAGGCAGCAGCACTCCCTGCACTTACAATCTGAATAGAACACTGAATAGAACCTGTGCTGGAATGGAGGAAGGAGTGCGTGGATCTCAATACGTAGGGCTGGCTGGTTTTCTGGGAGATCTCTATTCAACTGTGCATGCCTGTGGGTATGGCAAAGATCACTCATCCAGTTCATTGAACTGCAGCCTGCATGTGAAAGGAGCTTCGTGGTTTCTTTTTAAAATGTCCCTGTTCTAAAGACAAATAGTCTCACGCAGGATTGTACAGCAGATTATAATATGGACACAGCAGGGGTAAATTAAAGAGCAATTCAAACATAATACTGTGCGGAAAAATCTTATCTTTCCCCTGCTTTATCAAGGCATTTATCTAGGTCTGCTCTACACCAGTCATCACCACATTATATCTACATATTCTACAGACTCTTTTTTGGCCACATTAATACATACACAGTTCATTTAGAGTCAAAATAATGTCAGGTCTGAACAAGCTGAAAACATGCTTGACTACTTCAAATGCCCTATTCACAGAAAGGGCAGAGATGCATCTAAGCAGCAAACATTCCAGTGATCATACAGCTTTAAGTGGTCTGTGATTACTGCCATCCTCTCATGTACCCACAGAATCAGCTTAAGCAAACCTTCCACCAAGCATAGATTTCAATTAGTTTTATTATGCTCCATTTTAATGACAGGATCTATTCTTAACAACATTTTTTGTTTAGTGGTCTGAAAGCATTTTCAGTTGCACAGGGAAAGCTCAAATGTTCCCATCAGCTCCACAATTCACTTATGAGAGACATTCAATGAAATAAAGATGCCTCCTTCTGTTGTCATGCTCTGAGCAAGCTACACAACATTTTCATTTTATAAAATACAAAAGAAATGTGCAACGCAGCCCAAAGAGGTAATCACAACAGCTTTGTGAAGTCTGCTGTTATCGGTATTTGAGGTTAGTCTGAATGCCTGAGCTTTTGGAGCTGTGATTACATGAAAATAAAGGTGTAATGAAGCCAACCAACCAACCCACTCCGCCAAGAGGCGCGCTTTCAAAGCTTAAGTCTGCAACTGAAAAGGAAGTGCACCATGACTCAGAAACCAGAGGTCAGCAAGAACAAATAAATACATTTGTTGCTGTTAAATTTGTAATTCACAAACTAACGTCATTTTCTAAGGTTTTTTTTTCTGACTTGAATACTTGGATTTCTCAACACTGCTGCTATGATTTAAATCATTTATAAATATTCACACTGTAAAAGGGTCCTTGCCTTTTTCTTTGTGTTTCCTGTTGTTGCAGAAAATACCTTTCACAAATACCTGCATTTTCAGCACACCTCTGTGCATGTCCAGAGGCCATTTACGCACCACATCCACGTGTCCTGCTGTCAGCTCAGGGCTTCAGTGGACATATCTGCTGGAAACTCGACATGTGGCAGCCTTATATGTAGATTTTCGAGCTATTCACAAATCAAAACCAACATAAATATTAATTCACATTAAAATATTTTATTGCAACTGCATTTGATGCCCATTAAATGGAATAAATACTTACACTTTTCACCTGCAGCTGACAAAGGATGAAAGTAATTGTGGAACAGTTACTTGATTTCTCTGTAAGCTTACAGTCTGCCTGTAATATCCTTTGTCACAAAGAATCCCAAATTCTGTAAGAAATTTAACAAAAATACACATTAACTGGAATTACTTCATATTTGAGGATGTGAAAAGCGTTGTTATTATTGTATTACTAATTATTATTGTTAAACATTATTAAAATATTATTCATTAACTGTGATGCTGTCGTTGGAATGCAGCCGCTTCTAAGGAGACATCTGACAGCATTTCTGAGAGGAATCCCAACATTACGCATCGATTTCAGGCCAGATGAAGATCAGCATTTGCTAAAGATTCATTTCAATTACTGCTGAAATGCAGCTGCTGCTCAATACCACCCGTAATTGTGCAAATCTGATAAACCTGGGCAGTGGAGATTGCTCTGTAGGACCAATTTTAATATGCTTTTAGATTATTTAAATTGTAACGAGAAAGGAACACATTGTTCTTACCAGCCCTTGTAGGTATGAGTAAGGGTTGACATTGATCGCCATAAAAAAGGCAACAATTTCTATCTTATTCATAGCATCTTATTTTTTTTTAATAGGCCTATGCCTTGCTAACATTTTGAGTGTCTTAAGTACTGGAAAGCACGAAAATCGCAGGCAACATTACAGAGCTTAAAATATTTAGGCTTTAACCTTGAAGAGTGATGCCAATTTTTGCAAGTGAAATGTGACCTCTCAGGTATCTCAAGGTAAACAAGTATGCAAATCTTCACGGGATGAAATCCTCAGAGTTTGTAGAAACAGCCCTTACATCATGTTCGATTGATACCAGATGAGGAAAAATGTGGTCAGACATAAAACATTCATTCTACATTAAAAGCACGGCTGTTTTACAGTTGTACCAACCAATATGGGATTAACCAAAAAAAAGAAAAAAAAAAAAAGGTTTGTTCATGAGTAATAGAGCATTGGCACAACAAACAAACAAAAAAACCAACAGGTTTTTAGGCTGTTCCAATAAAGTGAGAAAACTGAATGTCCTGGAAGTGCTCCATGAGGTCTTCAAAACCACTCCACAGTGGATTCAACACAGGAAGGAAGTGCTTCCAAGCTCCACGGTCTGAGATGAATCACAGAATCACAGAATGGCCAGGTTGGAAAGGACCTCAAGGATCATGAATCTCCAACCTCCCGCCACATGCAAGGCCACCAATGTCCACATTTCACACCAGCCCAGGCTGCCCAGGGCCCCATCAACCTGGCCTTGAACACCTCCAGGGATGGACGGGGCATCAGAGCACCTCTGGGCAGCTGTTCCAGCACCCCACCACTCTCATAGCAAAGAACTTCCCCTTGACATCCAACCTCAACCTGCCCTCCCTGACGTGGTGTGAGACAAAGCATGAGGCAAAGCTTGAGGTGTGAGGTGAGGTGTGAGGTCAACCTGAAGCACCCATCGCCATGACACAGAGGTCTGGCAGCACACCATGGGCCTCGTGGCCGCCATGGGGACAGCCGCAGCCAGTCACCACTTGACAAGACCCAAGTCAAACTTCGCAACTCCATTCGTACACCTCCCTGGATGCGGCCAAAGAGGACCCCGCTCCTCAGCCCCACACCGCCCTCCATCCTCAACCTCCCTTGGGGGAGCCACAGAGCCAGGCCCTGAGGAGGCCGCAACGCGCCTGCGCAGAGGGGAGCCGGGAGGCGGAGCCGAGAGGTGCTGCGCAGGCGCGCGGCGCATGCGCGGTACGACCCCGCGCTGGGCTTGTCGTTGCAGCTTTAAGAGGGCTCGCGGCCTGGCGGGTACGACCCCCCCCCGCAGCCCTGAGGAGCCGCCGGGCCCCCCGCCACCCCTCCTGCCGCGGGACGGCGCGGGGCCGGCCCCGGCACCCCCCGATCCTCCCTCGATCTCCCCTCGAGAAGCGAGAGGGAGGCTGAAAGGGAGTGACCCCCGGCCCCGCGCCCCGGGCTGGGACGGCTGAGAGAAGGAGGAGAGGGGGGGGGCGCAACATGGCGGAGGCCAAGGAGGAGGGGCCCGGGCACTGCGCCAGGGTGAGTGGGGGGCGTGAGGGGAGGTCAGAGGGGAGGGGTCAGGGGGCGGGGCGGCGGGCTGCGACCACCGGGATCCGCCGCTGTCCGGCCGGCTGCATCGCGGGTGGGCCCGGCGGGCTGGGAGCTGCCCTCGGGCTGTGGGGAGCTGCCCTCGGGCTTTGGGTGCTGCCCACCCTGCGCTGTGTTCCATTCTGTCCTTGTTGAGAGCATCTCGGCAGCCTTTAGGTAGCATCTCTGTGTCGCTGAAATCATAAACTTAGAACCTACTGTTGATGCCATCCGCCTGTCTGACCTCTTCTTGTGCCAAACGCGATGTTCTTGTTGCTCTCCTTCAGTTTATTTCAGTAAGTGTAAGTGAGGCATCGAGATGGCAGCTCCGTGCAGGTGGTTCCCAAAGCCATCAGCACTGCTGGCCCCAAGGCTTGGCCCTCCGTTCTCACAGTCTGTAAGTACACGTGGATCTGCTTGAAGAACAGTGGAAGGTTCTTGTCCATGTCTTGCAGCCTGTGCAGAAACTGAGGACGAATAACTTTGAAGCAGTGCTCAAGGTAATCTCGCAACACCTCGTGTCATTTCTCATTGAAAGCTTTATGATAGAAATGAGGTTGTTGCTGCTAATTTGCATTTGAATCTGTATGGAGCAGTCTGTAGGCTGCTAAATGTCTCTGAGCTGTCGAGTTCCTCATTTCCAAAGATGAAGAACTTTTCCCATTCTCTAACCTTGGAAAAAGGAAGAACATGAACTAGTTTTCCATTCCTATACGTAAGAGGAGTTTTGTTGTCTGAATTTATTGCGGAGAACGCAAAACTTGCATTGAAACTAATTGTTGCCAAACCAAGCAGTTGACCTTCCAGGGTGTAACTGGAGCAGTTGCACAGATGTTTGGCTACTCTGCAGCTATGGGAATGAACTTTATCACTGATTTGTCTTAAAGCCGTGGCTTTCACCATGTTCTTGCTCACAAGCAGAGTCAAAGAATTTTGCGGGATTGCTCTCAGTTCTCACTCATCTGGAGGATCAAGAGTTTGTCTGTCTGCAAGACGTTCAAAGAGAAGTGGCTGGCCGTAGGACAGTAGCATAAGAACTCTTAAACAAAACTTCATTTCCAATAACTGAAAAGTTAGCAGACATAAAGAACTTTCAGATCATGATGGCACTCAAGCCTTGAAGCTGGTTGCTCACAGAGGTTGTGGTCTCTGTCCTCCCATCTGCTGGGCTCACCATTGCCATTACTTTGGTACGCTCCATTTATCTGACAAGTTACCCAGTGTTGCCTGGTGGAAAATAGGTTTTCCTTTTTTCTTCTTAAGAGTGTCAACTGCCAGCTAAGATAAAACAAAACAAATTATCATAAACTTAGCATTAGTTTCATTGGTCTCAGGAAAAACTGTGCTTGTGTTGGTTGGGTAACCTCCCACTTGGTAGTAAGTCTGGAAGTTTCCATCAATTATTGCTCCACGCGTCCCTCCACATTATGGAAAACTTCTGTGTGGTGTTTTTTTGGCAGAATTGTGGAATTTCTTATGGCTAAATGCTTAGTCTACCCAAAATCAAAACTGATGTATTTTCTAATGAAAATACATCAACGCATCCAACTCTTCTTACTTACTAAATATCAGGGTTGACATAACAGACCCTTGTATTTTTTATGTACTTAGTTAAAATATTTATAGCACTTCAACTTGAATTTGTAGGTAATGTTGCTGTGTTGAACAGTTTACATTTTGAATAGAATGATCATTTATTTCCAGTACTCAATCAGTTGAGATGGACAGGATGGTTTGTGGTGTGCAACACAGTGCTGAAATTCGACACGGGCTGCTGGGGATGAGTTTGGTGTGAATAGGTGAACACCTGGGTGTCTGCATCAGCAAGCAGCTGTTTGCACAAGATGTTAAATTTTTCATGGGTTTATTTAAAAATCGAAGATCATCTCCTTTGGAAAGTTTTCTTTCTAGGTGCTCCTAAGTGGTGTAGAGGTGATGAAAATAGATTTATTTGTAAGGGCTTGAGCCCCTCTCAAAGGATGCTGTGCTGTCGTAATCCTTGAATTAACCTTGTTGAAGAAAATAAGCATAATCAAGCTTAGTCTTTTAGAGTGAGACTTTTCACACAGCATATCATAAGCAAAAAGAAAGTAAGCTGTTCTCCCTTGCTTCAGGGCTGCTTGCATAGTTGGGATACTGGAAGTTAATTCCAAGATTTCTCCCAGTGTTCTCAAAGCACTAACCTCAACTGTCCTCTCATTTGCTGACCACTGTATGCCACCATTCCTTCCAGGCATTCCCATTCATGTTGGCTTTTCCATGAATAAGTCTTGCAGCAAGTTTAATGTAGTGAATTTTCTTCAAGGTTTTCTGTCAGTGGCTGCCTCTGTTCGGATCGTTTCCATCATGTTTTACATTGCTGTGCTAACTGCATAAAGGCACTGCTCCTCCACCTGACTTGTGATCATCTGAACTTCTCAAGACAAGGCTTCTCCAGCAGAGCATGCCTCATCAAGGACATGTTAGCAGAACTGTTTGTGCTCTTGGCATCTGTCATCTTTGCCTTTCACACTCTAGTAGAAAAATGTGTTTCTGATCCAACAGTGGCATGCTGTATTCTGTCCTTTCTGTAGAGAACCACGATGGTAATGTAGTTTGTTATCTACCTCGGATATGTGTTGAATTGTGAGAGTAGTTTGAAGCTCTTAAAGAGTAGACATACAAATTATCATTAACTTAGTAATGCTTCCATTGAATGATGTGGTTAGAATCTCAATTAATCTAGCAGTTGCTTACAGCCTGGGTCTTGGGCTGGTCAGAAAGCTTCAGCGCTGCCCAGAAGGTTGTGCCAGAGAGCAGGAGCAAGATGCAAGCGTTCTGGATGCTCTGAACTGACAATGTTAAGGTATAGCAGTCTGCTGTGCAGCCTGTGTCTGTAAGGCTGTACTGTAGTGTACAGGAGAAATGAGGACAGGTGGGTGTGATGGGGTTCTGGAGGAACATCTTCATTTCCACTGAAAAGAGAGAAAAGCCGAATCAGTCGCCTAATAAACTAACGTTTATGTGTCTGCATTTAGGTGAGAAGAACCTGATACAGAATCAGTGCATCTGGGCGTAGCTGTTCCTACAGGAGTAAATTTGGAGTTCTTCCTTACGACTGTTTTTTGGCTAACTTCTTCCTGCTGGTTTTTTTTTTTTTTGTGTCTTGATATGCCTTAAATCCATTTCAGAAGTCAGTGGAATTATTTCAGCTTTATTCTAAATGGTGTTACGTGCTCAAGAGGGCTTTTGTGAAATAAAATTTAGTGTAGGAAAAGAGAATGGTAGAAGTCAACCAGGGCAACAGTGGCAAATGTGATGGGGAAAAAGAAACAGTGATATTTTTTTTTTCTTTTATAAGAGCAGGAGAGGAGAGCATCACAGAGCATCGTAGAGCAGAGGAACGTGGAAGAGAAGCAGAACAGGAAGAAATGATGCTTGAGTTAGGAAGAAACTTTGAAGAGTAAAGCTGATTGTGTAATTGCTTATCTCTCATTAAGGACTGAGATAATGAAGTAGACAAGCTCTCCAGCTTTCACCCCCAGTTATTGTTGGCACTGAACAATTAGGAGAAGGCAAAGACTGGCAGTACCTGATGGTAGTTGAGATGATTCACCAGTGTGGGCCTGTTAACATATCAGCCATGGTGTGAAGGAGGGCTGATGATCCCCGCTGTGTTTATCAACAAGCAGAAGGTGCTACGTGTGAACATTCTCCTCGTTTGCATGCAGTGCCATCCTGTTGGCTTCTGATTTGGGCGTAGATCACAATGAAAAGCAGATGACTTCAGTTTTAAACGTGCATCTCTTTCTTTACAGGCACCTAGCCTGGTTAGTTATCCACTGAGCAGAGGGATTGCTCCTGGGTTGTATGGCTTCTCCCACCCCGGGTTGTTGTCATGTTTCTCAGTGGTAGCTTAAGGATTCACCTTCCCTTAAAGACGTGGTGATAGCACTCAGTTAATGAGATCCCTTCTGGGTTAAGTGGAGTCGCAGCAATTGGGTGCTGTGCAGAATGTCGTCGTCCAAGTGAGCTGTGCTTTAGAAAGAAGAGGCCAAAATATTGAAGTATGTGCTTGTAATCTGGGCAGTGCTGTCTTCGTTGTGAGATGCTGGAGTGCAATGTTTGGTTTGGGAGAATTGCTTGCTGTGCATTGCAGCAGAAATAGGTGATGTTGTGTGGACAGGTCTGGTTTTGGAGCTTTTTGCATCTGTGTAACTTCATGAGCTTCAGTTTTCTTTCGCTGCCATATGCTGTGAGGAATGGGAGTTCTCCAATCTTCGATGGAGGTGTAGCTTAGCCAAAATCTCATTGGTTGTAGTGACTTAACCAGAGTGGGAAAGTTCAGCGAGGGTTCAATGGAAGAATTTCTTTGTTGTTAAAAGACAAGCCTTTGTTGTGGATTCCTCGCTTTGCTTTCTGTGTGGTGTGTGTGCATTTCTTCAATTGCAGAACCAAATGAAGGCTCTGGGGCAGTGCATCGTTCCCAATGCGGGAGGAGCTGCATGGCGAGCACCTCCCAATGCTCTGCACAGGTTCACAGCTGCAATCCTTCAGGGAGAACACACTGTAACATCCTGGTGTTTGACACCAGCTCGCAGCGCCTTGGTGCTCCGGGTTGTGGGAGCCATTGGTCAGCAGAGGCTTTGTTTGGAGCCGGCCCATGAATATTCAGAAATCCTAGGAATCTCAGAGAAATCTGGGGGCAGAAAGGGACGATCCGAGTCTGCGTGTCCCTGCGTGTCCCGGTGGATCGTTTGGTTCTAGAAAGGGAGAAATGAAATGCCAGCAGCAGGTGCCTAGCTCAGATTGTAGGAAGCTTCCACTTAAGAAGGATACAAAGAAACTGTACTTCTTGAACGGGAAGATGGAACCCGTGAGAAACTGAGCGCTGCCTGCCTTTGTCCTTTCACATGTATAGGTGTTTGGATATTTTTTTTAATGCATCCCAACATCCATCTCATTACTTTTAGACTAAAACCATAGAAGTTATTAAAACCAACCTTTCACAGTGCTGAGAAACCCACCTAACTCAACCCCCCCCCCGGGGCTCCATCTTCCCAAGGCGCGCTCAAAGCCCACACGGTGCTGCCCAGGCTGTGCGCTCCCCCCTTGGGCTGCTGCCTGGGCCGGCTGGGGGGGCCCTGCAGCTCCCAGCTCCATGTATGGCTCGCTGACCCCGCCGGCTTCTCTTCCTGCTGCCAATCTGTTCCTGCAGGTACCTACGGCAGGCCGGCTCTTTGTTACCTTCCGCTCTTCCTTCCCCAGGTGCTCGAAGGTACGGATGGCTGAAGCCAGCTGCAGTTGGGCTCCAGCAGCTCTGCTGCTGGTTTAAGGCTCCTGCTGTGAGGTTTGCACGGCTGGCAGCTCGGCATCCCTGCCGCTGTTACGTGGGAAAGGTCAGGGGATGCTTCCTGGGCTGCCAGCACCTGGTTCCTGAATGGCGGCGAGGATTGGAGTGGCTTGGAAAAAAAAAAACACCCTCCATCTTCCTTAGCAGAATGCTGAAGCGAGGGGGTGTGCTGTGGTGTGTAGGTGCAGGGAAGCTGTGCAGACAAATTGAGGGATCTCTGCCTATTTTTAGTTGCAGTTTTCTTAACATCTGCTTCCTTCCCACAGTTCGCTGCTTGGCGATGCGGTACAACCTAGGATCAGACTTCAGAAGGCTTGCTGTGTGTGTTAAGTTGCTCTGGGGCTTGGGGTTAAAGACATAATTTTGCATACAAAGCCAGGGTGCAGCCACAAGCTGCTGCTCTCTCCTTATGCACTAAAAAGCCACTGATTCTTTGATCTGTGCATACTCTGCCAACCTGGGATGCTGTTAAAGTATGGCACAGGTTCTTAGTTATTTCAGATGAGCCCATTGTATGGAATGGTAAGCAGTGTCCTGCCACCCGCTCAGAGCAGTGGAGGCACTAATCCTAACACCAGCGTACCATTAAAGAGATGCAGTGACATAACTAGTGGATGGTGTTTGCTTTTCTATTTTTTAATGTATTTATAAAAGCAGCGCTTTGGTTGTAAAGAATAGTTAAAACACATTGCTTTCAGGAATGCCTAATTGTTTTGTCATTATTTCTTGTGTTATTTATTGCCACCTCACCAGGCAGAGCGCTGCTTTCTGCACAATGCTGGCTAATGAGGCAGAGTCACTAAGGAGGATATATTTTAAAACATTTAATTTTACTTCCATCACGCTCCAACAATTCTGTATCAGCTCTTAGGGAATGCTCACTGCCTTAGAAGCCCTAAGTGTCATTAAGTTCCTCCCTTGCAGAATGCTCGACTGAAGTGATCAAGTGAAGGTGTTTCAAGGTGTGATTGTGCTGAGTTTTGCTTTTGAAACTGGAAGTGAGTTTTGAGGGCTCTGCTGGGAGTTTGGAGCCCGGGGTTTTATATTTCCATTCTGGATCCTTTTTGTCCTGCACTTATCTGGGGCTCACGCTGGGATATCGAGGTGCCTCTTCGTGGGACTGTACGAAATGACCACAGGAAACACCTGAAAACCAGTTCCATGCTTCCCTTTGCAGTTCTTTTGCCCCCTTTTTATCACCGAATCTTCAAAAACTGTTAGCAGAAGAAATAAAAAGCATTGCAGCAAATGGCAGCTGGGAGAACAGCCTGTGCTAATTCAGGAGAAAAAGTGCATGAGCCCATTTTGGGGCATCGTTTTGTTAGGGAATACATATGTGTACACATGTGTGTATTTATGTGTTTGTGCATATGCAAATACATGTGTGCCCATACACACATGCCACCACTTGCTCTGGTTGCTGCTCTTTGGATGTACAGCAGGTGAGAGATCTGATGCTGTCCACCATCCAGGGCCGTGTGCTGCCTCAGCTCAGGCTGCTGCCGTGACCAGGAGTGGGAATTCTGTCTTACAAACACGTCTCGTATGAACTTGTGACCATAAACACAAATCATCCCCTGCATCACAAACTGTTTTAAAGAAAGAGGATTTCATAGGATAGCTCTATGGCTGACTTCTAATGAATTATTTTGAACTTGCTGAAGATGCTCGTGGCAGTGCCTGATGTGCGCTTGCAGATGTTGCCGTCGTGCTGAGCTGTGCCTTGTCATTTCTTTGAATGGAAGAGTGAATTAGACATATCCAGAAGCTGGGATATTTTCCTACGTGTACAGAGGATCTCAAAAGAGTCAAGAAGCTGCTTTGATAGAAATTTGCTTCGGGGAGAGGATGGTCATTGCTCCATCTCAGCTACATGACTAGAGTTCAGTGCAGTTAGTTAGTATCCCTTTGCTATCAAATCCCATTATTGGACGGCCTGTCAGAAAGAACAGCATGGAAATGGAGGTGCTGAGGAAGGAGAGATGAGTTAAACAAATCTCTGTTATCTTTTAGGCAGAGGTGAGGAGTGCTGCCCAGATTTGGCCATTGGAAAGCAAGCTTTGTTTCTCCATGGCGCACACACTGCACTTCAGACACACTGTTAACTTCATCATCTGTCAGAAAATGCTCTATGAGAACAGGTTGTGTGCAACACTCAGAATCATCCTCTGGTTCTTTGTCCATTGTGCTGCTCTGACTCTCGTTATCTCATTATTAGGAATGTTGACATTCCCTTCTCCACCTTCTCAAGCTAGCAGGGCTGATTCTGAATTTGTTGTGTAATTCTTTTCTGTATGCTTCTGAACTTGTGGTAATTGTGACTTCTCAGCAATGTAAGATTTTTACATAGAACTCTGCGTGGGGCAAGAAAGGAAGGAGGAGGAGCTGTGATTCTTCATGTTGGTTTGGCTTTTGATTGGATGCGTTTTAGAAAAATACTTCCAGGTTGACCAAGATAATGATGCAGTGCTTTCCTTTTTACAGTTTGAAGATAAATCTGATGCAGTATTTGATATTACAGAAAAATGTAAGTATATTTCTTTATTTCTGTAAGACATAGCCCAACAAAGCAATTCTTAGAAGTACCACTGCTGACAAAAAAGCTACCTTTGCCCTTCTCCTAACCCCTGCTGCTTGTTCCCTCCCCACACTACTTTCTGCACAAATAATACAAGTGATAGGAATTAAAGTCCTTACTTTCTTGTTGTTTTTTCTCAGATCAGCTTCTGTTTCACTGTGTGGTGAGTGGGACAGAACTGTTTCTTTGTCAGCAGTATTTGATCAGTAATGTTGGTCCAAGAAGGCTTAAAGGGTTCAAGGAATTCCAACATTACACGGATTAGCAAAGGACCCTTTTACTCACTTTTGTTACACGCAAAGCTGGGAGATGCTCTGACTGTTCACAATTTTCTTTTCCCTAGGTAGTGAAATCCTGGATGCAGAAATGTCTGAGGACGCTGTCCACAACTTACCAGCCACCCTCGACAGCGTTTCTTATGAAATACAGAATCGAGCAGGATCTGAAAACTCCCTGCTGGATGATGACGACGACGACGATTATTTTCTGAACTCTGGGGATTTGGCAAGCATACCTGTTGTTGGGAGCGACAACGAAGATGATCAAAGTTTCACTCCAAAAGACACTCTCCCTGCTGAAGACCATCTGGAAGAGGGCAAGAGGGTTACAGAACACGAGCTGGACACTGAAAAAGATATTCAGATCGAAAATGCAATCCAGAAGGATCTCACTTCACCTTTTGAGCAGGGTCCTGTGTTTAAATCGATTCAAAAAGATTTTAGCATCGCAAGAGATAATGGCAAAGAGACTTTTTCAACAAAAGACAAGAATAGAGAAGTAAATCTTCAAGAACATGAAAAACGGTTGGAAAAAATCCCTAAAGATACGGATTCTAGATTGAAAAGCAGTTTTCTTGACAAAGCAGGTAACTGTTGACATCGTAGACCTGGCTGCCCAGCAAGGAGGAGCTAGATGGAAATTAGCAATAGGAATAGCTAAAGGCATCATCTCGGCGAAGATAACGTGCATTGCTGTATGGAGGGAAGCATTTTATCCAGAACCCCGAAGTACAGCAAACTGTGTTAGGAGTAGGATGTGCAAAAGGGCCTGGCAGCATTAGGGGGTGTCTCATCAACCACAGCCTGTTTTGAAGCCTCTTCATATCCTTTGTTGGTGTGGTTTGGTAAACCGAACTGGGTGACACCTTGAGCTTCCTTTGGTTTTGTCATCCAGCCCCCAAAGCTCCTTTAAGGAATAGATGATGACATTTTGGCTTTCGCTGGCTGGAAACATTTTTTTGAGCAAAGTGCCAATTCTTCATTATTGCCTGTGCTTAAAGCAGCATGTTTTTCATAGTAACATCACAGGAAGGCTTGCTAGAAATATTAGTGCCTGCAGGAAGTCAGCCAGGGAGTAACTTGAGATCTGCTTTTCCTAGGAGGCTGCTCTCCTTTTTCTTCTGATACTTGCATCTTGGACTTTGTCCAGCAGCATGGAGAGAACCAAAGATGCCTGTAATGCATTTCTCATGTGAGGGAGCCTGAAAGTCACCAGCAGTCTTGCTGCCCACACACCTGGTTTTGATTTCCCACGCTCTGAAAATTACAGTAAAACAGTGAATGAGAGTGTTAAGAATAACCAGGGTGGAATGTGCAATTTAATTTCATTCTGAAGATTGTACAGAGTGAGGGCTGGCCAACCAGTGAGAGCCTCTGACTGCTTGTCGAGACTCACAGCTTACATTTCTGATGTTTAAACTTTGTGCAAACAGTAACAGCATCTTAAAATCAGTGCTTTCAGGTTCTACAAATGGTAGAGAAACAATACCAATATTTTTTTAATACCTTTTAGTATCTTTTTACTCTTGCCTTCAGCTAGAAATCTAGTAAAGAATATTTCTGTGCAAAAGGCTTATTTCAGAAGATGGTAAATATCTACAGTCACAAAGTTGTAGCTGAAAGCTGTGCAGCCTCAGGTGGGGTAGCCAGTAACTGACCAGCTTTAGTGGATGCTGATGGGCAGCATTGAATAACCAGGCAAATCCAGTATTTTTTAAAAGATATATTGCTGAAAACCTGCTGTTTCCTGAGAAAAAGGGAAAGGCAAAAGACAAACAATGAGAAAGGTGAAAGTTGTTTCTCTGAAAATTACTCTCTGGTTTAATAGTAGAAACGTGGCAGAATTAGGAACTCAACAGGATATAGAAAGTTCAGAATGAACAATTCTGCCTCAGAATTATTGGACTGTTTTGCTGGCATAAGAAAATAGTGGCTCAGAAGGCTAATAAAAATATCAATTCTCTTTAAGGATTACCATCTTATTTACAGGGGAGTATTTTAATGCTTCTGAAGTGCTGCCAGACTCTGGGGTTGGGGATCAGAATGAGACTAGATAGTTTGTAAGGAAATGCATTGGAATCTGTATTCATTTCTATTTAATGTATATGTTTTCCTCAGTTCATAATCAAGTAGAAGAAACATTACGGACGCAGTTAGCGCCACAAACTCCAGAAACTAACTTCAGGGTAAGCTATAGATCTTTCAAACACTTTTGCAAGTGCAGCAATATGCTGGAATAATTCAAAATACTTATGTTGTATTTGAGTGTAAATTTGAGTATCAAGAAAACTGATCTTCTGACTCATAGACGTCTTTGCTACTTAAACAATCTGCATATAATTTTGTAAAAATTTTGCTGACCCTCTCTTTGAATTGAGGATTCTCTTGATAGCCACTCTCATGTCCAGCATGGTCTGACTTTGACGGGTGAGTTGATTCCAGACCTGGACGCATCCATCTGACCTGTTGCCTTTTTTCCAAATGAAACAGGGAACAGCTCTATGAACAGGAGACACTGCCCAACCAACCAAGTGCCCTCACTGACAACCATCTTAGAGAGCTGGGTGGCTTCTGCTTTGTCCAGAGGAGTGAAGAGGATTGGGGGTGGGATGGCAGAGGGTGCTGCAGGGAGGTAGAGGCAGCGGCTGCTGCCCTTCGTTTCTCCCACCTTCCAGTGGCAGGACCCATTTCTTTTGGTCTGCAACAGAAACTCCCCTTGGCATCAGCCCAACTCCTCTTGGCAGATGCAGGAGGGTGAATTCTTTTTCATATTATTGTTTCAGGAGTCTAGCTACCTATTTTCTAGTAAGGAATCTATTGGACAAGAGCTGGGGAATTCCTTTGCACCAAATATTAGAATTAAGGAGGAGCCTTTGGATGACGAATATGATAAAGCTATGGCCCCACAGCAGGGACTATTAGACAAAATTAAAGATGAACCTGATAATTCTGAGGTAAGTTTCCCATTGCATTTCTCATTTTGGTCTGACAACTGACCGCATAAGCTGGACATAAGTTCAGCATTTCATTTGGTTTGTTGACCGAAATTTAACTTGAAGAACGTAGTTTAGTAGAAGAATTTCTCCCTCTAATTCTACCATGGAACCCAAACCCTCAACTTTTTGATATCATGTTTCCATGTCGCTGAGTTTTTATGCTTTTCAGCTAGAGACGAGGCAAACTGCTGTACAACTTGCATTATTAAATCTGTGGCAATATAGGCACTTCATCTCCACTAGATCTCACTAGAAAATAAGTCATGTCTCATTGAGTATTTTGTGGATTGTCACAGTTAGAGCTGCACAGTTCAAGCAGTGCTGTTCCTGCTACTTCCCTCTTTTAAGGTTGGCGGTTTGAGCACAGTGCTTCTTTGTTTTGTTTTTATAAACATTTCTAGTTAGAGGTCTTAGCTGACAAAGAACATTTAAATACATACAGCTCAGTGAGGTCAAGTGGCTTTGTCATTTCAGGCTGACATCTTGTGTGATGTTACAGTTAAGAGTTCAAAATGGAGAAAGTCAGAACTGTTGGATTGAACAACGCCAGCACAAGGATTGCTGAGCCCTCCCCTCTCTGTTTGCCACTGGCTTGCAGTGTTACACCAAGGAGATGATCCATGTTGCAATTCTTGTCTCTTCAGTGCTGATATTTGGGTTGTGTACCCAACTTTACACGCACTGAAGGTGCCCAAAACTTCCAAGGCGACTCATCCCACTTGCAGTAGTTTTGGTGTTCTAGCTCAGGCATTCGTTTTTCCAGTCTCATTCTGTGTACTTTTGCTATACCTCATCTTATTTCTGGGCCCTTCTTTTCAGCATTTTTTTCTTCTCTTCCCACCGTACTGTTGGGTAAATGAAATAAAAAAGTTCACTGAGTATTTGAAACTGTTAAGATTTCACTGCCCTTCTGATTTGTCCTGTTCTTGGAGATTAATATCTAACCATGTGTAGATTAGTTAAACCTGTTTCTTCTTTTGTCATCCCCAAATGGCACCTGCTGCATGGATTTGTGTGGATGTGCAAGATGCTAGTGGTTATAAAAGATGGCACTAATGAGGACATTTGGAGACCTGAACAATCTGAAGTATCTTATTGATCAAAATATTAATTCCTGGGGTAAAATTCTGGAACGATCAACTTCGATACTGGAAAAGTGTGAGAACTGATGATGGTTCATTTTGGTTTGCTTTAAATCAGAAAATAATGTGTTTTACATCTCTTTTTCCTGTGCATTCTGAAAGAGGAGAGCATTCCTTGCTGAATTGGTAGTTGGAGCTGGAAGCTCCCTGCTTCCAACAGTTACACTGCTGTGAAACTGTGCTTCACCCTGCAGAGCTGATGTTGGCATTTGCTTCAGTCTCTATTACTAGTATTAATTTTAAATGCTTAAAAATACACGTTCCTGTAAATAACTAGCTTTTAAATTGTGATATTAGAGTAAAAGCAAGCACGGTACTCTAAAACCCATCATCGTGGTGCGCTCATACACAGCTTAAAACCTCCCTTCCTTGCAATGTGAATGCATGTCTGCTCGTTCAGGTTGAGGAGATAAGGCTGTTCTCCTGGGAAACCTGTTGAGCAGTTGGTTGCCTTGTGCAGAAACTTAAGATTTTGCCACAGGAGCATTGACTCATGGCAGGGCTGCATGGCAGGGTGTGATTTTTCGGAGGTGGATTCAGCTGAGGGAGCAGTTTGCTGCTGCTGAAAAGTGAGAGCTTATTTTTGCCCAGTGATTTCGAATTGGCTTACCTTGCAGTCAGACAGCAACTGTTAATTTAGCTCAGTCATAATATGACATCATGGCCTCGCTATTCTCCAATGACTGTAAGTAGGTTAAATCTTATCATCCCCGTGGCTCCGTGAGATTATTCTTTTCAGCCTATTAAGATTCACATGTAGAGCGTTACAAGCTGCTTTACGGTTTGAATTTCTAGGAAAAGCATGGGCAAGAGGCATGGTGTCCAAGTCTGAATAGCTGCTGTGAGGTAAGCTAGTAATTTGTAGGATGTCAGCTATTCCACAAGCAACTGTCTGCGGGGATTTTCTCGTCTGTACAAAATGCGAGGTTGTTCCCCTCCACTGAAGTCAGTCTAAGTGTGGATTGCAATGGTCTGCGTGCTGCCAGCTTCGCAGCACTGCTGTGTGGAGCTCAGCTGACTGAGAAAGTTAAAAAGATTACAATAAAAGGAGGGTTTGTTTTTTTCTGATTCGTCATCCCTCAATCAGGTCCGGTTCAGGATGGGGCAGAACATGGGTGTCCCAGCTGAAGATTTCTTAACATGCTGTAAAGCTTCACCTCGGGCTCCTCCCAGGTCCTTCACCTCAGGGTTAAGCACAGAACGCTTCTCGCCAGCCAGGGCTCAGGTTCTGTTCTGTTATAGTTATCTGTGAATTGGAAAATAGAGCTGGTTTCCAAGTGAGGGTAAGGACTGCAGAGCACTTCTGGTTGGACAGTTTGTGTAAATGGAATGCAAATATTTAACTTAAGACGTTGATGTTGAATTCTGAGGTGCGTTGGGATACAGGTGGGGAAGGGAAGGCAGCAGGCATCTGAGTTCTGCCTGATGTTCCCAGCTGTACACTTTGCTGTGAACCCCTGGGGCAGTTCTTTGTGTGCTGCTTGTATGGCAGCAGCTGTGAGCCGGGCCTTTGGGACAGGCTGAAGAGGTTCTTTCTTGCCTTCCTGGGCCTTAAGATTCAATACAGCATTCCAGAAGAATGGAAATCATGCAACCTGTTATTACATGTGTGTATTTGTTCTCCTTTTCCTTTCCTTTTGTTTCAGGAGTACGGCCAACAGCCAAAAACTCAGGAAGGGGAGCTGAAAATCAGTGCTGTATTTTCAGTCAGTGGCAGTCCTCTTGGTAAGGAACTGGCAAGACTTAACTTGATTTAAATCCATAAAATGCATCACCTCAGCAAATAGCCTCGCAGTTGATTCTGTGAGAATAAATTTTGTTTATTTAATATATATTATTGATATAACCCCAGTATTAAAAAAAAAATTGTTTTGTTTTAGAGATGATGAAAATCACAGACTGAAAAATAATTGCATCTTTGAGGCAAGGGAGAACTGAACGTGAAAGCAGTGTTAAAAGTGCATTCTTATTCTTAAGAGCAGTTGAAACAATCCACTCTGCAGAAAACCAGCACAGGGCACCTATTGTAGAGAGTTCCCTTGCTGTTTGCTTCTCCCTTAGAGCCTGACGATCCCAATGAAGCCATAAGCTTTATGCTTGCTCCCTGTGCATAAGTAAATTATGTGCAATATGTATCTTAACAGCTACTCTGTTTTCTCTCTCTCTCTTTCTTTTCATTTCAGCTCCACAGCTGTCATCAGGTTTCCAGCCTGCTGTGGCATCCTCTGGCATGAGTAAAATGCTTCCTTCAGTTCCAGGCACAGCTGTTCGGGTTTCCTGTTCTGGCTGTAAAAAAATCCTCCAGAAGGGGCAGACTGCATACCAGAGGAAAGGCTCTACCCAGCTCTTCTGCTCCACACTGTGCCTCACTGGATACACTGTTCCAGCTTGTCGCCCACCAGCTTCTACCAAGAAAACCTGCTCAAGCTGCTCGAAGTAGGACAGCCTTTTAAATTATTTGAGAGTAATTATTGCTCAAGCAGATGATGAGAAGGTTTCAGTTTTCATCTTGTTCTGTTCGGTTTTCATGCTGTTCTGTAATGCCCACTTCACGCTTCCCTTCTGTAAATGATGGTGTGATTTGTTAATTGATCTGTCTGCTTTCAGTTCCATTTAGTTCATTGTGTTTTGCATACAGGTGCATTTAAAAGCCTCTGTTGTGAAGTGTACCTTTTGTATTTTTTCCACGTAAAAGATGGAAACATGGAACATAGAAAACATGGATTCCGTGTTTTCTAACACATACTACCTGTGTTGGAAAAGGGACTTCACTTCCCTCCTGTTCTGAGATGTCACTGCACTCCAAACAGCTAACAGATACTTGAAGAAAATATTTATTGTTTCCTCTTGGTGAAAATAGATTTACTGATGCCTACTAATGAAGTAAAACACAGATAAATTGATGTGTTCTGCACAACGCAGACCCTTAGATTCTATTTAAAAGAAAAAAAAAAAGCTTTCCAGTCTGGCTCCATTCTGTGAGCTCACATTTACACAGGTGTGAGTTCTTGAGTTCTTCAAAATATGTTACTGCTGCTATGACACGATCGTGGTCAAACCTTCATAAGATTACAGACATTAAGCATATCAAGAATTGAGTGTTTCAAAGAGTTGGGGCTTCAGTATTCAATCAGTTGGTTTCTGCATAGAGCCTGCTTCAAAAAAAAACACTTTAGGATAGAAGATCTGCATTTTCCACTGGCCTGCTGGGAACACCAGGGTGAATCTTCAGCTCTAAGAAACATCTCAGTTCTTCATATTCTGTTTTAGTTTGTATTATTATCTCCAAATTAGCAGAAGGACGCATCTGTGGCCAGCTCTTAGAGCTGTCACTGCTATTCAGGAGCTTGAGGCAAGTCAGTAACTGCACAGACTGATTGTTCTGGGCTCTCTTGACAGAGGACAGTGATTCATATGAATTATTTGTTGTTATGAAAGTTACTTTGCAAAGTGAATGCTGCTTTGTTCATGCATCATTTCTTAACAATAGATTTATTGCTTCCTGTTTTACAAGGTCAACTGAACTTCAGCTTGAGACTTCAGTTAATTATTCCTCTTTCTTGGTCTCTTGGTGTAAAAAGACCTTGTAACAAAGTGTGGCAGTCTTACAATAAATTTGTATTTATTAAGATGGAAAATGGTTTATATCTGAAAAGACAAGAAAGAAGGAGGCATCCCTCCATCCTAGAAAGGAATATAAAGATTTCTTCCCAATTTATACACTCATTGAAAATGTTCTGTGAATGACAGTTTCAAAAGAGAGACTTAAATAGTTTGTTAAATCCAATGGCAGAGAGAACAGTAGATTGGAGATTAAAGAGGAAAATAATTGTCAGACCATTTGGGGCACAACTAAATGGGAAGTAGAAATCCTCACCTTTTGTTTTTCCCCCTTTCTTTCCTTATCCCATGATTATTGATATTTTCACTGTTAAAGGGAATTCATCCCCATATCCTGCTTTTGAAAAAATGGTTTAGTAAGTACTGTGCAAAAGCTCCCAGTTCCATCTGAAAGGATTAATTATACAACCTGATGTCTTTGTAGGCCACTCTCAAGACAAGGTACAAAATGTTTCCCAGTGTATTTACTTGAGAATTGCATCCCACTGCTTTACTAATGGGAAAAGGAAAATGAAGATAGGTACTAAGATCAGCAAAAAGAAAATCTCTGAATTAAATAAATCCACCATCTTACAGGAAATGTTTTGTCTGCCAAAGTGGAAAGGGGAGCGAGTTGCCATGAAACCAGTGTTTAATCTCTGGGCTCGTTTTTCTTTTTTTTCCTGTAGAGAAATTCTGAATCCAAAGGATGTAATCACTGCCCAGTTTGACAACACGAATTCCAGCAAGGATTTCTGCAGCCAGTCGTGTCTTTCGACGTATGAAATGAAAAGGAAACCTATTATTACTATTCACACTAACAGCATTTCAACCAAGTGCAGCATGTGCCAGAAGAATGCAGTGGTAATGGCAAACTTCTTTTCCGTTTAAGCTTCCTTTAAATCAGGGAACTTGCATTTTCTTTCTGTTCTTGTTAATATCCTTTCTTCTCTTCCAGATCAGACATGAAGTGAATTACCAGAACGTCGTACACAAGCTTTGCAGTGATGCCTGCTTCTCCAAGTTCCGCTCTGCTAATAACTTGACCATGAACTGCTGTGAGAACTGTGGAGGTTACTGCTACAGTGGGTCTGGGCAGTGTCGCATGCTGCTGATAGAGGGACAGTCAAAAAAGTTCTGCAGTTCGACATGTGTGACACTATACAAGCAGGTATATTTTGACACGGTGTTAGAAGAACATCTTTGGGAGGTTTTGGTTTATTAGCTGATGGTGTCCGTTGCTTTCATAGTCTTAAGATGCTTCCTTTGCCATTTGCTGCTTAGTTTTTGCTAGAAATGTTGCTCTGTTTCCCTTACCACTGCAAAGACAAGCTGAGTATTCCAGTGTGAGAGAAGACACAGTGGGACCACTTGGCAGCAGTCTGCTGTGGCACATTTGAGCCATCCTCTGAGGAGCTAACCATCATCTGACAAAGCACACAAACCTCACGAGCAAAGCCCTTTTGTCAGCCTTTGGGATTGCTCTGAGCATTGTGTGCTGTGACAGCAGTGGTGCAGTTTCACACCAGCTGCCTGAGAATTCTTAAAAATCAAGGGCAATTTAACTGTAGGGCATCACACTACGACACATCCTTCCTGACACTGAAAAAGAGATTATTTCTGAAATTATGTCTTTCTAAACACCTTGTCTCAGGCATGCTCTACAGCTTTATGGTCTTGGGTGCCTTAAGTAACAGAAAAACACGAGAGAGCACTTCGTTCTTGACCCATTTCAGCTGTGAAAATTGTAGCATTTGAACTAAGTGGAAAAGTGGTAATTAGTTGATCATTTTAATTGTCATTTTTAACTTCTTTAATATTTTAATTTTGATTTTAATGGTGTTGGGTTACGAAAAATACTAAGCTTCAGATGCATGACCAATTTTACTGTTTCCACAGAAGTCAGCTAAAATTACACCCTGTGCACTGTGTAAATCCTTGAGATCTTCAGCTGAGATGATAGAGAGCACAAATAACTCGGGAAAAACTGAGCTGTTTTGCTCTGTTAACTGCTTGTCAGCATACAGAGTAAAAATGGTTACTTCGTCAGGTAACTTTATTCCTTTATTCTGTTACAGACATAATTTCACGGGGCTTAAATCCAAACTTGGTCTTGAAAGTTAAGGCTGATGTTCTTTTCTGGGGTGTAGAAAGCAGTGTTTGTTTTAAGGGAAGGTGCTGAGATGGGAGCATAAGGATTTTGTAACGTAAATAAACCTAACGGTGACAGTGTAGCCATTTCAGCTTTGTTTATAGAGATCTGAGAGATGATAACAAACCTTAATGTATTTTCTGCTGGTGTAAGTGAAGGCCAAGGAGTGGGGGGGGGAGGCTTCTAGTGTCCTAGGGGTACTGGGAGAATAATGAAAGGATCTGGCAAACAGCAGCCACTGCAGCTGTGGTGTCTGCTTCTGTCTTGTGCCTTAGTGTGCACTTTGTCTTGTCATGCAGAACCTCTGGGTTCATATGCACGGTGCAAAACTATCTGCAGGGGGACTCGATGTTGACTAAATCACTTTTTCTTCTCTGTTTCACTCTCAGGTGTTCAAGTTCAGTGCAACAGCTGTAAAACTTCAGCCAACCCTCAGTATCACTTGGCTATGTCAGATGGGAGCGTACGCAATTTCTGCAGCTACAACTGTGTGGTAGCTTTTCAGGTGTGATATCTGGGATTTCTTCTTAGCTCGATTAATAGAGTAATAAATCAAATACCTGGGGTGTCGGGTAAAATACACAACTGTAAAATAAGGCTCTTTTTTTTGCTCTTCTGCAGAATTTGTTCAACAAACCTGCAGGAGTGAACTCTTCAGTCGTACCCCTGTCTCAAGGTCAAGTCATCGTAAGCATTCCCTCGGGGACAACGGTGTCAGCAGGTGGCACCACCTCCACTGCATCTCCCAGCTCTGGGAGCAGTTCAGCTGCAGCTGGTCTACAGAGGCTGGCTGCCCAGTCCCAGCAAGTCACTTTTTCCCGCAAGGTTGTAAAACTCTGGTGTCAGCACTGTAACAGATTATTTGCAACCAAGCCAGAACTGCTTGACTTCAAGGTAATAAAGACCAGGACTTCTCTGGCTTGTCTCTCTCGATCAGACAGCTCAGAAATTATAACCTATATGGCCGTGGTCTGTTGGTGCTGCTCTGTTGTTTGCTGTGATCTGCTGTGGGGGAATTTGGAACCGATTTTGTTATCATTCAATCGTTGTGAAAATTAATACTGAAAAACAGAAAACAACTGGAAAACAAAAACCCCACACTCAAACCATTACATGTCAAAATAAGCACATTCCTGATCCTTCGTCCCAGAGACGATCTTTTAATTCCTGCACAAAGCACATGGGTGAGGACTCGTGGCAGAAAATTCTGCTGTCTTTGCTGAAAATCTATTTGGACTTACTTTGCTGGTGCTGTTGATGATTTTTCAAGTGCATAAATATGCTGAGTTCTTACTATTTAGATGTAGTAACTGGATATGAAATATTGAAACCAAAACATTCTGACCGTGTTGCAGGGTAAAATGTTCCAGTTTTGTGGGAAGACCTGCTGTGATGAATATAAGAAGAGGAGGAGTGTAACAGCACTGTGTGAATACTGCAGAACTGAGAAAATTATCAAGGAGACGGTGCGAATCGCGGGCATAGATAAGCCATTCTGCAGTGAAGGTAAGAAAGAGCAAGGCTGTCTCAGAGAAATGGAGTTAGAAGAGTCTTGCCTTAAAATTATTTGTGATACTAAGGGAAACCTAATAAACCAGGTCAGAAAACTTTATTTTAGGCTTAGAAACCTGGAACTTCATTCACACTTTAGTGCCGTGTTTCAACAAATGATTCCAGAACCAGAAATGCCAAACACACAACATTTTGATCTTGAAGGATGCTTTTGTTATTCTGCTGTTTTTTCTTCTCTTAGGTTGCAAACTGCTCTATAAACATGACTTGGCTAAGCGCTGGGGAAACCACTGTAAAATGTGCAGCTACTGTTTGCAGACCTCCCCCAAACTGGTCCAGAATCTTTTTGGGGGGAGAATGGAAGAATTCTGCTCAGAAGAGTGCATGTCTAAATTCACAGTTTTGTTTTACCAGGTAAATAATAATGTCATATTCTCTATAACACGAAAGTGTTAGTGGAACTTCTGAAAGTTAGGAGCTGTGTTAAATGCCTGTGGTTGACCTCCGTGTCCCTGGAAGGTATTACATACACATATGAGAGATGAGTAAATCCTTCTCAACTTCGGAGTGGCAGTTTCATAAATAAAGAAAACCTGATATGTCTCTTGGGGGGGGGGAAAAACCTGAGTGTCGTGCTGCTTTGTGTCACACTGATGCACTCTTAAAGGTTTATTTACACTGTGTTTGCTGAGTGTGTTGTGAAGAGGTTGGTATGCATACATGCTTTGTTGCTTTTAACACACACGTTTAATTTCTCTCTCGCTGTTTTCCCAGATGGCAAAGTGTGATGGCTGTAAGAGACAAGGTAAACTCAGCGAGTCTCTGAAATGGCAAGGAGATGTGAAACATTTTTGCAATCTGCTTTGTATTCTGATGTTCTGTAAGCAGCAACGTACTTCTGACCTTCCAGCCTCAAACAACACAGGTAAAACGGGATGTGGCCAGCATTACCTCTTAATGTGTGTGATAATGATAGGAATGTTTCTTTGGAAACTCCATTCAGTGAAATTTTTAAGGCCCTCTGTTGGGGTGCTTGTCCATTGTAATTGAATGGGCTCAGTTTAAGATATGTCTTTTACTTCAGGCAGATTCAAACTTCCATAGGTATGAAATGATGTTGCTCATGAAGCAAACCTGTATTTTGATTTTAGGTATTAAAATAAGCACTTACTTTTCATCTGCTTTCCTAAAAGAGGAAGCCCATTTCAATAGGCTGAAATGTACTGATATCTGTTGAAGGCATGATAAATACTCAGCTTCCTGTACTTGGTAAGACAGAGATAAAGGGGAACGTTAATGTTCATTTAACAAGGAAAGTCAAGCAGATAAGTGCTTAGGTTTAGTGGCTGTAAATGTATGTTTTGATGTACGACTTGGTTGCTGGTTCTGTGTTGTCAGTAGGCGTTGAAGACTTGCATTTTCTGTGTCATTAAGTGTTGATTCTTCGAGTATCAGTTCTGAGGTTAATGTATGCTGTAGCTGTTTTGTTGCTCATTATTTCAGCAGGTGGAATGGGGAGGAGGGTGGGAGTGAAGCCCACAGGAATAGGAACTGTGAGTTTCTGTAGGGAATGAAATGCAAAGGGAAGAAAGGAAGAAAGGCGCACAAAGACAGGAAGAGGAAGCGAAACAAAGGGCAGAAATAGCACTGATCCTAAAGAGGGGCATGTTCTCCCAGAGAGTGATGGTGACTGCAACAGTAAGGTACCCATTAAGCAATAAAGAATATTAACTGGCAGTTTATAGTATGCACCAGGCCATACTATATTGAATTCTGTGCTTCTGCTTCGCTTGGTGGGGATTGTTTTCTTTGACTAAGAGTAATAAGTAACTAAGAGTAACTAAGAGTATAAGTAACTTTTTACCTTCAGGCCATGATTAGACTGTGTGACACTCCTGATTTTGATCAGTATGCTTGGCTGTTAGTAAGGAGGTGGCTCAGAACAGTATTTGTCATGAAATGCAATCGTGATGCTTTTAAGTAGGAAGAACCTAAAAGTTCCTCTGCAAGAGTGTCATAAAAATCCACCCCATTCATTACTTGTTAGGATCTTGAGGATGGTGCTGAGCACAGTGGGACACCTGCTTCTGTTGTCTGCTCAGTGCTGCTCTAAGACACGTGCTACTAGAGACAGAAAACTGCTTTCATACTGTGATAAACTTCTGAAAAGTCTCAGTGAATTGAAAACAGCTGAAGTTTGCTCATGGATCCAACTTCTATTTGAGCTGGAATCCTCCAGTTTGACACACTCTCCTCATAAAGCAGGCTTTTTCATCTGGAGATAAATCCGGAGGGTGGATGTTGTTTCAGAAACGCCGTTATGTCTGTCATCATATTGCTTACTGCTGTTTTCTCCTGTTCGTTCCATCCAGCAAACCCTTCTACAGCACCAGCTTCCTCGTCAGGCCCTCCTTCTTTGAGGAAGGATTCAACCCCAGTCATAGCAAATGTGGTGTCCCTTGCGAGCACCCCTGCTGCCCAGCCCACGGTTAACTCCAACAATGTTTTACAGGGTAGGACTGTTACAGTTGATTTCTCTATTTTTAAATCTCTATTCCTGGATGTTTGTATTTGCTCAGGGGTCTTTTCCACTGAGGACAACGGCTTCTTCATTATGCTTCATGTCTTTGCTGAGGGTTGCTGTCTTGTCCCTCCTTTACCTACGTGTAAATACTGATGTAGGTCTGTTCACTTGCAGTGGGGAATGAGGTTAAAGGAAATTCTTTTTCCCCACCTGGCAGAATGTGGGCTGTGGTCTTTGATAAGTGCACAGACTAATCCTGTGTGTTGCTTTTTTTTATCCACAGGAGCAGTCCCTACAGTGACAGCAAAAATAATTGGAGATGTAAGTTTTACAAGAGACTATTTTTCTCACTTTTGTCCAGATTGTATCAATAACAAGTAAAGTATCCAATATTTAGCACCTTAATTTTGTTACTATTTTTCCTGTGATTGACATTTAAGATTCGTCCAGCCTGCAGTTACACACCTTATCCATTTTTAAAAATGTGTGATGTAAAAGTTCCCATGTGTACAGTGATGGGTTGGTTTGATGGCTTAGCAAGGCTTATCAGACTGTGGCTCTTGAGATGGCAGCAGCTCTCAAGCACTTTGTGCATGGCTTTTGTACTGAAGGCTAATTTTTGTGGCCAGAGGTGGGATGTGATGTCAGAAGGGCTGCTGTGGGAAGAAGGAAACCAGCGTGGGCTGCTGGGACTGATGTTATCCACCTCTTGCAGCTTAGCTGTTCTTCCCCACTCCTTTGTAGTGTGGTAGTGAAGCTATGGGGAACGGCTGTCACTTCTTATATGTGACTAACTCCTAGAGCTCCTGTTCTTGGGCTCTTTGAGGTAGGTGGTGTACATCTTGGAACTCTCTTAAATTAGGAAGATTTTGCTGTGTAGCTTGTTGTTTCTGGGAGATTGGCATCCTTCCTTTTATCTGGAGGGTAATTTATGGATTAGAGTATCATTTTTTTGTAATGAAACAGATCGTGTTGTATGAACGCATGACTGGAAATTACTGTTGGCAGAACACAAAATTAATGCAAGCATAGAAAGTCAGTCTGTGTATAATTAGGAAGTGATACTGCCAGCGTTTGTGTTCAGTTTTTTTCTATTCCTTTGCAGTGATTTCACATTGATTTACTGAAGGTTTTTTGAGTATATGTATCAGCCAGTATTTTTGTCATCAGGAGTATCTTAAGTGCTGATCTTAAAATTCTACTGCTGATAAAAAAGAAGTTTATAGAGGTTTGACTACAGAAACCAAATACCCTCTGAGATCTGTTTTTCGCTTTGCAGTAAAATAAGTTGATGTGAAGTGCAGAAAACACCAAATGGATCACACCAAAAAAACACCAAATAGCAAGCTATTTTCTGGGAGCTTGTAAATTTAATTAACAAAGACAGTTTGAAATTGTTCAACATTTCCTAGCAGAGGACAAGTATGAATCAATACCATACTGCAACCAATGCTGACTGTGCCCTCGTTTATATTTTTCCAAACAGGCAAGCACTCAGACAGATGCCCTGAAACTGCCATCCTCACAGCCACCTAGGCTTCTGAAAAACAAAGCATTGTTGTGCAAGCCAATCACACAGACCAAGGCCACCTCATGCAAACCTCATACACAAAATAAAGAATGCCAGACAGGTATGTGTTTAATCTCCAACCCATTTTATAGAAGCCTGTAGTGCAGTCAGCGTGTGTGATTTATGCAACAGACTGTTAGTAGTCTCTTCCTATGGTCTTGTAGTTAGCTGTGAGATGACTGTAATAGCATTTATTTGGCTGCAGACCATAGCATTTATTTCCTCTCCCTTCCCTTCCACCTTTCATGTATTTGGTCACTGTGCTGCTTATTTCCAAACTGTTCTGTCACTGTTTGTTCCAGCAGTGCTGACGTGCAAGATGACTGTGAGCAAAGATGTACTGTGCCCATTGAGTGACAAGCAGAAGTCACTACTAGTGGAACACCAAGCAGTTGTGGTGGACACTCTGAAGTGTGTGAGGGTCTAATGGTCACACAATTGTTGTTTTGTTTTTCATGTAACAGAGGAAGAAGAAGTTCAACCCAAAATCATTGTGGTACCTGTTCCTGTACCAGTGTTTGTGCCAGTACCCCTCCACCTCTACACACAGTACACACCAGTTCCACTTGGGATGCCAGTACCTGTAAGTTATGCTCAAGTTCACTGAAGAACTGGTTTGCAGTTTTGGTTTTGATTAAGAGCCGCGTGACTGGGCTTTGTGATTAGTCACATGAGTGGTGTTTGGAGTCTGTGAAGCCATTTCCTTATCACCTACTTCATTATATCAAAACACCAATTTGTAGGGTAATTGCAGAGATGACAAGGGCTTTTTTGTCCTGGAGTTATTTGAAATTATGTGTAGTCCTAAAAGTGTGTAAGTAAGATTAAATAAGGAGAATCTCCCTTGTGTGTTTGCTGCTTCCCTTCATCCCCAAACAATCTCTAATAATTTCTGCATGTCTGTGTAGGTACCTGTTCCCATGCCTTTCCCAACTACTTTGGATAATGCTGATAAGATCCTTGAAACAATTCAGGATATCAAAGAGAAGATTCCCATAAGTCCATTTGAAGCAGATCTCCTTCAGATGGCAGAAATGATTGCAGAAGATGAGGAGAAAGACAAAACACACTCTCATGGTGGTATGTGGTGCTTTTAAAAGGGAACTAAATGCAGTGAGATAGAGGGGTCCTTTCCTCATGCTAAATAGGCAGAGAAATGGGTGTGTAGCCTCTGTTACCTGCAGAGCTTTCTGTGTCTTTGCCTCAATCCTAGGTGCTGATTTAACTTACATTGGCAGTAACAGGTTGCTAGTGGAAGTAATCTCCAGACCAGTACATCATGCACTGGCAGGAGACAAAATCAAGAAGGCAGAGCAGCTGCTTTACAAGAATATTTTCCTGTCAGGCTCATTATGGTGGATTCCTGAAGGGTGATGCGGGTTAGAATGTGTTGGAAAGCAGTCATACTATGCAACAGAAGTGGAGCAAGCTGAAAAGAAATGAACAAAATACTGCATTTGCCTACAGATGACTGCCAGTGACAAATATGGAGGGATGAAAATAGAACATGGTTAATTCTTTTTCTCCCATAACAGCGTGAGCTAGGAGAGAGCTGTTATAAAACTGTAGTGGGGGGTAAGGTGTGGAAGCACTGTGACCTCATACATGTATTTTTTTGGCATTCACAATAGTGTATTAGTTGTGTAGGCTGTAAATCATTTGTAGATGAAAGTTTCCTTCTTTCTCTAAAGGCTCTCAAACATCTGAGCATGAGCTCTTCCTGGACCCCAAGATGTTTGAGAAAGGTCAGTTTGACTTTTTCTTGCAAAGGGACTTTGATCCGGGCATATCTTCAAACCCTTCTTTTTGTCTGTCCTTTCCTGTAGCACGTGGTATATCTGACTGCTCTCATTACAGACCAAGGTAGCACTTACAGTGGAGATCTAGAATCAGAAGCAGTATCCACTCCACACAGCTGGGAAGAAGAGTTGAATCACTATGCCTTACGATCAAACGCCCTGCCAGAACCAGATCCAGAACCCAAGCAGATCTCCAAAGGTGAAGTGGAACAGGACCTGGAGGCAGATTTTCCATCAGGTCTGTATAACACTAAGAAAAATACACACAGCTTTGGGTCAACGTTGTCTGCTTAAGAGGGGGTTTATGTTTTCATTCAGTTAAACTGGATATTTAAAGCAGCAGCAATACGTCAGCTCTACTAAAATTCACTGTGTTTTTACAATATTATTGCTATCTTTACAGACAGCATTTTACAGAACCACTGTTGAGAGTAGCACATATTCTTGCCTGACTCTCTTCAATGGATCAGTTTTGTTCCTAGCTATAATCCATGTTAGTGGTGCAAAAGAATATCAATTCATCTGGATGAATGCAGCCACTGTTTGGGGGTGGGGCTTTTTCTTCTGAGTGCATTTATTGCCCAGTTGTTCAGTCATGAAGTATTACATGAGTATACAGATGTAATTGGAGTTGCTGGGGTACTTAGTGTTTTTACATGATGCTTCTTCTCAGGCTTGTTAAATCATATAATTTAAATTCTTAATGGTGTTGATTTGACTTCAGACTCATTTGACCCTCTCAGTAAGGGACTGGGTTTGCATTCGCGTTCACGAGCAAGACGGAGGCACAGAGATGGCTTCCCCCAGCCAAAAAGACGGGTAAGAAAGTCCTGTGGAGTGTTAATGCCTTGCACTTACAGCAGTAATGTTAGATGAACCCCTGGAAGTAAAAACAAACTATTGAGCCAGGGTGGAAGTGAGAATTGAGTTTAGCTGCACGGCATTTTTTCCTGTTCTTCGTGATAAATACTTTCTTCTCTTCCCTGCATGTTAAAAAATGCATGTGTATACCTTCACCTCCTCTCACGGGAGTAGCATTTTGTTACCATGTCAGTTTATTGCTCTCTTTATACGAGGTGAAGTGAAGCATCCATGGATGAAGTGCTTACTAAGCTTTTATTTGCTTTGCTTTCTTTGTTTTCCTGTAGGGACGAAAGAAGTCTGTAGTTGCTGCAGAGCCCCGCAATCTGATGCAGGGCTCCTACCCAGGATGCTCTGTTTCTGGGATGACCCTGAAGTACATGTATGGGGTGAATGCCTGGAAGAACTGGGTCCAATGGAAAAATGCACAGGAGGAACAAGGGGACCTGAAGTTTTCAGGTAAACAGGAATAATTGGCTGAATAACTCGGTATAATATGTTTGTCAAGACAAAATTCAGTTTTAAAATAGCCATAAGTAGACAAAAGTTTTCAGAGCATCTTGCATTTAAAAATCTCAGCCTTTCATTGCTTTCTTAGTTGATCCATTACCTTTCAAAGCAGGCTCTGAAATACCAGATTTCAACACGAAATGTTGGTCTTTTAACCTCACGTGTGTGTTTGTTTGCATGCACTAATTCTTCACTTCTAGAACAGCTGTTTTATGCAGCTGCAAAGCCCTTACTAAGCTGTTAGTAGACCACACTTACAAGCTGACTACACGGACTTGGCCCTGTCTTTCCATCTCTAGCTCATACATTCACAAAGTATTTGTCAGCATCAGTGTTTGCTGTAAAAAGCTGTGCACCACAGTGTTCTTTCTGAGCTGCTGGAAACAAACCTTCCACAAGTGCACCCATTCTGTGCTGCACTCTGCCTGAAAGTACCTTTAAAAGGCATGAATTGTTCCTTGGGTCTCACTGGGGTGATAGATAATAATGACAATATAAATGTCACTTCTGCTTGTTTTTCTAATTATGGATGTTTTTTGGGTTTTAGTTCTTGTACAAAAGCACAGCCCCACTCCTGGGGTTTGGCACTGTCTGACTCCCCTTTTCCCTGGTCTCAAGTCTGTCTTACATGCTCACACTGAGTGTTTTGTGGGCAAGTTTTCAGAGTGCAGCAGAGAATTTGATTTAGTTTTGTAACTGAGCTTTTTGAGGACAGTGGGGAAGAGAGCAGGCAGTATTAAATGCTTCTGCAGTGCATAGATCTAGGTGTGGCAGAGCTTATATAAGAAGGATCCCAAAAGGGAAAATGCTGTTTAGAATGAGCTCTGCTTTCTCCTCTGTCATTACACGAGAGCAGCTGGTTTTTGTTTTAATCACGTGAATGGTGGGCTTTTCTCATAGCTAAGAAAACAAAGGTTACCAACAGCTCCAGGAAACGATAGCAATCCCCACAGCAAGGTTCCCTGTTCAGCCCCAGGCAGTCGCTCAGCAGTGGAGTGGCCAAGCAGTCATTTCACTGCAGATTCTTTGATCGATTCTCTGTGCTGCTTCATTTTCTGAATCTCACAGCCCTGTAAATTCTCCATTCCTTTTCCCTTTAAGGAGTCGAATTCTCTGTGCTCAGCTCGTGCCCAGAACTACTAGGAAATATTCAGGATCTTTTTCTCACTCAAGGTTCCCCTGAGTCCAGCTGTGAAGGATTTGCCAACCCTGCTATGCCAGCCCAAGTACAATTACCATTGCTGCACCTGATCTTGGATGCAGCGAACCCCCTGGTGTTTAAGTGTAAAGATTTAATCTCTGGAATAAAGATATTTCTTTCATCGTGTTCTTCACCGCAGTTCGTCCTGTGAAGCTCAAGGAGGACATTCTCTCGTGCACTTTTGCTGAGCTGAGCTTTGGCCTGTGCCAATTTATTCAAGAGGTGCGGAGACCGAATGGAGAAAAATACGATCCTGACAGCATCTTATACTTGTGCCTTGGAATTCAGCAGGTAAACCACAATCAGGATGCTGCAGAGAGCATACAAACTTGTAGTGGCCTTCTAGGCTTCATACCCATAGTCTCAAGTAGCTGCTTGTTTTTTGTAGAGGTGAGAACGTATCTTTTTGTGCTTCTTTCTTAGTGTGGCTTAATCTCTTACTCTACTAATTTGTTTTTTGATCAGAGTAAACAAACCTCTTCTGTACTTGGGAGGAATGTGAGGTGGAGGGCTTGACACAAATCTTTAGGTTTGGGACTGTATTTGCCCCTTTAATGTATAGGAAAGAATTGTAGTAACCTGAGGTTCCTCAGAAGAATTTGATTTGTGGTTGAATGCTGTAGATCTAAAATAGCTGCACAGTGCTCTTCTGAGATGTGAGTTTGCATGGAAGAGATTGCCTGGCAAAGGCTGTGCTCATTCAGTAGCTCTATTTCAGCAGCTCAATCTGCTGGGCTGCTTTTTCAAGAATATTTTAATACCTAGAGGATGGTGATTTTTTTCAGAAGAGAGCTCTAGAGCTGGGAATAATGAAAATAATTCTGGCCTGGATCTCTCATTTCATACCAAGGAAATCCCAGTCCATGCAGAAAATCTGATGTGGTATCTTACTGAAGATTTCAGCAAAGCATTTTGGACCATAAGACACTCAGACGTAGGAAGGGTGAAGCATCTGATGTCCTGTATCTCTGCAATGTTATGTATTCATAAATTACATGTCTTCCTTTTTTTCTCTCGTAGTACCTGTTTGAGAATGGTAGAATAGATAACATTTTTACCGAGCCCTATTCCAGGTTTATGATTGAACTTACAAAACTTTTGAAAATCTGGGAACCTACAATTCTTCCAAATGGTAGGACAATTATTTTATTTTGTGTAGCTGCATGACAAAGCCTTATTATGAGTATTTTTCTCAGTGCCATGAAGAAGGGTGTGATCTGAGGCATTCACATTAGTCTCCTCTTTCTCCACCATGCAGTTGTTTGTGGTAGACTAGAATCATGGGTTGTGTGTCTGTCTCTACCAGTTCTGGGTTTCACTTAAAGATTCCTTTCCCTCCTTTGATTGATCTCTCAGCCCCTTTAAAGGCTTCCCACTCCTGCAGTCAGTGTGTTGGTTCTCTTTGCTCAAGTTTGAGCTGATCTTTTTGAATGCAGAATTGCATGCAGTGTTTGAGATGAGTTGCTTGGAGTGGAGCTGCAGAAATATTTCCACATCAGTACTGGAAATACTTCTGATCAATCAGGATCATCTGAGGAGATCATTGCAGTCTTGTCTTAACTCCTTGGCTCCAAGTTCTTCTCACCTCAATCACATTAAGAGTTCCCCAATCCTGCAGATATCATTAATTGTCCTTGAAGGATATTCATGCAGTTTATGAAGGTGGTCAGAAGCAATATGAAGATGTAAGATCTAAAGAATGTCAGTGAGCACCTGAAGCTGTCCTTTGCCACCAAAACATGAGTGATACCAACAGCTCCATAGATGGATCTGAAACTGGCTTTTTGTTCACAACTTCCTGCTGGTGCAGAAATAACCCAATTACTTATAGGCAGCTGTGGACAGTGGAGTTTTCTTGCAGACCAAATCTTTCATCAGCCTCAATTTCTCCTTCCTAACTTAGGATGATAAAACTGGGTGATCTGTGTATAGAGATGGGGTATTTTAAACCCGTGCTCCATGCCCCAGGAGCTGGATGTTCCTGCAGTCAGCTGATTTAATGCAATTAAAACTGAGCGAGGTTCTGCTGATGTCTGTAATCTTCCTTTGTATGCCTTTGTCCGTTCATCAGGTGTAGAAGATGGTGCTGTTCCACAGCTTGGCTCTCCACGCTCCCTCTATGTCCTTGCATGCAGTGCTCTGGGTTTTATGTTGCAGTTACCTGTGATAGATCTGATTTTGTTCTAATGCACAGTTGGTTCATGTACAAAGTTAGCTGGAAGAAGACTTAAATCATCTCTGACAGAATCTGCCAATGTAATTTTACTCATTTCTGTGTCCTGCTCTGCTCATGTATGAGGGTTTGCTTTGGGAAGATGGGGAAAATCTCTTAGATTGCCAGCAGCCTGTAAAAGCCATTACATTCCTTTGTAACTGAGCATGAGGAGCAGTCCTAAAATTACACAGGTGACACTTTGTCTTTCTCTGCACATTGTTTCTAGGTTATATGTTCTCAAGAATAGAAGAGGAACACTTGTGGGAGTGTAAGCAACTGGGTGCATATTCCCCCATAGTTTTACTGAACACGCTGCTATTCTTCAACACCAAATACTTTCAACTAAAGAATGTCAGTGAGCACCTGAAGCTGTCCTTTGCCCACGTCATGAGGAGGACCAGGACCCTGAAGTACAATACTAAGACAACATATTTACGGTTTTTCCCACCCTTTCAAAAACAAGAGGTAGAATCAGGTGAGTGGATGCTTTGTGATCGCTTCAGTTTCTGCAGTCATGTTTCTATGATCTCCTCCTTATTTGAAAAGGGCAGGGGAGAAAGGCATAGAATAAGCAGAGCTGTGCTTAGTTTGGTTTCTGCTGTTATCTTGCACTTTCTCCTTCACTCTGGGATGATTTAAAGAGAAACAGTTTGAAGGCAGCCACCTCAAGCAGTGTGTTTCGAGGTGTTGCAGAGTCCAGTCAGGCTGCTGCTGAGCTCTGTGTAACCTTTCATGTGCTGCTCTTCTCTGAACTCGAGCGATGCCATTTTTGTGTGTCCAGATAAACTCTCTGTAGGCAAAAGGAAACGTGGAGAAGATGAGGAGATTTCAACAGCAGTGGAAATGGCTGAAAATGCAGATAACCCCCTGAGGTGTCCGGTGCGACTCTATGAATTTTACTTGTCAAAATGGTAAGTGATAGAACTTCATCTTTGATCTGCACCTAGATTAGAACAGGAATTCAGGCAGCAACTCTCCTCAGTCATCTTGTTCTTTGTGAAAGAAGGTAGGAAAAGTGTGATTTAGGCAAAAGTGGTGATGGCTCTTGCTTGCTGAGATGTGAGATTAATTTTTATTTAGCAGTTAGAGACCAGCAAGGACACAGACACAAATCATTTTGCCTTTCCTGCTCGGTATCAACTTTAGGTAGATCTGTGAGCAGGTGGGGCGTGGTGTCCCTCAAAGAAAAGACACCAACAGAATGAAACAGGATCTCATTAGTGTCAGCTGCAACTCAAATAGATCACCCTCCAAAATGCACCTAGTGAGCTTCCTGCAGAGTCCCATGGCTCTGTTTGTGCCTCGCAGCTGCCCCGACTCTGTTGTATCTTCCTCGTATTTGCTTGCATAGCTTTAGATGTTAGCTGTCCTTGGGCTGAGAAGGATTTCCATGTTCCTCAAGGAATATCAGCTCCTGCAGAGCTCTGCAGTGGCACGAGCTGCAGTGAGTTCGCTTTGCTGTTCTGATGTGAAAGCACCAAGGCCAAGCAGGAGGGATCCTTGCTCTGGAGGACTTTGTCCCTTCCTTCCAGCACGGAGATCTGATGGTCAGTTTGCCAAGCAGATGAGCTCCCGTTCTGCAGCAGGAGAAGCAGGCTGGGCTTGAGTTCTGCTGCTCCTTCCACATTTATTGTCCCAGAGCTGTGGAACGGAGGGATGGAAGGTTTTGTTTAGAGATGGAATGGCAGGCACTTCTGTCAGTCATACAAAGACTCCGGTGTTGGATGGTTGGTGTGGCTGACACTGCAGCTGAAGAGCTGCAGGAAAGAAGTCACTGAAGTCTTTGTTTCTTTGTAAGCAGCTGGAGCCAAGTGCCTGGGAGCAGCTTAAATGTCCACAGAGCTGAAGAGGGGAAACCAATCCCCTACCAGAAAGATTCTGATTACACTGCTTCAACGGCAGTGTTGTGACCTCAGTGTGACTCCCGTTTTCCTCGTTGTTTCTCCGTGGCTTTTTTCTGAGCGAGGCTTTTAAAGCTGCCTTCTGTGATGTGTTTTCTTCTTCCATTGACAGCTCCGAAAGCGTGAAGCAGAGAAGTGATGTGTTTTACCTTCAGCCCGAGCGCTCCTGTGTACCCAACAGCCCCATGTGGTATTCCACATTGCCCATAGACCCAGGGACTTTGGACATCATGTTAACTCGCATTCTTATGGTGAGGGAGGTACACGAAGAACTTGCCAAAGTCAAATCAGAAGATTCTGATATTGAGTTATCAGACTAACTGAAGTGGGATGTTTTCCTTTGAAGCACCAAACTGTGAATACGTCCAGCTTTTGGAAAATGTGTATGAAATCAGCCAGGATCGTGTCACCTACAGGCATATTTGGAACCACAGCGGATGTACAAACTGGAACTGGAAGGAGACAAGCTCCATAAGCTGCAAGAAGCAACGTCCTGTGGCAGGCAGCCACGAATCCTCTGAACAAATTCAAGTTGAACTAACCTGTTTGAGTGGTGCATAAATCCTTTATCTGTGTAGGGTTTAAAAAAGAAAAAAAAACAAAAAAAAAAGATTTTTTTTTAAGAAAAATGGTCGTGGAACATCTCCCATAACGGTGTCAGGCTGTGGCTCACGTCACCTCTCAGCCTGCTGGCTGGCAGTCCTTGCTGCCAAAGAACAGTGGAGATCTTGGAGGTCTTCACGGGAACAGGAGAGGATTTGGTGGTATGGAGAGAACCAGGCGACTTCCGTGACAAACACCAACAAGCTTTTGTAATGTTTTTTAAAGCCGGGATCAAACGCTGGCAGGCAGAGGCTGAGCAGGGAGCTGCTGAAGCCGTGGCTGCGGTGCCAGCCTTGCTGTCAGCCCAGGGCAGCAGCTCCCAGCCGAGCTGTGCACAGTGCTGTAGGTCAAACCTGAGAGCATCGCCTCTGGGTTCCCTATGGGAGGGGGCAGCCGTGGGGCAGGAGCAGCAGATCCTTTACCTGCCCCCAGCTCTGCAGTCTGTCGATTCTAATCTAGCAAACACTGAGGTGCGTGGACGTTTTTTTTTCCCCTTGAGGCAGCTTTCCTTTCTCCTCTCTCCCCACCCCTGTGGTTTTGGTTATTTCAGAGGGCAAATCCCCAGGGTTACTCGGACAAAGGGACGTGCACTCTTTCTCTTTCCACCCTTGCAGTGTGTGCAGTGTTGTCCGAAGGACGCAGTATTACTTCTGACAGCAGAACTGTGGCAGCCAGCAGCCCTGTGTGTCTTTCCCACCCCACGCAGAGAGGTGCAGAGGTGTGATGCTGGGAAGTCAGGAAGCCTCTCTGGAGGCTTGGCTTTGAAGAGAAGAGCTCCCACCTTGTGCTGAGAGGACAGGACCTCATCAGATGCTGTCTGTACCTCCATACATAGCTGTGTGTTTCTGATGACTTAGCGACCACAAATCCATTGGAAACCCAAACTCTGCAGAAGAGAATGGTGTGGGTTTTCTCTAGTTCTGGTCAGCTGTCCATCTGCTGTAAAACAGGGGTCTGACATTTGATCTCGTCACTACAATTTCAAGAGGTGAAAATCGACAGCCTTTCGTTACCTTTTTCGTTTCGTTTTTCGTTCGTTGGTCGTTGTCTTTTTTTTTTTTTAATTATTTTTTTTTAGCGGTAACAAAAGTAATTTAACAAGAAAAAAAAAAAAAGAATAAAATCAGAAAAGTAGCCTATTGACGTCGTGTAAACTCGGTAGTCCTGTCCCTTGCCTGTAACAGATTTCACTGATGTATTTTTTAATACAGAAAACTTATGTGAAAAGTAAAGCTGCCCCTGGTTGTGTCTGCTCCAAGCCCACCGTGTGTGTGTGTGTGTGTGTGTGTGTGTGTGTGTGTGTGTCCTGCTCTGCTCTGCCATCCTGGGCAGGATCCTGGTTCCCTTGGCTGTCGTCCATCCGTACCATTGCAGAAGCTGCCCCGGCTGCTCGGAGGCTCGGTGGAGGTTGGTTTCATGCTCTGAACGCTGACCTTCCCTCCCCCTTCCCTGTAGTTTGAACGCAGGCACGGCGTTTTGTGCTGGGATGCTTCAGGGAAAAAGGAGTTCAGTGACTGCATGGCTGGGTCTGTAGGGGGTGGAAAGAAGCCCGAGCTGCACTGGTGGCAAATGGAGCTGTGTCTGAATCTCAGTGTCAGGAGGAGGGAAGGAGCCAGGAGCTGCTGCATAACGCATTCGGTTTGCCCTGTCTGGAGCCCGTTGCTTTTTTGTGAGCACTTCTGCTTATGGTGATTTTATTTTTCCAGGTACTTAGAATGGAAGGGATTTGCCCTCAGCAGGGAGAGGTGAATCCCTAAAAGCGTGGCTGGCTGAAGGCAGTTGTTCCCCATGGTAAAGAATTCCTTTTATCTCATGGCTCTGAGGCAGACAGGGCTGCTGGGTGGTGCAAGGATCAGAACAGATGCTTTCGGTTTCCATTCCGGATTGAGATCCGCCCTGGGCGCTGTGCTGAGGCTCCCAGCCCTTCGTGGTCACGCAGGTCCGAGGTACGGAGATGACGCAGCAGTGCTGGAGCTCTGAGCGCTCAGATGAGGCGGTTTGGGACAAGAGCTGAATCCCCTGCTGGCCGTGCAACGCCGCGTGTTGATGGTGTAAGCTTTGGGGGAGGAAAACCTCGTGTTGGAGAGGAGAGAAACAGCCACATGAGAGCAAGAAGGGCGACACCTCGTGCCTATGGCTGTCCTCCCCCATCCCCGTGCCTTCCACTGCTGCAACCCGCCTGGCTGCGGCTCAGCGCACAGAGGCGACGCTGTGGCTGTTGGCTGGGGAGGACAGGCGGCGTTTCTGAGGGTGTTGCTGCAGGGAATTGCAGCGCAGGGGTCGTGCAGAGCAGTCAGTGCTCGCAGTGTCGGTTCAGAGGTGCTCAGCCCGGTGTCTGTGGGTGGATGGAGGAGCCTGGAGGCGTTCGGTGTCGCAGTGAGGTGCAAAAAGCGGCTCAGTTACGATAGGAATTGCTCTGCCAGCTTGAGAATGAAGGCAGGCTCTGGGTTTCTCTGGCTGTAACCTCCAGCCAAGCGACGTCCCCTCGGAGACGCAGAGTGAAAGGGCACTGCAGCCCCTGCCTGTTTCCTGCAGGGAGCAGAGCCGTAGGGCCGGGTGCTGCAAAACCTTTGGGTTCGGTTGCTGACTGGGGGAGGCCTTTCAGCCCCGTGAGCAGCGCAGAATTTTGGGAGGAGGTGGTGAACGTGAGCACAGGGCACAGCTGGGACGAACAGAAAGCGTTCCTGCACCCAGCACTGCAGCTCCATCTGTCCTGCATCTGCAGGAAGGGTCGCTGAGCTGAGCTGCTGGTTTCTCAGCAGAGATTTGGGTTGCATTGAAGGAAAACCAGGAGTGCAGGAGGTGGTGATGATTCACTTGGAGGGAAGGAGGGCATTGCCACAGGAAGCTCTCGAGCTGGACGAGGCATCGAGCACCAAATCTCCGCCTGCCCCCCATGCGCACAGACGCTCGGCAGCGCTGCAGTCACACCCAGCTGTGGAGCCCCTCACCCTTCTCTCCCTATTTATCTGGAAGGCAAAGCACAGCACTCAGAAAGGCCTCTGAGAGCCACAGGGGCTCCTCCCTCTCACCCAGGGCTTGGTAGCACCGCTCTGCCCCCTCCCCTCTGCAGCCCAGGGCCTGACACCACTGCTGTGAGATGGGTGATGCCTCCCCTGCGCTCCTTTGCCCCTCTGTACCTCGGTTGCACCCCTCTGTAAATTGGCCAGACTTTCCTACCTCGTTTGGGCATTATGAGGCTAAATTCCATAGGATGCTTTGCAGCCCCGTGATGAAAGGTGCTATAAAGCTGCAAAGCGTTGACTTCACAAGATTCAAATAGGTCGCCAGTGCATCATAACCTATATGAAAAAGACTTCTTTTTCTTATATGAGAATTTATAGAGTTCAATGTATGGTATTAATAAGTGAATTCCTGAGACCCCCCCCCCCCCAAAATAGTTTTTGTTGGAATCGTATCTGTATTCTGCAAAAGTGATTAAAAATCTTTAACCTTAACCCGAGTGTGCAGCCTCGTTTCCTGCGTGCTGTTTCACTCCTCCAGCAGAGCTCCCCGATCCCTGCCCCACACCGTGGATAACGAGGCTCTCCCTGAGCCCTGCGCCCACCTTTTCCATTTCCTTGGACCGCAGGACCTGCGTGCCCCCAACCCGGCCCTCCCGTCCCCCCCAGGACACACACGGCCACCGGTTCGGTTGCTCTGCCGTCTCTTTATTGATCTGTGCGATGCGCTCCCGTTGCCGATCACGCAGCGGCGGCCGCGCCGTCTCTCGGCGTTTCTGAGCTTCTCCATTCATCCCTTAAGGGATCTTCGATCCGATCAGCGCACCGAGCGGCCCGAACACGGAGGCCAACCCGAGTTTGACACCAATGGAAAGCCCGGCGGCTCCTGCAGGGACAGAGAGCGGCCGATGCGAGCGCAGGGCGGAGGCAGCCGAGAAGCTCCGACCCGTTCGGCGCCCGGGCGGCACGGAGCGCGCTTCCAAAAGCGCAGGATCCCTTACCCAAACGGATCCCTTCCTCCACCCAGGCTTTGTGCCACCCCCCAACCTTTCGGGTGAACGAAGCCGGCCCGCAGCCCCGCGCTCACCGACCGACTGCAGCACGGCCACGATGCTGCCCGCAGCCACTCCGCCGCCGTTGGCGATGGCCGCAGCCGACATCATCTTAGCGGCTATGGAGCCCGCGGTGATGCCGGCAGCCGTGAAGCCCAGCGACGAAACGGTTAACGGGACGGCCACGAGCACCGCTCCTGCACCGGGACATCGCCGCGTTAACGCAGCCCTGCCGGCTCTGCGCCCGACGGAGCTGCGGGATCCCGCGGGGTGGCGATGCCCCGATCCCACGAGGCAGCCGATGGCCCCGGCCCCGAGCCGCTGCTGCTCCCCCCATCGCACCGCCAGCCCTCACCTGTTGCAATGCCGCACCCCATGAGGGAATGAATGATCGGTTTCACGGCTGAGAAGGAAGAAAGGAGAGAAAGCGTTGCTCGGCTCTCGCAGCCCTGCAGCCTCAATCCCCCCCCCCCCCCCCCCCCCCCCCCCCCCCCCGTTTCCCGCAGTACCTGCCGCCTGTAACATCCTCACAGCACCTCTGAGCACCCACGGACCCACGAAACACCAGCGGAGCAGGGAGCCCAGAACTGAGCGCAGCGATCCCCGTGCTGTGATAAGAGGCGGGGGGGGGGGGGGTAGTAAACAAGCGATGATGTAAGGAAAGTGAATTTCCAGGAAATCCGTCTGTTTGCTTTCGGTTTTGCTAAGTTTTCTGGATCGAGCCCAGCGTTTAACCCTTGCCATGCCGGTTCACATTGCTGTGCCGGGGGGGAGGGGGACGGCGGCAGGGCTGGGCGCCGCCTCGCAGTGCAGCACACGGCCGGGGGTGGATGGGGCAAAAGGCAGGAGTCGGGGGGGTCAGAGCCTCCCGTCTGCGATCGTTGCTTTATTGAGGTCTGACAGCGGTGAAGCTCTGCACTTCTGGATGAGGAATGGTGGACGTTCCCAGCTCCTCCCCCTCTGCTCAGCAGCTTCAGAAAAACGCCCCAACCCACTCCTTCCCAGCCCTCCCCACGCCCCATTGCCCGCTCCTTACCCTCTGCGTCCCCTCCATGTCCCCAGGCCTCGTGTCACCTCCTGCCGCCTCGTGTCACTGTGTGCCCCACTGCAGCTGGTTGAAGGGGACCAAATCCAGTTGTAGTTGATCTGGTTCCTTTTTACCAGCCCCAGGGACGCACCTCTCCGTCGCTCCGCAGAGGCCATCAGAGCTGCTGGAAGTGACGGGGTCCCAGCACGGGGGTCCCAGCCCAAGGATACATACTTCTTAACATTCCATAACGCCGGCCGACTCCATATGGGCATATGAAGAAGTATGTAGGGTTGGGAGGAAGAGGCAGCAGGCACAGGGCTGCTCCTGGAAGCAGCCCCAGCCCGCAGGGGCTTCCAGCACAACCTCCAACCTGCCAGGTGTGCTCCATCTCTTCCCCATCTCCACTCATCAGCACCAACCCCAATGGCACCCAGCTGCAGCCAAGCACTCATTAACCCACCCCAGGCCCTACCAGGGTCCCTTCTTTCCCACAGCTGTGCTGGCTCACAGCGCCCCCCCCTCAGCACCTCTCACTGCACTGCAGTCAGGGACAGGAATGGGGGCACAGCACCAACCTGCATCCCCTCCTTTACAAGGCTGGGATCATGCAGGAGCCCTCGATCCCCCACAGCATCTCCTGGCACAGCAGGTTGGGGGCACCTCTCCCAATGTGGGGATTTGGGAGTGTGTCTGGGATTGGAAACCACAGTGAGGGGTGGAGGGGGCTCAGCAGACCCAGCGCAGTGTGACCACAGCCAGGGCATGGTGCTGGGAGGGGACGAATATGACACCAGCTGGGCTGTGTTGTGACCCCAATGACCTTCCTATCCCTAATCTCAGAGCTGGAGCACTGCATGGGAACACAGAGACAGGCCCTGTGGGGCAAGGGGGGCACAGGAAGCCTCTGTGGGGCTGTAGGGGCACCCAGTGCGGCCGTGACTCAGCGCCCCGTGTGCTGCAGCTCTGCAGGAGCCAGAGACAACCAAAGCAGCAGAGCCTGGGGGTGCCCTGATCCCCCCCAGTGCCATGGGACTGCCCAGAGCCACAGACACCGTGGGGACACGACTCCCAGGGGCCGGGTCACCAAGCTGGTGGCAGCTGGAGATGCGGTCCAGTGCTCCCAAAAGCATTCTGAGGGCATCCTGTGGCTGCGCTGCAGGGATGTCCCTGCTTTACCCCTTTGGCTTTTCCAGCCCTGAGCTGTGCTGCAGGGGTGTTTTGGGAACTGTGAGCCCACGGCTCTGCCCACAGCTGAACCCCCACCATCAGGATGTGGGGTCAGAACCGTCTCATCTCAGACAGATCAGCTCCAGTCGTCCCCAGGCACATCTCCCAGCCCCGCAGTGCTGCTGGCCCCCAGCCCTGGGGTCACACGTGGCTCCGTCCCACAGCTCAGCCCTGCAGCCCCCAGCCGAGCTCTCACGGTGACCTTGCAGGGCAGCACCCAGCACTGCGCTCACCCCAAAGCCCCCACATCCGTACCTGCACAGTTCCAGGCATGAGGGAAAACGGGCTGACAGGGGGAGGCAGCGGCACGGGGGGGTGCTGGGGCTGCCCGTGGTGTCCCACACGCTCACACAGCACCAAACAGCCCCGGCCTGGCTATAAAAGGAAGCATCTTTTTTGCGTGCTGTGCCCCAACCACGCGCCCGGCGTTGGTGGCCTCACCAAATGTCACTGCTCAGTCAGTGCATCGCCCCACAACAACCGGGCTGTGGGCACGCTGCCACCTGGGGGGTCGTCACGCTTATCTTTGGCCATGGAGCATTTGAGGGCCCACAGTGCCATGCTGCTTCGCCATGTGCAGGGCTGAGAGTTGGGCATCCCATCCCATCCCATCCCATCCCATCCCATCCCATCCCGCAGCATCAGGCATCCTCGCACCACACGCCCGGTGGTACCCCAGCCACCCAGAGCCACCCCCACTCCTCCTCCTGCCCTACACACGGGAACCCCCCTCAGCCCGGAGCTGTGCCCACCCAGCTGCCATCAGCAGAGCCGCGGTGCTGCGAGCAGCGGCCGCATCCCCACCCGCGCGGTTCTGCCTTCCAGCGGCGCTCGCTGAAGGTTAAACGCCGGCAGTGGGAAAAGCCCCGCAGCGCCCCGCGCCCACTCCCTTCCTGTCCTCCCCCCCCCCCCCCCCCAGCACTCACTGCCCTGGAGGCGCCCGGCGCGGAGCTCCGGTGGCAGCGGCTCTCCGCGTCCCCGCCAGCTGCACGCCGCTCCCGGTGACTTTGCCATAGGACTCCTCCGGTTCGTCCGCAGGAGCTTTGCAGCATCCTCCGGTTCAGCTGGAGAAGTTCCCTCACCGGAGAGGGAGGAGGGAGGGAGGGATTTAATGCAGCCCCCGCCTGAGCTGCGGGTGCCGCCGGGCTCAGGCGAAGCCCCTTCGGGCACGGCCCCCTCCCCGCCCCGCGCTGGGCCGCCGGGATGCGGCTGTGCCCGACGACGAGCATCTCCCCCTCGGGGCCGCGGCCACCTCCTCCTCCCCCCGCGTCCCCCGGTTGTCCCGCAGCGCCCGCAGCCCTCGCCCTGGCCCAGCAGAGGCGCGGAGATCCCACGGGGCGCGACGGCTCAGACCCAGCGGGGATGCGGACACGGTGGGCGCGGGGATCCCGAGCGGAACGGGGACCCCCGGCAGAACCACCCGGCTGAGCCCGGCACGGCGGGGCTTTTAGGATCACGGCGCAGAGCGATGCTGCTCTGCCCACCCCGCTCATCCCCCCCGGCCCTACCTCTGTGCGGGGTCAGCACGGGGACCCCGCGGTGCTGCCCATCCCGGCACCGACGGGCAATGCACGCCCCGCGGTGCGGCTGCCCCGGGTGGCTGCGCTGCTATTTTTGGCAGCCTCCGAAGAGCTCCTCTCGGGCTATTAATAATGAGAGTGCGAAATTCGTTTGGCCTCTCCTATATAAGGAAAGGTAGAGGCTCAGAGGCAGCTAAATATACTGGCGCGTGCGGGAGCGAGTGGGGAGGCTTTGGCACCGGGTGTGGAAAAGGGATCGTTGGAACAATGGAAAGACAGAGCGAGCTGCGCAGACGGACGGACGGACGGAGGGATCCCCGGGGTGCCCGCAAGCAGCGCCCGATGTCCCAGGGCCGCGTCTCTGCGGCAGAAGCACGAAGGGCAGAGCAGGAGCGGCCGGGATGCGCGCAGCACCGCGGTGCCACCAACACAGCCGCGTCCTCCCGCACCTCGGCCCCACCGCTGCCCCACTGCTGCCCGCAGACCTGAAAGGCCCCGACAGCTCCCAGAAGGGACAGCAGAGATCCGGGGAATCCCAAAGACAGGAAGGCAGTGAGGAGCGGTGCCAAACCCACACGGTCAGAGCAAGGACAGCGCGGGCAGAGGGGTGAGAACTGCTCTCAGCCTGAGCTCCACGAAGAGCCCTTTTCTGTTCTCCTTCTAATTCCACCTGGGTGAGGTGGTGGGAGTTAAGAAAGCAGAGAGATGAGCAGCGCCAAAACACCTCCCCTCTTCATTCACCAGAAACACTTGGTTGAAAACAATTACGTTTAGCCTCGATCCAATTAACGCTGCAATCAGGCACCGTGAAGCAGAGCTGGGCAGGTTGGGCGGCCCGCTGGTATGCAGAGGAGTGAAGGTTTGAGAGCAAACTGTTTTAAAACTGGATGGCAGCGTTTGCCTCCATCATCTTAACGAGGGTTCAAAGTAAATTTATGTGAAAGGAAATAAAACCAGAGGCTCCGAGCGTTTGTCCAACAGCCGCCTCCGCCTGTAACTTCCACACATGGGTGTCTCTAATTGTGAAATCATAATGCATAGCAATGCAGAAACCTTCCCCGTGCAAGGTCAGAGAGGGACCACAGAGCTCGGGTAGCAAATGAGCAACGCTGGTGGTGACGTGGAGGGGGGAAGAGGGGTTTGGGAGGAACGCGTTCACTCTCACGCGCGGCCCCGGGGAGCCGCGTTAAGGGCGCGTTGTGTCACATCGCTGCAGCACGGCAGGGTTCTCCTCGTCCTCCTGCCCAGCGCCGGGCCGCACTCTGCACGCCGTGCCCCGTGCGGTGATGCCGAGGCACTGAGGGTTAAACGGCAGCGCGCTCCGGTGCCGCACGGTGAGGGAACGCCAACGGGGAGCGCTGCGCCGTCACAGAGCCGCGCTCGGCGCTGACAGATGGCCACGGAGGGAAATCCTGAGCGGGGAAACGCCGCAGCAGCTGAGCGACGCACCTCAGCCTCCGTGTGCTTCCCGTAGAGAACGCCGAGGACAAAGAAAAGAACCTCGGCCGTGCAGTTTTTTGGTTCTTCCCTCTCCAACGCTCTGCGCTCGCGGTGAGCGTTACTGATCTCTGCAGCGGGGAGAGCCGGCGCACACAGCACTGCAGAGGGGATTCCCCCACGAGGACAGCGAGGGATGCGCAAGGCAGAGTCCTCCAGCACGGAACGAGCCCCAGCGCCACGTCGGCTCCATCCCCCCAGCTCCAAACCCTCCTTCTCTCGCTCTCCGTTCGTCCTCCATCCGAACGAGAGGGCGGCGGTGCCCAAAAACGCCGGGCCGCGAGCAGCCCTGCAGCACAGCACTGAGCTGTGAGCCTTCCAGATGCGGGGGGCACCTCTGTGGCACAGCATCCCTGCGTGTGGGCTGAGGGGGAGACAACGGACGGCCCAGAACATAAACTCAGCAGCAGCCACGGCCACATTCAGCAGGGCAACGTCCCCCCGCGTTCCATAGTGTTTAATCTTCAACTCGCTCGACACAAATCAGTAGTGCAGCAATATAAATACAACCGAGGAAGTCAAAGCCTTTTGGCTTTCACAGCTCGAAAACAAAACAAAATAAAACAAAATAAAAGCCAGTGAAACGAGTCTTCCAGTTTTAAACACAAAGGAAGGCAATAAACTGCCCACCCAAGCACTGAGGAGCAGCGGCATCCTTTGTGCCTGTGAGAGGACGGGGGTGCAGCCCATGACAGCAGCACAGTGAGATACAGAAGCAGCTATGGGGAAGGACCACAGCTGAACCCCGGCACTCACCAGGTTCTCAGGGTTCCCTTACCCCACTGCAGTTCAGAATTGAGATATGGTTGATGTTCAGACTCGTGGAGGGCTTAAAGACCGACAGAAAGTGCTGGGGGTGCTGAATGACATCTCAGAGCTTTGGAAATGAAGTCTGCCGTGAGACAGAGGTACCAAAGGTGAGAGTCCTTCCCTGCTCTGGTACCAAACAGGAGAGCTTGCTGCAGGAGGGGGTCTCCCAGCCCAGCTAATTACCACAGACAGGTCAGCTTCTCCACAATGCCATCCCAGTGAGAAAAGTCTGACCGTTACTTAAGATGGCTACAAAACCCTCTCCTACCTGCAAGCTGATGCAGCATGAATACAGTGTTTAGATTCCTCCTCCTCTATGCTACAAAACAGCCAGTGCTTGTGAAAGGACAAGCCTAAATTAAAACAGCGCTTAAACCATTAGGGAAGGTGGAAAGAAAAGAACAGAACGGACAGCAGTAGTTGGTGGTGAGCTGCTGGAGCCTGGAGGGAGCTCAGAGCACAGCCTGCAGCGCAGCTCTGACCTTTCTTCTTCAACAGATTTCCAAGGCAAAGAGCCTGGAAGTCCACAGGTGCTTCCTGTGCTGCAGTGAGGTGGGATAAGAGGGTCCTGCACACCCACAGTCGCTCCTTCCAGATCCAGCTCTGCCTTTTCTGATGCCCTGCGGTTCACAGTTGTCTTCTCCTCCCTTTGATTTTCCTTGCAGTTCAAATTCAAGTACAACCAGTTTTAACTGAACGAAAAGAAACCCACAAAGTTATTTTCTACGAAACAAGTTAGCAGCTGCTGTCCTAACCAAAGCGGCCTCCAAAGGCCTCTGTAGAACAGGGACGGGCCTTCTCCTCCCCGCTGAGCTCCAGCAAAAGGCCACCTGAAGGCAGCTAGAGGACCTCCTCCCTCTGGCTCTTGGCTTTCAGTGTCACCTGCCCGTTGCGCAAGGAGCCGTTCTGGCTGCGGAGCAGCTTCCCTTTTTCCCGGTCAGGCCAGGTGAAGATGGCTTCATCGCTGTCCAGCTCCGACTCCGAGTGCATCAGGCTGGTGTTGAGGACCTGGGATTTCTGCCTGCCACCTTTGAAGGAGAGAGATTTGCAGGTTAAAGCAACTCAGCGCTGCACAACCACAGCTCCCTCCACCCCCGTCTCATTTCACGTCACGTCACGTTAGGGGTGGCCTAACCTGACCTCCCCCCATCTGACACTCATTCCCTCACAGGCTGAAGCCAAAAACAGAGTTGATCCTGCTTCAGAAACCTCGGTGTGACAAGAGGTGACGCAGACGCTGCACACAGAGCAAAGCACAAGGCATGGGCAGGGAAACAAACCACAGAATACCTGGGGTCTGCCTCCCTGACCTTGCTGAGAAAGCTCCCTGAGCTTGCTTAGAAAGCCCCCTGGGGGCTGGGGGCTGTGGTAAAGAGAACATGCAGGTGTGCAAGAGGAGATCACTGCGTTCTTACTCCTTTCCCTACTCTCATCTCTGCTTCTCTTGCCTGCAAGGGGAGGGAGATAAATTAATGGGCTGAATTCAGATTAATGCGCAAGGACGGGAGAGAGACATTTGCTGCTATTGTCAGCAGAGGAAACATTTAAATTTAGCTTTTCCTTAATGGAGAAATGCAGCCTTTCCTCTGTTAGGAAATGCTCCCTGGACGTATCTAGAAGGAAAGAAGACGTCCGTCAGCAGCCAGGCCTGGAAGAGGCAAAATGAGTTTGGTTATCAGGGAGCAAATGGTTGAGGCACCTTTGCTACAGCCTGCAGAACAACCAGGCCTTTATTTAACAGTGGGGCTCTCCTGCACCTTGAGGCAGAGTTGGGTGCTGAGGAGGAAACCCACCTGATTTTTATTCTACAGGAGCAGCTGTATTTGTGCAGCTCTCAGTTATGCGTCCAGCTCTGCTGCTGCAGTGCCCTCAGTGCCACCATCAGGCACCGTTTGCTTTGCTGGACCACTGCTGCATGGGATAGCACTAGGATGAGTCATTATTTTCCATAGTAATCAAGGACCAGGGACTGTTTTTCGCTCCCTCTAAAAGCAGGACCAACATTCTCAATCAGAACACATATTTCAGCAGCCCAAGCACTGCGCTGCGTTTGGCAGGGCCAGGCTTTGCAGGCACCTTCCCATTCTTGCCTCCTCCCCTGGTCAATCAGCAGGTGACAAAGGCTGGCTTTTGGTATCAGATACGACCTGATACAAGCCTGCAGCCACAGAGAACACTGTGGACCTCACTGGTCTCCCTCCTAAGAGAAGCATTTGATTCCAGCAAAAATTAAAGGGTGGGTGAAGCTCTCAGAGCCTCATGCCAAGGAGGAATGGAATGGATACACTTACAAACAAGTACTGTGGAGTGGGAGAACATGAGGGCAGACATGAACAGCACTCTCTGCAGGCCACCAAGAATGCTGATGTTGCTTGGTGTCCTTTTGTTTACCAGTCAGTGTCAATCAGTTCAGTGAAATGCTCAAAGACACTGAATTCATGCTCAGCCTTGCCAAGGAATTGGATGCTGGCAAGAAAAGAGTACATGGAAAACTTGGGAGCTGGAGAAGCTGCAGCTGACACCCAGTTCTGGACTTCTTGGATCAGGTCAGTCTCTGAAGGGCTTATGTGCATCCACTTTGTGATGAGAAGCAGAAACACTTGGACTACGCCAGTTTCAGCCCCAAATATTTAAACCAAAGTTAGTTAACTTGATTAAACAGCCTGTCTGCAAATGAAACAAGCTGAGATCTTCAGAGACTCATCCATCAGTGACGAACATCATGTTTCTTTCACTCTGTGGTTTTTAAGTCCACCGAGGAAGAGTTTTCTTAGCAAGCATTCTGGAACTGCTGAGCTCTTCCCTCTCATGTTTTACCTGCTTTGGGATTTGGTTTTAACTCCAGGCTTTCTTGATCCGTTGCATCCAAAATCTTGTATTTGCTTTTTCTTTTGGATTTTCCTTTTCGTCTAAAGGGGGAAAGACAGAATTCAGAGGCAGGCTGCTTCTTCAGAACAGTTGGAAGAAAAAAGAAACAGAACAACACACTGATCTTCAAAGCCAGAATGCTTGCTTATTTCAGACTATTGTTAACATCAGAAAGCAGAACATTAAAAACATTGCTTTAGCTGCACATTTACAGGCTAATCCAAGTCTCACTTCTTAAACAGACCCAGAGTTTTAGGGCTTCAATGTTCCACTTGAAACACTGAGCCAGAAAAACCAACATCCCAGGGCTGAGCAGACAACCTGCTGGGACTCTGGGTTTAAAACTCTTTCACCTCCTAAAGCAGCCACTTGGCTCTGCAGCACTGACACTGGGGGGGTTATGGCCTCAGTCCCACCTCTTGCAACAGCAGATCACCATCCAGGATAAGATTCCAAAGGCAACCACAATGACGAAAGAGGCAATGATCACATACAGCACACTCCACTCTGAAAGCAAAACACCCCAGAGATAAAGACGTTGTGGCAACTCATCCAGCTGACAGCGTGCACTTCAGATGACTGCTCTTGAGACAAGAAAGAAGGCAGGCTCGACCTTTTGTGGAATTACAGAGACTGGCACCCATCACTGGCAGGATCTCTGATTCTCCAATGGAAGCCAGAGTTTTGGGATCTGCACTCTTTCTGCATAAGTTTGGGTTTTTTTTTTCTGCCTGTTGTCTTAAAAATTGGCTTTCCCGTGGCAGAAAATCCCCCATAGGATCACAGTAGCAAAGGGGCACAATTTATAAACTGAGAATGGACTCAACTCTTAGCAAATGCTCAGCATGAAGAGCATTTCCTAGCCACTATTTCCTATGTGCTCTGTGAGATCAGCTCAGGGACCGCAGTGTCACAGTGAGCAATCAGGCATCTCTTACACAGCGAACCTCGGGCTACAAACTCTATTTGCCTCCTAAAGGTGAGCAAAGCCAGGGAGCTTTCACATACCACAGTTACTTTCGCCATCCCCCATCTGCACCTTGATGAAGTTCTCCATCCAAAAAGGGTCACAGACGCAGCGTTTGGTGAAGGAGTCGCAGCGCCCGTGCTCAGAGCAGTTCAGCTGACAGGCTGGGGGCCAGAAACAGCAAGGTGAACTCAGCGACTCACACGTGAGCCAGCAAAAAAAGGACAAGACAGCTCAGTATGGCCAACCACCATGAGGTTTTTTACACAAATCACCGTGCCGTAACTGCAAGAAGGGCAAATGTGAGCACCCAGGCCTGATGCCAAAGCAGCAAAGTCCTGCTTCATTAGCAACTTCACATGTGAACACGCTCAGAAAATTCTTGCCGTTCTTGCAAGTATCCAAAAAGAGTGCAAAAGGCATTAGCTCCCATCACAGCAGCTCTCTGACTTACTGACTGTGTTGATCTCCAGTGCCCGGAAGATGAGGAAGTCTGACTGCTGCTTCCGCAGTTCATTTCTTAGAGTCCAGGCCACCTCCCGTCCTTTGAAGATCTGATGGGGAGGCTGATTCTGCACAAAAAACACCATCTTCGTGCTGCAAGTCAGACAAAATGGTTATCTCCACTGCTTCTCCAAACACCGCGCAGTCATTTCCCCTCTGTCTGTCATTACAGGGATTCATTCAGAATCCCACATTGATTTGAACTTCAGGTAAACCTGCTCATGCAGCAGACACCCCACTGGGACATCTGATCCAACCCCATCTTCAAAGCTGGGATGGTTTTTAGTTTGCTAATGGCTTCGTCAAGCCAAGTTTCAAACATCTCCAAGCACAACTTTGCATGCTCACACTAAATGTGGAAATACCCAAGCCTTATGGCCTTACTGTTTTCATAATCTCCTCCCTTACCATGGGATGCCTGGACCTCCAGCACCCTCAGACACACCTAAGGCAACAACAGACTGCTGTTAATATGGACAATGTGGCCCACATGCAAACTAACACTTGTTTGGAAGAGGCCAGCTGTAGCTTACTTTCAACCACGCTGCAGTCAAAACCAACCTTCTATTTTCTGTTCTAACAGCTGTTACACTGTTTCTCCATATTTAATTTCACATTAAATTGAACTAGTTGGTAGTGCCCAATGAAAAGCAAAGCTTTTCTGGACAATCACCACCTCCAGAGGTGAAGGATAACCAAGACCTGCTTGGCAACTTAGAAACATCAATTTTACACAAGGTCTTTGCATGTCCTGGTTATCCAATCTGCTTCCCCAGGGGGAAAAAAGCCCCTTGGTCACTAAACATTTCAGCAATTCCTCTCCTTGTGCCTTCACAGACAAATCCTACCTTTGCTCAGTGTATGGCTGGATCTTTTGCACAGTGATGTCTGAGTCAAGGACCCCCAGCAGAACTCCTATCTGTCGGATGAACATGCCCTTCTGCCTCTCAGTCAGCTGGCTGACATTCACATCCAGAATGATCTCCACAAGGTTGTTTTTCCTAGGATCTAGTGAGAACACAGACAGCACAGATCTTTAGATCTTCTATTTAACAGTCCAGGTACAAGTCAGGTTTCTAGCATCGTTCTAAAATGCTTCTGGTTTGAATCCAAAAGTACAGAATACAGGTCTATGACCCTCATAGATAATGACATGGTAAGAGTCAGCCTCCTAGAACCACATAAAAATATGACTGTTTTCCCCTACACGTTTGACCTTTTACACTTCCAAGCAGGACCCAGAACTTGCAATATAGACTGTATTCAGAACAGCAGGCCAATGAACTGTAGGCAAACTTGCTACAGCACAAAAAGCACTCACCAGGTTTGACTTCCACCGTGGTCCTTTCCACATCACTCTCTCCTTTGGCATCTGTTACTCTGAGATGGAATGTGTAAGTTCCTTCTACCAGATTGGACAGGAGAAGCACCGGATGGTGGTCTGAATTATTTAAGACCTCCTGGAAGGCAGAGCAAAGCAAGTATCAGTAAACTAAGCATCAAACCAGGATGGCTTATCACTAAAAAGTAACCAGGGCAATGATCAGCTTTACGTTTCCTCAGGAGCTATCAACGCTCCCTCTCTCTGACTGCTGTGATGCTGCAGGATGCCATTTATAAAAGAAACTTTACCCCAGCTGCAGGGCTCCCCTCATCCCGAGTCCACAAGTAGCTGACAATTCCCTTATCATCAGAGGATTTTGATCCATCCAACTCAGCTGTATTTGTAGGCAAGGTGATGACAACATTCCCCGCAATCTTTGCAACTGGCGGCTTGTTTATCTCTAAGCAAACAGAAAGAAACAATTGGAGAGAAATCTGGTAGTGCCCAATGAAAAGCTACAGCCTTCAGCCTCTGCTGCAACCCAGAAATCCCCCTCTAAAGCTGGTGGAGAGAAGTGCCATTAGGTACAGTGGGAATCAGTGAACAACACCACTCCTCCAGGAAAGGGCAGACATCTGATAACACAGGCAATTTCAGTGCTCTGCTCATCATCCTTCGTCCATTCCTCCTAAGTTTGCCTCTTGCTCAATTGCTCAGAGATAACCTGGGCCCCAGGTAGTTCTGTGTATGGCTGGACCTACCTTCTTTGACGATAACGTTGACAGAACTTTGGCTCTGCAAGTTCCTTTCATCCTTAACTGTAAGAGTGAACTCATACGTCCCAACCTGGAGGCCTGTTACAGTGGCAATGCTGCTGTTGGCATTCTCCAACTTGACACCATCTGGTCCCCTAAACAGAGCACAAGAGGATCAGTTTCAACTTTGCACAGCGTGGGAGCTGACCATGAGGCTCAAGCAGAGTTTACAGGGTTGGAAACACAGATACCTGGAAATACAACCAAGTGCTTGGCAGAAAGCAAAAATTATTTTCTCCCATCACAGCAAGGTAATCAAAAGAAAAAAGGGCAACATTCGCTCTAGTTCAGTGGTGAAGCTCATCATGCCTGACGTGGCAAGGATTTAAGACAAGAGGGGTAAATGTGGTGTGTCCTGGTTGAGATGAAAGACCCAGATGCTTGCAGAAGAACAGGCTGGAAGTTGATACGCACCGTGTTTTTTCCCAAAGAAAGGAGACTATTTTCTGGTCATCTGAGCTCTTGCTGCCATCTAGAGTGGTGCTGTCCACAGGAAGAGTTAATTCTTTATCAGGACCAGCATCTGCCTTTGGGGGCTTATTGTTCTCTGAAAAAGCATTGCAATACTTTTTACACAGATGCCAGAAAGGTGGAGCTTGCTCCCCAGCATTAAGAAGTTCCTCCAAGAATCCCTAGCATATTTTCTGTCCATTATTTCAATCAACTCAGACCAAGTGAGTCAAAAAGCAGCTAAGAATTCAGATCAGAGTTTTATTGACACATCTACACTAAGAGGTAGATTAATGAAATCTAGGAGTTTTGATTTGTGATTCTCATCCTCTAAGCATTACCTCACCTTTCCTGCTCCTGCACTGTGAGCAGAGACAGCACTCAGGAAACACAATCCTGCCATCACAGGTGGATAATACCAACTAGATGACATTGTGAAAAATAAGATAACAGCCTACAAGGGTAATATTTGTAGAAATTTTCTTAAGTTGGTTCATCAGCAACATAAAGTCCTGGAAAGGTCCTCAATTAAAGCTTTTCTGGAAGCATTAGAAAGCTACTACAAGATCTAGAGTATGCTGACACAGTGATGCCCACCTGGAACTGAAGAAGCAAAAGCAAGGAAGGGCAGCTTACCTGGCTGGACTATCACAGTGACCTCTGCAGTGGACTGGTGGCCAGCAGAATCAGTCACTATTAGCTGGTAAGTGTAGTCACCTTCTTGCAGTGCAGAGAGCTGCAAGACTGGCGTCCTCACCCCCTGTGAGAAAACATATTAATGCATTGAGAAGACTCTCTCCAGCAATGATTATAGATCTGAAGACTCTGTCTCTAAAGCCACTGTTATCAGCAGGTCCCAGGTGTTTATTATTACCTCCTGTTAAAGGACCAGAAGTCTTGTGTCACTTCTGGGAATCTCAGTGCCATCCTGCCCCTTGTTTTAGTTAGATAAAAGATGACACAGCCTGGCTCCACACCTTTTGACTGCACTTAAGCATCCATCCTATAGCACCATTGATTTAGTATTCACTAATGTTCTGAGGAGTCAGCAACTGAGCAGACAGAAAGCACGCTTCCCTAGCAGTCACATAGGTTAAAAGGAGATACAAGCTATGCTGAGACCTGCTATATGGAACAGCAGAGTCCAAAGCTATCAAGTTCTTATTTCTCTTAATACTCTATCCTCAAGCAGTATTTAAAGCTGCATTGCTCAAGAAAGGAAATAGGATGCCACTGAAAACCTGTGGCTAGACTGGTGCACCAGCTCAGCCATAAGCTAATAGCATCTTTGTGTGGATTCAGTTTGAAGTACCGAATCGTCACATTCTTACTCTGTAAGCTTAAAAGGCAGATTTGCTATCAGCCATTTGAAAACAGCTTGATCACAGAAAAAAAACAACAAAACAGCTAACGAGGAATCAGAGATGAGTATAGGAGACCTGCACTGACCTGCATCTCCATCACTTTCCCTTTGCTGTTAGGGCTGAGCAGCCACTCGTAGCTGACGATGCTGTGATCATCAGTGCTCTGGTTGCCATACAGGGTGATGGAGTTCTGAGGCAGGGTGATCACTTGGTTTGGGCCCGCGTTTGCCACCGGGGGGTAATCCACTGCTTTGTTCACTGTCAAGTTGGCAGTGGTAGAGTTGCTGGCACCGTCTGAGTCCACTACTGTTAGACTGAAGGAAAAGCACAGATAATTGTGAAAGCAACCCGGAGTCACAATTGTAAGAGCAGAATATAAAATGGTGGCTGGAGAGGCACAAGAAAAGCTAGAAAGTGAAGACACTTAAGGACAGTATTTCCTTTTCCTCATCTAGTACTTTCATCATCTTAGACCAGTGCTACAAATTAAGAACAACAAGCAGTCAGATAGCTTATCTTTTTTAAAGTGAAAAGCTATGAAACCACCTGAAATTCTGATGAACACATCAGAAAACAGAGTGCCATTCCTGTTTGCTTGGAGAGCAGGCTGACTTCAGGAGTATTGTACATTTTATCCTCAGGGAACAAGAACTGGCAAAGGTACAACCTACCTGAAAGTGTAATTGCCAGGAACCAGGTTGGTCAGTGTCAGAATGGCAGTGTCACTGGAAACCTTCTCTTCCCGCAAAGGACCCTTCAGTTCTTCCCAGTGATAGCTGACAATTTTATCATCATCCGTGCTTTCTGTGTCAATTATGAAAGAAAATCATACAAGGAGCTGGAAAATAATGCTTCACAATCCCAGATGTTCAGTTCTCCACTTCAGCGCTGGGCTTAGCAAGCAGAAGCTTTTCTGGTCCAAACCCAACCTCAGATACCCAAAGTGTCTGCCCTCGTCTGCTCTGCTTCAGAGGTGCATTTGAATATCCTTGATTCCAGGTTTGTGTGTTGAGGGAATGCAAAAAAAACCCAAACACAAAACCAAAAAATACAGATAAAATAGTACTAGTCCTGGACCAGCATTTAAAGAAACTCCTGAAAAGCTCAACTGTGGGCCAGGGTCATCACAAGTGATGCGTCAGCTAACCAAGGCACGTGAAGCTTAACACGAGAGGCCAGTTCTTTTGATTAAGAGCCTTTTTTTCTAGGAGAATCACTCAGGGCAGCATCTGCAGGAGGAAACACGGAGAGGTGCCTGCGTGTCAGCGTGTGGATTCCCCCCTCCTAGCAGGAGAAGCTGATTCTATGCACTGAACTTATCCACCAGGCCAGAAAGAAACAAAGAAACCAGGCACAGCAGACTATTTAAAGCAGGAGGTACTCACGGCTGCCATCAATAACAGTTGAAATGGTTGGCAGTGAAATCTCCTGGAAGGGTGGGGAGACGATGGCAACAGGAGGACGATTCACTCGAGGCTCTGCAACAAAAACAGAGCTGTTACAATGACACCTACAGGCAGACCATGGTACAAGGTCCTAGCCGAGGAGCTAGAAAACTGCTTTGCTTTCGGGCACTAGGAGTGGTGAGCAGAACACGTGCTGCACATCTGCCCTCTCCCCAGCTCTATCTATCCCTTCAGACCCTGCAATCATCTGATAGCCTGGAGAATCCAGGAGTCCAAAATGTGGAGCAGATGTGCTGTGCAGCTTCAGGACAGGCACAGAGACCTGCATGATCACCAACACAATAATTCTTGCTTCCAGCAAGTTATGAACCAGTGCAGGGAAGCAGTGCTAACAAAAAGGACTTAAAAAAGGAAGGAGGAGAACTGCTACCACACGAATACTCTAGAAATGGCTGCAGTCCATCAGTGCTCCCATGCTGAGACAAGATGATTCTAAGTGAGCAGCACCGAGAGCTTCTAGTTCCTATTGCAACAGAGCTCTGCCAGCATGAGGCATTTCCTGAGCACTTGTGTATCAGTATTCCAGCCCTTGCACTGGGTGGTTGGCCTGCATGTTGTACAGCAAACAGCTGTGTGTATCAGCATAGCTGTGTGTATCAGCATAGCTGTGTGTATCAGCATAGCTTCACATCTCAGGAAATGACTCAACGCACACTGAGATCTGAGCACAATCAATTCTCATGATGTTAATCTAGGGCCCAGTCCAGTAAGCAAAACAGAGAGGCAGGAAGTTAACAACAGATGCACTGACACTGAACTCACTTGGATTCACTGTTACATTCACATAGCCCTCTCCGTGTGCATTTTCCCCATCGACCACAACTTTGAATTCATACAGGCCAACAGTAAGCTGGAAAGCAAACACAAACAATTATTCACCTTTGATCAAGACAGCAGAAACACAGTTTGACCTGCTGAAAAGTCAACTCAACTCACCATGCCTTGGTGCTGTATTAGAAGCACAAAACACACAATTCTGCTCCAATCCATGCATACGAGGCAAAGCACAGCTTCCAAGCCAAAATGTTCCTACGTATATTTCAGTTTACAACAACTAATCAGAAACTAAAGACTAACATTTCTTACTGCCACAGGTGACAGGATTGTCAGTCAAGACTGACTTTCCATCAACAACAAGCAAACAGAACAGGTCTGAGGGATTAGTTCAGGCTGTGTGGCCACAGGAATCTGTACGAGCAGACTGTGCTTGAGATTTAAAAAGCCTGAATGTAAGAAAAAAAGATCTCTTCTTATGTGTTTTTACAAAAGAAATGTATTTCTTCCCTTTCTTCTAGGGGACATGAGTCAGTTTGTCACAGCTGAACCAAAATGAGGTCTGGGTGCTGCACAAGTCATGCAATCCAAGAGACTGAAAACCTGACAGGGACAGATGTGCTGCTTTTGAAGTGCTTTTCTCTGCATGGTATCACAGTTAATGCCTGCACATTTTGTTCTGAGTGCAGAAGAATCCCTGATGCTCAAAGGAATGTCCCATAAAAACAGAAGTGTATATTCATGCAATATTTAAAGTCGTTCTCTTGTTAAGAAACTCCATGTGCAGGAACCAACAATCCTTTCATTCCTTTAGATCTTGTCTAAAAGCAGCAGCCAGGGACATGCTAGGAGGTATTCCATCTCTCCAAGCTAATGGAACCTGCCAGTCCTTTTAGAGACTAGCACCAGGCTTCCAACCTAAACAGACCACTGCAGTGTTTCGGTAGTAGAAACATTCACAACCTTTTGTTAATGTTAAATTGTGTCCTTTTGAGTTTGACACATCGCATGTAGGCAGCTTTTAGATCCTGAAATCCATTTCTCCCCCTCATTCCAGAGCACCCTCCTTTTTCTAAGGGACTCAGAAGAGGGCTTGCAGTGAAATGTTGGCTGCTGGCCCATCGTGCTATTTCCTCTTCATTGTGAAAACACACAAGTCTTTCCTGGCTGCCAGGATTCCTGTTTTCCTCACTTGGCATTCCATACAACAGGACACCAAGCAGCAAAAGCTTTACCTTAGATAACTTAAGGGTCTGGGAGTGTTTCCCTTCCATTTCTCCACTGTAGTCTTTCGGATGAGTAATCAGTTCCCACTCATAGGAATAAGTGGTTCCTTGAAAAAATAACAAAAAAGAAAAGCTCCAGAAGTTAGTTTTTAAAAGACTGCCTTTCTGCCTGCTAAAAAAAAGCAAAGACATTAAACATTTACAAGGCCCATTCTGCTGCACGGAGAAATGAGACTGCTTAGAGTCTGGACTGCAGCTTTTTGGGAACATACCCAAGACAAGAGACAATCTGTGCTCCTAAACACATTTACTCCAAAGCCAAAGCCCATCTTTCTGCCTGGAAGGCATTAGAGAGCTTCGGAACAGTCACAACTCAGGATGGTAAGAGAGAAAAGCATTACTGTGCTCACAGATCCTGCAGGCACAACATAATGCCAGTTTCTGAACAGGGACACGTCTCCCCCTGCTGCTGTGCACCACTCACTTGCTCGCCTCCACTCCTGCTGCTATTACTGACATGGAAACTGTCTTCTGACAAAAGACACTTTCAAGATTGCTGTTTGTAATGCTTATTTAATGCTGTTTGTAATGCCTGCTGGTCTTTTCACCATCACCTGCCCTTGGCAGAAGCCCCAGGGAAGCCTTACCAGGTGGTGGTTCAGGAAGCACAAATGCATTCAGCTGAACTTCATTCTTTGGCAGGGTGACTTCTACGCTGTCTCCAGCAGAAACCACCAACTCCTTCATCACTGAGAGGGAGAAAGACAGAATTGAAAGAGAAACAGAATAATTACACACGTACCTAAAAGCCACCTTTGCTTCAGAGCCCGTGGAATAAAAATCAGCAGCAAATGGGTGTATTTTGTAAACACCTCATCACTCAGTGCAACTCCTGCTCCAGGTTTCAGTTTCATTGCTAAAGCAGGAGCGCTAATGGGCAAAATTACTCAGTCACCTTCAACCCTTTGCAGATGCTGGGCAGCTCCTGCTCCTTTTCTGAAGAGCTGAAATGTGACCCTCAGGCCCTGCACAGGGGCCTCTGGGCAGCCAGGTCCAGCAGGATGTGAAGGGTTTTTTGCTGACAGGTTTTTGGCAGAGAACCCAGCTGCAGCCTTATGGCAAAGCAAGACCAACATTGCTATTTACCAAACTGCAATTTCAGATCTTTACAAATACACGAAGAATCCAAGGCATTTCTTAGTTAAAAACTGCTTGGGGGCAAAGAAATTTTCTAAAATCTGCATAGCTACAGCACTGAGTTCGGGAACTCAGAATACAAACAGGATCCTTTTGTTTAGATTTTCTTCTTATCCTTTTCTTTTCCAAATAGGAAATCACTGCAGCACTTACTATGACCTTTCCTCCACTACCATTTCAAATCCACTGGCAGACAAAGAAAGCTTACTCCTTCCTAGTTTGCTACTTCCAAGTTCGATCCCATCAAAGACAACGTTTCAAAGATAGGTACCAAAAAGCCAAGTAAAGATGGACATGGAAAACACCAGTAAATATTTAGCCTTACTTCCATTTGTTTGATAGCTATTGGAATCAACCAGTTAACTAAGAGAAAACAAATGTATCAGATCCTTTCTTCCCTCCCTCAATTACTCCACCTCCTGAGATTTTACAGCCCCATCACTCTTTCAAGCTGCAAAGAGTTCCAAGGCAAAAAGAAATCTGACCTCATCAGAAAACAAACAGAGAAGAACTTAAAACTCCTCTGAGAAAAAAATACCCTTCACGTGACCACCTCTGCATCACTGAGCAAAACAAGGAGGCCCTGGCTATGCTGCTTTTCCAGCACAAACCACTGAAGACATTTTAAATAAGTCTTTCAGTTTTAGTTGGGTTTAAGTCCCTAAAAAGAATGCTAACTTGTTAGCACAGGCATCCAACCAGCTGCCTGCCTAAAACATCCTTGGATGCAACATTTCCTTTACACGTTCTGTTTGTTTCCTTGTAAGGGAAAAGAAACCCTACGTTCAAAAGAAATGCAGAAAATTGGATTAACTGAATTCTGAGCTCTCACACGACCAGCACGCATTGGTCAGTATGAGCAACACGTCCCCCCAGGGTGAGGTGATGGCCTGTGTGGGTTCACAGAGCTGCCCAAAGTGCGTTTTTGTTTTCCTACATCTTCAAATGTTTGCTTTCAGAAATGCCAGCGTGAACAGAAATGCCACTTTGCTGCAAAGCACAGCGTGGGCGAATGGCCAGGCACACTGCTCTGCTGTGCACTGACATTTCAGAGATGGAAGACAATCAGATGAACAGGCATTCATTAAGCTTTCTGCTGAACTTGATAGAGAACAACGTGTCACAGCTGCTGAAGCAATGCTCCACATGACTGTGCCTCACACCACATCTCAACCTGCACTTTGGCAACGGAGATCTCACAGTTACTTTCAGTCCATTCTTGGAAACAAACCCAATGGTCCTGTGCAGATTTATGATGCCAGTATCTCACCAATTAATGGGGACCAACCACTGCACGCACTAACACTCATGTCCCAACATCCTTTTGATGGTACCACCCTTAAAAGACCCAGTGCTTTTCAGTGCTGCAGTGGTTTATCAACAAAACCTGAAGAGGTGACCATGAGGGATCCCTGCATGCTCTCACCTGGTGCAGCTGCAGTAGTGCTCGGTGCCACAGCAGTGTTTGTCTGGACTGGAGAAACACTGCTGTTTGTGGGAGCACCGCTGGGCACAGAAGTAGCAGCCTGCATCTTCGTTGTGCTTTTCCCCTGTGCGGGGCTGATGGTGGGCAACGTATCTGAGGAGTGGGTTTGGATGTAAGCATCATCCAGCAGCTCGGGTTTCTCTGTCTTTCCAACAGCTGTCAAGCTCAGTGCCACAGGACTGGAGAGCGTAGTCAGCACTGGTGGCTCCGGTGCAGAAGTTCCTGCATGGATCTGGAAAGGAAAGAGCAGTTTTAGTCGAACTGAGCTCAGTTTTGTTTTGCTGTGTTTGTTTCACAGAGGATCAAAATGCCATTGGATTGTTCTATATACTGAACTCCACCAAAAGTTGCACTCCTCCATTTTGGGGGATGCTGAGAAGTCCGTGGGTTGTTTCTCCCCTTAAGGATGATGTTTTACTGCTTCTAAAACGTTTCTCCATGCTATTCCACAGCAGAGAACATTTCTAGCTGAGCAGAACACCAGTTGAGACCTCAGATCTAAGTACAGCATCTGAAGTCACTGCTGTTGACGTGGCAGACGTGACAGAAGATCTGGGCTCAAAACTGCAGAGAACAGGACCAAAAGAATGGAGAGGTGGAATAACACAGGAGCAGAAAACAAGGATTGGGAACTGGGGTTCATTTGGGGCGTTTGTTTTGGCCACGTCCTCCTTGTCCTAAAGCTGCACAGCTGGCAAGCACACGGAGAGGGGGCTGCAGTGGCATCTTCATTTAATAATGAAAGATTTTCAGCAAGATTAAATTTATTCCAAATCTCCCTTCAAAGCAAGGTGGTCTGACATAAACAACTGCCTCAGTGCATGCCAGGGGAGATGCTGCTGGGGCAGGGAGCAGAGCCTGAGGGCAGAAAGCTTGCTCACATCTACACAGGATGAACAACTTTATTGAAAGTAATCAAAATGGCAGCAACAATTTCCTTTCTTTCATCAGAAAATTCCTTTCGCAGGACCCAGCCCCGTTCCCATTCCAGCTCTCAGTGCAGCAGGCACTGCTCTCGACAGCTCACCTTCCACCATGAAGCACACACGTGTGCACCACCATGTGTGCAGCACATTCTAACTAGAGCTAACCCTGCTTGGGGAACATCTGCTAAATGTTTAAGATGGAACAACTCCCTGCTTTTGACTTTGGAAGTGTTGTGGAACTGGATTGCTCACCGCTGCTCCTCACCATGGGAATCCATCACAAGCTCACATTGCAGGAAACGTTCTCAGGCTTTTATGCCATGCTTTTGGCATCCAGTCCAGGCAACAAGTGCTCTAGACTACAGTGGGCAACATCCTGCTAGTAAATGGGCCAGGCTTACTAAGTACAAAATGCTGGTTGTTAAAATAAAGCCATTCTGCATGCATTGGAACAGCCAGCCCAGCCACGAGCAGCAACAGAGGCACTGAAGGTTTCTTTGCAGAAGCATTTTTTGCTGTTTCAGGCAATTTCCTCCCTCCATATCCTGGTTAGCCTTCCCCAGCCCCTGAAAGCATTGCCCCGTGCTGCTCTCCAGCAGCAGCCTCGAGACCAGCAGCTGTGACTGGAGATACTGGCACACTCTTACCAAGTAAGATCAAGTCAGAAAAGCTTCATGAGAGCTCAGCAGCCAGGCAGGAACTCAGAAACACTCAAGACAAGCTGCTTCAGGAAGGCACAGGAGGGGAAAGGCTCCATGACTGCACACCACCACAGGGAACCTTTATTTTGCTTAGTGAGAATCGACCCATAAGGGCTGCAAGAACAGCTGTCACAAATAAGGCACAGCAGCTGCAGCTCTGCTTTGCTCAGTAGTGTTTTCACTGAGATGGATGCTTCCTTGAGACACCTTTAAATGCCTAAAATACCTGACAGTTAAGAAAGAGCCTTTTTCCTCCAAGAAGTCTTCAGGATGAACTGACAGCCAAATGTCTGTGTGCAGCTCAAGTGAGATAAGCTTTGCCTGGGGCAACATCACAGTCAAAAATGCCTCTGATGCTTGTAAGCTGAGACATTTCTTATCTTTACCCAATAACCCCAAATTCTTTAAAGCAAAGAACAGAAGATGGGGGTGAGGGGAAGACTAGAAGTTTGCCAGCTGTCCTATCTTATTAGCTTACAAAACAGAGAAAAGTGGCACAGTGGCCCAAGAGAATGTGCCAGACATTTCTTATTCCAACCTATAGCTGCCTTTGTCTGGGACAAGTGACCTCTCTCCCTGTCTGACAGCATTATGTCTGTAACATTCTAACAGAGCAGCTACTGCATCAGAACCTGCACTGAACTTTAAAGAAAAACACCCACGATCCAGAATTCTGTTTCATCCTTCAATTTAAAGGGGCCTTTCTTTGGTGAGAGAGGTGTGCATATGCAGAACAGCCTCTCTGCAGCTCTGATTGTTGGCTCTGTTGTCAAAACCCCACTTTAAAGGCTGCAGATTTTCCCATGGTCTGCCTGCAGGACTGCTGCAGTGCTGCTGGAGCCCTTGTCATCAGCAGGGCTGCACTTAAATACTTCTCCTGTTTGGCTATTGCATGCACTGTGAGAGTCTAAAATTGGCAAAGTAATTCTGCAACAAGGTGGAAAGATTTTAGTGCCTGGCAAATATCATTCACTAAAGAAAAAGCCCAGATTCCCATTCCTTAGTTAAGGACAGGCGAGGGTGCACTGCAGCTCACCCTGCTGTGTTGTCCTTCCCCCATCTCTACCACTGTAGCACAGATGTAGTTAAAGCCACAAATTAATGCTAGCTGCAAATTAGTGACACTGCAGATGGCTGTGAGGCTGTCAGAAATGTGAGAGGAAAATCAGAGCTCAGAGAGGCAATGTGCTCCTAAAGCATCACCTGACCATTCCCTGCATCTTTAGGGAAATCCTTTCATCTTCTCCTTGCCACGCATCCAATATTCTCACCCACTTCGGATGTTTGATGCTCCCAAGCATGCACTGCTTTGCATGCAGTGATTTCCTCCAGCTTCCACCCCACCTGCCAAATCTTTGTAACAAATACAGCATTAGAAGCACTGCATTCACCTGCTCAAACAATGTACCTGATCAAATCTAGCTCAGATTAAATTCTATTGATTTCCCCATGTGTGTAACTTCACTTCTTTTGGCCCCAAACCAACCCAGCTTGGAAAAATCCCTACTTTGGCATCTCCCTCCTGCAAAGGCTGGCCAGGGCCCAAGTACAAAGCCTTCAATGTTGTATCCTTGGCCTAAATTAAACTGCTCTCAGATCAGAAATGTGAGGACAGCTGCATAGCTTGACTTATATTTTGCTGCTGAAAGTTGGATGCTTCGCTAGCCAAGGAATTAGCCCAGGGCTGGGCAGCATCAGCCTCAACTCAACACTCCTGTTAAGGTGGTTTTTCTTAATTCTTCCTCAAAAAGTGCATCCCAAACCTCAGAAATGTGGTTGCCAGGATTTTCATCACCTTTTAGGAAGAATTTCATCAAACATCCAGATCTTCTTGCTAGCAAAGACCAGAAAGATGAAGGAAACCCATTGCCCCTCACATCCACCCAACAGTGCACCTTAATGACAAAGAGGAGCACTTGTACATATGGGAAATATGGACACTTAGCAACATTCACCCATTGATTACTCCACGTAATTTAATATTTGCAGCCCATTTTCTGACAGGCACTGAACAGTAATAATGAATACTCAGCTCCATGCAGAACAAGCAGGGAGATACAGCAGCTCTTCAAGAGCAATAGAGCTCTCAACACAGGTTACGTGCAGAATAAATGAGAGAATGGGGTCACCGTGTAAATCTCAAATAGGAGGAGGAGGGGAAAAAGCAGCAGGGTAGGAATGCTGCAGTACTGCAGGGGAGAGAGAAAGCTGAGCTTTTATGTCAGCCCTGGGTGCTGCGAGGCTCTGGAAAATCAAACATTTGTGAAGTCCTGGTGCATGATTTCACATGGCAGCAGGGCTGCCCTGCAGCTCCACGTGGTGCCTCTTGGCTGCTCTCCACATCCTGCTCACAGCCTCACCTGGAACCACGATTTGCATTCAAAGGAGAGAAAGAAATTCAGGCATTTCCAGTAGCAACAGGAAAAGGCACCAGGCTTCAATGCTGCCAAATCCTGGAGGTGTGGCAGAAGATATGCAAGGAATTTCACAAAGGATTCTTCTCGTTTCACTGTCATTTGTGGGCTTTTCTGTGTGTTTTTAGAAATATTTATATCTGCAGATGTAAAAATGCTAACTTCTCTTAGGACCAACATCTGGATTTACTGGATTAACGTGGCGCGTGTTTGCAGCAGAGCCTCAACTGGTTTCATTCAACCAATGCCAACGTAAGCTTTTGGGGATTTGAAAAACTGAAAGCCTTCAGAAAGAGAAAAAAAGAAGAAAGTTAAGATGCCAACACAAGTAAGCAGGCTGACGTGGGAAACCCTATGCATAAAAGTCCAAGAATAATTTATCTGGCTGCTTCAGTTCAGTACTCCAAAGGAAACAGGTTTTGACTTTGTGGATCCAAAAAGGTATTTTAATGGGTAACAGGTGTCAACTTCCAGGTGCTTCCCACTGACATCACAGCTATCATACCTCACTTTTGCATCTCATTTGGTCAGTATAGTCCATGATTTCATACAAAATGCAAGCATTATTATTATTATTTCCATCTTCCTTCTCAGTTTATCCCAAATAGGAAGAAGTAGGGAAAAAAAAAAAACAACTCATCCCCCCTCAAAATATACAAAACAAAGCAGAAAATGAACACTTGTCCTTGCCTTGCTGACAGGAGACTGAAAGCAGGCATCTAGAAAGTTATTCTATCATGTAAACACTCCAAATCTATATAAAGCAAGAGCAGGAGAGCGACAGCTGTCCAAGACAGCCCCATTAATCACTCACCTGTGGGAAGCCAGCACTGTCTGCATCACCAGATCCATTCACATTATTGCTTTTAGGAGGGGATGGGCTTTTGGTTTTCTGCTCTTGAGGACTGAGCCCATTTTTCAGCAAGTCTTTCTTTTGATTTGGATGGGCCTCAGGAACAGGCCTGTCCTCCCCCAGCTGCTTCAGCACTCGATCCTTCAGGCGCTCTGCGTCTCTTCGGCTGCTTCCAGGTCTGCTGTCTGCTGCTCTGGCTGCAGCCCCACCACCAGGGCTTGCTGCTGTGTCCCCTTTCAGGAGCTGCACTCTGTTATTTGCCAAGCTCCGTTTCTGGAAAGACCTCCATGGTCGTTTTTTTCCCCGCACTGGGATGCCCCAATCTAACCACCTGCGAAACCGCTTCTTCGCATCATTTCCTGTTTGAAGCTTGAAGAAGTGCTCTGTGCTTTTGGATTTCTTTAAAAACACCAAAACAGAATCAGAAGTGCCACTCCTGGTTGTCGGACACGCGGCAGGCACAGAGCAGTTCACCTGGATGCACATGTTTTCTGAGAACCAGAAGGCATCACAGGCAGGGCTCCGGCAGCAGGCAGCCTGACAGGACTGCACGGTGTGAAAGCCTGCCAGGAGCTGCAAGTGATGATCTTCCCATGACTGCAAACGTCCACCAAGCACGACCTTCCCTGGCTCACACTTAGATCTGTTCCAGTCTGCATCTGGGAACGAAGAAGACAAAAGACAATTCTCAGTTTTCTAAAGCAGTCGACAAGAAATCCTCATCACCGCTGTCAAGGCAAAGTCACCATGCTCTGCCCATAGTCTCCCTGCAGTACCAGCAGTGCCTTGCTTCACAGTGTAAAAGCAATTACCTGTCATGCATTTCTTTACAATTAAAGCTGCTTCAGATTTCAGACTGGGGGTAGAGCAGCAATTGCTTTACATAATGGATTTTATTTTTTTTTTTCCTTGTGCATGTAGGGATCAATGGATTAAAGGCTTCCAAAATTCAGAGCTCTGCAGATTAAGGACTCCCTAAAAATAGACTAATGACCTATGGGACTGTTACACTGTGCTGTGCTCAGCATCCAAGGCACAGCAGGTCACTGGAAGATTACTTTACCAACTATGCCACTGGACTTTGAGTCGTGCAGCTGGAGGCTGTGCTCTGATCTGCCCCCTCCCTGTTCAGACCACAACACAGATGGGGATCTTTTTTCCCCTGTTAAAGTAGTCACAATTTCCTTTTTTTTTTCCTCCTATTTTTCTAATCAAATGTGGAGCTCACAAGCAGCAGCCAGCCTCCACCTCCAGCAACAACAACCCTGGGAAACTCTGTGAGACTGTGACACAAACGCAGCGTTTCCCACCTTGGCTGCTTTTATCATTTGACTTCAGAATATTCCTGCCACGGAGGCACTTACCTCACACTGCTGATGTGGCAGTGAACTCTGATCCTCTCAATCGCAGTTAATACCCAGAATTGGCAGCACAGATTTGCTGTGACTCTCCCCCTCCTCCTGCATCACCCCCCAGTATCTCTGGGATAACATTATATGACCAAAGAAAGCGAGCAGCAATGACAGATGCACTTCACTGTAATCCAGTTATCACAAAACATCACAGTGGGTGTTACAGCTCTTCTCTTACTCCTCATTAAAGGCTTCCAAATACATTAATTTGGTTTACCCAGAGTGGATAAGGATACCTTATAATAAATAATAAATAAGGAGTGATGGCCATTTTCACGTTCCTTCCACGTGCATCTCTTGCAACACCAAGAGTTTCAACTCAAAATGGGAACTCAGAGCACGTGCAAAGTTTGTTTATGATACAGCAGAAAGAAAGAAGCAGAAATGTTATTCATGGCTCATTTGTGAGACTAGCACAGCAGAGGCAGTGTGAAGACAAAGCCGAAGCAAGCCAGCATCAGGCACAATAGGAGGCACCTGAGATCTGTGAGGGGATCACAGAGGCCCAGAGCTCTCTGTGGGTGTCTGAGCCCAGAACTGCAAGAAAGGAAGGGAAGCTCTTCACTTGAGAAACTGCAATCTGTGAAATACTGCATATGTTCACCAGAAAGAGATGCTGACAACAGCAACTTTACATCAACACAGCATTTCCTTGCAGAGCAGGCAGGCAGGCTGCCCAGGGCCAGCAGCTGACCTCATTCCACTCTGAAGTGCTGGGCTGAAGTCACCCCAACACGTGGCTGTGAGCAGGCAGGGATGAGCAGCTGGCACTGACCTGGCAGGTGTGGAAATGGGGCAGAGCACCAGGAGGGGCTGTGAGCACAAGGAGGATGTGGGCACACACACTGAGCACACATTGGGCTTGGAGGAGCAGGCAATGAAAGGAAGGATAACACTTCTGCTGGGAATTTCAAGAGGATCTTATCTGCAGAGATTCGAGTTAGTCTTAAAAGAAAGCAACAAAAGAAATCCTCACTTTCTGTTTAAGGTGAAGCACTGTTCCTTAATACTTACTGTGCAGAAAGTGCTGCTTTCCACAACCTTAAAAAGCCCTTCTCATCCTGAACTCATCCATCCCTCCTCATGTTGAGCCCTGGCTCATGCCTACCACACAAATTAAGGCTCAGTGCAGAACCCAGGGCTTTCCACCACAGGCACAGAACTGAGCACAAACACAATGGCTGCATTTAAAATGTAAGTGCTCCCCAGGAAGACATCACTCGTAAAAAAGTCACTACATAGACAAGCATGATATGCATGTATCTAAAATTTGAAACTCTAATCTCCATAAGCATCTTCTAGGTATGCCAGAGCCAGGATTTAGTCTAGATGACAACACACCACCATGCTGAGAACACTCTGCTCTCCTTTAACCCGCCATGAAAATGCAGAGATCTGAATTCTATTTCATCCAGACTTCATTTCCAAAGTTCTGGTAATGCCCACCTAGGGCACGTTTATCTGAAATAAGCCAATATGGTTTTTGTATTGCTCTACACTGATAGCTTAAAGCTCAATTAACTCACAGAAATAATAGAAGTTAAACAGGCAACTCACAATCTGGAAGGCCAGCATTGAAGATGAGCATTTTTCATAGAACCACACTGATTCTCATCTATGCAGTTCCCGTGGTGTTTGGCAGGGGTCACAAATCACACAGCTTCACTGAATCACGCAGAGCTCTTCTATCAATCTACATTTGCATTTCACCTCTGGTCTGCCAAGAAAACTCACCTGGCCTGTTCACAACACAGTGCCTCCCCGGATCCCACAGGAACACCCTAAGGGCAGACAAAGCCCCACACTGCTGTCTGCAGCCCTATAAATGGGGATCTCTGCAGCACTGGGCAGATGTGGACCTGTACCAAACGAGTGGAGGCAGCTGTAAGCACAGGCAGTTACCTACTTTGGCTTCCTTAGACAGAAGCCACCTGCTCAGCCCCTTACAGCTCCTCGTGCTTCATCCCAAGCATGGCAGCTGCACAGAGGGACCTGCAGGCTGGGTCAGGCCAGCAGGGTGGTGAATCTGCTCACTGTGATCCATGCCAGCAGCTTCAGGGGATGCAAAGCAAATCTGCAGCAGAAACGTCTCTGTGCACAAGTCCTATCTAAGCTCCAGAAAGGAACCAGCCTTGCACAGCACCAATCACATCACTGCTGCACACTGTGTGCTTAGTCACTCCTCAACACTGCTTTTGTCATTTTTAGTTCTCTAGTGTATACATATATGCAAAAAATGCTGTCCTTCTCAGTCTGTGGAGCTCCTGTCCCTCTGATGCAACTCACAGCTCTGCTGAACAGCAGGGAACTAAAATGGATAAGAACAGTTTCTATTAATAAGCTCAGGTTCATAGACTTAGGCAGTTAATCCCCCCTGATAGAGAATTAATGATTAACAACTTGACTGCACAGACTTTTTTTTAGCCTGTCACATGTAACCAAGTATGTCAACACAGCTCCTTGGGTAACCCCACATGAGCACACCGATTTCTGGGCACCTCTGATTCCTCTTCAGTTGAGCAAACTCTGCAGCCTAAGAGATACCTACAAAACCAAAAGAACAATGTGCACACAGGGTGAAAATGCCACCTTCTGGGGAAGATGTGGGCTTAAAACACTTAAGAGAAATTTAACCCGTTCATCTGAAAAGACAGAATTTGATTTTTTTTTTGAACAAAAGAAAACCCAAACACCCAGTCCTTTACGTGAAAGTCTCCACACCCATCTGGTGTATTTACTTGAGCAAGAGGTTGATTACTCAAGTTTGAACAGGAAACATAAAAACAAACAAAAATTACCCGTAGGCAAATAGGCTATTGACTTACAGTGTTTGTGGAGACTTTACAAACATTAAGTGCTTCAAAACGCTCCTGCCTTCCCAACCTCCTTCAGGTACTGCTCAGATGAAATTATTAACCAGAGCATCACCTGTTCCTTTTTGAGAAAAGGGTTTTCAGCTCAGAGAAAGCTCCCTGTGAGATACAAATGTCTGAAAGCCAGCAGCACACGTGAAGATGCCCACATTTGTGGGGCAAACAGACCCTGCTGCTCAATAAGCAGTTGGGTACCAGAGTGATACAGCATTATAAGAAACAAGCCCTCGTTGCCCCACACCTCTCCACAGAGCTTTGGTTATCCCACATTTCTGACAGCTCATTTAGCAACCATCAAGTTAGTTTGGTTTTAATCCAGCTACGAAGGCTAGCAGCTAATAACTCCACTTTCCTCTCTGAGTATTTCAAACATGTGAGAGAGACAAATACCCACAACACAGACAAGGTCCCAGGCAGAGCAGCACAATCACCTGTTGAGGAGCACAAGGCACACAGGCAGGCGCACACGTAGAGCAGCTGCAGGCTTCTCAGCTCCCTTGCAGGTCTTCCCCAGCAGTATTGTGGCAAAAATGGAGCACTAATGCTGAGCTTGGCTTCCAACCTCTTCTCCATGGCCTTTGTGGGCAGCAGCAGGGTTCTGGAACCACAGAAGATATCCACTGGTCATTGGTATATTCCTGCAAGGACTCACTCAGCATGATGGAGAGCACGGAGTGTTTGCAGAGGAAAAGAAACAGCTAATCTTATCAGCTGAGCACAGCAGATAAGCAACCATCCATGTCACAGTGCTAAAGTGAGACCTTTGGCAGCACAACTCCCAATCACTGAACCGCAGCAAGCCTTGCAATTCCCCCCCCCCCCCCCACCGGATTCAACAGGGAAACACCAAACAGCATAAATTGCAAAGTATTTGGGGCTTTTTGGGCTTCCAATAACCCACGGGCGATGGATCCTCACCCAGCTCCTCCAGCACAACACAACGACAAACCACACACTGACAAACCACACATCTGTGCGGCGATGTCACTGCTCACACACTGGTGCTGCTCGGTGCCAGCCACCAACAAAGCCAGCAGAACACAGAATCGTTGAGCAGCACGAAGATGAAGGGCACGTCCAGCTCCGTGGACTAAAACCAGAAAGCACTGATCCTCACCGGTAGCATGAATGTCAATTTTCAGTATCCTGAATGTCAATTTTGGAGCCTCAGATGCTCCCGAAATCCCAACCATCGCTAAGCAAGGTGCGATACAAAACTCAATTCCGCACGAGGGATAAACAGCGCCTGTTTGCAGGGGCAATGGGGCGTTACTGGGCACGAGGAGCTCAACCTGCCACGGTTCCAGGCTCGGAAGGCAGCGTCACCACAAAACCGGCCGTCAGCACGTCGCCTCAAACTCGTTAACTGCTAAATCCGGAGGGCAGCCGCCCCGCACACGGAACCGGCCGGCAGAGCCCGGCACCCCGCGCTGCCCCACGGTCCGACCCGCGGCGGCTCTCCGCGGCAGACACGTACCAGGGCCGCGTGCCGCTCCGCCGCTCCTCATACCGGGCGGCCGGGCCTCCAGCGCTCCGGGCCGGGGGGCAGCACGGCCTCCTGCCCTGCGGCCATAGCGCCGGGCGTCCGCTCAGCCCCGGAAGCGCACCGACACCTTCCGGAAACGGAACCGACACACCGGGAACGCCTGGACCGGCGTTGTCCGCTCGGGGCTGCTCCGCTCCGCTGCCCGGCTCGGCGCGGGGAGGAACCTCGAGCCGCCGCTCCTCCCGCAGCCCCGGGAGGGATCGGCTGAGCAGCCGCGGGGGATTTGCCCATAGGGCGCGGCTTCGGGGACTACGCAACAAGGAGGCGGCTGATTGGTTGGCGCCGCGCTGCGAGCGCTCCGATTGGCTGAGGGGCCGCGGTGGCGATGTCCGCGTGGATCACGTGCGTGCCGCGGCGCGCCGTAGCGGCCGGGTGCCGTTTGCTATGCAGAAAATAGCCGCCTAACAGCGTGCGGAGCCGCGCCGGTCGCCATGGCCTCGGGACCCGGAGCCGCCACGCTGAAGAAGTGCCTGGAGGTGCTGAAGGACGCCAGGAACGACAGCGAGCAGCTGGCAGCCCTGCTGCTGGTAAGGCTGCGTCACCGCCGGGCCTGGGCCGCCGCTCGTCGGTCCCGGGAGCGCCTAAAGCCATAGCGAGCTTCTTGCTATTCCTTGTGAGATTGAGAGCCACGTTATTGAGGGCAACGAAGATGATCAGGGGGTTGGAGCACCTCCCCTATGAGGACAGGCTGAGGGAGCTGGGCTCGTTCAGCCTGGAGAAGAGAAGGCTGCAGGGTGACCTGATTGCAGCCTTTTAGTACCTAAATGGAGCCTGCAAACAGGAGGGGAATCAACTCTTTGAAAGGGGAGATAACAGCAGGACAAGGATAAATTGTTTTAAGTTGAGGCAGGGAAGGTTGAGGTTGGATGTCAGCGGGAAGTTCTTTGCTATGAGAGCAGTGAGGTGCTGGAACAGCTGCCCAGAGAGGCTGTGATGCCCCGTCCATCCCTGGAGGTGTTCAAGGCCAGGTTGGATGGGGTCCTGGGCAGCCTGGGCTGGTATTAAATGTGGAGGTTGGTGGCCCTGGCATGTGGCGGGGGGTTGGAACTTCATGATCCTTGAGGTCCCTTCCAACCTGGGCCATTCTGTGATTGTCTTTGCTTTCCAGGTGACCAAAGCAGTCAGAGCTGGAGAGCTGGACTCAAAGACCCGCCGCCAGATCTTTGATGCCATCGGCTTCACGTTTCCCAACCGCCTGCTGAACTCCAGGCAGGCACCACCAGGCTGCCCCGAGGACACATTCAGGGCGCTGGGCCTCACCCTGCTGGCGTGCTTCTGCACCGACCCGGAGCTGGCCGGCCACTCACAGATCCTGAACAAAATCCCAACCTTCAGCGACGTCCTGCTTTCCCCCTGTAACCCGGACAGCACGTCCATGGTGGATGATGCATACCAATGCCTGGCTGCTGTTCTGGCCACTCCCAGGGGGCCCAGGGAAATGGTGACCAAAGGAGCCGTCTCTGCTCTGTGCCAGGCTTACACGAATGGTGGTTATGGCTCTGAGCGTGCCCTGACGCTGCTCTCGGGGCTGTTGGCTGTAGCAGAGGTGAAGTGCTGGCAGAGAAATGCTCCGCACCTCCTGGCTGTGCTGAGCAAGCTCTCTGAGGAGTTTGTCAAGGCTGAAGACGTGACCAAGTTTGAGCTGTGTGAGCTTTTGCCTCGCTTCATCCCCCTCTCACCACCACTTGCTGAACTCTCACAGGGCTCTGAGAGCATCTGTCAGCTTTACAAAGGGCTGGCCAGCATTCTGGGCAGTAAACTCAGCCAGTCACAGCGGGACCCTGCTCTGAAGCTTGCTGCCAGCCTCGTGCAGGCCTGTGGGTCAGAGTGGATCCCAGCAGGGAGAACTGGCAGCAAGTTCCTGGCCTTGCTGGTGAACTTGGCTTGTGTGGAGGTCCGCCTAACCCTAGAGGAGCCTGATCCCTTGGAGGTGGAGGGGAAAAAAGAAGTGGTAACAGCCTGCTACGTTCTTATTGAGATGGGGATCCAGGAGTGTCTGAAAGAAGAGGAATCCCTGCTAGATGAAGCACAGAGAATGCAGCTCATGAGGATTATGGAGGAGGCATTTGGAGCTGTAGTATTTTACTTGAGACAGGTAAAGAACTTTTAAGCAAGGAACACATTTGGTGTCTGTTCACTGCGGATTTTTCTGGGAGGCTTTTAAACAGCTCCTAAAGTGCTTCAATTGGGTCCTACTGGCCTCTTACCCACATGCGGGTACAGCATGATGCATCCAAGCTGATAGATCACAAGATAGCAAATGAATAACTCAGTGATTACTGTGATTCTTGTTCTTATATTCCATCCTTTTCCTACCTCAGAATAAGAGAATCAGCATCTACTGTAGCCACAGAAGTCCAGACTTGCCCTAGCAGCTCACATTCATAAGCTGCATAGACCAAAATATGCATCTTGGCCCACTGTGCTTTTCATCCTTTTCTATCAGCTGCTTTCTTCTGTACCCAGGTTAAAGAGGAGGAGCTGCAGGATCCTTTTGTATTTGCTTCCGTTCGAATCCTTGGAGCTTGGATGGCAGAGGAGACATCCTCCCTCAAGCAGGAGATCTGTGAGCTCCTGCCTTTCCTTGTTCGTTATGCCAAGAAGCTTTTCAAGGAGGGTGGTGCAGCAGAGAATCTTTCCCAGGCAGCTGGGCTGGTCAGCAGTGACAACTCCATTTTAGCCCAGGATGCTCTGAGGTATGTATTTTAAGTACAGAGCTGGTGCATTTCAACACAAAATAACTCTTTTTCCTGTGTCCAGAGAAATGCATCCTGCATTTAGGTCAAGTTCTTGTTGATCCTTTGGTGGGAAAGAGGTGACTGGAACTGCCACAGTGCAATGCAGCTGTCCAAGCCCTCCATGTGTGACTAATGGGAGATGGCAGCTGCTCACACAGACTGAGAGGCAGGGAAAAACTTCTGCAAGTTGTGTGCAAGTTGCTAGGCTTTAGCGATAGCAAGCAGGAAAAGAATAGAGTCTTTGTAGAAGCAGATCAGCGCACATGGGCTCTTCTGTAAGATTTCAGCACATTTCCCTCAGGCATAAGGAACTCACCACTGTGTTCCTGGTTGAGCTGATTTTGAGAGTAGTTTCTCCTTTCCTTTCTCCCTGCAGTATCAATAATATGGCTCTTTTTTCCTCAGTTTGACGTAAATCCAGGGCTTTGACCCCAGCTTTTACTCTACCTTTTGTTTTCAATTTTTTTCCACCTTGCAGACTTCTGCTACCTGGATTTTGCCATTTAACAGCAGAGGACAGACCCAGAGACATCCTCATCGCAGAAGGGGCACCAGCACTACTGTGTGATTACTTCCTGCATCAGTGGGGGGTGCTGAGCTCTCAGCCTGGGTCCCTGACCAGCACTGAGATGAGTCTACAGACTTTATGTGGGATCTTCCTTAACCTGGTTGTGACTGCACCAGACCTCATCAGGTAACAGAGCCACAGAAGCTTGTTTTAAAACTGTCAATTGGAAGGAAGAGGATGCAATGAGAGATGAGCTTCCAGGATCCTTTAAGACGCTTGCACTGAAAGTGATATCCCTTTTCTCAGTGCCAATCTCATTGCTTTTGTTAATGCTGCCTTTATCAAGTGTGTCTGGCTCTGCTCAGGAAGTTTCTCAGAGTTTCCTTTCTCTCTAGGCAGGAGAAAACTTTCTCTTCTTTGATGGACACGTTGCTGAGGTCTCTTCCCTTCCTTCTACCTCAGAAGGATCACCTGGTTCTAGCAGCCAACGTTGCCACTCTGGGCTTGATGATGGCAAGGATCCTTTCAAATTCAGCAGGTAAGAAGCATTCCTGGTGGCAGAGCTGCACATTGCACAGACTGAAGACCCCAGAATGTAAGGGGAACAGCCCCAGTTTCACGTAGAGCTTTTGTCATTGGAAGTGTGACAAAACCAGAATCCCAGAGGAGAAAGCAGTATGCAGGCTGAATGGCTGGGAAGCAGCGTGGAGCACAGTATTCTGCTCTCCCTGAAAGCCCTGCTGCAGGCCAGCCCACCAAAGGGTCCCTCCTTTGGCCAAGTATTTTATCAACTCATTTGTTTCCTCTCTCTTTCAGTTCTTCAGAAGTCTGGCTCTGCAAAGGAGTTTTTCAAAGCCACCATTTGCTTCTTGTCCCAGGCTCACACAGCCCAAGCAGACCCTGGTAGCCATGGCTTGGCTCTGGCCGTATCCCCCGCCTACGTGAGTGCCTGGGATGACATCCGTGAGCTCTGGTTCCTGGGGATGCAGGCCTTGGCCAGCTGCGTGCCTCTCTTCCCCTGGCTGCCAAAAGCTGTGCTCCAGGCCCAGTGGCTGGAGGAGCTCTCAGAGTTACTGACACGCATCACTGCAGCCTCGGTGGATTTTGAGCTCATTGCTGCTTTGCAGGCTGTGCTGGTTGAGCTGGCCAGAGCCAGTGAGCCGTGCAGGGAAGTGATCCTGTCACACCATGGGGAGGAGTGGGCCAACCTTTATGGGATGGCAGCTCTGGAACAGTGTCTGTCCAAGCAATAAAGAGCCGTTTTTCAGCAGCGCCCTGGTGTGGGACATGAAGCCAGACACCCGCAGCATTCCTCATGCACCTTTTGGTGCCACTGAGGACAAGAAACATTTAAGTGACCAACTTCATAAAGTCAGCAATGCAGCAGAGCTCTGCAGGATTTTCTCTGTCCAGAACCCGACACACAACTATTGCTGTTTCAGAACATTTCCAGATGTACCTCATTTATCTTCTGTCAGCGTTTTGTTTTAAAACCAGATCATTTGACTATTAAAGAGGTTTTCTGTTCCTTTTCCAAACATGCAACACTGGGATTTCTGCCCAAGGCCCCGAGAAGTTTCTCTTTCTCTAACACACTTCCCAATTTTGGCACCCTTTCAGGATGTCACCTTACTTTCTGCAAAAGCCCTGCGTGTCACTGAAGTGGTTTTGCACAACGGGTAGAAGACTGCAAAAAAAGCAGCAGCAGGAAGAGCTTGAACTTTTAACAATAACAGCAAGGATAACTATGAAATTCAGCAGCAATCTGTCCCTTCCTAGATGTGTGGGGGGTGCAGAAAGGCCCTTCTGTTCACATCCACGATAGTGCCATTGTCCCAAATTCACCCTGTAACAGCTGCACGAGGCTTTGTGGTGCTTGCTTACACTCTTTGCTGCAGGGATGGATGTGCAAGGGTTGCTTCCTGCTCTTGCAGGGAAGAGGGGTCGTTCAGCCTGCAAAAACCTTCCCTGTTTTTAGACCTTCGGGTAAATGCTATGAAAACAAAATCAAGCAAACTACACCTCAGCAGATGGAGAATTACCGTTTGATTTATGGCAGAAAGAACCCAGGTGTAAAAGCACACGCACCTGTACGGTAGAGGAATAAACCATCAGGGCTTTGTCAGGGTGCCCTGGAAGCAGAGGCAGCCGCCTGGCTGGGGCAGAGCAGGAGCTGGACGAGCCGAGGATGGCTTCACCCAGCCCGCAGCTCTGCCAGCGCGTTTCGAGGCTTTTCCACCAGGTGTCAGCATAGGAGCTCTGTGGGAGAGGCAGCCCGGCTGGCAGCTGGACGCGGCACGGATTCTGCTGCCCTGCATGGTTGGGGGCTGCGGGATGGGATGATGGAGAGAAAAACAGGCAGGGAGCTGCCCCGAAAGGAGGGCTGACTACAGGGAGCCCAGCTTAATGCACATATCCAGCTCAAATTCATCAACACCAGCGCCTTACATAAGCAGAGAGGAGGCATCTGCTGTTGATCAGGTATCTTCCTGATCTCACCAGCTCAGCCCTGAAACGTTAATGCAAGTTGAAACAAAGGTAGGTGCTACCAGCAAGCAGAGCAAGCCAAGCAAGCAAATGAGAGTGCTGGAGTGGGAAAAGAGCAAACCTGGTGTGCGTGGGCTGCAGGCCTCCCATCCTGCCAGGAGCAGCTCATCCTGCAGCGCAGGGCGATAGAAACACGTCTCAGAATCGTCAGGAATAAAATAATCATCACAATCCAACCCATCAGATGCTTTAACCTCAGCTCTTCTCAATCCCACACAGCGCAATGCTTCCAACCGAAGGCTGTGGGCTTGCTAATCAAAGGCTATCGTTAGCATTAATGAGAGATAGGTGGCTGTATCAGCAGGTGGGAGCTCCCCAGTGTCCCCAGCTCAGGGATGTTTGTGTAATGCTGGGCTGACAGCATTAGCCCCACATTGACCTGGCCCCATCCAGGACCGGAGCAGTCCCACACCTCAGGTCCTTCCCTGTTGCCTTCAGTGCCCAAGCAAACTGCCTGCTAACACCCAGCTGTGCTCCCTGGCAGCAAACCCAGAGCCCCAGAAATCCTCCAAGTGCTGGGCAGCAGGTTTGAGCTGCATCAGTCCCAAATTCAGCACAGCGGCCCATGGTGTGAGGACCATCCAGAGTTGGACCCGCTCAGGGATGCTTGGGACACAATGCATCATTTTCCTTTCTGTGCCATGAAACGCCTTCCTGAAGGCCAGCAGAGGACAAGGTGAGGATGAGACAACCCTCTGCTCAGCCAGAGCCCCCTCCGGGCTGACCCCCTGCCCAGACTGACCACCTCTATCTCCAGGCTGACCCCCCAGGCTCTGGCAGAGCAGCACCAGCCCAGGAGCAGCACATGGCCTCATGCCGTGGGGCTCTGCCACCCAGAGCTGTGTCCACCTGCAGGTCTGCCAGCGCTGCTCGTGGTGCAAAACATGGGCTGCAGCTGGGCTGGAGCTCTGAAGGCGAGCCGCACTGAGCTCTGCCAGCCCAGCTATGGGTGCTGCAGCCAGGAGCTGCTGTGCCCCTCACAGAGCAGGACTGCAGGACCTGGGGCAGGCAGCAAGCAGCGCGTTGTCTACCAGCCCATCTGCAACACCGGGGCGAGCTCTGCAGGAACCAATCCCTTCCCACAGCTTGGACAACATGCAAAAGGCCCCAAAGGAGCAGAGGCACATCCGCCACAGCTAAAATGTCACCGTTCCATTGCAAGCCCTACCTCGGCGTGTTTTACCTCGCCGTGTCTTCGTGTCATCCCAAGAGCACTGGCAAGCAGATGAGGACTTTCCTAAGGCTGCTCTCTGGCACTGCAGGAGCCTCGTGCTGCAGGAGGGGATGGGGGCAGGGAGGGTCTGCCCAGTGCTGCACGTTCCCATTTGAGGATGGAAGCACAATTTCCCCACTTGCTGCATTCTGCAGGTTCACCTCTCCCAGATGAATAAAGAGTGGGCATTATTGAGGGACTTCTAAGAATGAACTGGAACATCGCTGCGAAATACAGCATGTCCAATCCGATTTTTCTCAGCAAATGAAACGGATCTGGTGGAAAATAAACACGGGACTTTCAGGAGCAACGTCCTTGAAAAGCATCGGGGTGGGGGGGGGGAAGGAAAGATGTGAGCACATCGGCCCTTTACCTCCTCATACCCCTCCTCCCTCTCCTAAATGCCATCTTTAACAGAAATAAATTAGAATAAATGATGAGTCTTTGCCTCCTGAAGACAGGTGGCGGGGTAATATTGAAAGAAATGAATAAAAATTCGTTTAATGAGCATTGTTAATTAAACCTGGAAATCAAAGAGGTCTGAGATGTGGGAATTCAGAGGAAAAATGAAAATGAAGGGAGCCGTAGCTCGGGGCAGGAAGAGCGGAATTAAATTAAATGTAATGTGGGATTGTGTTTGTTAACGTCTATCACACATCACAGTGTATTACAGTTTAGGGTAAAGTGTTTGTTCTCTGCTCGCACACAAATTACGCTCTGCCACGAATTGGAACTCCGGCACGGCGATGGGCAGCGCGGTCCCGGCACGGTGAGGATGCGGGACCGCGGAACCTGCATGCGTGCGTGCGGCTGCGTGTGCAGGAGCGCCAGGGCGAGCGTGCAAACGCGCCGATGTGGGTCGGTGTGCATCAGTGTCTGCATGCGTGTGAGCATCGGTGTGGGGCAGCGCGGTGCCGAGAAAACCCCCGGCACCTCAGAGCCGGAGCCCCGCGCCACGCGCAGGGACAAGGCGCTGCCACGCTGCGACCCGAAGGGAGGGCGCAGAGAGGAGGAGGGAGGGATGGAGAGGAGGAGGGACGCATGGAGGACAGAAGGGAGGGCCGCTGGGCCGAGCGAGGAGCGCACGACGCCGCCCGCTCTCCGCTTTCCCCTCGCTCTGTCGCTCCGCAGCGCCCTCCGTCCCGCCCGTCCCCTCGGGCAGCAGTCGGTCCCGTAGCGCCGCACGTTCCTCTCTCCCTCTCGTTCTCTCTCCGGTGCCCGTCGGGCAGAAGTGAGGAGCGCCCCGGGGGGATCCCCGGGCTCTGTCCCTGCCCCAGGCACTGCTCCGGCCGCCGCCGTCGGGCAGAGGATTCAGGGCTGCCGCCGGCGGCTCCGACACTCCGCTCGGGTTAATAAAGCGAAACCGTCGGGCCCCGCCGCTCCCCGCACCCGCCCCCTCCCGGCCCTCGGGGTTCTCGGGGAACGTGACCCGGGGCGGTGGGTGCTGACGTCGGGGGGAGCCCCGGGGGGGTGACGCGGGAGCGGCGCGTGCCCGTGGGACAGCGGAGCCGCGCGGCCGTCCGACGGCGTCGGAGAGGCCCCGGCCGCCCTTCTCCCCCTCCGCCCGTCGGGAGCCGACGGGGCCCCGCGGGAGCGGGCGGCGCGTTCCCGGCCCCGCGCACTGACGCGCGCCCCCGGCGCGGCGGGCGCGCCCCCGCCACTATAACTGGAGTGCATGGAGTCGGGGCCGGCGCAGAGGAGCGGGCGGGCGATGGGAGACGCCGCTCCGGCGGGATAGAGGGGCGGAGACGGGGGCACCCCCGGGGCCCGGCCCGCCCGGGGCTCGCCGTGGGCCCGCACAGATGCTGGTGCACAGCTACCCGGGCATGGTGAGTGTGCGCCGGGCCGGGCCGGGGGTCGGGCCGGGGTCGGGGCCGGGATGTGGGATCCGGGACCGGGGCTCCGCTCTCCTCTCACCGCCGCTGTCTCCGCCGCCGCAGGACCGCGCCGAGGGGCTGCCCGGGGCGTCTGCCGGGGCCCGCCTGCCGCAGCTGCCCGCTCTCAACCAGACGCCCTACGGCTCGGCTCCGCCGCTCTGCCACACGCCCGCCGCCGACTTCCAGCCGCCCTACTTCCCCCCGCCATACCCGCAGCCGCCGCTGCCCTACCCGCAGGGCCAGGAGCCCGCTTACCCGCACCTGGCCGACCCGTACGCGGCGCTCAGCCCGCTGCACCAGCACCAGCAGCCCGCCTGGCCCCCGCAGCGCTCCCGGCAGGACGACGCGGGGCTGCTCTCGCAGACGCACCGCGCTCTGGGACTCGACCCCCGCCGCGAGTACCCCGCCGTGCCCCGCCTGCTCCACGGGCTGCCCGACGGCGGGCACGGCCTCCCCGACGGCCCTCTGGGCCTGCACGGCCTCGGGCACCACGGCCTCGAGGAGATCCAGGTAGCGGGGGCTCGGGGGGAGGACGGGGGGTGGGCGCGGGGGAACGCGGCCGGATCCGGCTTTGGTGCCGGGAGCGACCCTGCGGGCAGAGCGGGGCCCCGGGGCGCTCGGACCCCCGGGCGAGGAGCGTCCTGCCCCGCTACCGGCAGGGAGCGCGCAGCGAGCGGCCGCCGAGAAGCCGGGCCGACGCTCCGCTCCTTCCCCCGGGGCCGCCGCGCCGGGGCTCGGCCGTAGCCGAACGATTTCATCGCGCCGCGGCCTCGCGGTCGCCCCGCGCCCAGCAGACGGGAGCCGCGCCGGGAGCCCCCGCTGACGGCTTTTGCTTTGGTGCTTCCAGGCGGCGGACGACGGCGGGATGAACCTGCTCGATCAGTCCGTCATCAAGAAAGGTAAGAACCCGCGGGACGCGGCGCCAGGCCCGGCTCCTGCCCTCGGGGCTCCCTTCCGTCGGGTCCCCCGCGACGGCCGGCACAGCGCGACTCGGGAAGGGGGATAATTGGAGCGAGGAACCGGCGCGGTGTTCCGGCTCCGGTGCTGCTCGGAGGTCGCTGCTACACCCGGCGGCGAAACGAACGCGGCGGATTCCGGCGGGCCGAGCGCACGCGGCCACTGAAAAGCCCCGACGGCCGCGGGCGGTTCGCGGTGGGAGCCCCGGTGGGACCGGAGCGATGCTGGGGGTGCAGCCGCGGTCCCGCAGCTCGCCGGGAGCGGGGAGGATGCATTGAACGGGGCCGAGGCGGTTCCGAGCGGGGGTGAGCCGCCTCCTGCACGATTTTGCTGCCGATTTTTCCCGACCCTTTGCTTCCAAACACGGCAATAGTTCCACTCCGTAAAATAGTTTTTCTCATGAAAACATCGTCGGGGCACTGTTGGGAGCGAGAGGAGCACGAGGGATCGCAGTGCCGCACGGGGTGAGAGCCGCACGGAGCAACCGGGCGCTGCTGTCGGCGTTTTTAACAGCAGCGGGTAGAGGGAAAGGAGCACAGCGTGCGGGTGGCGGCCCGGACAGCAAACGAAAGATGCGGGATCGACACCGCGCGGGGGCTGCGGGGGCCGGAGGAGCGGTGCAGGCGGGGAACCCCGGCCCTGCGCGATGCGGCGCGGCGCTCCCGGATCTCTTCCCTGCCCCCCGTTCCGTGTAAATGGGAGTTCAGCGAATTCGTGACACGCGGAGCACGAATGGACCGTCATTATTGGAGCTCTAATTGGAACACGCGTGAGGCGTTGCGTGAAATGGTCGCGGTGTGCGCTCCGCTCCGCGCCTTCTCTTTTGTGTGTGCGGGCGGCATCGGGGCGCTTCTGGAAGATGCTCTCAGGGACGGCGTTTGCGCGGAGTTCGGCTGAAACCAGCGCTCGTTTTCATTGATTTTTGTGCATATGCGTGGTTTGTTTTGCTACGTTTTGTTTTCCTCCCTTTTCCAAAACGGGCGCCTACCCCCAAATCTTCGTTTGCCGTCGGGAGGAATTATTGCTCGGTGCCACGTTTGGACCCGGAGATCCTTCGGTTGCTCCGTTCGGATATAAAAGGTCTCACGGCGCGCTGCTCTGTGCCTGGGGCGGCCGCGTCTCTTCCCATCCGTTCTTTCTTTATTTTTCCGCCGTGTTTGGAAGAAAGATGCGAACTCTTTGTGGGTCGGAGGCTCCCCGGCGGCTCGAAGCGTTTGCGGGAACAGCCGCGCAATGAGCGCCCGCGGTGCAGCGGGGCGACTCCGACCTCAACTGACGGATCTCCGTTCGTTCTGAGATACATCGTGGTTTCATTTCATTTAATTTAATATTATTGTGATTTATTTTCCGGCTCTGCTGTGAGCCGCGGCCCGGACCCTCCGGAGCCCAACAGCAACCCCCTTTTTTTTTTGCCGTACGCCCTCGGAAAAATAAAAGCGGTGGCAGAGAATCCGCGGTGGGGGCGGCAGTGGGGCGGACGGGGGGGGTGAACGGCGGGGGGGAGCAAATATCTCCGTGGGAAGCGGAAGAAATTCAGTCCTAAATCCCCAACACCGCACTGGGGGCATCAATGCCCCAATTCCTCGCGGTGCGGCCGTCGGACGGAACCCAGATGGAAACGCGTGCGGCCCTGAGCCCGCAGCTGCCCTTCGTGAGCCGCCGCCGTGCTGCGATCCCGGGTCAACCAAACCCCGATCGCTGCCCCAAAGCGACCTCAGCTCCGCCGTGGGGGGCAGCGAACGCACAGCGGCTGCGGGGAGCGGTGCGGGACGGGGAGAAACGCGCTCCGATATTTGCGGCTCTGCGTTTCGTGCCCCCCCCCGCCGCTTAAATAAACGGCTTCGGCGGCTCTTAGCAGGGATTTTTTACGGGACTGCGAGCAGAGCGCTGCGCTCGGGGCCGTTTTGCTGCATGAAAGGGGACAGCGAGAGTGGAGGGGGGGGGAGCAGCGGGGATCCCCCACACCGCACACAGGGGCTGCGTCGCTCCGGAGGGTTACGTGAGCAAAGCCCTGCGTGGGGCAGCGCCGGTTTTCTGGCTGCCTGTTCTGGATCCGTTTGTTTGTTCTCTCTCTGTTTTTTTAATAAGCAGTACAGAAATGGTTTTTTGTTTTTTTTTGTTTTTCCCGTGTCTTTTTTTGTTTTTTAAACGGTGCTTTTGGGTCGATTTGGTTTTTTGTTTTTGTTTTTTTTTTTTGCTTTTTCCTCCCCCCCCAAGCGTTTCTGTAAGACCGGGAATATAATGGATGTAAAAACATTATTGTGAGCTCTGAAAAAGTTCTGTCCGTGGCTCCATCTGCGTGCAGCAGGGTGGCATCTTCCAGCAATGGACCCCAGCATTCTGTCGTTGCATTTCTTAGCAAAACAAAAACCAAACCCAAAACAAAACCCAAAACCACAAAAAAAAACCCAACCCTTCAGCTTGGTCGTAAAATAAGGAGGAGTTTTATGGCCTCACCGTTCTCTCGGGCTCAGCAGAAAGCTTTTGGTGGAGCCTTTTTATTCAGAAGGAGAACAAGAAATCCCTCTTCCCAACACGGTGCTGCCTGTGGGGTTGAGGGGAGCCGCGGGGGGGTCCCTGTGAGCAGAAGGCTTTGGCTGCTCGGCTCTGCTTCGTGTCTGTGAGCAGCAGAGATTTCCATAGGAAGGTTTTCGGCCGCCCCGCAGCAGCGGTGCAGGAATGCGGAGCTGGGCAGGACGGGGCAGGGGCTGTCAGCGCTCGGGAGCACGGAGGGCTGCGAGGCTGCGAGGCTGCGGGGCTTTTCCCCCTGTTTGGTCTGGTGGGAGCAGAGCCGCCGCTCTCAGCTCCATCCGTGGCCGAGCACCGAGCCAGACGCGGCGGCAGAAAAGCGCTCTGACGCTGGCAGCAGATGAGATAAACATCATTTCCTGCGATGGGGGAAGGCAGTGAATGAGGTCACCCTATAAAACACCTGGGGCTGCGAGGACTTGTTGCTCTCCGGGCTGCAGCAGCTCCGGGTGGGACGCGGTGCTGTGAGGCTGCAGGGCCGGGCTGCGCGCTCAGCTCTGCTCCCACCTCCAAGACGCGGCGCATGCAGGAACACCTCCTATCAAACAGCAAGAACTTGAAAGAAAGTTTTTCGCTCTGAACTGAGTCCAGATCGCCGTTCCTCCATTAAAATTATATTTTTAATGTCCTGTAATTGCGCCGGGATAAACCCAGGTGTGTGTTCATGTGAGATAACACGCGGAGGTGCTGGTGGAGGTGCTGGGCTTTGTCTCAGCCTTCCCGGTGCCTCCCGGGCATGTGTTATCTCCGAGTTTCATATACCTTGTCATGACTTACTGCTTAATTAGATGTTTCTAAATGAATATTTTGCTTTGTTCCAAGCAAAGAGCAGCTCTTACAGGGGAGGTTTGGTGAAGCCAGCTGGGGTTGCTTGTGTGGCTTGTGTGGCTGGTGAGTCAATCAGCAGGAGAGGGGCTCCGGGTGAGGTTTGCCCATAGGATGGGGCCGGGGTGCCCTGGAGATGCTCCTGCAGAGCAGTGCTTTGGCTGCTCCTGGGCCCATGGGACCCAGTGGTGGACGGTCGGCACGAGCTGCTTGTGGGGAGGGATGTGGGCAGCAGCAGCTGCTCCGATGGGGAAAACTCAGTGCCTCTGGGGAGGCCTCTCCTGTGGGCACTGGATTGCAGGGTGACATTTCTTCTGCTCCTCGCTGAAGTTCCTGGCCCAAAACCGGGGCTCCCGTGCTCCATTTTGTGCCCAGCACTCCAAACCTTTGCAATGCAGCCCTTTCTTCTCTACTCACCTGGCAGATCCTCCACTTTCCCCCTACTGCTGTGCTGCTCGAGGTGTTCCTTCCCCCCCCCCCAGGCTCTGCTGGGCTGCTGGATGCAGCTCACAGTGCCCATTCTCCAGCCATGGTGCAGACTGCCTGCTTGCAGTGTGCTCCCATAGGTGTGCAGGCAGCCGTGCCCAGAGAGGTGGCCCTGAGGCTTTGCTTTGTAGCAGTGCCATGGTGTGGGGGCTCAGTGGGGCAGACCTGGGGGCTCTGTGCCACCTCCGTGAGGCAGAGGCCAGCGTGGCCCATTCCTCCTTGTTCAGCACTATTCTGAGATCTGTGATCTTGGACAAAAAAAATATGCGTGCAACCCGTCTTAATTTTTTCAAGAGCCCAAACGTGGCTCTCTGAAGTTGCAGACTAGAGCCCTGACCACGGAAGCCTTCCACCCTTTCCTGTGTGATCCTGGGGAATAATTCGTTCTTGCTGTCCTTCCACGTGTTTGTTTATTTTAATTCCTAGTGGAGGAACTAATTAGCAAGCGTGGAGGTAAAGCGTGGAGCTGCTGCGTGCTCGGCTCTCATCTCAGTGTGCTGCACCAGGTCTGCTCTGTTTGGGTATCAAAGAGAGGAGGGAGGAAGAGCAGGGAAGCGTGGATGAGCCCCAGCTGCGCAGTGCAGCCCAACATGGCCGAGGGGAGCAGAGCATTCGCCCTCCTTGGGTCCTGCAGTGCATGCTTGGGATTCCAGCAGGCTGAGACTCCCCACCCTGTATCTCCAGCATTTATCTGGCACCAGTCTGTGGGTGCGAGGCGCCCATCCCCGGACTGGTCGGACGGGTCGTGATGGCAGCATTGGTGCTCACAGAGCTGCGGCCAAAGGGACCCAGAGCTGCTGTGTGTCTCCGTGGTTCCCATCGGAGAGCCGAGCTGCACTGCGTCACGGTGGTCGTGCAAGGATCGGCACCGAGTGCCGTATGAAAAGGAGCATTTTTCTGTGATTATTCACGTCTAATCTTTGCTGAGGGGTTTTTTTTTTGTGCCCTTCAGTAATCAGAACGTGTTTTAACAAATTGATAGCAACGTTAGCACGGCTTACGTGGGATCCGCGCCGCGCGCAGGGGACACTGCAGCTTTGTTCTCCTCGTCAGCTTACGGAGATCCGAGCTGCCGCTCCTATAGGGAATGCAAGGAGAACCTCTCAAGCATGTTACTGCAAAATGGATTATACTGTTTAAACACATAAAGATCCCCTATACCGGCTGCCAAAATGTAATGGGAGTTTGCGCTGCTAAATGAATAAACCTGTGATGCTGAGGGCTATGGGGCAGAGCGGGGTGGCTGTGGGATGGCAGTGGGGACCTGCCCTCATTGCGGGTTCACAGCTCCTCTCGCTGACACCCCAGGGCTCCCCATCCTCCGGGTTCCTTTCCTTTCCTTCCCCCTGTGCCCGAGTGTTTTCCACGCTGTGAATCTCAGTTTTTCTATACAGAGGCAGAGCTGCTTCGATCCGCCCGGAGCAGGGAATCACAGAACCAAAAGTGGGATCTGAGTCCATTTCTGTTTGTTCCTGTGAGGACGTTGCTAACATTGCTGCCTTCCCATTCCCAGTGCTCCCATCCACGAGCACAGCGCAGCCCTACAACCATGCACAGCTCCCCCAAATTCACAACAGATTCAGAAAGAGGGTTTCAGGCCGAGTTACTGCGAAATGGCAAAGCAGGGAGATGCGGTAGCTGCAGTAATTGCAACAAGTGCAGTAATTGCACATTGCTTGCTCACCACCTCCCCAGTCCCAGAGGAGCTTGCAGTGCTTTTGGAAAGGTCTGGGTGCGTTTTGTTGCTGTGTGTCCTTCCAGCACATCACTGGGTGCACGGTGAGGCTGCGGGAAGAGGTGCAGGAAGGGAGATGGCCACGAATGTCACATGGCACCTTGTGATGGAGCTCGTCCCTTAATGTATTGATTTGCATTGGAGGCATAATGACACGCAGGGAGCTTTGCATGGGCCCAGCAGCTCTGCTGGGTGCTGTCCCGTGGGAACGCTGTGGGCCCTGCAGCTCCATCTCCTCCCGACGGTCCCAGCTCTGCTCCGTATCACAGTGCAGCAATCTGGACAGCACAGAGATAAAACCCGGATTCTTTCCGTCCATCCATTTGAAGAGGCCTCCGAGCCGATTCCTAGAGAGCCTCTTTGACATGGGGACTCAATTCAGGTGGTGCATTCGAGATAAAGAAAATACCTGTAGAACCCCTCTGGGAAGAAAGGATAATTACAGAGCGCGGTTTGAAATATGGCCGATGGCACTGACCTCCTTCCCGGCCCCTCCATAAATACCTCTGTGCTGAAGCATGAGGAAATGGCAGGAGCTGAACCGCGCACCTCCTCTGAAGCAGGCAGGAGCTGCTGCCTCTGGCTCACACCCACACGCAGACACTGCCTGATGTATGGATCCCGGGCTTGTAATTTACAGCAGAGGCACTCAGACAAAGGTTGGGTTGGTTCTGCTCTCCCTGGCAGACAGCCCCGCACGGCCCCTGTGCTTCTCTGCAGCGCTGCTCCTCCAGCAACCAGTGCCTCACAGCACTGCGTGCAGAGGGCAGAGCAATGTGCCTGGCTGCAGGGAGCAGAGCGTGGGGCAGAGCTGCAGCAACGGGCACGGCTGCAGGGAGCAGAGCCTGGGCTCAGTGCTCAGTGCCATCGCCATGCATCAGTGCCTGCAGCTCGACCCAATGCATTGCCTCCCGCAGTGAGCAGCAGGACACAGCGTGCAGTGGGAGCAGCTGGAAGGGTTGCATATGGTGCTGGTGACGCAGAGCAGACGCCTCGCAGGGCTGAGCTGCTCCTTTGGGGGTGGAGATGGGAGACTGCCCCAGAGAAGGAGGTTTAGGGGGCTCAGCTGAGTTAGATGTGATCTGAGCTTCAGCACACTCCTGCTCTGAGAGAGGTGTCGCAATGAAACTGCCAGCATCCAGCGGTCCAACGCTGCTGAGGAGGAGGATGTGCCTGAAATGGATCTGAGTAGGAGGAAACCAGACCTGTCTGACAGGCAGCAATCCGCATCTTCCCTCTGGACTCGCTTTTCCCCTTGCAGCACCCCAAGCTTCAGCTGGCACTGGAACTAGGCAACTAATACCATAAGCAATTTGATTGCCAGGAGCCCCACATCTCCCTGCTTACAAATTATTTTGCAAGCCGGTAGCACAATTCAGCATTTCATCTATTTTTTTTCGGTCTCTGGTAGGCAAAAGCTCTTTGCCCATGTAACTCAAGGTGTCTGTGGGACAACTGCACAGGGACGTGGTGCAGTGGGGACAGCAGCTGCCTCCCAGGAGTGAGCACTGCTGTCCCCTGTGCTGAGATGCTGCACTGTGCCTTTCCTCACCCACTGTGCATCCTGTTGGTGACATTCACCACCCAGGGGATGCAGATGCCTTTGTCTCCCTTTTGTTGATGCCTGCACCGTGGAGGTGACCTCAGGGTCCAGCGTGGCACCAGGGAGCTGCTAGCGGCGGGTGCTGAGCCTCGTGGAAGGACAGTGCTGTGATGATTACATCATTATTTTGCAGCATTAGAAGGAATCTGGAGCTTCGGAAGCACAGCACAAGGTAACAGGTTTTCTGGAGCCCAGTGTTTAGGAAGTGCTGTGCAGTCTGGATTGCTCTGAAGGCATGCAGTGAAACAGAGCGTGCGTTCAGGTCGTGCTCGTATGGCTGATTCCTGGTAAATCATTGAACTTGTTCTGTGCCCCGCTGCTGTAAGCAGGCAGCTCCTGGGGCACCGCTGTGCGTTCAGGATGGGGTCGGGATTTGCTGTTCTGTGAGCTCTTCCCATCCTGCGGAGGTTCCTGAGCAGCCCAGCGATCGCGTCCTGCACTGAGCACTGTGGGGTGGGCGATCCCTGGACTGCCATCACAGCATCCTGGACTGGGCTGGGCTCAGCTGTGCTCTGTCCAATCCATCCATCCATCCATCAGGGAAAGGGATGAGTGCCCAAACCGTGCCTGACCAGTCTGTGTGTGATGCACATTTCTGCCCCAGGTGCTGCTGTCCCTGGTCTCAGTCATCCGCTCGCTCACCAACACTGGGCACTGTTCAGCCACTGGGGGAAGGTCCTTGGTGCCATGGGCAGGGGTCTCCGAGGACAAGCCCTGAACTTACATCCCAGTGCGGCCACCCCTGCGCCACATCCCTACGCTCATCCATTCCACCCGGCCGAGGGCCAGCAGGGCTCAGCTCCAAGCACGTCCCACCCGCATCCTGGCGGCGTGGCACCCAGCTCTGCCATCGTGTCCCCCCTCTGTGCCCCTCACCGCGGTGCAGGTGACACGCTGGCTGCCACCCTGGTCTTACGCTTCCTTTTGTCTGCAGGCTGGCTCAGGTGCTCCGATCACCTGCTGCTTGCAGGAGCGGGGAAGCAGCAACTGAAGATCGAGGGGGACTTTTGGTTTACTCAGATGACAAGAGACAATTTTGCTTCCCCCAAAGCCAAGGAAACAAAGCTGTCAGGCTTTAATGGTAGCTTGTCTCCCTCCTGCAGCATGTTTATGGGCAAACAAGCTGCAGAGCAGACCAGGCAAACTGCAGGTGAGGCCAAATCACAATCATTAATAATTAATGGCGACTGTGGCTATGTTTATTCTTGTATCGAGGCAACGTGGTGTGATGGATGCAGCGCTGTTGCAGTGGTGTGCCGTGCTGTCTGAGGTGCCCCTATCCCTGCACGTGCCAGGGCTATGCTGGTGCCCGTGGGGCTTGGACATAGGGCTGCTGTGGGGCAGCTCCCAGTGGGGTTGTTTCAGGCTGTAGGGTCATTCCTTGAAATGCCACCATGTCCTTTCAAAGCGCGTCCCCACTCCACCCCCCCGCGCGTGCCAACATGCGTCCTGCACTCTGCTCCATCCCACAGCAGTGCTCCGCAGCGCCTGGTGCTGCTGCCAGCTGGGTTGGCCTCCTCCCCACGCGCCCCATTCCAGGGACACACGTGGTGCTGCATGGCCCCATCTCCTGCATGACGCCCACATGTGCACGCAGCTCCCTGGCCACGCATGCGGGCTTGGGCACACGTCACAGCATGATCCTGGGCATGCAGGAATGTGTCCGTGTGTGAATGATGCAGAGTGCTTGGTGGGTGGGCAGAGTGCTGTGAGCAGCAGCTGCTCCCTGGGTGATGGGTCTGGTTGTGGGGCGGCTCGGTGCAGCATCCACCAGGTACCCGGCCCTGACACACACCTCTGCAGTAATGCATGGATGTTTGCGAAACTTGCAAGGGTAATTTAGAGACAAACACGACCTGTTCTAGGGCCCTGAAAGAGAACTTTGAAGTTGCTGCTTCCTGGAAATAGCTCTGGTTTCCTCCATCCCATGATGACGTTGCTGTGATTCCCTTCCCACCCCTCAGCCAGTGGCCGCAGTGGCAGTGCCAGTGGGAGCGGTGCATCGTGCCCTTCAGTCTCTGGCCGTGCCGAGGTCCCATGCTGAGAGGGAACTTCTCTCATTCCAATTCATCTTACATCCTTAAACACAAGCCATTTTTATGTAACATTGCTCCTTTTTTGCTGCCACGCCAACAAGTTGTTAAGCTGCACTTACAATATGCTGATTGTGAACGTCCACTAATAGGTCCGACCCACGTAGCCTTCCCCATCAGTTTTCAGGGTTTCTGTTCCATTTGGGGCATGTGTATTTCCTTTACAAACCCTGCATTACCTGCCACATGCGTGGCACCATTGGGGCAACCATTACTGGGGAACCACAGGGAACGTCAGGGCCAAGCCGATGCGAAGCGATGCTGTCGGCAGCCCTCTTCGGCTTCATTGAAGATCTGTTGATGTATTTATTTTTTTCCAGAGTTAAATTGGCTATTCGTTTCAGAACATAAAAGCCAAAGAGTTTTGGCACTAGTTTCAGCCAGAACTTTTGACCCATAAAGCTTTGCTGCGTCTCGGAGCGTTTCTTGCTGGGGTGACGCATGGGAGAAGCCGTGCTGCGCTGCCCCAGTGCTGTCTGACTCCTCTGCTCTGATGCTGCCCATGAGCAGCAGCTCCTGCTGTGTTACTGAGGTTTGAGCTCCTCAAGCTCCCTTTGCAGGGCTGACCCCACAGCTGACGCCTTTCCCTGGTTCCTGTGTTCCTGGCACCTCTCAGCTCTGTGCAGGGCAGTGGGGCTGTGGGTCTTGAGAGACCTTCCCAAAGACCAACCTAAAACCCCAGTTTTAATTGCACCAGAGTGGGAGGTGTGGGAAAGCAGTGAGAGCAGAACCTGGGTTTCTTCCATTGTGCTTTTTTCTTCTTTTTTGTTTGGCTCCATCAACCTCACCCCTCTTCTCCTTCATTGAGGAGCACACGAAGCCATGCCATGGCTTCAGCTGCGGACGCGCTTCCCGAGCTCTGCCCTCTGAAGCCTGCTCTCCTCTCCTCTCTCCCTTTCCTGCCCTGCAGTGCCCATCCCCTCGAAGGCCAACGGCACCATTCCCTCCCTGATGAACAAGGATGGGCTGATCGGAGGGGTGACGAACCCCAACGAGGTTTTCTGCTCGGTGCCCGGCCGCCTCTCGCTGCTCAGCTCCACCTCCAAGTACAAGGTGACGGTGGGGGAGGTGCAGAGGAGGCTCTCGCCCCCCGAGTGCCTCAACGCCTCCCTCCTCGGCGGGGTCCTGCGCAGGTAAGGGTGGGGGTGAGGAATTGCTGCTGCGTGGTTCGCTGGGGAACGGCCTTTTTTGGTGCTTTCTCTTCTATTTCCTCCAAACCGAAAAGCTTACGCTGGAATCCAGAGAGCTGTGGATGCCCCATCCTTGGAGGTGCCCAAGGCCACGTTGAACGGGGCCGTGGCAATCTGGTCCAGTGCTTGATTTTGTACTTGGCAACCAGCCCGTGGCCGGGGGGTTGGATCTGGATGTCCTTGAGGTCCATTCCAACCCAACTCTATGATTGGGATGATTCTATGAATTATGGTTCTTCTAATATGAAAGGCAGCATCATTTTATTTTATTTTTTTCTCCTTTCTTTCTCTTTCCAGAGCAAAATCAAAAAACGGGGGTCGGTGTTTAAGGGAAAGGTTAGAGAAAATCGGCCTCAATCTACCCGCAGGACGGCGCAAAGCTGCCAACGTCACCCTGCTGACATCACTGGTGGAAGGTAAGAGCCCAGAGAGATGGGAGTGCCGAAACTCCAACACCCCTCATTTGCAGCTTTCCACAAATGACAGCACTTAAAGCAAAGTATGCCGTGGTCAACACTGAGACTGGAAGTGCCCTTTGTCGGTGTCTGCACTGATTGAAACACGTCTGTCCTCTGAAACGGGAGCATTTCTGTCGGAGCAGTCATAGCTCATTTGTGAAAGGGCATCTGGGGCTGAACGGGGCGAAACGTTGCAGCTGTGAGCTCCCCCCGGCCAGCCCTCAATTCACTGTTCACTCTGCGAAGCAGTTTTAGGAAAAGCTGGTCAAGACCACCGAAACCAAGTAGAAAAAGGTGTGAGTAAAGCTGATGATGAGGTGTCAGGCCAACGCTGTTCTGCAGCACTGTGTGCCCACGATGGCCACCAGCTCGCTGTCCTTGGGAGCACCGAGAGCTTGGCTGGGGCTCCATAGAAACGCAGAATCACCGAGGTTGGAAAAGCCTTCTCGGATCCCTGTGTGCCCATTGACCACATCCCCAGGTGCCACGTGGAGCAGTGCTGCTGCTCAGAGCTGTGGGGTTGCCCCCCTCCCACCTTTGGCGCTATGGAAATGACGAGGTGGTGCCGCATCTTTGGAGAAAAGGACGCGGGACGCAGACAGACGCGGTGACAGCTCCGACTCCCTTCGAGCTCCGGAATCCATTGTGTCCGTGCCCAGTGTGCTGGAGGCAGCTGCCTGCAGATTCTGAATAGAAAATCATCTCCATTGTCGCCAGCAAATTAAATGACCCGCTTCATTAGGCGGAGGTTGTTACCGAGGGCAGTTGGTTTGTGCTGAATGAAAGGTTGATTTCCATTAAAAGAAAAGAAGGAGAAGAATGAAAGAAAGAAAGGAAGGAATGAACGAACGTACGGTCTGATTTCAGGTGGCTGCTGATGTTGTGGTTACCATTTACCAGCTCGTAGTAAATAAATAGTGGTGTCATAGGTGCTCGCTGGATACGATCTCCTGCAAGTCAGTACTGGAGGTGCTTCACCCAGAGGAAGGCCTTACGGCACCGTCACTGCACACAGAGATGGATTGGTTCCCCTGCACCCCGGGTACCTCCTTCTCAGATGTTTGCTGCCACGCTTTATTCTTCTCCCCTCTGCCTTCCCCATTTTTGGTGTCACAGTGATTGTTTTTCAGCAGCTGTTGCGCTTTAATTGTTTTCTAACATGTGAACGACCGCAGTTCCAATTAAGTTTTTCCTCATCTGCTGCTTCTTTGGAGGAGGAGGTGGAAGTGGAAGCAGCAGCTCTGTGCGGGAAGCACGCAGGCACATTCCGTGTGCCACAGCTCTGCAGAGCAGCCCTGGCTGTGCTGGGATCTGGGTTAATGCTATCAGGATGGATGGCCTCGTGTGTGTGAGCCGCAGGGGGCACATCCAATTAGCTCTGCCTGCCCGAGCGGGATTTCGGGTGCTGGATGTGATCGATTGCCATCAGCTCTGATTACTTCCAGGGGGACGCCCGGAGATGGATCAATTCCATCAATGGGTGGGCTCTTCCAGGGGTGATGGATATGTGCACGTACAGCCAGCCCGAGGGCCCGGCTCGCTAAGGTCTCTTTTCACTCTCCTTTTAAGTCACCAGAGGAAGGGACCAGCTTCTGTTTAGAGGTGGTGGTAGTTCATTTAGACCCACATGCACTAATTGTCTTACAGATGGGTATGAGAAACTCTTAGTGGTGCCCACCAGCTTGAGAGCCATAGGGGGAGAGCGCTCCTGGGTGGCACTTGTGAAAGGAGAGCACCCTGATTCCAGCAGAAATAAACCCTGACAGTGCCAGATCTGAGGCTGTTGGAGAAAATGTCCCCTTGCAGCCGGGTGCTGATGCATTGTGTGAATCTGTCCCACCTGCAGGTGAAGCTGTCCACCTGGCCCGGGATTTTGGCTACGTGTGTGAAACAGAATTCCCAGCCAAAGCGGCGGCAGAGTACCTGTGCCGACAGCACTCCGACCCCACGGAGCTCCACACCAGGAAGAACATGCTGCTGGCCACCAAGTGAGTGCTGTGCTGGGTCGGACTCCAGCCATGGTGCAGGGGCGGCCACAAAAGCTTTGTCTTCTGCAAGGGAGGATGTGGTTGCATTGCTGTATGCAGCCAGACCTGGTCAGGGCTCCGAGCAGCCTGACCGAGATGTAGATGCCCCTGTTTGTTTGAATCACAGAATCATTCTGGTTGGGAAAGCCCTTCCAGAGGGCTCACCAAGTCCAATCCCAGCCCACTCCCTCCATGGCTACTGACCATGTCCTCAATTGCCACATCTCCATTGTTCTGAACACCTTCAGGGATGCTGATCCCCCACTCCCTGGGCAGCCTGTGTCAGTGCATCCTTTTTCCCATAGCGCAACTTGCGGCCATCACCTCTTGTCCTATTGCTGTTACCTGGGAGCAGAGGCTGACCCCTCCCTCGCCACAACCTCCTTCAGCTCATTGCAGGGAGTGATGAGATGGCCCTGAGCCTCCTCTTCTCCAGTCCAAACCACTCCAGCTCCCCCAGCCACCCCCTAATAAGTCTTGTGCTCCGTTGCCCTTCTCTCCACACACTCCAGCACCTCAACGCCTTTCTTGTCACGAGGGCTGCTGGCCCAGATGACCTTTAAAGATCCCTTCCAACTCAAACCTTCTCTTCCAGGCAAATTTGCAAAGAGTTTGCAGACTTGATAGCACAGGACCGCTCACCTCTGGGGAACAGCCGCCCCTCGCTGATCCTGGAGCCAGGCGTGCAGAGCTGTCTGACTCATTTCAGCCTCATCACCCACGGCTTCGGCGGCCCGGCCATCTGTGCAGCACTGACAGCCTTCCAGAACTACCTGGTGGAATCCCTCAAGGGGCTGGATAAAATGTTCATCAGCAGCACAGGGAACGGGCACACGGCCGGAGACTCCAAAGCGTCAGAGAAGGACGGGAAGCATCGGAAGTGAGGTGCAGGCTCCATCCCCTGCCTGGGGAGCTCCCACAGCCAGAGGAAGGTCAGCAGTGCCAGGAGGACGCGGCGCTTTCTGAGCCGCTCCATTCAAACGGGGGGGGGGGGGGGGCCAAACTAAAAATGCAAACTACAAAAAGAGAAACGGATCGAAGCTCAGCAGGAAGAAAACAACTCTGACAGACGCGGCGAGGAGGAGAAAATAAGCCAGTTTGATGGCTTTTTCGTTTTGCCTTTTGTTTTTTTTTTTTTTTAAATCACGGATGCAGGAAGCCAAGTCATGTGCAATTTTTTTTTTTCTTTCTTTCTTTTTTTTTTTTTTTTAAAGCCCGTAATAAAATCCTGACAAGCTCCAGGAATTTGTTCTGAGCAAAGAACTGAGAAGAGCAAACAAAAGCCGCCCCAATACCAGGAGTGGGGGCACGAGTGGCACAGAGCTGTGCTTGGATCTGCCAGCTGGCTGTGACGGGCAAGCAAGTTGACCCAAGCAACCTTCCTATTTCTTCCTATTTCCCCACCTACAGCCCAGCCCTAAAGCCAGGCCAGGAGAAAACCTCCAGCTTTGGGTTTGAAGCGGTTTCAGGCTTCATTTTGCAGAGCACCTGCGATGCTCCCAGGAGGGACAAAGCAGGAACACGGAGCCCAGGACTTGCTGCAACTCCACAACCTACAGAGAACAGCACACACACGTTTTTAAAGTTATTATTAATAATAATGAATTAAGCACAAGGAGCAGAACTTGAACCAGGCCAAACTGAACTGTTCTAAATCTGTATATATTTATTTATGTGTAATTAAATCTGAAAGTTTTAAAATGTCCAGTGCGAGTTATTTATATCAAATTGAGTTGGTTATTTGGTTTGGTTTATTTTCTTTCTTTTTTTTTTTTTTTTTCCTTTTTGAAAGATGGACGTTTCTGGTCTTTCTGCCATTAGAAATGGGAATGAAGTTTTGGATACACAGAACTGTAGCATGGACGAGATAGGCTATGATAACAATAGAAGTTCTGCAGGATTTTGTACTTGCTGTTGTTTCTCTTAATGCTGCACTAGATGTACAACACCCACACCGTAATGTCGTTCTCATTACCTTAATAAACCTCTTTTTATTTGAAGAAAGCACCTCCACCGTCTTTGTGAACGAAGGTCCTCCTGCCTCTGTGGCTGAACCTTGAAACTGTTGTGTAGATGTGAGAAAGGACACCCTCCAGTTCCATGGCTCACATCCATCCGACCGGCACAGCCAAGAGAAAGCTCAGGGAATGGCATTCCAGGGGAGCAGACATGGCAACGGCATTTGGCAAAACCAGAGGGGATGCTGAGAACGTTTGCAGCCTTCCCAACACATCTGTTGCTATCACAGCTAGAGAACTGGCAGCTGGGCACGGGTCTCAGCATAGGTTACCTTGGAATGTTCTCAAAATTCTGTTTCCTTTGGAGGTTGCAGAAGAGGACAGTGATAACAGAAATAATCCAATAGGTCCCAGAAGGAGCCACAGGCTTCCAGAGGGCCCCATGTTTCAGCAAGAACACTTTATGTGCTGATGTAGTTTGTGGGGATGGCTCTGAGTCAGAAGCCTGTCCCTAAATACTCCCTTGTAAAACTTACGTGGGGATGCACATAAATTGGGAATCAGATTGGAAATGTCCCATGGTACGAAGCTTACAAAAACAAAAACCTAAATGACAGGCTCCACAGGTCTGGTTTTGCTCTGGACCTTCCCAAAGGAACAAGGAGAAGGCAGGGAACAGAATGGAAATCTTAGAACCACATTAGACACTTGTCTGCACTTCAAAGCTATTTTGGATAATGCAGGGCGTGAGCTGAAAGCACAGAAGTCATTCCTATATAAAATTACTCCAAAATAGGAGTGGCCTGCTCTGCATCATAATCCATTTTAAACATGGATTACGATAAAGGAGAACGAGGTGCTTTTGTGCTGGAGTGCAGGTTTCCCCCCCATGGAGCTGCTTAGCATAACTATCCTGAAATCATTCAACATGCAGACATCCCATGGCACTTGGTATCAGAGCAAACTGCCGTCCGATACATGATGAAAGTGCGTGCACACCAATATTAAAGAGTGAAATACTTCATAACGTAGTCGTGTTATGAAAACCTGACTTGGCTGGGGCATCCTTTGAATATCAAGTAACTCTTAAGCACAGCAGTGATGAGCAATGCAGACGGAGAATCAGGATGTGCCTACAGTAATTACACACCACGTCCATCAGGCGGAAAAAAATCTCTCCTCGTTTTCCTCTTTGGGCTCTGCAAGTCTTTTGAATGTTTTATGAGGCGTTCAGCAGTCTGGTGCCTGAAAGGCCAGGATGCCACCAATTACCCTTTAATGGGAAGGAAGTTTGATGATTTGGATTCACTTGTTGACTTTGCCGTGGATGTTCAGGACTGACGGTGGACACGTCGTGTTGGGTCAACGTCTGAAGGCGCTGAGGCTTCCCAAAGGGGCTGAGATTTTGGGCTTTCTGCGTGCACACATGCATCCAGGCAGAGCACAGCTTTCAGAGGTTGTGCCAGGCCAGCCTTGCTTGCACATCAATGCTGGAGTTCCCCTCCTGAGGACACTCAGACAAGGCCGTGCCCCGGTGCGTTCTTTGCCTTTACAACCTAAGAGAAAAGGGATTTTCACACAATTTGGGGCTCTACCCTGCTATAAATTCCCACAGCGATTACAAATCGTGGGAAAATACGTGGGATTGTGTCGAGGAGTAAAAATAGATTCGGGCTCATGGTTTCTACCCTCGTTACAGAGCGCTGTGGAATTCCAATCCTAAAGGGGAAGTTAAAAAAAAATATAATTCTTTTTCCAATTAATTTGGAATGGATGACAAGTCCAGGGAAACCACATGGCAATCCTTGACAAGTGGAAAAGAGAACATTAACAAGATCTCTTCATTCCTCTGCAGTCAGCTATCCCAAGGGTGAACTCTGACTACGCTGCACCATTAAGACAAACAAGCAGAGGCTGTGCTTTGTGCTTTGGCATTCTGCATGGCTTTGGATAAACTAAATAATTACCTTTAAGTAGGCGACCTTAAAAGCAACATAGTAATAATACCTCTCCATACTGAAACAGCACAATAAGCAGACTTTGCTGACCTGTAGTTAATGCATTCTTTCATATATGAGAGAGTTCATTAAGTTCCAAGCTTTACATAGACAGTCCGAGGAGCCACACAACGAGCAGAGGAAGTTTTTCCTGTAAGTGCAACTGAATTGAGACGTCCAAAACAAAACCATTTTCCCATCAGGCGTTAAAAGAAGTCGTATTTGCAAGGGAGACAAAGTGCTTGCTTGAGAGATTGATTTAGCAGCCCAGACAAATGTGTGCAGCGTCCCACTATTGCCTTAATTATGCTAGCAGACTCCAGCAGAAACAGCCCAAACCCAGTCATTACACAGAACGTGAACATGTTGACCCAGAAGGTATCATTTTGGTCTTCCTGCCCAACCTTCTTCATAGTGCAAAGAATTCCCACTGCGGCCACCTGAATTTCCAATAGGACACCACAAATAGCCACCATAATTCCAGGCACTGAACGCACACCCAAGCTTTGACCCCATAACTGCAGCGCTGCAGCATCCCAATAACCTCCCAAAGGCAGAGGGGTGAAGGATGCTCCAAATGGCTCCTTTGGGTGCTTTATCCTGACACCTTCAGCTGCTTCCTATTCTATCCTTCCCAGCAAACCAGAAGTTGAAACATATCCCGAAACTCAGAAGTATTTCCCTTAAGGACAGCTTTGCCTTGGTCTCACAGCCTATAGCCAAAGATGTGAAATGAATGCAACTCAGCTTTTTTGTGGTATGAAATGAACTCAGGGAAAGAGCAAGATGTCATTCCAAGAAGCTCAGCAGCACACAGAGATGCCTCTGGAAGCTACAGCCTTCTCACCTGATGATTGCTCTGCCTGCACACAGCTGTCCTGGGCTCCTTCTTGAGTTTTCCACTGTACAAAGCCTGAAATTGGCTGAAGAACATCCAAAAGGCAGAATTTCCTTGGTGTGACTTCTTGAATGACCTGCACTCAACATGAACCACAATCAGCCCACTGTTTTCAATCCAAACCAAATTTTCACGCATTCCATGTGGTTTTATTATCCCTTGCAATTGATACATTTCTGCTAATTCTCCAATGGCATCTAGGATTTACCTACTCTCAAGGGCACGCTGAGAAGTAAATCATGTTCTTACTTACACTGTTACAGATCTGAGCAAAGGGAATCCACAGTTTGTTTCAGACTATTGGTGGCTGGAATACCACACACTTTTATTCTGTTGTTCACAGAGTCTCCTCACACCTTGGAGGCATTCCAAAATCTATGTGGCTCTGTAAGGACCTCTGTAAGGTCTGTGCAGACCACACCATCCATGGGCATCTCTTTTCCACCAGGTTTACATCCCAGTAATAGGTGGGAAACCCCCTCACCTGGCAGAGCATCTCCCAGAGCAATAGGAAGAATGCTGAATAGCTGAGAGAATCTTTAAATTAGGTCTAATCTGGTGAAGACCAAAGGCATAAGTGAATATTCCCATTTTAAGTATACACAAACTTGTCATAGTGCCTTTGGATCTGGGGAGCTAAGGAGTAATGCAGCTGAACGCAGTGAGGAAAATAGCTCTGTTCAGATCAGGGCAAAGATTGGCTTTTCTATTAATGCCATGTGTTAATAAGCTTTTTCACAGCTTTTGAACACAAAGCACCTTTTGGTTTAGTTCTCTGCAAATTTTGGAGCCAACACAGAAACCAAAACCGTATGGCTTTACAGCTTCTAAATACATCAGCAGAGGTTAACCTCAAATCTTTAACCAGCTTATGCAAACATCAGAGATGAAGGCGAGCTGACCTCTGGCAGTGTTCACACAACCAGCCTTCCTGGTGTTTCATCAGAGCACGGGCAATAAACACTCAAGTAAATATGAAAACACAACCTTAGGAATATCAGATGTACCAGACCAAAGCCTCAGGTGTGCTGGTTTGGAGAGGTTTCTTGTGTGCTTTGAGTGAACACCACAAGACATACGAGATTAGAGCCCAATTTTAACTGTTTTCTCCTTGAAGGTGTCCACTCAGAGCAACACCATTTTAAGGATGACCAAGAGAAAGTGGAAAAAGCAAGTCTGAATCTTAGCATCATTTCTTTCAGCCATTGTCCGAAACAGCATTACATGGTGCTGTAGCTTTTCCTCCTTGGCATACTGTTGCCAGTAAAGCACTGCAAGCATCCCCACTTCAAGCACTTGGCAGTAAGCACCAAGAGCAGTTTTGCAAAGGAGACTGACCTGAAACTGCCCGGGAAAAAAAAAACAACACAACAAATTAAAGATGTGCTTATCAGTGCTTGGATTAACAAAGAGAATGGGATGAGAATGGGTTCCAACCACTCTTTGGTCATTTTGGCAACTCACGAGCTACCAGACTTCACTTTCCTGCTTGTGAAACCATGGATGATCACAGGATGATTTTCCAACAACTACAGAAGAGAAAATGCATGTCTTTACAGGGAAGAGGCAACCCTGTACTCAGCCATTGCTATGCAAGGTATAAATTCACCTCTTCCCCATGATGCTGAGTTTCTGTGACCACCTGGTGATCTGCACAGAGATGGAGCAGCCAAACAGGTTTGCAAGGAGGAGGTATAGTGGATGCAAGATCACTGCCCTCTGCTGAATGGAAGAGGCTTCTGAGAGCCCACAAATCATGAATCATCTTTGCCTTCTCCAAATTAACTAAAGGAGATGCACTGTTTTCATGGTTGTGCACAAACACCACAAATACTGACGATCTCAAAGAAATCTCCATTACGGAGCAGGTATTTTAGCCAAGTGAAAATGCAGTCAGTCAAGTCATTGCTTCAGACAACTGGACTATTAGGTTGCCTTAGAGTTCATTTACAATCCAAGTTTACACTCTACTCACCGGTATTCAGATTATCCACATTTTAGTTTCACCTCTCCAGAGGTTTGATCAGCAAAATTCAGTTTTGAATAACGCTTTGCTGCACTGCACAGGGAGAACGTACTGCCAGTCCCCAAACATCCTTTCCCCTCTCCCCATTCCTAAACAGAGGGTTTGCTCTATTCCTTCCACAGCTGTCTTGAGTTAGACTACATGAATAAGCTTATTGGATAACCACCGAATTGCACATTAGCACAGAAACAAAACACTTTAAATGTCACTTCACATTTTCAAGACAACTATTTTCTTTTTAGCCCGGTCCTCAGCAGGTCATGGGTACCCAGAGGTTCAAAGCAACGCAGTCACGAGCACAGAAAACACAGTAGAAGTACATGTTTTGATGCCACCACTTTCAGTTTCTTTCAGTTTCCTCTTTTTAATATCTGCTAAGACAACTTATGCCTGTTTAGTTTGATCAGTGCTCACGTGAGAATTTCCTGCACTTAGTTATGTTGATGGCAGCCTGATAACAACATATGGAACCCCTGAAAAAGGTTAAAGCTCTAAAGAATGTTAAGTGGCTCAAAGGATAAACTTTTTACAGGCAGGATAAATTAATTTTGCCTTCACACATTTGCTTGACAAGTAGCAAAGTCAGAGGCAGTCAGAGGCATCCTTAGAGCTCAAACTATTTTATACAGAATATTCCGTCCCTGCTTTAGGCTGGAAAACTGAATCAACCTAACCCACTGCTATGAACACAGCCCTTTAACCTTCAACAAAGAGGGAAAAAACAAAAAGCATCTTCTGACTGTGTAAGGTCCCCTGCTACTGGGGTCTGCTGGAACAAGCCAGCTCCTTCAGCACAGCCCAGACCCAGCAGCTCTGCACCTACCCTCACACTCCCAGCATCAGCACAGCCCTAAGGCACACAGCTCTGCTCCTTGTAAACCGACCTCATGGCTCCCGAAGAGATGAGCTGGTGCAGTGATCTGTTACACACACACTGCTCAGGAAAAGACCATTTTTAACAGGAAACCTAAAACGAGAAAAAGTGCCTTGTTAACTCTTTAGGCCCTGAGGCTTTGCCAGTAAAACATATGGTGAGAATTACCAGCCAAAGCAGAGCGGAGCAGAGCACGGTGGATACGATACCCTGCAAATGTTACCTTGGTTTACAACTTTTATTTTTTAATATAAAGAACAAAAATACATCAGTAAAAAGCAGGGGTTTTTTTGTCCTTGTTCAATTTAGTCCCAAAGATGAAACAGACAAAAGGTTTTCTTCCCCTTAATGGGAAGCATAAAACTTTTCCTCTCGACACCCCGTGCATTGTAACCAGGGAAGTGGAAATCAAATGTTTCTGAATCTAAAGCTCAGCATCACAGCAGACCTTTAAAACATCCCTCAGGGTTTTCTATAGCAAAAGTGTTACACCTTTCCTTAGAAAGTATAAGTTCTTGAGAAATCCACAAAACAACCTCCTCTTCTTCAGAGGCCGCAGACAAACCTCACTGTAAACATTCTTTTGTTCAACTGCTTTGTCAAAAAAGAGAAGAAAAAGAAAAAAAGGGCTGCATTTATTCATTTCCAGAGGTTGCTGCTCTGTTGGTTTCTGATGTAACCCCTTGCATCCTCCTCTCAATGGGGGATTCAGATCCTGGTCCCTGCCCTCAGGCATAACATATGTTCCACTGCAACCTGAATTCAACGGGGATGTTTGCAATGGAATAATTGTTTTATGTTTATTAATCACCTGCATGCAAATAGGCGCCAATACAAACACCAGGCAGAGCCTCTGCCAGACTCTCACGTGATCTAATAGCACCACAGCCCAGTTTTGGTGTCTGAAATAATGACTGCCTCCAATAGGGAGGCATTGCAACTTTGATATGCGGTGACAAAAATATCACATCAGCTCACCCTGCAATGATGAGTTTGAAAAAGAGACAAAAAAAACCTGCAAAAACATTCAACATCGGGGGTAAAATTAGATATGCTGCATATTAAGCTGAACAACTACATTAATGCAACACGAAGAGGTGAGATTTCAAAACAAAAGTAGAACACTGTTCATGTTAAATGTGACCTGCCAGGAGAAAATCATGCTAGGGACAACTCATGGGTAAGAAAAAAAAAGAACAAAAGCAGTTTGAGGTTTAAGAAAGTCAATTTCAGTGAGATCTTCCAGAGTTGTATTGGTGGCTTTAAATAAAACTAACTGCAGATAAGAGTACAACAGAAAGAGCTCGTAATGAGACTAATCATGGAAAAAATTAAGACTACATAGTCTGATGTGACTTCAGATTTAGCTTTAAGGGCAGTGTGAAGAGGTAGGATGAGTAAAAGCACCAGAGCTGCAAGTTTATCTGTGACAGAGTGAGGCTCAGCCTCCAGCTCCCACGTGATCAGGAACACAGGAATACCTGCTTTACAGCTGGCAGCTTTCTGAAGAGATAAGCATTCTGCATCCACTGAAATGGAGCTCTACTACTGCCTTCAATACACTCAGGATTTCAGGGTAAACCCATGCATGGTACAGCAGCAGTGGCGCCTCAGCCACATCCTGAACATCACCTGTACAGAGGATATAAATGCAAGTACCCTAAAAACACAAACAGAAAGCCAAAAAAGCTTAGACAGATGGATTGCTGGCTTGGTCACCTCTCCCAGGTGCATAAACTTAGGTGTTATATCATGTCACACAACATAACCCACACAGAATCCTGCACACATCCATCCATTGCCAAGATTGTTTTTCCAAACTGAAAACATGCACCCAAAGAGAATGTTTGAGACAGCTGAGCTGCACAACGTAATTTCAGGTAGGGAATCAGTCTCAATTAGTTTCAATTTCTTCCCAACAGAATCTCTTCTGGGCAGAGCATTAAGGATCAGCCACACAAACATCACTTAAGGCTCCTAGCTACAACCCAGACAGCATCAGTGATTTTTCTTACAGTAGCTCTCGCTAGCTGAGAGAATCCAGGGATTTATGAGAAGTGCTGAAATTGTTTTTCATAGAGCTTCTAGGGACAATTAAGAAAAAACAATCAGACAATCAGTAAGTATGTTTGAATAACACAGCTCCAAGCTGACTGTGCCAGAAGAACATCCCTTCCCAGAATCCAGGTGAGTAAAAAGTGACACTAGCATTTTAAAATCCACTGTTTATTGAAAACCTCTCTTTTCACTTGGATTATATTGAAACCAAGAAGAACAAAAGGAAGAATAACAAAAAGAAGTCTTTGAAAATCAGATTTTTGTAACGCAGAGGTAAAGTCCTGTGAAAGATGCAATAGGATGCTGGTGTGTTTAGCACAAAGCACTTGCCTGCTGTTTGCTGAGCTTTAATACTCAGCGAGAGGAAGGTGAGTGCAAATTCTCATCCAGAAAATATGGTGGTTTCCCCACACATCAAAAAACTTACAGTAAAAACTATCAGAATAAGTGTAGGAGCAATCTGAACGTGGCACCATTGCCAACAGATCACGTCTCATCTTCACGAATGATGAAGGGAAGGAATTACTAACTGAAACACTCCCAGGAAGGACCAGTGGAATCAGGAGGTGGAACTGGCATAAATGTCAACCTTTATTCAATCTCCCAGCACAGTACACGCCTTGGGTGCTTCAAATGAATATTAAAAAACCAAAAACTGAACAAAAAGACGGCTGAAGAAAGATCTCAGGGGTTAAGACAGCGCTTTTAGAAGGGGTACATTGTCCACTTCATGGATGCCATCCTTGTCAATGAATCGGGCATTGAAAGAAGTCAGATTTAAGACGAAGCGTTTCTGAAGCTGTTTAAAAGACAAAGAAGGTAAGATTAATCCAGAGCTTAAACAAAAGAGGATAGCATCACTTAAGGGATAGGCTGTTGCTCATCACAATTTCCATCCTGTTCTTGTTGCTGATATTTAATGTCACTAAACTAGGGTGACTTTCACAGCTCAGGAAACGTTTAGTACAATTTTGTTATAATATTATCCATGTTAGAGCAGAGATTCAAAGCACAAAAGCCTGTTAGCGTGGAAGACACTTAAGGAGGAAGACAGCAGGCTGTAACTTAGGACACAGTGCAGGCATCAAAAAGAATTTAATCAGAACCTTGTTAGAACAAGTCTTCTTAATGTTTCCCTAGTTGTTTCTTCCCAATGATATTAAATTCAATCCCAAAGAGAGAATACTCTCCTTCAATAAAAGCCTTGGAGTCCGAAATGATACGTTTACATTAAAATAGATTATGAACTTTCAGGTCAAATCTTCACCCCAATTAGACTTAGATATCACTTCACAAGCTGCAAGAGAAGTATCTTCTCGTTACGTGTAACACAAGTAACAGAGGGATGCTTGCATTACATTCAGAATCAACATAAAAGAAAGTCAAAGACTGTCTGTATCAATATTATGCTAAGCATGAAAGAAGTAGAAGTAAAAAAAAGCAATTAAGCTTAAAGTTTATGTTCTGGAGGACATGAACCATGCTAAGACAGCGCAAGCGCCCACAAATCCTTTTCCTCAGTAGCTATTCCACATCTGGTCAACGTGCATTTATTATCCCTTCTGGCAAAGAGAGCAAAATATGCGACAAGAGGAACAGGAAAATATCAGCAAATGAATGCAAACAAACATTCCTTTCTCAGGATCACAAGGACCCAGGTTTGGCAACTCACCTCCTCCAGACATTTCTTTAGGAGCTCCACAGCTTCCTCACGTGTGATACCTGAAAGAAAACATCCCCAGATTGATTTGATTAGAGGCCATCTCTCTCAACAGAAACTTTATTAAATTTAAACAACTTTTCAGCTGAGCACCAAAAGCTCCACTTCCCAGCTCACAGAAAACACTTTCCAGATGTACTGAGGACGCCCTGAGCTGAAGCACTCACACTGCAACAAGCCATTGAGAATCGATTTGTTCCACTGAATGGGAAGCATGACGGAATTTTGCCTCCCATGGCCAGGGAGCAGGCTTTGGAGGAGTCCAGCCTCCCCTCTCCCCTCAAGTTTATTACAGTTTTAAATCAGCTCCATCTGTCCACAGCCGGCTGCAAGTCAGTGACAGTAGGCGGAGACCGGTTTTAGTGCTGTGTTCCCTGCTGGGTATTAGTTTTAATAATGGGAAAGGCACGTGTGTGATGCCCCTGCTATTCTCACACACTGGGCTGAAATCCAGCACTGGATAGGGATGGCAAGCCATGACAGCCCATTGTCTGCTGTTTTTCCTCTTTTCACAAGGAGTGATGAAAACGTGGTACCATCATTTGTAAAGGTCGTGGCTAGAAAGCAGCTAAGCTCCATGGATCTTATTTCTAAAGCTTTTGTTCCTGACTCACATTCACTGTTCAGTTAAAAGAGCTCCCATTAAAATGAAATTGCCATCCTACAGCTGCTTTTCTTGCAGTAGATAGATGGAAGGATTGCTAAGTGAACAAATTCACTGTGAGAACAAGCTCAGCTTTGCACACAATAAGGAGTAAAGCAGTTTTGTGGCTAAAGTCAAAGATGTCACTAATTACAGTTCCAGCTTTGCACATCTCATCTGAAGAACAGGGATGGAGCACAGATCTAAAATTAAGACTTTAGACAGCTACAAGCATACACAATTATAATTAACTACTGTGCCAGCTGACCTTCAGCACCTCAGAGCTCTGAGATAACCTTGCTAGGAAGGAATGTCTTTTCACCCCTGTATTTCTGATACACCACAAATGAAACCAATCCAAAACACGGAGCAAAAAGACGGGGGGTTGCACTCTGGAGTTCGATATTCTGGAATAGCCATGTCACAGCAACAAGCAAGTGGAAAACAAAATGCTATTTATTAAAAACTATTAACAATAAACTGTCTAGAAAAGTCCAGTCACGTCCTATGTGAAACTGGAACATCTTTTGCTTGCAGACCATTATGTTTCAAATAGGAAAATAGAAAGGACTGTCTGGTTTCACTTGACCCCTTCAGCAGAAGCAGGAGGCAACCTTCAAAGCCACATTTAGGCTAACAGTCAAGTTTAAACCTGCAGCAGCACAGCAGTTGTGACAGACCACCTGGCTCTGTACACGCCAAACTCACTCTTTAAGCCTTTAAGTTATTCATCAACAATGGGAGAATTTGCCTCTCTGCAGGCTCCACTTACCTGGCTTGTAATAGCGGTCCAGGATGCTGAGGGTGAGGAATGCACCGTATCCATGTGCTGCAAAAGGAGCTTTAGCCAGAGCTGCAAGGTAATCCATGTAATAAAGGGCAGGACCCTCATGGTCATCATAGCCAGCCAGGAGAAGGTTGACATGGTAAGGGGTCTGCAAACAGAAACAGCCACACACAAGGTTTTGGATCTTAACCATCACACAAAACAGCAACGCAGCTGGTTTTGCAATTCTTTATGATACAGTGACTAGCAGCTGACATCCACGCTCTTTGCAGGAGATGCTGGACTTCAGCATCAGAGAAGATCAAGTCTCCTGGTGTTACAGCATGCAGAATCAAAAGAAAAAAGTACAATTCTGCCCTTTTTTCTTGAAGATTTCATGGCGCATTCAAACAAAATGAAAACTTTGATCACGTTTTCACAACGAATTCTTTAACTTCAACATAAAAGTTGATGATTTTTACCATCAACACAGGAGCACAATGTGAGCATTCTGCAGTCTGTAAGAACTTCTGTTAATTTCATATGCTCTTTCCTCAGTCACACCACTGTTAACCAGAGACCATTTTAGCACACATGGGAGCTTACAAACGGTGCAGTGTGAACAGATATACACAGTGCTGCACAGCCTTAATTGGCAATTAATTTTTTATGGCGTGTACCAAACTTAATCTTCACTATTTTGCTAAATTGATCACACGAAGCTCTAAGGAACTGGTTTGTTACCATTTAAAATCCACTAAGATGCTGCAACACCACATCACTGCGCTGTACATTAATCTTACAGCATTTCAGAGTATCTGTAACCAGTAACTATGCAGCTGTACTCATCTAATTAGGCTGCATTTTATTTGTTCTCCACCATCACACAAGCTGATATTTGAAAGCCGTGACACAAGATCACTCAAATCACTGTGTGACTTGGAATTACCAACACTGGCATATGTGAGACACTCAGCAACAAACAAATGGTCTTACACAGACTCCAATCTGTAAGCTATTTTTCAGTTGTATGCTCTCCTGCTAAAGGGCTGAGATAACTTCTTTAAGGCAAATTAATTGTTACCCATGCTATCCTATTACTCTAATAAACAGATCATGCATTCCAATGTTTACTTCCATAAGTGAAAATATTCTCATACAAGCCTCTCTGCTGAGTTTACACAGGACTCAGTTCACACCCTCCAACAGTGACATTTATGCTCACAGTGCACTAAGATGCAAACACTCAGAATCCCCTACGTGGAACTTAATTGGACCAAGTGATCACTGCTCCTTTCCAAGGCTCCATTTCAAACTAATCCCATGCCCACTGAGGACTTCAGTCCTCGAGTCCTGAGGACTCCACAGTCTTCAGAGGACTGCAGTGGCTGAATGGTGACCAAACACACGGTGCTGCTGTCGCTCCAGGATAAACGCAGCTCCCCCAGATTTGCCTTTATTTCTCGCCACAAGCAGCTTTGCACTTTATGCTGTTTGATTTAAAATAACCACAGCAATTAAGGCACGTGTGAAATTCTTCAGAACTTACAGCTGAAGAGAACAGCTGTGAGAAATAGAGCCAGCCAACAGGCTCAGGAGGCTGGGCTGCGACAGGCAGCCGTGTGACATCTGGCGGAAGCCAAAGTCACAGCAAGGGGGAGGGAGAAAGGTGGGAGTGAGGAAGCATCCTGCCGAGCGTGGACAAGGAGAGGGGAACTGACAGCCTTCCCTTGGACTCAGGCCAGAGCCTGTCACCTACAATTAAACACAGCATCACAACCCGACGAGAAGTTGAACTTCAAAAGGGTTTCAGGGGCAGAGGGGAATTTTTCCTGCTCCCCACCACCACGCACACTCAATAGTAGGTCTAACATCTAACACTGATTCACCTGCTGCATCAAATGCCAATGTGGAAGGAACAGTGGAAGGGGAACTGCAGCACCACTCACCTACTTAAAAGCTAGCAGGCTCCAATGCAGCATCTGGATTTGCCTCACAAATGAGAAACAAGCAGCTCCCTGCAGACACTACTTCAGAGCCTAAAGCCCTGCATGAAAGCTGAATTTGACTTGCAAGAACACCACAGATCTGACACACTGCCTGCCACCTACAGCAATATCCTCAGCACTAGGAAAGTACTGTGAGAAATGTTGTACTACCCCTGTAATGTCCTTATTACAAGACTCTGTGCATCACTGGCTGTGTGAACAGAAGCCATTTCCTTCAAAAGACAGCCTATTTCTACTTCAGCAACAGCTTCACGTCTGCATGCTTTGCTAAAGCTTCAGAGCTTTGCTAAAGCAGCAACCACACTCTAATTAGAATGGTTTCAACATTTATCAACATAAATGTAACACTGCACAGATTTACTGTACCAGCTGGTTAACACTATTTGTTTTCCCCTTCCGTTTTTCATGCTTCTGTTTCTACTCAGAAAGTAAAGCTCACAAGTGAAAGAACTGCCTGACAACAGACATTTATTCCAGAGAATATTTATTAATAATGTGGAGAAAAGCAGGGGAAACACAACCTCCCTCAATAGTGTGGAGCAGATTTTAAACTGTGAAACAGTACTATTAAAAAGAATGTGCATTGCAAGGTAACAAAAAGCCAGAGATTCATATTAGTACTGGCTCATCTGCCAATATAAACGAAATCAAGCTACACAGCATAGAGAAGAACCTAGAACATTTTCATCATCCACATAATTCACTTAGGAGCTTCCAGGAATCCTACATGCAATTTGAACAGATGCACAGAGCTGGTGTTAATCCTTGTATCGCATCAATTAAAAAGAGGCACAAAAATAGGACAAAAAGTTCTGATGGCAAGGTTTGTATAACCAAATTCTAAATGCACACGAAGACACGACGTGCTGTGTTTAAAGAAAAAGAGTTCTCAGAGCAGAGATCACTGTAGTGTGACAGTGTCAGAGTGCACTGCTTGCTCTGGGGCACCGCCATCTGCAACAGCACAGCGCTTTGTCTCCAGTAAATAAACACATCTGCCTTTGCCAGTGTCCTCCCCACTGTGCTGCCCATCTGGAGCAGGTGAGCTGGAAGACAAGCAGGGGCTCAGGAAGCAGGAGAGGCACGGGGAGGGATCAGGCCCCAAGGGACGTGGCACAGAAGACAAGAGCCACATCGTGCCACATGCTGCCAGCTAAGGATGCCAAAACCTCTGCTAAATTACTCTTGTTAGTGGTGTTTAAATCCTATTACAAAATGGTTGCTTCTGCACACAGGCAGGACACTCAGCATTGCCTCACCTGTGGAACACAAGGACCCTGCAAGGAGTTATTCCACTACAAGCTTGATTAACTTCAAAATTTGATACCTTCAGCTGCCCTCCACAACAGAAAAGAGAAGGCTGCCATCAGGTTGCTCCTACAGATGAGTTCAATGCACAGCTCTGTGCCTCACTGCACACAAGCCTAATGCTCAGAATAAAGCTGATGTTGACAGGGCCTGCATGTGCCCATGTAAAATATGATTTCAAGCCTGTGAAGTAAACTGCTGGAATAAGCACCAACCTCATTTACCCATGTCCAATCCCTGACAGATTTGTTCAACTTCATTTTCAATATCCTCTTTGCTCTTGTTTTGTTTTACACAACACGCTGGGAAGAATGCTAACCAAGTAATTCCTAACCTTGGATCTTTAGAAGTCTGTTTGCCCCTCCTGAAAACATTAGAACATTTTACAAGAAGAATTAAGCCTTTTCTCCTGGGGAAATAACAGATTTATTTCAACACGCGTTACGCCCGTTTATCAAATTTGGGAAGCACAGATCCAAGGACACTGACTTGCATACAGCCAAATGAGATGAAAGGCAAACAGAAGTTCTGACTTCACTGTGCTTCAAAGGGCATCCCAGCGTGACAGCTGGAGAATCACTGACAGGATGCATTTATTAGCAACACTTCGAAAAAAAAAATTACCATGAGAAAAATCAGTAATTACAGCTCAGTAACTTGAGAAAAAAACATAAAGCTTCGACTTGGATTTCTTGTTTCCTGAAAGCCTCGTGCTGCTGTTTACAAAAGGGACTTGTTTTGCTAAGCACATCAAACAGCTTTGCTCTATTAAATCATTTTCCAAGAAGATTGAACGGATTCAGTGCATTTGCATGAAAACTAACAACCTTATCTAGATGCTAAAGAGGCTTAATTCACTGAACTGCGCTTACGTTTGGAACAAAATGTTTATTGGGCCCAAAGATGAAATTTTAAGACCACAGTTGTATCAGTTATCAACACCCGATAACTTCTCTGAATGTGCAAATCAATATTTATTTTCAGAAGAAATGTCTTTTCCAAGTGAATTCACACACAGATACAGAAGCCAACACCTCTACATCAGACCCTAGTATTTTAAAATGGAAGTTTTGGCCAAAATCTTTTACTTATTACTCACTCGACTGCGCAGGTAATCAGCCAGATTTCGTCGTGTGAAGTTTGCAGCTGCAGTAGGAGACAATTCGTAACCTGGAGCAGAAATGCATATTGAATTAAAAAAAATCACATACACGTTTAAATCTATGATTTCCCATAGTATTTCAGAGGTAACAACATAGATAATTTCATAGAATGGCCTGGGCTGCAAAGGAGCACAGCGCTCATCCAGTTCCAACCCCTGCTGTGTGCAGGTCACCAACCAGCAGCCCAGGCTGCCCAGAGCCACATCCAGCCTGGCCTTGAATGCCTGCAGGGATGGGGCATCCACAGCCTCCTTGGGCAACCTGTGCCAGTGCCTCACCACCCTGAGTGAAAAACTTCCTCCTAAAATCCAGCCTAAACCACTGATTTTGGAAATAATAAGTTAACCCTTTAATATCGAAGTAATACATTATTTAATCTGTCTAACCCCATTTTATTCTGAAAGCTACAGTTACAGAGATAATCATGCAAAGAGCCCTTAAAGTCCAGGTAGCTCACAGGTGTACAGAGCATTCAAACACACATCTTGAAAAAGTTAAATACTACGAGCACATAGCTGGAATTTCTCAGCCACATACATCAGGAAAGCTGCTAACAGCTGGCACGCAATGGATATCTTCCTTAAACACTGTCACTGGTGTTAAAAACAGCTTAGTAGGGCTATAGATAAGCAATCTCCCTCACTCACCATTTCGCATTTTGTAGAGCTGAACGTTTTTCTGGATGTATTCTGCAAACTGCACCGTGTCTCCAGCCTCGCCAACACACAGCAGCAAGATCTTTTCACTCATCTTAAACATTTTATCGTGGTCTAGGCAAAGGAAACAAAGAGATCTGAAGTGAAATACAGTTTTAAGCAAAAGCACCACCAGCTGTAAAACTGAAGATTTCACAGAAAATTTACCAATACATCAACTTACAACTTTTTGGTAGCGTTCTAGAACACAAGGCTTGGATTAAGGCTGCTACACCTTGTGCACATACTCCTAGCCCATGTTACTACAACAACAGGCAGAAAAAGCCATGTTTGAGAACTTCAAAGGCTTGGAAACTCCCCAGTGTTTTCCCACATCAGGAAGCTAAAAAGATACCGCAGCCATTCACATAACTCGAGTTGCTCTTACTTCCAATATCCCCTTTTCCCCACGAAACGGCCTTTAGCAGGGATACAGCTCCAACCAAGCCCTTCCTCCTGCCCTCATTATTCCTCCAGAACACCCAACGCAGCCCTACCGCAAAGCCTGGGCCAACAAGCGACGTTTACCTCAAGCCTTCAGCTAACACAACCACCAGCAGGCACGGCAGCTCGGAGTGCCGGCTTCACACAGAGCACGCAGCCCTGCGAGACCAGAGCTGCGAGCCCCTCATAGGAACCAGACCCGAATTAAAGACCCTCACAGCGTTTCCCCGCGCGGTGCCGCACATCGCGGGGCTGGAAGCCCCCGGCAGCACAGGGAAACGAGGCCGGGCCCAGCGAGCGGCAACCCGGAACAGCGGCAGCTCCGCTCGGCCCTCACCGTGCTTCATCTGGATGATGCTAGAAGCCGCCACGGTGTCAGCAGCCACCAGGACGTAGTCGGGGCCCTGGATCCCGATCAGGTACTCCATGGCGGCCGCGCTCCGCCGCCCTGCGCCGTGACACAGCGATGCGCCGCCGCCTCCGAAACGCCACCACCGCGCATGCGCCGGCGCGGTGTGATGACGTCAGGTCTCGCGAGAGCATGGTGAGGGAGTCACGTGGGGGCGCGCGCGTTACGCCGGGCGTCCGTTGGCGCCTGAGGGGAGGCGGGGTGGGGGTGGGTGCTGATGTGCTTTTATGGCCTCTGCCCTAATTATCTCTGCTAACTAATCTTGATGAGCAGGGAGCAGCGCTGGGTGCGCTGAGGGGTTACTTGGGTTGCTTTGTCTAAGGGGTTCTTTGCAGGGCACGGTCTGTTCTCTGCGTTCTGCAGTTTGGTTGCCCTGTGCCATGGGGATGGTGGAGGCTTCAGGCAAATCTGGGCCTCTGCTCTGTGCACGTGAGTTGGGGTGGTTGGTGCTGCTCCCAGCCAAAATGTGTCTTGTTCGTTATTAAAAAGCATGCTTGCAAAGCACAGTCTCAAAGAAAGGTGGAAAATTGAGTTGTAGTAGGGCAGCTTCTGCTGCATGTGCTTTGTGGGATAAAAACCAAGCTGGCTTGGCTTGCACGCCCTGGAGCAGAGGGCACTGCTTGGAACTGAAACTCTGCGGAGGTCCAAGAGGAAAGGAAGCTGCTCCAAACCCTGCCCTGCGAGGCAGCTGTTCTTGGGCACAAAATGCATTGAAAACGAAACCCTGGCGCTGCCGCAGCCTCTGATCTGCGCGTTCAAAGGGAGCTGAACTGTGAAGAGAGGCGGTGAAGGCCCTCCAGCAGCAGCACGGGGATTTATTCACTGCCCATCTTTCTGTGTCAGTAGTGGCTGGCAGTGCCAAGCCTGGGCCCTGGCCTCGGCTCTCTGCTGCTCCTGCAGTGCATGCTGTGCAGCCGGTAGCCATGAGCGAGTTCAGGCTCTCCCTGCCAGCCCCATCCCACACAAAACCCCCGCAGCACAGAGACAAGCCCTGGCTTGAGTCACCTACTGGGCTAACGCAGGAATTTTTTCCTTGCTGATCTGTGCGTGCCAAACACTGGGGGAAAACTCCCAAGCTGCAGATGTGTCTGCTGATATCCTGATCCGATGGTAGATTCAGAGCTTTGTGATCTCTGCTCTGGGACTTTGGATGAAATGTCCCTGTTTTGTCCCTTGGCTGAATGTGGGTTCTGACAGCTGCTGAGCAGCAGATGCTCTCCTCACTATTCCCTTCTTTTTCCCCACTCCCACTCTATTTTAGTTTCTCAGTGCTTTGTGTTAGGTGGCCACCGAGCACCCAGAAGCTTCCAGGTGTGGCTGTAAAGTAGGTAACTGATAACGAGGAACAAAACAAATACCCTAATTGCCTGGATGTTGTCTGACTGCAGGCACCATCCTGCCGAGCACTAGCATATGCTTTATTGATTAAACACTGCCTGAGCCCGTCAAACATGTGAGGTAAGTGCAGCTCCACAAAGACCCAGCCCCATGCCAATGAAAGGGGCCACCGAAGCATTAAAATCCCACGGTTGCTGTAAAGGAAGCAGCCCCAGGACATAAAATTCTGGATGCTACAGCACATGGCAAATGCCCAACTGCACCTATACCAAGAAAGTCACTGTGTAATTATGAGAACTGGGCATAACCTTTGTGTGGTTTAAAAAGTACTAAACATGCCAAGAAGCAACAGCAAACCGTCTTCAGGAAACAGCATAAATGAGTGTAAGCAGCAAATTCACCATTTTGACTGTTTTCCAATTGCCTGTAGCTACACTTGTTAAATTGAGTGCTGCGTGCGTAAATCAAAACAGGATGTTTTCTTTTACCTAACAATGGCCGAGCTCTTTGCCAGTGCTTAAGTATTTTCTGTGTGGATCCAACCTATAGTTTTAAACACATTTTCCCCTATAGATGTTACTGCGTGTGTGCCCACAGCCAGCCTGTTAACAGTGATTTTCTGAGACCTCTTTAAGAGAAGCTTAACGAAAAATCAACAGTTACCTTTCTTGTTGATTTTCATTGGGCCCTAGGGTGCAATTAAATGTTAACATTGTTATTGAACTTTCTCGACAGATTGAATTTCCCTGGTTAGGAAGCATGCATACGTGCAGTACACACCTACCTCTCTTCCCAGGGTGAAGGCACTCCTGACATCATGATGTGGGTGTAAGGAAGGAAGCAAGGCATCTCTGCTAGCAGAATTTGGGGAATATTTTCTGCTATTAAAAGGAATTTCTCCAACCTGTAGTAGATCTTAAAATTGAATGTGCTTCTGCCTTTTTAATTGTAGTGTATTTGTATGTGTGTGTGCTCCATGTCCTTGGTGAGAAGGATCGCCCAGCAAAGAGGAAGCAGCCTGAGTCCCTCGTGTAGCTTGCCATACCAGCAAACCAGTGCAGAGATGCATGTTGTGAGAAGTCAAGAGGGACAGGCTAGCCAAGACCAGGACAAATGGGATGGCTGGAAGGTAGATACAAAAGCTGGTAATGATGAACAGCTGTCATGATTTCTACACGAAGAAGTTAGCCATATGAGAAAGCCTATAAAGCAATGAAGGTATTACCAAAGTCCTCAGCCCAGCCCACGCTGGCTGTGCACACGCTGTGCTGTGGCTCTGAGTGCTGCAGCTGACAGCAGCTGTGGGCTGGGCAGCCACTGCTCATCTCCTGCAGTGACACGGCTGACCAGTGCTTCCTAATGTGAGGTGATATGCGCAGAGGAAAGCAGTCTTTTTACCAGGTGCTGATTGCTCCAGCAGAGAACCTGGAGCCGGGCAGAAAATGCAAGCAAGTCATTGCATCAACAGCTGGAAAAAGGCAGTGCCTGTGAATATGTAAGTCAGCTCTGCAAACTTTTCAGCGGCTCATTTTCTTTCCCACACCTGTTTTTTTTACCCCTCTGCACACTGTCCATGAGATGATGCTGTTGTAATTCCTACCTCTACAACAAGCTCACTTCTACCTGATCGGGCTTCATGCTCTGCCGTGCCGGCGTCTGCTACCCTGCCTGCAATTGCTCTTAATGGTGTCTGGTTCTCATTGTGATGCTTGGCAAACTCAGCATGCTCCTGACATTTGCCAACAGTGGAGTGCTTTCCTGAGCTTCCCTGCAGGGTCTGTCCTTGATCTGCATGTGCCCAGGGTGCAGAGTTGTGATAATCTACGGTCACTCGGCCAGGAGCACACACTGCTCTCTGAGCTCCCAGACCACTGCTATTTGCCTGGCTGCTGGTATCCCTGTTCCTTCCAGCTTTGGGCTGTGATGTGACGTGTGACTGCGGCACAGAAAGGGTTTTTGCATTCTCAGATTGTTTGGTGGGGTTTTTTTGCACTGGTTGTTACCCTTTGCTGTCATCTGTCTCAATACAGCATTAGTAAACGATGCTGCAATTGCTGTGCCACCTAGATTAGGTTTCCTGCTTTGAGCTCAGAGCTTGCCAGAGAAGAAAGGGAACCTCGTGTCCCTGCTATGTCAGGTGCAGGAAATGAAGTGCAGAAAGAAGTGATTTAGTGGTGATCACAGGGCGGGCTATGGATGGAAATAGGGCTGCCCTGATTCACTGAGCTCCTCTCTACTGCTGAAGCATGCTGCTGGATCCCACAACCCCGCAGTGAACCCTGCCAGGATTACGTGGAGCTTTGTTGCTAATCTCTCCGTCTGGGCTCCACGGATCTCCTTGAGCCATCTTCCTGTGGGCCCAAACATGTACATGTAAGCAGATTCTGCTTTCAGACAAACCCTGCACCATTCCCCTCCTGCGGTTCCCAAGCAGTTTTGGGACCAAGGCCAGTTTGCGGGGAGCAAAACTTCCTTCCTCCTGGCTCCTACCAAACCTGCAGCCCCTGCTCCAGGCTGTGTTTGCCCTCTGCCTGTGATGGGAAGAGCGGGGCATCGATTGCAGCATGCAGGTGAAAATGGATTGCGACCTGCTGCCTGCTGCACTAACAGAGCTGATTAGCACTGGCGTGTGTCTCTGCCAGGACTGATCTTGCAGGTGAGAGCATTCCGAGAGCAGCTGAGGCCCTGCAGTTTCCATTCTCTCACCGCTGGCTCAGTCTGCTCACTGCTTTGCAGCCAGGACACCAGCAGTGATTTTTCTCCACTTTTCCTATTCCTGGAGCCTCCTTATCAGCCCGTTGCGCTGTCACAGTGGCTGCTCACAGTCCTGGCACTTGCAGGCTGATATTGCAAAAGCTCAGCTCTGCAGAGCCAGGCTGGCAATGCCAACAAGACGTCCGGTCCTGAATGGGGTGACCCATCCCTGCGTGGCTCTGCGGGGTCCAGCAGCATCATCCCATCATCCGCTTCATAACCGTTGCTAATTGGAAAATTAAACCGTAAGAAGAAAATCTGCTTCAAGTTATTCCATGGGCTTTTGTCCCCCACTGAGGAGGCACGAATCAAGGAATCAGAATGTTTAACAAAACAAACAGAGATTTCTTTGGTATTGGGGGAGATTTATAGGCAGTAGCATCCAGAGAAGCCTCCCCTTGTTCTGTCCTTCTGCTTGAATTCTTGCTGGTCACTGACTTATTACTTTTCTTACTGTTTCCCCTGCTTTATAAGTGGGTAAAGCATAATCAAATTATCATAATACTCATTTGGTTAATTGCTCTTTTGGTTACTTATTGAGTTAATTAAAAGACAGGTCACTTAGGAGGAAATGCAGAGAGTGAGGGGACAGGATGTGGGCTGAAATAGGCCATTACTCCAGCTCAAAGAATGGCAGTTTGTGTCCCTTCTTTATTGCTACATCACTTCTGTGCATGATTTGTTCTGGATTAAAAAGAAAACAGCAGCTAAATAACTAACCCAACAAACACAAAGCAAAAGAAGAAAGCCTGCTGCTGGAGATCTCCTTTGCTTGTTAGAATCCATTTAGCATCCATCCAAAGCTCTGCAGAAGCCCAAACCACCTATTTTAGGATCCTTTTTTCAGCTGAGAAAAATGTGCTGCTCCACAGGTCAGAAGCTGCCTGCAATTATGACCCTGAATAGATAGAAATGTTGCTTCTTGAGACAAATTCCATCTGACAGTTTTTACAGTACGTTCGTTCAGAGCAAAATGCCCTGTCCCCTGTCACCCGGATTGAAATTATTAAGGAAGACAGACATTTCACTGACAACTCTAGCCTCCGGGGGGAAAATATTCCTTCTGTTCCCCTCTGAAGGTCAGAGCTCACATAATGCAGAACACTTAGAGCAGTTTCTCTGCAGTGGGGCTGTGGATGGATGTTAGGGCAAGCAGGCGCCTGCTGCACGTGTGTTGGAGGGGATTGGGGACAGAGAGGCTGAGGCTGGCATGGCTGCAGTTTGAAGTTTGCCTTGCCTGGTCAATGGGTAACGCGTGCAGGGCATGCTCTCTCTGTAGGTTCACCTTCTGGCAGGTTGGAGGATCCGTGTGTGCCGTGGCTGCTCCCTTCTGTGGGAGCACCAGCTCCATCCCTGCTCAGGTGCCTTTCTGTGCTGTGGGAGAGGCTCAGCCCGGCCCCTTCGTGCCCCCCAGCCCCACTCCTGCACATCAGCTGTCATTCACTGGGCCCTGCTGTGGGTCCTCGGGCTCACTCAATCTAGGGCTGAAAATTGGTCTTGAGCCAAGGTGGCCAGAGGTGAGAAATCAGCCTGCAGCTCATTAACCTTTTGGCATCCCTGCCGGCAGTTTGGTCCCTGCTGGCTGTGTGCGTGGTGTGAGGACATCTGCACTGCTGTCCCTCCCCGCCTTCCCAGCTCATATTGCAAACAAATCCCAAACCAGAGTGCAGCATCAGCACCAAAGCTGGATGCAGAGCTCAGGAGCCTTTGCTCTGCCCTTATGGATAAAGGGTGGAAGAACCAAGTCCTGACCCACACTGCTCCAGCTGTCCCATCCTCCATGCTCTTGCTGGGGGAGCACAGCCCTGTACACCCCTATTCCCCACCATCCATCCATCACCCCCAGAAGCCCTGGGGGGCTGTGGGGGGCCATGAACCCTGCGCCATCCCAGCCACTCATCCCAAGGGACGCAGCATCTGCCCAGAGCCCACAAGGACCTGGAAACTTTTCTTTCTTCTTTCCCTCACTCCCTATTTTTCTAAGTTTAATTCTGAACAGCCGGCTGCGTTCAGCCTGACTGGTTTGTTATGGCTTATAATTTGTGTTAGGATTAATTAACTAATTACCGACAAATGTCCGTTGGCAAGATTCTGCTTCTGCTTGTCAACTTGAAGTATTTAATTATTTTAATCATTTACTTTCATCTTCAGAATTTATGCTCTTCCAAGAGCGTTTCTAGGCATCTTTTAATTATTATTCTGATTTTTTTTTCCAAGGGGTGGTGAGCTGGGGGATGGAATCGCTTCCCATTAACTATTTCAGCGAGGCAACTTTCCTTGGAAGCTCACCTTTGGCTTGCAGGGCTGCAGTGGGCAATGGGATGCATGGAGAGGGCTGGGCCCTGACTTCCAATGGAGCCCTGCCTTTCCCAAAAGGATTTTGGGAGCCAGCCATGGCCACGCACTGCACTGCTCCCTGCCTGAGGGCTCAAGTGATGCTGGTTTGCCCTCACCAGACGTGATTCCCTGATATCCCATCAGACACAGGAGAGTCTTTGAAGCATCACCGTGCACGTAGACTTCCAAATGTGTGCCCAAGGATCCTGGGGAGGTGTCCATTTATACAGGTTCTCAAAAGACCACAAATTGCTTAAAATCCACAAACCGAATTGGACTCGATAGTCCTTATGGGCCCCTTCCAACTCGGCTAATTTGATGGTTTGTGACTCCATGAATTTTGCTCTGAGGATGATGCAGGAGGGGGGGGGGTCGCAGCAGGATGGATTTGGCTGCAGGCACGCAGGGAACTGCAGTGGTGGGATGAGAGGGCAGTGTGTTTGCGTTATGGGAAATGCAGCCAAGGCTGGCTTGGTTTGATGGGAAACCCCATAGGGCTGCCCCTGAAATGACCACCGAGGCAAAGTCTGAACCCTTTCCTTCCACCCATCACAACCAGAGCACTTCCATGGGATCAAAACACCGCAGAGTGCCACCATCTGACAACACGCTGCAGCTCAAAGCCTTTCACTGCCCAGCGGATTGCCAGGCTTCTTTCCTAGCCAGATGCTTCCTGTGCCATCAGACCGCGTTGGGGCTGAGCTGCACACCCTGCCCACCCCTCGCTGGTAGAGGCTAACGAGGGCCGTGGACTTGAGAAGATCCTTTCCTGGAACAAACGAATCCCTTGGACTAGAGCTGATGAGAGAGTGCTACTTAAAAGCTTTCTTGAGGGTACATAATTATACGGAAAATAATTAGGGGCAAGGCAGCAGTATTATTACCACTTATCACATCACTCTAAACTTAATCCGGAGTGATCTGTGGGATCACAGGACAGGCTTTCTGAAGCAGGAGGAGCCCATGGCTGTGCCCATTGACTGGGCTGACCCAAAGGCAGGGGGGATGTCACACGGGTGTCACCTGCTGGGACGGCACGTGAGAAACGAATGGCGCAGGGAAGGAGGGCTGCAACCCGGCCGTGGGCTCTGGGTAGGGAAACATCTAAACGAGATGAGAAAGATTGCCTTAATTAACTTCAGAATCTCGTTAATTAGAAGCTTCTCGCATTACAAATTGTTCCGGTGACCAGCCCGAGCCAGGGCTGCTACAAATGGCAGAGGATGGATTGTGTGGGTTTGGGATCATTGCGTTTCGCTGTGTGTTGGCTCTGCATCCAGGAACGGGGGGCCCAGAGCCCAACTGAGCTGCTGCAGGGCCCTGCGGGGGGATGAAGGCCTGGGGTGGCTGGCGCTGGGGGTCCTGGTGGGGAGCAGAGCCCTGTGCCATTGCAGGCAGGCAGAGGGAGCTTCAGTTGATGCCCCCGGCGGTTTTTTTACAGCTCAGCTATTCCATTTAGGGTTTCAGAGGCAGTGGAAGGAAGCTGGGATCGCTTCACTGACCAGCCGGAACATCCAGCCAGTACATTAACTGCCCTGCTGCCCTGATCTGATGTGGTTTTACAGACAATAGCTACTGGCTATTTAGGCAATGTATAAATTAGCATATTCTGCACAAACGAGGAGCATATTTAAATCAAAGGAGAGTGCCCTTTATTTGTCAATCATTCCACATTCGCATTTTCACATTCCTCTATAAAGTCAATTTCAGCTTTCTCTGTACCCCCATCTTCACATGGGGAATTGTCAGAGGGTTTCCTCTCCCTTCCCCCTCTTCTTTAATTAAAACAATCGCAATCTGCTCTCCTGGAATTCCTTTTGGCTCAGTAACTCGTGACCTTCACTCCGGGTTGGAGCCTGCCTGGTGCGCGGGGCAGAGATGGGGAGATAAAGTCAGCGAGATGGGGATGTGGGCATGCAGATGTGATTGCCAGGATGTGCTGCAGCCACCGACTGCATCTGCTGCTGTGCTGAGTGGTGCTGAGCAGGGAGGAGAGCCGTGGGCTGGCTTTGGAGGTGCAGCAAGCTGATGTGCTGGACAAAATGATGCTCAATGGGGAAGAAAACCATGACTGCAGTGGTGGTTTGCAATGCTGGAGCAGCCTGAGCTTCCTCATCCCTTCAAGTGCTGTTGTTGGTAATGTGAAGGACTGCTTTGGTCCAGTGCAAAGGTCAGGATGTGAGCCCCACTGCGGGGTAGCTCAGCTCCGGGGCACAGCTGGGAGCAGAACCATCTGCACTGCCAGCACTGCCTGCTCTCAGAGTCCCCTTTTGCATTCCCAAGGATCTCAGGGGCTCTCGGAGCTCTGCAGCTCCCAAAGATGGGAATTGCTGCTGCTCAGCAAATTATCAAAGGGCTTTTGACAGCAAGTGCTGACAGTAAGGCACTTCTCCTTGCTGGATGATCTCAGCCAAGCCGTGTCTGAAGGCTTTCAGTAGGGCAGTGCTGAACGTTTGCACTCCATCAGTTACTTTCCAGCCTGCAGAGAACATAAGTTAAAGAGGAAAATGCAAATAAACCCAAGTCCTGAAGCCTTCCTAATGGCCACATCCTGGCTCTTGCCAGGTTCTCACAACGCTGTGCTGACAGAAAATAAAATAGACCTAGAATGTCTGTACAATAGATACAGATATGGTTTCAGGAGCAGCTTTGGGGTGGGCTGGGGGGCTCAGGTGTGGGAATTGGCTGCTCACAGCGTGGCCACGAGGTGCTGGGACTCCAAATGGCACCAAGGGCTGTGGGCCCCCCTGCCTCACCGCCTGCCCTCCTCCTCCCCTGCCTCGTGGTGTTCCTCATGCATGGAAGGTATTAATTACCCACCTTGCTTTAGTGGCTCTCAGGAAATGCCCTGCAGCAGAATGCGCTGCGCCCGCTGCAGCTCTGCTGAAGAAGAGGAGCACAAAGCTGCGCCCCACAGGATGAAGCAGCGCCCATTTATTGCATCCCATGGACAGCAGCTCCTGTGGGGCTTGGCAGCACAAACAGGTGAGCAGCAAAGCACAGCGGGCTGCCCCTGCTCCTGGGCACTGCTTTCCCTGCACCAGCCCAAAAGTGAAGGTGATAAAATGCGGTGAGAAAGCACCTGGGAGTGGTCATTAATTCACAAACCACCGCATGGCCAAGGATGAGCCCCTGTGGTCCCTGCCTGGCTCGGGGTCGGATGGGATTTGCAGGAGCCTGGAGGCAGAATGGCAGAAAGATGGGCAGGAGGGCATGAGACCCCTCCCAGGCTCCAAAACTGCAGAGACACTTTTTTGTTCCACCTTTGGAACACACAGATCTATTCACTCATCATTCTACCGCATGGATGTGTGCACACACGTTGTGACTTCACGGCTCTCCCATCCGTGCATAAAACAGTCCAGGGAGCCCAGGCTGCTTCATCTGTTTGCCACAGAAGATGGATTCGTTCACAAATTGTTTTTTATTGACCCACAGCGCTGCTGAAGGTCGTTTGTTTGGATGGAAGCAGCAGCGTGGATGGGGGGAACGTCCGTGTGATGGGCACATCCCAACCCCAGGGAGCATCATGGAAACCCCATTGATGCTCCACTGAAATCCCATTGAAACCCCATTGAAATCTTGTTGAAGCCCCAATGAAACCCACTGAAGCCCCCCAGCGTCCCTCTGGACCTCACGCCCTTTAGGATGAGTCCTTCCTTGGGTAAAAGAGGCTCAAGATGGAAAAATGGTGCCTGCAGGAGCAGCACATGGGGCCGGTGGAGCATCCACCCACACTGGGGATGATCCCAACTGAAAGCACCAGAGCTCTGTGGGCAATGCTCAGCAATGGGTTTTTCTTTTAGAAGCTTCACTCTGTGGCCATTATTGGGTGCATTTACACTGTTTGGAGATGGGGATGAGTGGGCACCAGCCAGAGCAGCACTGGGTGAACAGGAGAGACGGATCAGTGTGGAGTCACAGAATCACAGAGCCGTAGAATGGCCTGGGTTGCACAGGAGCTCAGTGCTCATCCAGCTCCAACCTGCTGCTGTGTGCAGGTCGCCAACCTGCAGCCCAGGCTGCCCAGAGCCACATCCAGCCTGAATGCCTGCAGGGATGGGGCATCCACAGCCTCCTTGGGCATCTCTGTCCCCATCACAGCATCACACCCCGTGCTCACTGGGCGCAGTGAATGATCTGAGCTCAGAGCTCTCTCTGTCTGCATCCCCATCGCAGCCCTTCACACTTTATTTTGTCGACTTTACAAATGTGCCAGATTTTAAGGGAAAAAAAGGGGAAAAAAACAACCAACCCGCAGATAGGGAAAGTAGCACATCCCTTTGTGCAGTGCTTTTTAAAAATCCCTGTTAAGTTCCTGTACATGCTGACAGTTTTACAATTTACATGACAGCTGGCTTGCTTGGAGGAGATCTCTGTTAATTAAAATAACACAAAGGGAAAGAAGCGAAATCGTGTCAGCGGATAATTAATTTGGAGCAGGACACCAGGCTGCGCTGATCCCGCTAACAAAACTCTGCAGGAATTCACAGCTTTGCAGGGCTCGGCTCTGGGGACGGCCCCCTTCCCATGGCACTGGGTCCCCAGGTCCCCCAGTGTCCCCAGCTGGGGTTACGATGGGGTTTCAATGGGGTTTCAGCGTGGTTTCAATGAGATTTCAGTCAGGTCTCAGTGGGGTTTCCCCATTTGGGGACACGGGGGATTTGTCCCATGGGAAGGGACCGGCTGCAGCGTGGCGCTTTCCCAAGATCCGTACCCAGATCCTCTTTGCTAGGGCTCTGCCTCTCCCATAGTGACGGGAACCGCTGCCATCCCATGGCCATCCCTCGCACACCGCTGTCCCACAACGGGCACGAGGCTGCGGACAAGGACAGACCGGGGGACCCCTCTGCATTCAGAGGTCCGTGCCCCTGCGGTCGGGACGTGCTTGGGATGCTCGCTGTGGGTTTTGCTCCATCCTGACCCACCGGCCCCTTGCACCCATCGCCCGCGTTGTGCTTAGTTAACAATTCTGCTGCTCGCTCTCGCCGCTTTGGTGTGCTGATCAGGCGGGCTGGGGATGGGGAAAGAGAAAAACAGCGCAGAGAGGGAAGGGAAAGAGCAGCCCAGGGCTCCAAAGCAGCTGAGGTGTCAAAGACAGAGATTTAATGAATGTGCCTGCGGTTCACCTGAACAGATGAGCACGAGCTAGAAGGAGAGAAGGAAGAAAATGGAAAAAAGAAAGGATCATTTTTCAGATTGGCAGCTCCCCTCCCAGACATCTTTTAACAAGAGAGGAAAAAAAAAAGGGACTCCGGCGCAGCTTTAAAGGGACAGAGCCGCTGCTTCCCCGCACCGCGGCTTTGGGGTCGGGCTGCGGTGGGTGGGACTGCAGCTCCCGCGGCCCCATAGCGCTGAGCCCTCCGGGTGGGACGGGACCCGATTCCCACCCAGACAGCGGGACGGGGAGGTTGGAACCCAAAGCTCTGCAGCCCCAGCAGAACTGGGACCCCAACCCCGGAGCTCTGAAGCTGAGGAAGGCAGTTTGGAGTGACTGCCAGGTCTCCCAACAGGGCTCAGATTTGGCTTCCAACAGAAAGCAGTTCCCAGCCTCCCCTTTGTTATGCCCTGCATCATTCCTTCCTCTTTTTTTTCCCCCACGTTTTCCTTTTCCTGGGACAAAGCAGAGATGCTGTGTGTCCCTTCCCATCTGTGTCACCATTCCAGAGCTCGGTGTCCCTGCTATCGAGGACACAAGGACTCAGCCCAAACTGCAGCTCTGTGGGTTTCTATTTTAGGACTCTATTTTAGAAGGAAGGACTTGGTTCCTCTTCCATAGAGGTTTCCCCTCCCATCCCCGTGCCCTGCAGGCTCTCCGACTCCTCACACAGAGCGTTGCAGAGCTCTGGGATCCCACAGCCGCAGCCTGCAGCCCTGGGGATGGGACCCAATGTTGTCCGTGAGCAACTTTGTCCGTGGGCCTCCAATTACTCTCAGTGCTCTGAGCTCTGTCACATCTCCTTCTCATCAGGAACGGCACCGACGGCTCTTTCATTCTCCCCCCCCCCCCCCCCCCGACCCCCCTTTTTATTTTCTTGTGCGCACGGTTGCGTTTTTCTTGATATTTTTTAATGATTTTGCACAGGAGCCCAAAATGCTGCAGCGGGGACCTGAGGCTCTCAGCCCATCCTGCATCACAAATCACTGCATCGCATCCTTTGCACAGCCCCCATCCCTCCCCACGTAGATCCTCCCCATGGCTGCAACCTCGACTGAAACTGGTGCTGAGTGAGCCCTAAGCCCCCCCCCACACACACACTCCACAGTTGCTTGATTTTATTTTATCCATTCCAACCTGTTTTCTCCTAAATGAAATAAAACAGGAGCCGAGATAACGAAACCTACGGCTTTTATAAAAGAAACATTTCACAATTAAAAAAAAAAAAAAAGTTAATAAATGGCCGAGCCCCAACAGATGGGGGTGTGTGCAGAATTTGCATTTTTCAGATTAACATGCACGAGCAGAGATAGAAAACGCTTTTGCCCCGGGGAAATAATTTGAGAAATCTTTGCATATTTTATTTAAAAGCATGCCGCGTTAGGCAGGGTAATAATGCAGAGCGGTGGTGATTAGGTGGGGCCTGGAGGGATCGCAGCCCGGGACCCCAACCCCCCCCTGCAGCCCCCCGACCCGCAGCGCTGCACCCCAAAGCCACAGCGGGGTCGGGGTGTTGGTAGGAGGGCGCCGGGCCCCGCCGTGCCGCGCATCACCCCGCGTCCCGTTACGGGATGCTCCGCTTCCCTGAATTCCGGGCGTCCTTGGGATGCTCCCTGCTAATTAGCAGCGATGGAAGCTCCTCCAGATGGAGCGGAGGGGTCGGGGCGGGCGCTGAGGCTCACAGCAGTGGTGTGAGGTGAGGGCGCAACCTGCAGGGCGTGCGCCTGGAAGGAAAGTCCTGGCAGCTGTGCGGTGTAACGGTGCTAATTGGGCAGCGGGGGGAGGGAGGGAGCAGGAACGGGGGCGCAGAGAGGGCGGGAGGTGCGCTGGGCTGGGGCTGATTCTTCTGGGGGCTTCTCCCTTTGGGTACTTCTCCTTTTCGGCTCTTCTCCCTTTGGGATCTTGTCCCTTTGAGCTCTTCTCCCTTTGGGGTCTTGTCCCTTTAGGTTCTTTGAGGTCCCTGACAGGTCAGGGATGCTGAGCTGGGGCTGACACGCTGCTGCCCTCATTGATGCATGCAGGAGCAGGAAGGATTCTGCACTTCAACCCGAAGGGGATAAAACCACCAAAAATAGGGCTGCCACCCTTGGAAAAACCTTATTTTTTTTTCCTTTAATCAGGGCCCCTTTGTTCTGGCATTTGAAGCCGAAGGAAGGCCTCGTTGGTAGGACTTGTGGAGGTCATTTTTCCAGGAGGGGACGCCCAGGTGCCACCGTCCCCATCCCGATCTGCCCCTGCTGCCCATCAGCTCTGCTCAAAGCAAAAACCCTCCGCCGCCTCCCGGCTTTGAAACCCGACCCAGCGCCCAGCTCGCTCCCTGTCTGCTCCCATTATTAATAAACTTTGAAGGGCTCCCTTCTGTCCTTAATGAGATTAGCGTTATTTTCATGCATTGCTGCGGGGCAAAGGACTGAAAAAGTGGCTGAGCTGTAAACTAAAGGGTGCTAATCTATAGAGGGTGGGTCCCCGTTCCCGTCGCCGCAGGGGATGGGTGAGAGTAATCAATTAAAAGAGGGGATTAGAGGTGCCGTGGTCACCCCGTATTGAGGTCGCCCCACCACCTCACAGCAGCCCAACCCCATCGCTGAGGGAGAAAAAGCCCTCAATCAAAGCCCAGACCCAAAGGGGCAAGAAAAAAATAATCTGTCGTTCATACATTAAGGCTCCGATTTGCTCAGCAGCTCTGCCCGAGCTTTGTCAATTAATGCTAATTTAAAGCACGACGCTGCTGTTTGGTTTATTGGAGAGCTTTTGTTTTGGGGATGAAAAAGTGTCCGGCGTGGCCAAATGCGATGCTGCTTTCTTTGGTTGCATGGGGACGGCCCTGAGCAGAGTCACTGCGGTGAGGACGGCGCAGCAGGGCTGGAGGTGCAGCAGCACAGGCCCTGAGATCTTCACTGCTTCCAGTTCCTTTTTGCCACCAAAGCTGTGCCCGAAAAGCACCTCACCATGCTGGGAAAGGAGGGAGCAGCACCCCTGATGTTCACATGACAGTAATTAAATGCTTCTCCTATCGGAGCATCCCAGAGCAGGAGTGCAGTGCCTCCCAGCCATGCGGCTGTGATCTGTCCCCAGTGTCACACTGTGTGTCCCTCTGCTCCAGCACCCTGCAGGAGCCAATCCCAGCACGTGAGGACGATGGCATCCTGCACACACAGCAGTGCCTTTGGGTGCAGACGGATGTGCTGACGCTGCACAGAGTGCCAGGCATGGCACCGATGCCATACGTGCCCTTGCCAGGCCATCACCGCAGCCCACATCCCCACCAAACCCCCACCCCTTCCAGGATCCCACTCTGAAGAGGGCAATTTGACTGGTTGGGTGTTGGCAAAGCTGTGGCACATCGTGGCTGGAGGAAGATGTCCATCAGACCTCCACGTGCCAGCCGCATCCCGGGGGCAACCACCCACCCCACAAACCCACCCCACAAACCCACCCCACACTGAGCAGCAGCTCCGGGGCACAGCGCTTTGTCCTGTCCCATCGCCCCACACCGAGGGACGGATGCTCAGCACTGGGTAGAGCTCACCCCAAAACCCAGCGGTGGGGCAGCCCCTGGCAGCGGCCCTAATCCCGGTGGCTGCAGCGCCGTGGGCTGTGGATTAGGGAGCAGAGCCCCGAGCCCTCCTTTGTCCTCCCTATTGTGGAGCATTTTGCTCGCCTCTGCTTTAAACCTTGTAACCATTTTGCTGCCTTTTAAAATCGGGCTGAATAGGGGGTGGGATGGGGAGAAGGGTGGGGAGGGGGCTTTGAGGCAGCATTCAGGCTGCAGCTGCCCCGTCTCAGCGCGTTCCCAGTGACCCCCACGGATGCGACGGCCACCGAGCAGCGCGGGGACCGGGCTGGGGACAGCCCACCTGCCTGCTGGGACGGGCACTTTCATGCCTATTGGGATTAGAGATTTTAAGTGTCGTTCCAAATTGTGCGGATAAACAGTCTTGTGAAAACTTGTTATCGTGGCTAAAAGGCCCCCGCCGCCGCCCTCCGTCCCCGGCCTTTTGTTCAGGCAATTTTTATTGGCGGATTGGATTTGATGAGGTTTAAGGTTTATTCTTCGGACTCTATTGAAGAGCTGATCCTTTGTCTCACGCCGCGGAGCGTGAAGAATATGAAACGTAGGCAGAAATAAATCTGCTTTTCGCACGCATCGGGCCCCGCTACGGGCAGGGACCACCACACACAGCTGAGAGTCACCTCCTGCAGCCTCGTGTCCATGCACGACCCCGGGGTGGGACAGGCGCTGCCGTCGCATCCTGAGCTGCAGGAGCTGGGAAAGGGGCTGCAAAGAGCCCAAAGGCAGCGGTGCTGGGGGGCCCCAAGCTCTGAGCTCCCATCTCTCACCCCCCCTCCTACAATCTCAGCCCCGTGGCAGGTCAGTCCCATAATCGCTTCATTTATCACCAGTCACTCGAGGAGAGATTCATCAACAGGGTAATTTCAAAGGAAAGTTTGCTGCAGGGGCTGCCTTCCGTTCGTGAGCAGCTCCCCACACCTTTCACGTATCGCATGGAACCTGCCCCACTGCAGGATGCCTCCATCCCCATCTCATCCCCATGGCCACCAAAACCACGGGACGCGGCTCTGAGCTGAAGCAGAGCTTTGTGGTTTGGATCTAAGAAAAAAAACCAAACAACAGGGAACATGAAAGCTGCCCTGATGTGAGCCGTCATGGAGCATGAAGCCTGCCCTGATGTGAGCCGTCATGGAGCATGAAAGCTGCCCTGATGTGAGCCATCATGGAGCATGAAAGCTGCCCTGATGTAAGCTGTCATGGTGCAACTCTGGGGCTCAGCGGGCTCCAGGCAATGCTGCATGGCTCAGGGGGCTGAACCCCATGAGTGGTCCCTGGGGAGGAGCCCCATTCCTGCCCCCAAAAGCTGCAGGCACTGCCCAGGTCCCCTCTGGCATCACATCCATGTATCTCACTGCATCTCTTCCCAGCGTTTCCCCATCACCAGGAACACAACCTGCACTGGGGCCGCCCCGCTCACTGCGTCGCATCCCGCTTTGCATCAGTGAGATCTCTTCCCAGATCCCCACTGGTGTTCAGGCTCCTCCTGTTTGGATAAGATATCTGTAATTACACGCATACCTAATTTGAATTCTTTCCGGAGCGCAATCCTAGCGCTCTGCACCCTGCTCAGCAGCATGGCAGGCAAAGTCCCCATCAACAGGGGGATGGTGGATGGTGGCACTTCTCGGTTGGGTGACCAGGGCATGGCAACCAATGGCCATCTTGTCAATGGGGAGACGTTGGGTAGTGGTATTTCTCTTTGGTTGGATGAGCAGAGATGGCCGTCGGTGATCACCACAAGGTGCCAACAGCCCATCCCCAGCGTTCAGCAAGCTCTCAGGGGTTTGACCCCATGGAGAAGAATAGGGAAGGGGATTCTTCAATCTGTTCTTGGACTCACAGCAGTCATCCCTGTGTCTAAAGCCGGGAGGGTGAGGGAAGCCCATTGCTGTGCCCGAGGCCCCAGCTAAGAGCCACAGAGCTGATGAGTGCTTTGCTGACAGACGCAGCACTCAGGAACGGAGGGCTGGTGGAGAACACATGGAGTGAGGTTCTCTGGCCCGCGCCGTGCGAGATGTCAGATCGGATTATCACAACGCTCCCTTCTGGCCCCGCGATCGATGAGCTCAGAAGTGGGGTTGGCTGGGAAACAACAACAGTTTCATCAAACATTCAACGCTTCAAAATTTGGGTTCCTTCCAGGCCACGTCCGTGCGGTGCCCTCTGGGTTCACTTCCACGGAGAGCCGTGTCCCCGGGTGCCACCCATCCCGTGCTCAGTGCTCCAGTGCCACACATCAGCCTCACGCAGGACCACCCCAATGCCTTCAGCTTCCTCCCTGCCCATGCAGCCCCTCCTGGCTGTGCCCGGCGGCTCTTGCTGTCACATCACGTTGTTTGCTCCACCTGTGGACCTGCCCAAATTCTGCAGACATCCCGCAGGCAGCACTGGGTGCAGGAGGGGGATGTGAGTGTGGGGACGCCGAGCTCAGTGCGGGTCACTCAGAGTGGCTCAGCCATGGGGAGAGGCGGTGTGAGGGGAGGGGGAAGCAAAATCCCAGCTGGATTTCCAAGTCATTTCCCAACCCTTGTGGTCAGCACCTCCCTCCTCATCATCCCCACCACATTTTGGGATGTTTCAGTGCTTTTTGGGCAACTTGAACCCTTCACCCAACCCCAGCCCCCCCCCTTCCTCCCCCAGCTCTGAATTCCCCCTCCATTTCTTCTCCTCCCCCTCCCCCTGCCTCCTCAGCTGCCTGCTGAATGAAGGATGGGTTTTTAAGCCTTTTTTACCCCCAAGGCCCGCAGCTCTGGCTCGCTGCTATCGCTGGGATAAATGCAGCTTTTCGGCCCAGAGCAGCACCACGTCCCCCCCCCGTGCTGGGTTATCAATCCCTGCTCAGCATCGCCAGCGCCGGGCTGGGTCCTCTCCACTGGGAGCCCTCTTCTTCCCCTCTGGCCACGAGAAAGACCATCGTGCCTTAATTCCAAGCAGTATCACCACCAAACAGACTCAGCCCCGATGCTGTCGGCTTCTCTTAATTCGTCTTTGTATTCTGCAGTTGGTTTTTTTTGTTTTGTTTTGTTTTGTTTTTTTCTCCCCATGAATTTTTAAAAAGTTTCCAGCTCTTTCTGCCAGGCTGTGGTGGGTTGGGTTTGTGTGGGGTTCGCCGAGCGCAGCCCCGATGTGTGGGATGTGAAAATGAGCATCCATGGAGCGTAAAAAGCCACCGTGCTGGACGGTGGGGAATGGAATGAAGTGAGCAGAGCCATCAATGGACTCAATAAATGCATTCATCTCTTCTTTGCTCCATCCTTGGCAGGAGCTGGAGGCTGCCTTCACCTTGCCCGAAACACAGGGAAAAGGAGGCAGGATGGGGTGAAGGGGTGACGGGGCCCAAAGAAGAAACACAGACGCAGCCCATGAGCTCAGGGTGACCGCTTCGGTTTGGAGCTGAGCACAGACAGCTGGGAATCCACCTCCACCCGGCCCAGCCGCAGCCTTCCCTTCCACCTGCCCCATCCCGGGAGCAGATCAGCCCTTTGCATTGGGCACGCAGCCCTGGGGATGCCCCCCTCCCCACCAAAGGCACCGCAGAGCTCTGCATGAGCACCAACGCCAGGGCTGCGGGAGTTGGGGGCTGTCTGTGCGGAACCCTCGTTTCCAAGCCCTCAATCAAATGCTCATAGACAGCCGGAGTCGTGGCAATGGGGTTATTTTCCCCTCCGAGGAATGAAGTGCAGAACGGAGGCTGCTGGGACTCAGACCCGTGCTTTCAGGGCTCAGGATATTTCAGCGCTGATGCTTAAAACCACGAAGGTGTTCCCTGCAGCCACACAGCCGCTGCATCACAGAGGGAACGCGCTATGAAATAATGATGTACAACTGGCCTTGAGGCACTCTTTGCAGCTTGATTGGCCTCGATGGCAGAAGAATAACCGAGAGTTTATTGCTTCTCTCCCAGTGATCTTTACTCCCAGCTGTTTTCCTGGGGAGGGCCTGGTTCCGTTCCCCATCTGAGCCACCTCCTCACCCCTTCCCTGCACCCCAGGTTGGACAGAAAGCACAGCTCCCAGCACCCCAGCACTCTGCAGCACCTGAAAGTGGATTTCTGCCTGCTCAAAGCCCCGGTCTGCAGAAACGGGACAAGGAAAAGGGCAAAAGAAGTAGGAAAAAGGGGCAGGAGAAGTGCTGCCATGCAGAAGCCCTTGGTGACCCCCCACCTCCCGGCACGCTTTGCAGAGGGGAGAGGTTGGGTTGGTGCAGTTGATTTCTTTCCCCCCTTTTCTTTCGAGGAGCCGTGCTGCAAATAGCCTGATTTATAAGATTTCTCTATCATTAAAATGTAAATGAAAACAGACACGAAAACAATCTGAATTTCCAGCCGAGTTGCTCTTGCTTAATATTCTACCCTGAAGGGGGATGTGCGGAAGCAACAACATTTCAAAGGGAATCATTAAAGAAGGCAGCTCAGGCTGGGTCCCCATCAGATATGGGCCGGGATGGGAGCCCGTCCTGTTGGACTGCACCCCTGCAGAGGGGCATGGAGGGCAGGGGTGGCCCCAGCTGCTTTGCTGCAGTGCTGCACCGCACGTGTTGTGCAGCGTGCTGCACGTGGGAGCCGCAGCCATCGTGTGAACCCACCCAGCAGCACCACGACTTCCCCGTCCTCAACGCACTGTGGGGGTTTGGAGGATGCATGGAGGGGTTTTGCAGCTCCTGCTGGTTGGGCAACGCAGGGAGGGGAAAACCCCAATCCTTCCCAGATTTGCTTGCATGTGGAGCAATCAGCATCGCCGCTGCTTTGTTCTGAAGGGTTCCAATGGTGAGGTGAAACACCTTCCTCCCTACACACCTGATGTTTCTGTAATGCTGTTATTTTAATGTAAAAAAAGACAACTATTGCCAGAGCTCACTTTGTGCCATCAGGTCAGCCCCAGCTACAGGGATTTAATGTGGTGATAAAGTAAACAGGCAGAGGAGACCTTCCAAACAGGGCCCTGTCTGCTGCACTTGGCAATCTGTGCTCTCACATCCTGGGCTTTGCAGATCATTTTGGGGACGTGGCTGTATGTGAGCCCAGCTGCCCTTCACTGCCCCACATCCCAATGGCATCACTCCATCCTCAGTGGTTCCAAACCTGGAGCAGCTTCAGAGAGACCCCGAGAGCCCCCACATCCATCTGCAGCCTGTGATGTATGGAGGGATGGGAATCCCTGGGGATGCAGGAATACCCACGAGATCCCCGTCCCGGCACCGGAGCCACACGGAGCTGCGGTCTCACGGGATGCAGAGCTGGGACACGGCTCCCCACTGGACACCAGTGGGTTTTTGTGCCTTTGTTTTCCCAAATCTCGGGGCTGGGGATGGGCAGCTCGGGATGGGGAGGGCTCCAAGAGCAGCGCCGGGGGCACCAGGCTGGGAGAAGCCTCTGTGCCAGCAGAGCGCAGCCACCGCTTTGATCCACGCCCACAGTTATTCTTTCATTTCTTGAGCAAATAATCAGGATTTTCACAATATTTACCTTGGATGTAAAGATTTGTGTCATGCTTCCGACCAAGACAAACAGAGGAGCCTGGCGGGGGAAGGGGCTCTGGCAGCACCGAGGCTGCATCCATCCCACCCCCTGCAGGGACATCAACGCACCCCCAGGCACAGCGAGGGGCTTCCGCTGCTCCTTGTGCTGCTCTGGATGGAAGGGCCTCCACCGGCCCTGCTGTGCCCTTCCCTGCTGCTCCCCAGCCCCGTGCCGTGGAAGGGGCTCTGCTCCTCGAGTTCCCACAGCTCCGCAGGAAGGGGGAGAAGGGTGAAGGAAGGTTCAAAGGGCTTTTTCTCATTTCTGCTTGATCTCCGCGAGGCCCGAGGCGCCGTCACCCCGGGGTCAGCGCTCAGGTGCTCCTATCTCCATCCCATCAGCACGCAGCACGTGCTGGGCGATGGGGGCTGCAGCCCACGATGGCTGCAGGAGGGCATAGGGAATAGAGGAAGAACCCAGTGGTGCTGTGCTGCTCTCAGGGCAGCACCTCCAGGCTCCATCACTGCCCGTGGCAGGAAGGGAAGCGCTGCATGGCTTCCTGGGGGGATGGGGCACAGCCCACTGCCCACTGCTCCATCACAGCAGCAGCTTCAATGATCACTGCAGAAAGCACAGCACACAAACACAGCATCTCCTTTTTAATCTCTATTTAAGAAGGGCCGTCCTTCACACCTCCCACGCAGCCCCCACTGGATAAAACAGACATTAGGGGAAAAAAAACCAACCAGTCTCTTTGCTTTAAGACAACAAAATGATGCAAAGAGCACAGCTTTGCAAGCAGCTCTGAGGCCATGCATGGTTCTAACACGGCTCCCCCAGCATGCAGATGTGCATCTACACGACCTGGTCAATAAAACATAGAAATAAATCTAAATCAACTCTCCTCTAACACTGAACTGTGAAATAAGCGTGCTGGGTTTGGGGCTGATGATGTTTATGCGCATTTCTGAGCATTCTGAGGTCACTTTTCAGAGTGATTCTCTCTCACTGGACTTAGTGCATGAGTGCAGCTCCTATGGGCTGTGCCACAGCTGGGCCCAGCGCTGGGGACAACCCAGGGCACCGTGCCACAGTGCACAGCAGGACGGCGCTGGGAGCTGCAGGTCACTGCAGGGCGATGCTGCACACATCAGGTGTGGGAGCAGCGAGGGCGAGGAGGAGGAGGAAGGCATTAAAGCTCTGTGGTTATTGGGATGGGTGAGCACTGCGTGGGGCTGGGGCTGCCACAGAGCCCGTGCACCAACATCACCATCACAGTCAGGGCTCAGCCCCGATGGGGGTGGAGAGCTGGGGGGAAGCAGAACGGGACTCTGAGTGCAGAACGCTGACGGGAAGGAGCGCAGCTCAGGGGCTGGGGGCAGCAGCGGGGCACGGCGCTCCGTGCTGCATGCAGCGGATCAGCTCCTTGCGGTTGTCCAGGATGGTGTCGAAGCTCTCCTGCAGGCGGTCCTGCTGCTCCAGCACCTTCTGCTGCAGGCCGTGGATCCAACGCAGCAAGGCCAGGCGGCGGTACATCACCAGCTGCACGTGGTGCTTCTCCTTCTCCCGCTCCTTGAAGCGCTCCTTCTCCTGCAGCTGCTGCACCGCCTCCGCCAGCGCCGGGAACAGGGGCTCCGGGGGGGGCTCGGGCACCTCCGGCGGGTCCCCGGGGGGATCCCAGGCGCCGCCGCAGGCGCTGTCGGGGCTGTCGATGCTGAGCGAGCTGCTGGTGTAGCCGATATCCTCCGCCGGGGATCCGCCCGCCTCCCCCTCCCCGACCTCCGCTCCCTCGGGGGGGCTGCGCTCGCCCTGCTGGGGGTCGCACGCCGCGCTCGAAGCGACGTCCCCCATCCCGCCTTGAGCCATCTGTCTCTGTGCTAACAGCAGCAGATTATCGGAGGGATTTGCAGTGTTTTCACCCCCCCCGCCGGCCCGGCTCCAGTTCTGGTTGCTGTCGCACTCATCGTCCCCCGCGAAGTTGCAGTTGGAGTCGGGGCTGCGTTGCAGGGACCCCGAAAAAGCTGTGCCCAATGCGGGGCCCCCCGGGAACGGGGCGTCGGGGGGGCAGAGGGCGAACATCTCGGCGGTGCTGCCTGCAAGGGAGACGTGGGGCTGAGCGCACACTGCGGCACTGCATCAAAGGGGGGAGCCGGGTTTGCAGGGACAAGGGGGTTTGGGGTGCTGAGATTTGGGTATCCCTGGGGTGGGCACATGGGGCAGCACGGGAGCGCTGCAGCATCCTGCTCCCTCACTTGCCCCGGCAGATGGAGGCAGAAGAGCTCTCCTTGCCCTAAAGGCTCTTCCCTGCTGTCTGCTGGTGCCCGAAGCGGCGCCCAACGGCACCGGGAGCGGATGGGACAGAGAGGGGAAGGAGAACAACGTGCTTCTCTCCGGAGCATCAGCACGGAGAGCGCTCCCAGCACTCACAACAATCACGTGAAGGATCCCCGTGATCGCCCGCGGAGCGCCGCGCTGTGAGCGCACGGATCGGCCCGGGGGGCGGCACGGAGGTGGGCAGGGGGTCCCTTAGGGCAGCGCTGCGGCACAGAGCGCTGCAATTACAGAACAGCCGGAGCTGCGGAGGGCCCGAAGAGACCCCGAGCCCAATTCCCGGCCCTACGCGGCACCTCCCAACTCCGCGTCTGGAAGCGCTCCCCGAGCCCCCGCAGCTCCGTGCCGGTGCGGGATGACCCCGTCCCACCGCCCCAGCGCTGCACCGCATCCCGCACCGACGCACGGAGACGGGCAGTGCGGGGCCGACCCGCAGCCGGGGGCTCCCGAAGGCCGCGCGTTCCGCTGCCCATCCCCGGCGATGTGCGGGGCCGGGCTCGGGGATGCGAGCCGCGGGGTTGAGGATGCGCGCACGGATCGGGGCTGCGGGAACCGGCGCTGAGCCCCCCCCCCCATTTCTCCCCTTCCTCCGGGATGGAGCTCCGCCCCGCTCAGCAACGCCGCCCGCACTCACCGGGGCCGTTCGCAGCTCCGCCGCCGGTGGGAGCGGAAGCGTTCCCACGCGGGGAGGTGCCACGGAGCCGCACTTCCGAGCGAAGCCGCGGTCCCCGCCGCCGTGGGCAGAGAGAGGGCGGCGGCTGCGGGGAGGGACCCGCGAGGGCGGCGGTGCGCGGCGGGCAGCAGCAGCAGCATCAGCCGGGAAGGGACGGGGTTGGGGTTGGGGCCGTCGGGACGGGGAGTCGAGGCGTCCGTGGGATCCTAACGGGACCTTCGCGGTCCTCCCCCACCCCCTGCAGGGAGCCGTCAGTCTGCGGCATCAAACGGGGGAGCACGGGGGAGTCACACGGAGCCCCGCAGGCGGTCTGTGGATAATGAGGCTCTGTGGGGTTGGGGTGCTGCGGGCAGACGTTCTGCCGTGGTATTGAGAAGGTTGGGAGTGGGGGAATTGCGCTGCTGTGAGTTAAATCTGGTCTGCTGACTCCCAGAAGGCCGATAGATCTGCGCTGCTCCGGCCACAAAGAAACCCCATAAGGACTGAGTTGGGCTGTGGGGTTCCTCCCTGCACAGCACGAGGTGAAAAACCCAACATTCCCAAAAGGAAAAGCAGAAACCGGCCCAGAGCTTCTGCTGATGAGCAGGAAAGGAAGAAGTGGGGCTGGAAGGGAAGAAGTGGGGCAGGCAGTGGGCTGCACTGTGCTGTGAGCCGCATTTGTGTCAGCAGACATTCAAGGGAATCAAAACAAAGTCAAGGCAAAGCAGAATATTCTCAAGGAGGAAATTGGGCCTGGCCTAGGGACCTTCTCCTGCGATGGGGTTGAAGGAGGCTGAGCTGAAGCTGTTCCATCCCAGATTTAGGTTTTGGGGTCAGTGGGTGCCTGTTCCACTCGGGGCCTTTCCCCAATGCTGGCACCCACGCAGCTGGGATCGGTGCTGGAATCCCAAAGGAAAATCACCATTTTCTGTCTCGTTTGGTTTGGGTTTGCATCAGTGCAGCTCCCCCAGCCCCGGATTATCTGCATCTGACTGAGACCAGAGCAGATTTGCTGTTTGCAATGAAAACAACACACACGCACTGAGCGCTCAACCCTCCCCTCTGCCTGGATTCCACCCCAGCTGCACAGAGCCAACTGTGCACTGCATTCGGTGGTGACCTCCCAGAGCCTCACCGTGTGCCACAGCCAACCCTATGGCCCGGCAGCAAAACCACTGGGAGAGGTGCTGAGCAGTGCTGGGGGGCAGCGGCGGGACCCCCGTGCCATGGCCATGGTGTCACCTGGAGCTCCTGGCACAGGGACCTGGGGAGTGGGGACACTGCTGGAGGGGGCAGGAGAGAAGCGAGGGCTCGGGGCAGGGGGAGCTTAGTGGTGGATTTCAGATCCATCTTCCCCTCCTCTTCCCCCACGTTGTTCCAGAAATAAATTAAAAGCTCTCCCTTCAGGAAATTAAAAACTATTGAAAAAGACCAAGCTCAGGATCCGATGGGCTGGGATTTCGGGATGGGATGTCCTGGATGAGATGTAGGCCGTGCACGGCAGGGTGCAGGGGGAGAAGGGCACGGGGTGAACCCCAGAGTGGCTCCAGAAGTCCCTAAAGCAGATTTCACTCAACCCCTGGCTCCTGGCTCCATGCATTGCCCCACGCAGGACCGGGCTGCCGCCTGCAGTGTGTGATCGCTGCATGTCTGTGTGCCTGGTGTGCACTGCATGCTCTGCTCTGATCTTCTGGGCCAGGAGAGCAGCAGGCGGTGGTGCACGGGGAGGCTGCGAGCAGGGGGAGGTGTGGGCTGGAATCTGCAGCACCAGAAGGAAATGAAATGTGGTTTGGGGGAGATCTCCATATTCTTCCCATTGATTCCCATCTCCTGCGGGCGATGGCCATGGGAGGACATGCTGTGCCTCAGGGGTGAAGTGAGCGTGGCTGGGGGCAACCAGGGCCTTTGTGGGGTCACCACCCACCTCGGGGACCCCCGGATGGAGACGGTCCTGGGGAACCCGTCCTGGAAGAGTTAAAAGCAAACTGTTACAACAGCAACAACAACAAAAGAAAATACAGAAGAAGAAAGAAAAAAAAAGGGCCCTGAACCACATGCAACCCAACCTCCCCAGCGGCTCATCTGAGTTTAATAACAGAGGGGGGAAATCTCCCTCAAAGCTCTCTGAGAAATTAAAGTAAACAGCATGCTGACCTCCAGCTCGCACTGCCCCAATGGCACCGGGGGTTGGGGGGGGTGGGGGTGGCTCCTGGGGGACGGGGGGGTCCCTGTGCTCTCCTCTGTCTCTGCTTTCATAACACACACAGGTTGGGTTTGTGGGGACGCTGCCAGGACAGCAGAGGGGTTTCTGTGGCAGCTCTGTCCGCTCCTCGGCTACAGAAGGGGAACTCGAGGACCCCGGCTCCATCCTTCCCATCAGAGCAGGACCCAAAAGTCACCATTTCCTCTGGGCCTGTGAATCACTAATACGTTCCAGACAGAAAGCTCCGATGAGGAAATTGTTTGGGAAATTGAAGGGAAGTGGGAGGGACGGGCGGCCACTGCAGCTCCGCTGTCACCTCTGTGTGCTGTGGGCACATCCTGGTCCCCAAAGGGCAGCACACAGGGATGGCTGCAGCCCTGACCCAGGAGCTGTTATCCCACAGGCCCAGAAAACAGCCTGCTGCCTGTGGCAGGGCGATGCTGGCTGCCCAGCAGCGCTGGATCCATCCGTGCCGATTTGGGGACAGCAATCACCCTGCCCTTCTTTTCCCCTTTGATCACCGTCCATCCCCAGGATGTTCCCGACAGTCCCTCGTGACCCCCAGGCTGCTTCCCGAAATAGAAAGGTTCCACATTTGGACCTCATCATGTAGAAAACTTCAGGATTTGGAAATTTCGCTCTTGGAAGCCAATCTGATACATTCCATAAATGCTTTAATTTATCCCTTTGTCACAACATTCAATAAAGGGTTTGGATCCGGCCGCCCTGTTTTGATTAATCACCGTAACCAATTCTAAGCTGCAGGAGCTGCACCAGGTTGTGCTGGTGGAAATTAAAAGGTTTGATTGCACACGATCAGAGCTTTCTGATGCGCAAACCGCGCCGGCGGAGAGCTTTGAACAAATCCCAATCAGAAGGGCTTTTTTTTTCTCAGCTCCCCCTTCACCTGCAAGTGCTCAGTTCGCATCCCTTCCTCTCCCTGTCCTTTTCCTGCACAGGAATGACCAGGGGCACACAGATGGGAAGAAGAAAGTCACAAGTGCACCAGGATCCCCTGTAGGGCCGCATCCCGCACGGTGCTCCCACTGCCCACTGGGGTCCGTTCCCATTTTGGGTCACAGCAAAATGGATCTCCTGGCTGGAAGCGCTCCGTGTGGGTGAAACTCCTTCTGCTACCAGAGGTTATCATCCTCGTACAGGAACCAACAATATCCTCTCGTTGAGACACTAATTTGAACAATCTGTGCCGGCCGGGGGAGTAAGGGCAAACAGCTTGGGAGCCTTTGGAAAACCCGAGCGGGAGCCAAAGGGAGAGGGGGAATAAAACCCTGCAGCACTGCAGAGAGCTGGGCTGGGTGCTGGGAAGCCCTCGGCCGTGGGGTGCAAGCAGTGGTGGGAGCCGTTCCAGGGCAGGGACAGAGGGGTGCTGTGTGGCACAGGGGTGGCACAGGGACGTTCACATCTCAGCCCACGCTGGGGCTGTGCTGGAGAAGAGCTCTGTCTGCAGGTGTGAGCGCTTTGCTGATGGGAAGATGACCTTTCCTGCTTGGGGTTGCCATCCCCACGTGGCTGGAGGAGCACCCATCACCTTCCAGCCTGTACCACGGGGCACCAGAAGTGGCAGTGTGCCGCTGAGAGCTCCAGCAGCCCAGCATCACGGGGTCACTGAAGTCAGAAAAGCCTCTCAGACCCCCAGGTCCAACCCCAGCCCACCCCACCGTGCCCACGCGTCCCCCAGGGCCACATCCCCGCGTTCCCTCCAGGGATGGTGACCCCCTCCACCTCGTGCTGATCCCGGCCAGTGAACCCTACAGGGCTGACAGGGCTGTATTTGCTCTCACCACGCACTCACGATGAATATTCACACCTGTATGGGACGAGTGAGAGCGATCCCCAACGGGGATTTCCATCGGAGCACCGTCTAATTGATTACGTGGCAATGGCTCCTGGTGGGAAGGGAAGCCCCCTCTCTGCTCTGGGTGAATTAATTGAGCTTGTGCCGCTCGTCGCTGTGCTCAATTAATCTCGTTAAAGTGATACCGTTTCGACTCGGTGTCTGACACAAAGAGGTACCCGGGGGGGGGGGGGGGGGGGGTCGGGGGGTCCTTCTGACAGCGATGGGTTAACAGCGGGATGATGGGGGCTCGGCCAGGACAGCCCCACCGTGCTGCCGTCCTGCTTTTTGGGTCGCCCCCAGCCCAGACAAAGCAGAGCAGCCCCCACCTCCCCCCCAGCAGCTGGCACGGGGACGTAATCCCACAAAGTCCCACTCCGGGGGGACCCGGGGTTGGGGGAGGGAGAGGGGGGGGTCGGATCGCTGCCCGCTGCCCCGTTTATCCCCGCTATTGACCGCCTAAACAGTTCTTTGGTGATTACAATGTAAATATAGCTTTTCATGGAGTAAAGGCCTTTTATGAGATCCCCACACACTTAACCACTTAACCCCGGTGACAAAAAGAGCAGTGAATGAGCTGTTTGGAGGCTGCTCGTGCAGAAAAGCGGGTCCTGAATAGGATTTGGGGATCTCTGTGTATCAATTGCTATGCTCCGGGGGCCGTCAATGGGGCTTTTGGCGTTCGAGCATGTGCCAAGGGGGTTTGCGTGGATGGGGATGGAGGGTCCAAGAGAAGGGAAAAAAAAAAAGTAGGAAGGAAAAAAGCAGCTGCTTCTCTTTAATAAAACAATGATTTATTCATAGCGACTCGGGGAAGGGGGGGATGTGGGGGAGTGCCAAAGCAGCGCCTGCTCTGTGCCTGCCCAGGGAATGGGGGTGTAGGGACCCTCTGTGCCCCCCAGCCCTGCAAGATGTGCCCCCCCCGAGCATCCTGCAGCTGGGCAGCACCCCACAGCATGGGGCCGGGCAGCAGGAGCGAAGGAAGGAAAGGAAAACTGCTTTTCTAAGCTGGTATTTAATTGTGAAGGGGTGGGGGGTGTTCAAAGCCCTCCTTCAGCCTCAATGTAAAATAGGAATGTGGAAATACTACTATTAATATCAGCCATTAATTACACTTTCCGCACGGAAATCTGTCTCAAGTGACCCGGGGGGCTGGAAATTAGGGACACAGCAAGGCTCCAGGCATCAGGGAACTTCCTCGGGGGCTTCTCCCCATTGATTACCACCTGGAATAGCCAAAGGGCTCCAGCACCTCCGTGGGCACTGCGGGTTTGGGGCAGGAGGACATCGCCCTGCGAGAGCAGCTGGGGCTGCTCCTCCATCACCATCCACACAAACACCATCAGCTATTGGGAATCAATGGGGCACTGCAGGGGGAGCAGCGCAGAGAGTTGCATGAAAACAGCCTGGAGGAGCAGGGGAAAAATATGAGCTTCAAACTGAAGTTAATCTCTTGCAAAGCGGCACGGTTTGCTTCTCGCCCCTGTGCCACGCAAAGCAATCCTGTATGTCGTTTTCTTTCAGTACAGCTGGCTCAGATTTCTGCTGTATGGAGGAGCATTGCTAGAGGTGGCCATAAGCTGTGCTTCTGGATGATACAAGAGCAAATAACAAAGTGCCAGGACTGAACATCTGTCCAGGCTGAGCACACACCGTGTTGGCATTAGTGCTAATGACCGATAGTTGGCAGAGGACAAGTTTTGCTTTGCAGCTCACCCAATAAAGGCAGCCCTGCTCCCCAAGGCTTGGGGGTGTTTCCCAGGGAGCCCCACAACCCCCAATTCTGCTGCCCTTCAGCCCCTGTTTTTCCTCTCACCCCAGCACACTGCATTCCCCAACGTCTTCAATCCTGACTCCACGTCAGACTAGAGCCAGTGTTGCCCTCTTCCTATTTCTGCTGCTCTGTTTTCCGTGCCTCCTTTTCTAAGGGGGAAAACCTGAAGGAAAAGAGAGGGATGCTGAACACAGAGCACATCACGAGCCTGTTCTGAAACCAAACACAAGCAAAAGGCATTTCCCTGGGCCCAGAGCTGTGCTCCATTCATCTCTCCTGGAAAACGGGTGCAGCCACCAACAAGGGTTAAAAGCCAGCAAGGGCTGCTCCAAAGCCATCCCCATCCACATGTGAGTGGTGCCTGGGGCTCTTTTTGCTCTTCCTGCCCTTTAATCCTCACACTGGCTCTGGGACAGCTGATGGGGGATCTGGGGCAGCTGAGGTTCGGCTTGTGTGCTCAGCACCCACCACACACACAGCCTCTCTTCAGGTGTCCACTCTGACATCATTTTTCACACGTTGGAAATACAGATGATTTTAGCCCGGGTCCATCTGGCTTCCCAAATAACCTGTCTGTTTGATAAATAACATAAATTAAATTAGACAAGACAAACAGTTTTTTCACTCTCTTCCTTTCGGTCTCTTGGCTAAAAGAGGAAAAGAAGACATGATGCAGTGAGTGCCTGGAGCCCCACGGAGCTGCACAGCAACAAAGGCAGTGATTACAAACGTGTCTGCAATGTTAACCTTTAGTGCAGGGCTGTTCCTTCCCCTTGATCTTAAGTTCTGTTTTAGTTTCTTTCCCTCTGTTCAGGTTCCTCACAGCCCCAGCAGGCAGTGCTGTGCCAGGCACCCAGTGCAGGAGTCACACGGAAAGGCACAGCTCACACAGCTCCTTATTGAGGATGAAAACCATGCATGCCAGCAAGAGCTGGCTCTCACACAAAGACAAAAACGCATCTCAAATCTCAGCCACGACTGCTAGGAACGAGCCCAAGATACAATCAGATGGGAAAAGCAAGGAACCGAGAGGCAGGAGCAATTCCTGCAGGCTCAGGGTGCTCCTGAGAGATGGTCTGCCCTTGGCTGCCCTGCCTATGGCTGTGGGCTTCTTCCCACCCCTCTGCCCTTCATTCCCACCCTTTTGCTGCTCTCTGCTCGGCCCAGCATCCAGCTCTTCCTCCCCCAGCCTGGACGGCTCTCGGCGCTCCCTGCAGCAACAGAGGGAGATTTCTCTCCCTGTTAACAGCAGTGCAGACAGTGCCAGGAGGGTTGAGCAGAATCGATTCTTGAAAATGAGAAGGCAAAGCAGAGCCAACGTGGTGCCAGACGGCCGGGGTTGGGTGCAGGGAGGATGCAGAGCAGCCCCTCACTGCTGCCTCCTCCAGCACTGCACCCAGTGCAGGATTCCTCCCACACCAGGAGCTGCTCAAGCATCACACAGCAGGGAACAGCAGGACTGCACAAACCCCCAACCTCCTGAAACACCGCGGTGGGGGAAATATTTATGCTGAGCAGCCATCAGCAGAAGCCTTCCAATGGAATACGGGCCAATGTTGGAGCTCTTTGGGCCTCATAGTATTTTGCTCAGCTCTGGCCCAAGCAAAAAAATCTTCCTGGAGGTCAGCTCTGCCCAGAAGGGCCAGCAAAGCAAACAGCTCTGCGGCTGCTGCAGGCTGAGCAGGGCACCGAGAGCCCCGTGGCACAGCCTCTGAAGGTGCTCTTCCTCAGCTGGGCTTTTAAATCCTTCTAATGCAAAAATGCAGCAATTACAAGTCTAATTAGGGAAGAGGCTAATTGAATTCTTCGCAACATCACAGAGCATGGAAAACTGCAACAATTCCCCTTTGAGTCAGAGTATAGTTTGAGCTTTAATTGTAAGCCCTTCCTCTTCTGCTGGGGGAAGAGCATTCTCTTGCTGCTCCCTAGTGGTGGGCAGATTGACAACATTAATAAAAGACGCTGAATTTTGCAGCTTTCAACGTTTCTGTCCAGCAAACCTGCTGAATTTGCACAGCGTAGAAACCAGTGCAACCGACTGCTGTAGAGAATTAACCATACATTAGGAAACCTTTCAGTCACGCCGTCCTTCAGAGGACATCTGACACAAAACGTTTGTGCTGCCCCTCTGACCTCACCTTCAGTTCCTCATTTCCTGACTTCGAGGCACTCAGCAGCTCAGGCCCCCGTGTGCAGCACTGCTCTCATCCTTTGCACTCTCACTTCTGGCCCCAGTACGAGAGGGCTTTCAGCTGGCACAACGCTACCATCGCAGCTGGAAACAAAGCACTGAGTTGTTTTCCATTGAAAAGCAGCTTCTGCTCACACAGAGCTCTACAGAAGCCAAGTGACTGCATGTGCATCGCCAGGAGCAGCCTGCCCAGCTGGAATGAATTCCAGCCTTGCTTTACGTGCAACCTCAAGGGATATTTGAGGAAAACAAAACAAAACCCAGCTATTCTGAGAGGCTGGACGGAGATGCCACACCTAGGCCAAAGTCTGAGCAGTGCAGGCAGGCCTCAAGCCTCTGGTGAAGTAAGTTTTATCCAGGAACAAAACCAAAACCACTGAAGCAGCAAAAAGAAACGTATTTGCACGGAGTTCTTAGCCCTAAGAAGACAACCTAAGTCAAAGACTTGAGGATCTGAGAATTTATGCCCCAGTAAACACCAGGGGGTTGTTTTGTTGTATTCCAGTGGCACTGCAGCTGTTCCTTGCCATGGCCTCAGCTGTGGATACATGAGATACATGAGAAGCAATGGAGGAAAACAAAACAACCACAGAAGAAAACAGAGGTCAACATTTTTTGGGGAAAAAAAACAACCAAACAAACCAAACCCATGCACACAGCCAAGTAAAATCCTGTACATTAAAAACCTGTTTTATTGTGAAATTGCACTGCAATTGGTACCAAAGTTCCTTATAAACACAATATACAGTAAAATATTTTACACAACACACGCTGGGCATATGCTTCAGTTACAAAATGCACACAATTCTCTGACAGCGAGCAACCTCAGGATGTGAGGCTGCCTTTAGTTCTACAGAGCAGGCCACTGTGCTACCATAACACGGCAGCTAATTTAAACATGCTCAGCAAGGCCAGAAATGCTGTATATTCCACCTCAAGTTTCTTTCACGCTGTTTAGAATGGCTGTGAGTAATGGATCTTTATTCCAACCCCCTCCTTGCAGAGAGGGCTCTTCAATTCTCGCTGTTCAGAAACAGATTATTTGTGAGGAAGAGCACAGGGTGGGTGAAAATCAGGGCTGAGATTATTTCCACCACTTTTCAGTTGGGCAAAAAAAGCAAAAATGAAGAAGTAAAGCTCCAACCTGCACATCTCCTTTTCCTCTCCCACATCTGTTACTCACATGCATGCGTATGAATATGAAAAGGAAATGTGGAAGACATTCCTGTCACGCTGCCTCATGAAAGGCTGGGGCCCTTTTTTTTAAAACATAAATTACAAATGTAAATTAGAGCTTCTGAACTTATGAAGCTAATAAATGCTTAACAGAAAATAACACACTGAAGGAAGCCATGGCTCCTTAGTGCTGTAAGTGCAAACAACGTGCATCCCAACGTAATTAACGCTGCTGCCTTCTTACCTAACACTGCAGAAATACTTCATCTGTGCCTCGAGCTAACTGCAGCATTTCTGCATCACACCTACCACACATTTCCAGATGAAAATGTAACACTGAAACACGAACAGCATCCTCACAGAATCTCACAGCTGTGTAAGTTCCCTTAATGCTTAGACCAAGTTTGCATTCATTCCGAACCAAGCATGGATTTTGTGCTCCCAGTTGCCATGGAGTGCTGAGTGAAACGGGAACAAACCTCACCACTGCTTGGACAGCACTGGGAAGAAGAAAGCTGGAGCAGAGAGAACAACGTACAGCAGTTTGTTTACCTTCCTGATGATTGCTGGCAGAGATTTGCAGATCAGCCTGCAACTGACAGAGAGACAAGATGTGACTTCTGGCCCTACACAAAAACATTCAGCTCTCCAAGTACTGGAATATGCTTCGGCTTCGACTCGTTTGCTCTGTGCTGTCAACCCTGGGCCGTTTGGCAAGAGAAGTTATAGCTGCAGAAGGACCTCTTTTTGTCACCTGCAGAGGAAGAGAGCACACGTGAAGCACTCCAAGATTAAATTCTGAACGACGACAGAATTATTTGGTGTGAGATCACATTGCTGCACTGCAGGCAATCACAGAGAATATTTCACACAGCGGTGCTCCCAACTGCCTGGCAGTGTTTGGTGTCTGCACGTTCAAATAAGCTGCACAACTGGAGCACAATCGTACACAAATCTTTACCTGATGTTTTGATTTCTCCTTTGCCTCTTCATTCTTGTCTGGGGAAAGTGTGTGAAACACAAAGTTCCTGGAGTTCCGAGGTGCATTTGGGTTAAGATCTGACATTGCTGCTAGTTTCTGAAGGATATCTTTGGGTCTGTTCAAGAGAGACCCATTTTTAATCTGAAGAACAAAGAAATGTTGCATTAACCACTCACATGAACAAGACAGCTCTTTTTAGCAGCAGATTACCCTCAATAGAGAAGAATGTTGTGTACCAAAATGTTATTGCTGCCACTATTTCCTCACTGTCTTACAAACCAGTCATAGCTGGAATCTAGGCTCAGCTGACTCCAGTGTCCTACAGATGCAGTTTGGAAATGCCATCTTCCAGAACCAATACCAACCTGGATGTCACTGGCAGGTCTGAATGCTTCAAACGGGTTCGTGGGCAATAGCTTTGCATCTTGTACCACTACTGCAGGGCTTGCTAGCAGACACAAACAGGAGAACATCAGTTTGTGAACTTAGTTTGGAAGAATATAACTTTATATCAAAAGGAGGAATTCAGAATTGACAACATACTGCAGACAGAAAAACCCCAACAAGCTGCACTGAGCTACACCACGAGCTGCACAGCTGGTAAGATTGCTCTGGCAATCAGTATTGTCATTTAAAAGGGAAAATTTGGTTCTGAGACAATTTTGCACACTTGAAAGAGTCGTGCTTTTACTCCAATCGGGGAAAACCTGAATGCATTTTCAGGACCTTACAGTTTTTCCTTAAGTCACAGATATTTGGAGAAGCTGCTAGGAAACACGTCACTTATATCTGTGATTTAAAGGATGACAAAGAATGAGACTAAAAGATGCAGAGGAATTGACTTTCGCTCCACAGCACTTGTTTTCCAGAGGTAACAAAGTATTTCTTAAGTACACACAACTACTAACAAGCTTGCAGATTGATGCTTTTCTGTCTTTATCTTTTTGAAGCTCAAATGACAAAACCTTGGGCTGGCGTAAGAAAACAAGGTACTGGGGCTTGCTGATCCCCAGCCTGGTTCCCTGGGGACCAGCTAACCATGACTAGAAGTTAAGCTCTCTTCTTTGGTTGTCACTTCAGTAAAAAAAAGAAAAAAAAAAGATAAGCCCACCTCTCTTCTGCAGGGACTTTGCAGTCACTTTTTTGGCTAGTTTCATGAACTGACTGTCCTCCCCGATGTCTTCCTCCTCCTCCTCCTCCTCCTCCTCTTTATTTTTTTCCTTCTGTAGCAGAGAGAAGATATTTTGTGAAATTGAAAGAGCTCTTATTAGGAATGAGCACTTCATTCAGTAATTTCAGTAGGCCATGTCTTTCCACTGTAAAGATCAATCTATGACTGGGGTTTTTTCCAGAATGCCACATCTGGTAATGCTACAAAGAAGGACTGAACGAGGTGCCCTGCTGGTACCTGCTCACGAAGCCACCGCTCTCGTTCAAATCTCTCTTTCCTCCATTTTACTTCTGTTTCATCAAACTGTTCATTTTCATCTTCGTTATCGGAATCCCTCTGAAACAAGTCCATCTGGGAAGCATCATCTAGAAAAAGAAAAGAAACCATACATCTTCTCTCTAAGCTTCCATCCCATCTCCCATCTCCGGATCAGAAAGGCACCTATGTTTTTCCATCTGAACCTCCTCATCCTGCCAGGCCCATCGCTGTGCAGGTCACCATCAATGAGGTACCTCTCTTGGTACAGGCGTAACTCACGCTTGTCAGCATCAAGCACTGCCTTCCTATCAGGGCAAACAAAAGGCAGAGGCTCAGTGCACATCACTTCTAAGCCATCACCTCAGCCACGCACACAAATGAACACCAGTGTGGCCACTGACATGTGTAATTTCTGTACTTGACTTTCTAACTCCGCTTCGTTAGGGAGGTCCTCGTCAATAACCTCTTCTTCATATTCATTCAGGTCTTCTCCATCATACTCATCCTCACTTCCCACGTCACTTCCTGACAGCTCTGCCTCATCTTCCATGAAATCCTCCAGTTTTCTGTCAAAGAATGGTAGAAGAGTTTAGTTTGGTAGATCAATTATTATCACATAAGTCTTCTGAAAGTCAGCTCTATCTTTGGATGGAAGATCAGCACATATGCTCAAAGAGAAATCATGACTCATAAGACCTGAAAGTTCTTGCACATTTACATATCGAGCCTGCCAACACACAGCACCCCCAGATTATTGTCATGCACTAGACTGCTTGTCAACTGCTTGCCAAATGTGAGATGGTAACTGTCACCAAGATGTGTTGCCTACTAGAATGAATAAAGACCTCAAGACTTGGAAAATGACAGCGATGCACTGCGACCCCATTTTGGTGAAGAAATTCCTGCACTGCTTTCATCCTGACCTTTCCATTTCCCTCTGTAATGGAAATTATAATGGGAATTCTCTCCAGCCAACCAGCAGCACTGTTAACCCATGCAGTTTGGCAGCATCAGTGCAAAAAACAACCCCTGGCACTTACAGCTTTTTCTTCGAGCCCTCTCTACGTCTCAGTAGTTCTTCTTCGTCACTTACTTCTGCTTCTTCACCATCATCATCTCCACTCTTTTCATCCTGTGAGAGTTTATGGAAATGAAGTTTTAGATAAAAGTGGATTGCTTTGTAACGACAGCTTCTTCTGTCCTTCAGTCCATAAACACAGAATAAAACAGCAGGGAACTTAAAAAAGATTTACTGTGTTAATATTATGCTATTCAGGATCTTAAGTTGACATTTTAAATGGTCTAAATTGCTCTCTCTTTTTTTCCCATTAACTTGTTCTGGATGCCATTGTATTTTGCATTGATAAATATATTTAAAAAATGATAAGCTGAGTTCTGAGTCAGAATGCCACATCATTCTGCTTCGCTTTATACCTTCGTACCTCTTCACTCTCAAAAGCATTGTCATCTGTTACAAGCTGAAAGTCACCAAGCTCCTCGTGCTCCTCATCTTCCTCTTCCCTAGGGGAAAATGAGTGAAATGAGACAACTGCCACCACAAGCTTCTGTAAATCCCTGAAGAATAATGCTAACCTGTCTGTGGGAAAGGAGCCTGAACAAAGTGCCAGTGCTTCTGCCATTGGGTCCTCTAAGTCGCTGTCCTTTTCTGCCTTGGAAGAAACTGATGATGCCCACGTTGGAGAATCTGCTACAAGAAAAACAGTGAGGTGACAACTTACTAGACAGACACACTAACTTTTAGAATGTTGGAGAACGTCTTAGAAATGACAGCCAGCATGCACCAACAAATTATCACAGCTCTGAGAAGTCTCTCAAGTTCCACGTTCTGCGTTATTGCCCAGAACTGGAACGTGTGTTAGTGTAAAGCTCAGAAACCCAGCCAGCAGCAGAGCTGGGGACAGAATTCAGGACGTACTCTGAGTCACAAATTTCCCAGAGCAAAGATGGAGCAGTTCTTCCATGTTTTGTTTCTTGCTGCTGCTGGTACTCGGCACGTGCTCGGCTTGACTGCTAAACTGCCCAGAACACAAGTCCAATAATTCATCCATGTTGGCATCCATTGCATTCTCATCCATACTGGCTAGAGTCAGCCTGTGCTTTGAGGACTGGTATTTAGTTCTGTGTTGTCCAACATTCAAGAACCTGAAAGAAAGCCTGCAGTTAGCAAAATCTTGCTGTCCTGTATGTTCTACCTCTGTGAAAGGGCACCAAATGTCATCCTTTACATCTGTAACCTACCCATCTGCATCAAGCAGCTGGCTCTGGGTGTCATCTTCCAGAGAAAACTGAAACTGGGATTCTCCAGCCCCTGGAAACAAACTCTTTGGTTCAGGAGAGGCATTATACAGGTCCTGAGAATCTTCTATGGGAAGAGAGGGCTCAGACATCTTTCCTGAGCTCTAGGCAAAAGAAGGTAAAGTAAACAAATTAATTACTTTGCAATCCTAGAAATCAAAAGCAAGAACCAGATAAAACATTTACAATATTTTTAGGGATAAAAAGAAGTTAAGGATTTCCAAGCTGCGCTGAAGTCAAATGCTGTGCAAATATATTTAAAGCAGAGATCAAAAATCAGATTACAGCATCTTCTCTTTGAGGCTTTAGAGACATTTTAAACTCCAGGGACATTTGCTTGCCTGAAATCTTACTCATACAATTGCATTTGGCTAGATGCCTTCTCCTTGTGTTATTTTTTCCAAAAACATGGCAGGATAAAATACATTTATTCATCGTGTTCATGTGAGACACAGCCAGGAGGAAGAGCCTCACCTTGGAAGCAGAGCTGATAAAACTTGTTTTGAAAAAACCTGGGGAAGGTGACCTGAAACCTCCTGCTGCAGGTAAAAAGTTCCCTCCACGCGACGTCTGTTTGTTACAGGGCTGGTAGGATGGAATCATGGAGCCAATCAACTCAAAGCTGCTGTTGTGGCTATTCTCTTTTGCTGGTGTTGGTAGAGAAAATGAATCATCATCTTCTGAAAAGAAAGTTTAATATAATGCTTATTTTCTCTTTTGTGATCCAGTAATCCCCAGGTACTACTTCACAGCATTGACACCTTGCAAAGAGTTCATGATTTTATGCTTAGTTTGGATTTTTTTCCATAAAGGTTTCATATTGCACTTTTGGAAACTGAATTTAATCTGACTGAATTTTGATTGTTCACATTTTTTTTTCCCCAGCGTTACTTTGAACTTTACTTTCCTCTTTTTTTCCATGCTCTCCTAAGTTTTAATTCCTAACTTCCATGGCGACGCCACGCAAACACGCAGCTGATGAGATCAGAGCAGTGCCAGAAACAAACCCCACATGGAAATATCTGCATGTGCCACGTGAAAAAAGTAAAAATGAAGCTAACACAGCACTTCTGCTTTACCTAACTTGGCAGGATCTTTGTCTGCAGCTTCTTCACCTTCGTGTTTCTCATCAGCAAGGGAGTACCTGTAATTAATTACATGAAAGGTATTTGTTAACATACACGAGATTAAGTGCCATTAGCTATCATACCTAATTGCAAGGAATGAGGTATCAAATCTATTAGATAATCATAATGATATCTATGACATCTAAAATATCTATTTCTAAGTTTTGTCATCTTACCCCATTTTGGAGGAGCTGTCCTTGAAGAGCATCAATGTAGACTCAGTTGAAGGCAGTTTGGGAACAGAAGCACAGTCTGCAGATTGCTCCACCTTTTCTCCATCAATTGACTCTCTGTCAGTTTCTTTGTCACCGTCTTCAACTTGTTTCTCTTCCAAATCTTCATTGTCTTCCTCTGCCTCATCAAGCAGAGATTCCACAGCCTAAAGAACATCCCCAAATACAGCAGATACACTGTGGTTATTCTTGGAGCTGTCACCCTTCCTGCAAGTTTTTGAGGCAGTGTTCTAACACATGGAGGAGAACACTGAGCGACACCCAGTTCTTCCATACCCCACTGGACTCTGAGACAGTCCAGAAGCGCTCAAAATGCGCACATTATTCTGACCCTCTCTAAAAACAAAAATCTGTGGCAAACTCCACCCCAGGTCAGACAGGTAGGCATACATTCCATAGAAATGCTAGGAACAAGGCCAGACATTTATATGAGCGACACCAAAAATTGTTGTACATGTTAGCTTTTAATGCTTTTTAGGCAAATAGATACTAATAAATTCAGTTTGAAATACTAAGAAATCTGTACAAGATAACCATAGGGTTTTTTTTTTGTTGTTTTCTAAGAAGATTTAGTGGCAATCACCCAGCAGTAGTAGTGTACAAGAGTCTACTTTCACTGAGGAGAATCAGAACTGAGAATAAGAGTGGGTTACGTGGATATGTTGCACACAGACCTCATGATCACCTTCCTCCTCTTCCTCAGACTCATCTGTCATCTCTTCCTCCTCCTCCTCCTCCTCCAGCAGCTCCTCATTATCCAGTTTGAACAACGCTTGCCGTTTCTGGCGCTCCTCAGTCCTGCGGAGCTTCATGGCCTCCTGCAGTTTTGCTTTCAGCACTTGCAGCTTTTCACCTGGACAATGAATGAATCCCCACATCAGATGCACTACACTGAATCCTTTACTTTGTCACTTCCAAGCATCCCATCCAGTGCCACTACACACGTATCAAGGCTATTTAAAACTGACTCATTTGCAAGTGTTCTCATTGATTTGTCAGCTGGAAGAGGTGGAGAGTTAGCTTCCACAAATTCAATGTAGAGAGACAATGCTTTCCATGGGCAGATGTGCTGTAGCACATGAAATAATTGTGAGCAGCTAAAAATAGTGCATGCCCATAGGAATGCCCAAACAATTCATTTTTCTTTTCATAGATACTGGGAGAGTCACATTCCACATATATTTTTCTTTGCAAATATACATATTTAGGAGCTGCAGTACAGAATTAAGGAAGCACAAGAGATCTACGAAGTAAGAATAGCTCACAAGGAGCCTGAGAGTTACATTTAGAAGGGAGAACAGCATGCACATATGGCTATGTAAAAGTTTGGTAAAGATGGGGAGAAATTCAGAGCAGTCACAAAAATCTGTGACAACCTGATCAACACTGACCAGTGCTATTTATGAGGCCTATTAAGATTCTTCAAAACCAAACCAAACCAACAGGACACACATTAGAAAAACATTCCTTCATCTCTTTTTTGTGGGCAGCATTAGAAGAAGGGGAAACAGGGGAAAAAAAAATAAATACAGGGTGATTTCCAATCAATCATCACAACCCCCAAACTGACCTGGCTTTGTGTGCACTGCTTCATCCAGGCTCTCTGCAGCTAAAACTGCTGGCACCACATCTGCTTTTAGTTCCTCCTTTCCTTCAGCCGTGGTTTCCTTACGAATAATGTTCATGTTTATGGTCCTTTCTACTTTGGGTTTCGAAGTTTGAAGAGTGTGCTTCAAGAAACGTGCCTTCAAGGCTTCTAAATCTTTAAATACGTGTTGATTGCATGCAAATTAAATGAATTTGATAGTATTAAATTTGTATCGAGAGCAGGTCTTGAAATTTTTTCAAAAGGCATTAATTAAAAACTGTAAACCTCAGACATTTTGGTAATTGTAAAACAATTTGACTAATAATCAATCATGACAGAATATTTTTGCAGAAGTAGTACTAAATGACATTCCCACTGAGTACAATGTACTCACAAGAACTCAACTCTACACTTCCAGCCACCAGGAATCTCTAAGTTTCTGTTAACAAATATATTTAAGACTAATGGCTCATCAACAAAGAGCTGGGGTAAGCATTCCTTCAAGCACGTGAATATTAAGGAATCAGAATTTCCCTTTTCAGCATCAGTTAAAGGAAACACATCTATACTGGTAAGAAAACATGCCTGACTCTGAACCTGAACATTTCTCAAGAGGTTTTCCTTTTAAACTCAGCTTCGCTCTGCATACTTCAGAAGATCTGACAGTATTACAAAAATAAAAGTGATACCTTTATTCAACTCAGATTCATCGAGGTTTATGAAAGATTCATTGCCAGAGCAGATTCTTGGCTTGATGGTCAAATCGATTCCCAGCTCACGGAGTTTATCCAATTTGGACTTCTTCACTTTTTCAGGCAGTGCTGCCAACCCAGGCCCCATCTGTTGGTTGTTTCCCAGGCCTGGTGCTGTTTCATCTCTTTGCTCAACAGCACTGCCTCCAACTGGTAGAGGAATTTCACTCTCTTTCTGTTCACTGCAATCAGTGCTTAGGACTGATTCTTGTTCCTCTCTTTCCCTGGCAGTTGTTACAGCACTATGAGAATCATCATTGTTCTTTCCAGACTTCTCAGCACAGTCTCCTGTCAAGTTCTCCCCCACACCAAGGAGAGGATCTCTGGCAGCAGTATCCATGTCTCCACCAAGGTTTGCTTCTGGCTCATTAGCTGCTGATTGATCACCTTCTGTTGGCCCATCTTTGCAATCTGCGCTTGAGGTCTTCGTGCCTGCAGCTTCTTCATTTAGGGTGAACTGATATTTAGTGGACCTAGCGAAGGCAGGAAGAAATACATCATCTATGGCTATCAGGAAAGGAGAGGAAAGGCTGAGAACAAATTGAGAGAAGAAAATAATTTTCTCTCATTGATGCATAAGAAAAGGTGAAGGATAAAAGTCTGGAAAACTTCATTTTGAGAAAAGCATAGTACAATTTCTCTACACTGTTCTATATAAACAAACTCCTAACAGATTTTACACCTACCTGAGTATTTTACTACATGTTATTCAAAACAAGGTATTTCCAGATGTTTATTGCATCAGAAGACTCTAAGAAAAAAGTAGTTTCTTTTCAAGGCTCACCAGCAACAGTGACTGCACAAAAAGCAGGCGTGCATGTGAGACAGCCCTGTAGCCCACAAGAAAGTCTGCTCATCCCCCAGAAGCTAAGTTGGGATATCCTAAATGTTTATGAAAGCACATGAGGAAGGTTGAAGTCCTTACTTCAGCAATGCCATGGCATTTCCTTCGTACACTGGTCGAGATCTACGCTTGAAGAATTCGTGAACACTTTTGGCCTCAGGCATATGGTATGGGAGAGACACAGATGATTCTACCAGAGAAACAAGGTGCAAGAAAAATTGAAGTCATCTAAGGCATTTATACCTTTAAAAAGGTCCTTGATTAAAAACAGTCTTTTACTCTTCAACCCTAAGTAACTAATGCCAGGTAAAAGAAAGATCTGTTCCTTCAGACAAATCCTTTCTGTTTCTGCCCTGAATTTCTTACTAGTTTAAATCCCACTACATACTAAAAAAAAATTCAGCTGTACCTCTAATAAGCCGCTGGGTCTCACTATGTAGCTGTTTAATGGCTTCCTTACTCAACCTTGCTGCTTTCCGCTCCTTAAGAAAAGAAAAGAAATCCGAAGTCAGAATGGAGAATTTGGGATCCTCTCTTCTCTGAATAGCTGTTTTTCCTCTTTCAAGTTACAAGGAGGCAGCACAAAACAACTAAATGAAATAGCAAAACAGCAAACCAACAAAAACATCGGATAGCACCGAAAAGATAAGACACAAAAAACTCCCAATGGTTTGAGTAACTGCAACAAACAACAGAAGAATACTTCACCTTCCTTTTTGGTTCTTTTAATGCACGTTCCTCATTATCATCATCAAAGACACGTTTGTAGCCTTCATCCTCAGAAAGCCGTTCTTTGTTCTACAGTGCATAAGGGAGAGATCCATTTGTTTGATAGATAGATAGATAGGCACAGTGAGGGCAAACAGGTCAAAATATATAATGACAGAATCATAACTGGTCACCAAAACAGGATCTGCACACATTCTCATCAACAAGCACAAATCCTGTGTAACACTATGGCAGATTTCCAAAGCTTCTACTGTAGCCTTATAACTTTCCAATACCACATTCCTCTACCTTAAAGAACAGAAAACAGAGGACTATTTTACCCTGTTATAAACAACTGTAAAAAGTACAATTGTCAAACAGTTTCACGTATGCTCAAATAAAATGCTTCCTGCTAGTATCCAACAATGCTATGTTGCTATACCTTGTATTTCTTTATTTTCTCTTTCACTGCTGCTCGTATTGACTCTATTGACTCTTCATCCCCTGCGAAGGAATCATTTTCCTCTTCTAAGCCATTATCGAAAAGTTCTTTGTCATCAAGAAGACACCCACTGTCATTAAAAGGAAACCTCTCACCACCATCCACCTGCTGGCCCTAAAAAGAAAATATTTGAATTATTTGTTCCAGGATTTCCTCTTCAGTTCTTTGACTTGCGTTTAAGATTACTGTCAACAGATCTCAAGGAAACGTAGAAAAAGTGTATGCCAAACTTAGCCTAGAATCTGCCGTGCCCTGTAAGCCAGGCATGTTCACTTCAGAGCACTGCAGAACGGATAAACTAAATTCATGGAGCAGCGTTCCCTAAAATACACAGGACTCTCAATAGTCCTTGTGGATACCATACCCTATCTGTTGTAGTAATGAGGACACAAAGGATGCAGAAGCATTGAAACAAAATAATAATACTGTTATACATGTAATTTAATGCAGAAAGCATCTGAGATTTTCTGCCAAAAGCATGTACCTCCGAGCTTGGCTTCTTCTCTTTTATAAGCTGTTTGATGGACTCAGCTCTTCTCTCCCTCTCCTTTCTTCTTCTAGGTTTTCCTACAGATTTTTCAGCTGCCTCGTCTTCAAGACTGTGTTTATGCTTTCTGGATTTTTTCCCAGATTTCGGTGGTCTCTCCTCTCTCAGCTCATTCTCAGACAAGATAGACTTCCTGCTCGTGTCAAGATTTTCAATTTGCAAATTGTCACCAGTGTCACTGTCATCACTGTCCAGCAGAGCCTGGCGAATCCGAGACTTCTTGTTTTTCTGGGCAGTGACCTCTTTTTCCTCTCCATTTTCTGTGTCTCCACCCAGAGTGTCATTCTGCACAGAACAGTCACCATCCTCTCCATCTTCACTTTCGCTGTCCTGAAGCACCTTCTTGCCTTTTGCTTTTCTGCTTACAAAAATCTCTTCTTCTGAATCTGACAAATTATATTAAAAGAAAAGAAGCGATGTGTGCTATGGAAAAGTACATTCCACTGGTTAGTTAACAAGCAATTGGTTACGTATAAAGCTACAAATGTTAAATTTTATAGATGTCAATGACTGTAACCGTTGACATTGGTTGTATCAGCATGAAATCAAATATTCAAAATCCACCTCTCCAGCCTCTTCAAAAGGCTGGAAAAAAAGGCAAAACTGAAAATCCTTCACTGATAAATCAGTAATTTGAAATAATAACACCACAGTAGGTAAAGCAAACCATAAAAAGGAAGGAAATGAGCCCGTTTACCACTTCCCTTTCCATACCTCGAAACCCCCTTTTCTGCAGCTCTCTGGCCACATCCTAAGCAACAAAAGCGGCACTTTAGCCTTGTACAGCAGCCCAGCAGATCCCCACCACCCAGGCAGCCCTGTGTGAAGTCCGGCAGCCCCATTACAGACCTGCATCCTGGGGGCACACGGTGCCGGTGGGCGGCCGGCCCGGTGAAGGCGGCTCAGCGCTGCCCTGCCCGCTGTCTGAGTCGCTGCCTGAGTCGCTGCCATGGGCCTTCAGCACAGCCACATCCAGCTCTTCTGGTTGCAGCTACAAAGCAAAGGGCAGCTTTCCTGAGCACCGCGTTTATGCACGAACGGCTCTTGGGGCCTAAATCCACCCCGAGGCCTTGGCT